>NC_138779.1:116631338-117271338 GCF_965119305.1 Pelophylax lessonae
TTAGCGACAACTTTGGGTCGCATGGCAGTGTGCATCTTGCAGGTGATTTTCACATCGCACAGTTGATAAAGCCTCAGTGACAACTATACATAAATTAAAATTCATCGCAAAAAAAACTGATTATTTTTCTTAGAATTTCAGTAGCGCAGGGATGGTGTTACCCTCCTTTCATAAAGTGCAAATAAATAAAGTGCATAAATAATCCAAAACATCCAACTAAGCAAGAACAGAGTCCTTCAAAAGTCTTTGTTTATGTTGTGCCTCATTGGTTTTTACTGACGTTTCTGGGCCAATCACAGGCTTTTAAAGCCCACTTCCTGTCCCATTGCATTTTGGGCGGTTCGGGTGACCGAATTCCGAACTTTTACCGCAAAAAGTTCGGAATTCGGCCGAATTTCGAACACCCAATGTTTGGGTCGAACCGATGGTCGACCCGAACCGTTCGATCATCCCTAGTAGTGAGACAGTCAACAGTAAATGGCTTCAATCATGCTTGGGACAAACATAGATCTGTACTCCGACAAAAAAAAAGTTAACAAAAAAACAAAACAAAAAAAGACAACAATAAAGAACAAAGAAAAAAAAAAAGAAAAAAAACAGATTCAATGGACTACTTGGTCTTTTTTCTGCTGTCACTTCTTTATGTTTCTATCTTCCAATCATGGTCAAACAAAAATAATGTTTTTTTTTTGGTTTTCCTTGCACATGATTTAGTATTATTTGCAAATGTAAATGTCACAGCATTCACTAAGCTCCAGGGATAATTACCACACAAAGTGCAACTTCCCTTGCAATGTGAAGAGTCTATTTACCTTTAGTTTGTCAACCCCAGTTTCTCCTAAGACCTACAACCTCTACTACTTGAGAACTTCAACAGCTACTAGGCAGCAGAAACACATTACCATTATTATATCTTTGATATGATTTTTATATATCGGTTCTGGGTCTGTAATATATTGGTTCTGGGTCTGTAAAATAGGAACTCTTCCCACACAGGAATTTGGCAAGCAATGCACCTAACAGTAAAAGATTAAAGTATATATAGAATATTTCCATTTACAATATTAGCAATGAGAGGTGGTCAGCCAGTAGGTTGCTGATCTAAGTCAGTTTAGAAAACAAAAAATTTTTATGCTTAACTGGGATGTAAAATTTCTAGAAATGAGAAGGAAACAGTCTAAAAATATTTGTCTTACATGATAAAAATACATTTGTATAATAGTTATTGTTATAATAGGAGTGACACTCATTTTCAGTTTTACAGTTTAAAACAATTATAAACCCAACAATTAAAAATAACTTTTTTGTTGCATAGAGACGCCAGATTTGTTTTCTTTATTTTGGAAGAAGTGAGCTGTGTGCGTATATACATATACATGCATATATATTAATGAATTGATATACAGACGTTAATACGCAGTATACGTTCTCATAGATCTGGTAACACTGTTTGCGGGGGCTTATAAACATACAGCACTTTAAATAGCAAAACAGGAAATCCCTTGTTCCACTGTTTAATGTTACAGATACTCCGGCTATATACAGATCCTTAAAATGATCTGCTGTGTTTGGGATAAGCCCACACCAGCTCATGGATGTGTTCAGAAGATATAATAGGGCAATAGTAGGTGTTCTTGTAAAATCCAGTTGGTACACATAAATTATGTCTGATGTGACATATGCACCACATCTGGGCTTTTGATGTTTAGATTCTGCCAAAAGGATAGATAAGAATATCAGTAAGCCTGATTTCCTAAGGAGCACCACTGTGGATAAAGTCATTTGTGGGGCATACACTATATTACCAAAAATTTTGGGACACCTGCCTTTACACACACATGAACTTTAATAGCATCCCAGTCTTAGTCAGTAGGGTTTAATATTGAGTTGGCCCACCCTTTGCAACTATAACAGCTTCAACTCTTCTGGGAAGGCTGTCCACAAGGTTTTGGAGTGTGTCTATGGGAATGTTTGACCATTCTTTCAGAAACGCATTTATGAGGCCAGGCACTGATATGGATGAGAAGGCCTGGCTCACAGTCTCCGCTCTAATTCATCCCAAAGGTGTTCTATCGGGTTGAGGTCAGGACTCTGTACAGGTCAGTCAATTTCCTACACCCCAAACTTGCTCATTCATGTCATTATGGACCTTGGTTTGTGCACTGGTCCAAATCATTTGGTGGAGGGGGGATTAGGATGTGGGGTTGTCTTTCAGGGGTTGGGCTTGACCCCTTAGTTACAGTGAAGGGAACACTTAAGGAATCAGCAAATCAAGACATTTTGGACAATTTCATGCTCCCAACTTTGTGGTGTTGGCCCTTCCTGTTCCAACCTGACTGCGCACCAGTGCAAAAACAAGGTCCATAAAGACCTGGATGAGCGAGTTGGGGGGGGAGGAACTTGACTGGCCTGCACAGAGTCCTAACCTCAACCCGATAGAACACCTTTGGGATGAATTAGAGTAGAGACTGCGAACCAGGTCTTCCGGTACAACATTAGTCCAGAAAAAAGAGTGATGCTGAGCACCCTGCTCCTGCGCTCAAAACCAGGTCCTCAGGCTGCCTCAATCTTGGAACTCACACTTGGCATCCCATATGGCTAAGCCTTGCTGCCCTCTACGAACAGGGTGGTCGAAAACACTGTAAATACAATCACAAAGAAAGGGAGCAGGCTCTGAGGAAGAGGCACGGCCTCGAAACGCGTCAGCCCTCCGTCTACATAAGACATTGGACTTTTCTATTGATGCTGCTCTTTGGAATTGATATGCTGGTCTATCACGCATGTTTGTGAGTAGGCGATATTAACTTATGTTATTAAAAAGCCCGCTGAGGATAATGCGCTAGGCTGGTGCGCCCTTTCTTTGTGTTTGTATTTACAGTGTACAACATCAGTGCCTGACCTCACAAATGCGCTTCTGGAAGAATGGTCAAACATTCCCAAAAACATACTCCTAAACCTTGTGGACAGCCTTCCCAGAAGAGCTGAAGCTGTTATAGCTGCAAAGGGTGGGACAACAATTATGAACCTTACGGACTAAGACTGGCATGCCAATAAATTTCATGTGCGTGTAAAGGCAGGCGTCCCGATACTCTTGGTAATATAGTCTATTTGCCTGTCTTTGCATGTCAGGATGACAGCATCAGTAACTGTTCAGAATTTTACAGCTTATGTGGAAGCCAATGTACAGTACAGGCAGAGCCAAAGTAAAGCTCCAGATTATCAGGCAGAGTCACAGTTCAGTTGAGAGTCATGACATGGTTCAGAATCAGTAACAGAAAGCAAAATCCAAAATCCAATTCATAATCAAATGCAGCCGAAGATAGCAGAATACAATGGGTACACCAAGTTTAATGTCAGAATCAGAAACCAAGCATGATAGGAACAAATAGCAAGTTCAAGTCAAGTTATCAACACAGAAGCAGATCCAAGATACAAAGGGTTTGGTTTACTAAAGACAGACAGGCTGTTCACTTTGCAGAGGAATTTGTACCAGACCTTAGTGAATGGGGTGCATCTCTGCTGACTTCCATCATCCAATCAATTATTTTTTTTTACTTGCATGCAATTGTGTGTTCTTTGCAAAGAGAAACTTCACATTCACTAAGCTTTGGGGCAAATTCCCTTGCAAAGTGAACAGCCTATTTGCCTTTAGTGTATCAACCCCGTTGATTCAGCTACAAAGTGATTGTAAACCCTTACATATACCTAGCTAAGTGACTAACCTCAAGAGATACACAGAAATAAACACATCCTTCTGCATAAGTTGCAAAGTACTTGTTTATCTGCAGCCCCTCTCCCCGCTATAGCTTCCTAAAACACACAGATCAAAGACTTTTTCTCTGCAGTAGAATTCAGGGGTGCGGATCTGACATCACACACACTGCACAGCTAGCGCACAGCTAGCGCACAGAGCTCTGTGAAACCTAAGTGGAGGGAAGGGACACCCCCTCCCAACAGGCTCACAGGAAAACATAAGCATTGAAGCTGTAAGTCAGCTACTGTGTGCTGGAGTGTGGCCATCCTGCCATTCAGGAGGCTGTGAACTTGGCATAGAGTATTATGAGTGACTCAAGCAGATAGCAGATGGAAGAGAAATAAGACTAGACACTTTGTATTGAGGCTAGTACACACTATAGAAGGATATGCTTTGTTCATTTTTCATCTTAGAGGTTTTCAACTACTTTAACCAGTTGAGGTTCAGATACCCTATTTTGGGGTAATGATTCAATGCACAGAGCCAAAATTACACCTTGTGTTATTTAATGTCAGGTAGAATTGTATTGGAACTATGAGTTTTTATCTGCCAGTCAATAGTGTAGGCACATGCCTCAACCCAGGAATAATACGTACATTTGAAAAAAGCTGATGAGCTAATTTGCCTGATCAGTTTGATGATGTTTCGATTACAATTCCTGAACAGTAAACCCACACACAGCTAATTATAGGCACTTAGTGGACTTAAGTTGACTGATGGCTTCCCAAATTATTTGGGGACTCCATTTACCCAGTAATTGGGCACATTTTACTATCTGCTTTATATTGTAAAATCAAATGGGATGCAGGAGACAACTTGATTTTCCCCACAGTCCAGGCATGAAATATTATAGTCTGTACACTGGATTAAGGATTTGGAGGGAGGGGTCTACTTTCAAGTTTCCAAAGAGTTTAACAAGTTAGCAAGTGATGGAAACTTCCAAGACCACTCAAACATGAATTAGTTGACTTCACTTAGGTTCTGTTCAAATCTAAGCATTTTTGGGTGATTTTTTGCTCTAAGCCTCAGCTCTAAAACAGCCCAACAATACAAATCCCATGAATTTCAATGTTCAAAACACCTTTATAATGCCTGTAAAAATAGCAACGCCTAGTTGTGAACATAGCCTTAGTATTGTGATTGTCCTTATGCAAGATAAAAATGCAGTTACTGAAGAACTTTCCTCTTTTTGGCAGAGGTCTGCTGCATAAATTTACAAAGAATAATGTCTTGAAGTTAAACTTGAATTCAGTTCCACAATAGCCACAAAGTAAATTCACTTTTTGTGCCCTAAATAAATTTGCAAGCCCAGGTATCACCATTTACCATCACATCACTGGACTGCACATACCCTGTGCAGAGAGTAGAGCTGTGGGTAGGAGTCAGCAGGTCCTCCCATTGCAGACTACCCATTATTACAAGACGGGGAAGAGGAGGGTTCAAGACCAGTCACCATGTACAAAGAGGTAAAACAGTACTGACTGGTCTCATTACAAGAAACTTTTTTACAGAAGCAATGTACAGGAGTTGTTTTATGCTAGAGTACTGCAGAGATCTGACTGAAATACATAAAAGACACCAGGATTTAGCTACAGTAAAAAAAAAAACAACAATGGTTCTTGTATTTACTGTATTTTCTGGCATATAAGACTACTTTTAAACCTCAAAAATATCCCCCAAAAATGGGGGGTCGACTTATACGCCGAGTATAATATCTCCAAGGTAACCTAAGTATAAGTATTACCGGTAGATGTAATCTCTCAAGACGCTGGCTGTGTGGAAATCCTGTACCGGTATACCGTATGTACCGTAGCTTCGGCTACATACAGTGTACTGCGCTGAGCCAATCAGGGAGAGCGATGTATTCTATTATTGAATGCAAAGCCTGCTCGGATTGGCGGAGTAACATCAGCCCGCCTCTCTGACTCTGCCAATCCGAGCAGGCTTTGCATTCAATATTAGAATACATCGCTCACTGTGATTGGCTCAGCGCAGTATAATATATGTAGCCGAAGCTACAGTACATACGGTATACCGGTACAGGATTCCCGCACAGCCAGCGTCTTGAGATTACATCTACTGGTAATACTTAGGGTACCTTGGAGATATTATGAGAGATTACATGTATTACAGTACTAGGGTACCTTGGAGATCTATGAGAAATCTGATGTTTTTCAATGGTGTTGCCTTGCTTCGGAAGGGGGGTAGTCTTATACGGCGAGTATAGCCCAAAACCTATGTTTTAATTTGAAAACTAGGGGGTTCGTCTTATACGCCCAGTCGTCTTATACGCCAGAAAATACGGTAGATAAAATTTATTTAGCCCAGGTTGTAGCTTTAAAACTTTCTACCTGTACTAGGTACCTAATGTACTCACATCCGTGATGTGTTACATGCGGACCTAAACCACTGGCCACCTACTAATGAGACCCACAGATCAAAACAGTAGTGTTCTTGAGTAGGTGTTCTGGATTTTCAAAGGCTTGCATTAGAAAAATGGAGGTAAGTGTATAGCACGGGTGAGTGAATAGTATGGTGTGCACTGTGAAAGGACTGCAGTTAATTAGGAGGTATGGTGTGCTCTTTCAATTAGGATGTTTTTCATGGAGATGAAGATAAAGATATAGTGGAGACTCTATTAACACTGGAGAGAATATCCAATACTGAAAGTACAGCATGAGAGAAGTATTGGATTCCAATTTAGGAGAGGTACCATAAGGGGATGGTCATTTGCAGACCTGAGATCTTTTTATGGTAAGTGCATACAGTGCAGTAATGTGTAAGGGTAACACTTATGGGTATTTATTTAGGTCGCAGCACTATCCTTGACAAGGTTGTTTCTTTTTCAGAAGGCCAGCACTGTTTTAATTTCAGGCATTATCTGGATCCAGCATGTAATTTCTTGGACCGTGATAGTTCAGAGATGACACAGTCTTCCAAATGCTGGTGCCTCTCAAGTTGGGACCTGCTACAAAGTTACAATATTGCTATCTGAGCACTTTGGAAGGGGAGACTGAGAAAAGGCTTCCTGCAGCATGCATAAGACTGGTGACATTAACACCACCTAAAGTAGGGTACACACTAGTAGAAAATCTGCTGAATATTCCTGTCCGAGGTAAAATCGTACGATTTTCGGCTAGTGTCTACACCACTTTCAGCAGCCGATGCCTACATTTTCAACAAAAAAAATGGAGGGACAAACACCAAAATTTTATTGTCCGCCCCTTGCATGACCAATTTTCGTTTAATGTGTATGCATTACATCCGCGAAAAATCGGATACGAAAGACCGTGTATGATCTGAAGTTGCTGACGACTAGTCTAGGAACAAACATCCCAAAAAAAAAAAAATCGGACCAGAAATTTCATGAACATGCACTGTCAACTAAAATGGTTATGACTGCTGAGCATGAGAGAGAAAAATCTGAGGATATTTTGTCCGATTCTCATCAAGTGTGTACGAGCCATAAGCAATGTCATTTTACAGTAGCTCAATGATTGCTTTTACGTTTCAATCAATTATTTATGTCATCATTTGCATGTCTTTAGATTTGTAAAAAAATCTTTTAGAAAAGTAATTCTTAAGAATATATAGCTTATACAATTTCAGTGTGTAGAACAAGATCGAAGGCAATTGATCTGCTTCCTTTATAAAAAAAAAAAGGCAACGTCTGGTTACATGCCAGCACTTGGTGTTTAAACCTTGAAATGAAAGGAATATGGAAGTCTACATGAGTGTAATCATCAAAGCATAAATGATATCAGTTTTGAATGATTCTCTGTTTTGATTCAGCGATCTTGCGGGGGGGGTGGCCAGCCTATGTGTCAGGCTACTGTGAGTTGTCTGAAATGCCTGTGAGGAAAATGTGAACAGACAAAATATTTGCAAAAGTGGTGATTTGTTCATTACTGTATATACTAATCATGTCACATAAACAATATAAATTCAATGATAATACTGTTCACTCCTAGTAAAACTTATCTAGTGTGTAATACAAACTAATTTTACTAAAATTACCTTCAAACCTGAACTCTGGGCACAAAAATATTTGTTTAAATATATTCCTTAATAGCCATGAAGGATATACACTCACCAGCCACTTTATTAGGTACACATTCCTAGTAGCGGGTTGAACCCCCTTTTGCCTTCAGAACTGCCTTAATTCTTTGTGGCATAAATTCAACAAGGTGTTGGAGACATTTTTCAGAGATTTTGGTCCATATTGACATGATAGTATTACGCAGTTGCTGCAGATTTGTTGGCTGCACATCCACAATGCAAATCTCTGTTCCATCACATCCCTAAGGTGCTCTATTGGATTGAGATCTGGTGACTGTGGAGGCCATTGGAGTGCAGTGACCTCATTGTCATGTTGAAACCAGTGGTGAGATGATTTGAGCTTTGTGACATGGTGCATTATCCTGCTGGAAGTAGCCATCAGAAAATGGGTACACTGCAGTCATAAAGGGAAGGAGATGGTCAGAAACAATATTTAGGTAGGCCGTGGCGTTTAAGGAATTGGTACTAGGGGGCCTAAAGTGTGCCAAGAAAATATTTCCCACACCATTACACCACCAGCCTGAACCATTGATAAAAGGCAGGATGGATCCATGCTTTCAAGTTGTTTATGCCAAATTCTCACCCTACCATCTAAATGTCAGAGCTGAAATCGAGACTCATCAGACCAGCAACATTTTTCCAGTCTTCTATTGTCCAATTTTGGTGAGCCTGAGCGAATTGTAGCCTCAGTTTTCTGTTCTTAGCAGACAGGAGTAGCACCAAGTGTGGCTCATCTACTTCAAGGTTCGATGTGTTGTGCATTCAGAGATAGTATTCTGCATACCTTGGTTGTAATGAGTGGGTATTTGAGTCACTGTTGCCTTTCTATCATCTCGGACCAGTCTGCCCATTCTCCTCTGACCTCTGACATCAACAAGGCATTTTCATCCACACAAATGCCACTCACTGGATATTTTCTCTTTTCAGACCATTCTCTGTAAACCCTAGAGAAGGTTGTGTGTAAAAATCCCAGTAAATCAGCAGTTTTTGAATTACTCAGACCAGCCCATCAGGCGCTAACAACCATGCCACGCTCAAAGTCACTTAAATCCCCTTTCTTCCCCATTCTGATGCTCGATTTGAACTTCAGCAAGTCATCTTCACCACATCTAGATGCATTGAGTTTCTGCCATGTGATTGACTTATTAGCAATTTGTGTTACCAAACAATTGAACAAGTGTGCCTAATAAAGTAGCTAGCGAGTGTAAATCCTCTTTGTATGCGTCAAATGCTTTTGTAAAACCATGTATTATTTATTATTTTTTAAAGTAGCAGTGGTGCATTCACTGGGCTGTCCATAGTCTGTGCAGAGAGCAGAGCTGTGGGAGGGGCCTAGCATGCCCACCCACTACAGGCTGTCTGTGGAAAACTACAGGAGGGGGTGGAGACAAGACAAGTCTCCCTGCACAAGGAGAGAGAGAAGCAGTGACCGGTCTTTATTACAGGACATTCCTGTACAGAAAAAAAGATTCACTCTGGATTACTTCACAGATCTGGAAGAAATATGCAAAGCACACCAAAACACAAAAAAGAATACACACGATTCTTCTGAATATAGCCAATCTTCCAAAACAACAAAAGAATAACAGAACTTTCTAAAAAAAAAAAAATTGATTCGGAACAATGAATCAATACTATCCTAAACTAAAACGTTCCAAAGACGAATCAATTAGTCTCGTGTTTTGTTTTTTCTAAATAACAAACATGTTATACCTACCACCTCTGTGCAGTTGGTTTTGCACAGAGCGGCTTGGATCATCCTCTTCTCGGGTCCCTCGTTGCTGCTCCTCCCCCCCCCTCCTGTCGAGTGCCCCCATAGCAAGCAGCTTGCTATGGGGGCACCCAAGCCGAGCTACAGCTCTGTGTGTCCATTCAAACATGGAGCTGCTGTTCGGCCCTGCCCCCTCTCACTCCTGATTGGCTAACTGACTTTGATTGACAGCAGCGGGAGCCAGTGGCGCCGTTGCTGTGTCTCAGCCAATCAGGAGGGCGAGTCCTGGATGGCCGAGGTATTCGATGGGGCTCAGGTAAGTATTAGGGGGTGCTGGGGCAGCTGCTGCACACAGAAGGCTTTTTATCTTAATGCAAGGAATTCATTACCATAAAAAAACCTTCTGCCTTTAAAACTCCTTTAATGAATGAAAACAAAATGAAACAAATGCACATCTCTAATATCTATAGTCAATAGCTATCTGGAATGATTGCTTTTTGTTTCCTTAGAAGACTTCCTTATCAGTGCTGACTGGATGGTAGGTATATTCGTTTTATTATCATTATGTTTTATCTAGGGAAGGATTGTATGAAATATCTGCTTTATTTCTAACTATAGTGTTCATGCTACATGAAGGATCTATTTACAAAGAATTATTCTGCAGCTGGTGTATATAATTTGGCTATTCTAATTAGCACCTAACTGTCTTTGAAGTTTAAAAAAACAGTGACATAAATAATGCGACTTACACCAGCTTTAGCTAGAATACTGTACAAATATGTCTAATCAATGATTACCTGTTATGCACATCTCTATTATTTATTATTTATTTGTATAGCACCAAAATATTGCAAGGCCCAAAGTATAGAGATCCACTGACATTCTTCTCACTTCCTCCTGTGTCAATACCTCCCTTAAGTGAGGTACATACCATAAGAAAATCCTCTGATTTTCCTCCTTGTATCACAGCAAAGTCGGAACCAAGGAAGGAAATAATGTATGAAAGTTCTTATACCGCAAAGGCTTTTTTTTATTGTTGTTGATTGTGTCTGATCATGCGCAGTCTTTCTTTTCTGATTTTTCTCGTACGGAAATTGTATGAAAACAGTATGTTCGTTCTGTTCCCGTATGAGAAAAATGTTGGAGATTGTCCCTTTGGAAATTTTCTTTTCGAAAGGTCAGAATTGGCTGTCAAATGTTGTGTACACACTATCAGAAAATCGTACGATCCTACCGTGGATGAAAATGTTCACCCGATTTTCTTATAGGGTTTACGAGCCTTTATACACAATTTGATATAAAACCTTTCAACCTACCTGTATGTATTGGAGGGTGGAGCAAAACCAAAACACCAGAGTAAGCCCACATGAAAATGGAGGAAGTTACAAACACTGTGAAGTAAATATCTTCAGGTAGAGTTTAGCTGCAAGGTAAATATGCTAACCATTTGCATCAATAATAATGGTATTACTCAATGTTTTCTAAGCATACTTACTATATGTCCTTCCATGCATTTTATATATATTTAGGACCCTCTCCCTATTCCTTTAATCTAATCCTCTCTAGAAACCTGTCCACCATTATTTGGAAACCAAAGCTTTAAGCCAGGGCTTATTTCAGTGCTGGATCAACAAAGGTTTCTATAAAATAGGTAGTAATAATGTGCTGCACTCTAAAAAAAGCGAATAACTGTGGATCACTTTTCAGAGAATGAACAGGTGTGAACTTTGCCTAATAGAAGCAAACTATAGGCGGATGCTTTGATGGTGTTTGGTTTCCTGTAAAAAGCTAAATATACAGTACATCCTAAGAGAATGAAAATGGAGGGTGGGTCATAAAATGTACCCACCCTCCATGTATGGGGTCGTGGCAAGACAATCGTTTTTAAAGCTTTAAAAAAAAAAAAAAACAATAATAATATACATATAAAATGTCGTTTGTAAATACTCATCTATGATTGGTTCAAGTTGAAGCAAACTGTCTTGTTGCCTATATAAAGAAGAAAAAAGTCGTTAAAGTCAGTCAGTCAGCGGGAGCAGAGGAAGAAGAATTGTTACACCCTGTGGCCCTTGTTTTTGTTGCAGCTTTTTGTTTTAATTCACTTATCTTTTTCTTGGTAAAGGGAATTTTGTTTATTTGGTCGTAGTTTTAGCTTTTTGGCTAAACTTCAGGTGTAAGTTATATTTCTCAATTTTTGGTGATGGTATATTCCCATATTTATCTGAATTTAATAAAAGGCCGCGGACTATTATACCACGCAAGTCTTGAGTCCAATATTCTTTATTTATTTAATATTATAATTAATGTATTGTTTATTTAATAATTGTTCTGCCTGCGGCACCATGTTCAGAGGAGGTAACCAGGTATTATACACTATGTTGAAAGGTTGTGAGGGTCTAGCCTAGACTCAATGCATTTTTTTCTGATGGCGAAACATATTAATCTTAAACAAATCCCCATATTTCACCTCCCTAGATTAGTCTGATCCATTCCTTTTCTTTTCTTTGCCTATGGCTTTCTCTTTTCCTTGTTTTTCTCTTCTTGTCTGACTGTATTATCTTGACCACTTTATTGTTTATTAGTCAATATACTTACAATTTAAACTATTACTATAAACTATGAATCTCTCCAATCTGCTTAGAGGAAGTGGATGACACTGTAAGGCACGAGATGCTAAATCCATTTAGGGCTGTTTTTGTTGACTTCTGATGTTTAAGCCAATACAGGCTATTTGTGGACCTACTTCCGGCTTCTCTGGTGGCGCTAGACGCGTTTATTGCTGCCTTACACCTTTCACAACTTACTACTTCAAAGCACCAATTACTTGATGACCCATTGACTGAGGAGAAACTTGCTACTGCTATTTATTCCCTTACTTCTAATAAGACCCCAGGCTTTAATGGTCTACTTGCCAAATGATACCAGACCCATGTTGATGTACTCTCCTCGAGATTGCTTGCTTTATTTAAGGAGGCCTTGGAAGCAAGGAATTTACCAGACACGATGACTAAGGCTCTTATTATTCTGTTACCCAAACCCAACAAAGATAAATGACTTTGTGGTTCTTGCAACACCAGCTCTTTGTTGAATTGTGACATTAAGGCCTTACCTAAAGTACTTCATCTGATCTATCAAATCCTTACACTTGTTAACCCGGACCCTGGGTTTATGCCAGGCAAAAGAATTCATGATAATGTCAGATGCTTGTATCTACATATTTATAGTGCCGCCAAGTACCAGAAGAGTGGCTTGGTGCTATCATTGGAGGTTCAAAGGGCATTCAACACTGTTAGGTGGTCCTGTCACAGAAGTGCTTTGACCCTCAAGCTATTGAATGAGTCCCTTTGCTTTACTCTAACCCTCAAACGAGAGTTTTGCACAAACAGTCATGTATTTCCACTATTCTCTCTCCAGCGGGGTACCCAACAGTGCTGCCTGCTCTCCCCACTTCTCTTTGGACTTGTTATGGAACTACTGGATCTGTCGACAGAACCCTGAGATGGGTGGCATCTGCTAGGGCCTGCTGGAGGAGAAGATTTTATTGTATGCAGATGATGCATTGATTTATTTAAATGGCTCAGAGGCCTCCTATGCTTTAATACAGGTGGTGGAGAGGTATGGAGAGGTTTCAGGCCCAGAAGTCCATTGGTTTTCCTATCAGTCTTTGGACTCCCTGTAACTATTTGAAAATCCTCTCATTTATGCACTTTTACAAAATTGAAGTATTTGGGATTCACATTCTTTCAAATCTTGAGGAATTTGAATCCTGTAAAGTTAATCCCATAGTAACTTAGATGGAGAAGAGATTCCACACCTGGTCCTCCCTGCCCCTTAACCTTAGTGATCGCATAGACACAGTGAAGATGATTTATCTGCCAAAACTGCTTTATGACTTTAGGGCACCTCTGGTCTTCCTGCCAAAGAAATTATTTCAACACATAGATTCCGTAACTTCTTTGTTCATATGGGATAACAGTCATCTGAGATTTGCCAAATCCTCATTGCAGGCAACTCTTGCTGACAGCAGGCTAACCTAACCCAATATCTACTTTTATTTTATAGCCTCCCAACTCACATATATTTATGACTGGCTTAATTCCACCCCTTCTAACCTTGGCCCCTAGGCCTTTTGGTGTCTCAAGGTTAGTGTTCATAGGTGTCTTTTCCCTATGCAAAAAGTTCTCCCCTGAGGATGTCTGCTATTTGGCTTGGGTAGCAGGAGAACAGATTTTGTCTCTGGGCAGAACCTATACTACACCTCGAGCCCCTCTATCGTATAATCCCATTTAAATTGTTATAGGGCCATACAGATTAGTGATCGACCGATATCATTTTTTTATTGCAGATACCAATATTTTGGTCATCGGATATCGGTATTGGCCGATATTGGCCGATATTTTCGGACATTTAAAATTTTGTTTATTTTTTTATTTTTCACAGGTACTCTGGTGGAGGGATCTGGGGGTCTAAAAGACCTCAAACCCCTCCTCTGCACTTAAAAACATTCAAAAGGCCAAGTTTGGCTGTTTTGAATGTTTGCATTTTTTTTTTAATTTGTACCCAGAAGTGATGTTATGACATCACTTCTGGATTTTTTACATGGAGACCCAATCAGAGCCGAATGCGGCTTTGATCGGGTCGTCTCTTCGTGCGGTCGTGCAGGTAGGATGCCCGGGTCTCCGGGTGGGATGGGAGACCTGGGCGAGCCGCGGAAGGTGGCAGGAGTGGGAGACGTCCCCTCCTGGTCCTTGTAAGGACAGCCGAGCGGCTTCTCAGCCGCATCGGTTGTCATTACAAGACAACCTAGCGTTGGTTATGGATGCCGGTACCGGGCTGATGCCTCTAGCTGCAGGCATCACTCCAGTACAGCACTTTGCCGAAATATTGGCAATATCGGTAACCTCAGGGGCCGATTCTGATATATCAGGGAAAGTGCATATCGGCCCCCGATATATCGGCATTGCCGATAATCGGTCGATCCCTAATACAGATGCAACCTGGTGGATTAGTAAGGGTGCTGTTTATGTATCTTATTTGTTTGTCAAATTCAATATTTTATCTATAAGTGTAGTCATAGGTGTGCGCACAGGGTGTGTGAGGTGTCCCTAGGCATACCCTAATCACCATATGTGGCTCAGATTTCCCCTGTTTAGACCCCTGATATGTCACCAAAGCCCCCTAACGGGGCTCATAAAACAATTGAAAAAATAATTATAAATAAAATATTAATAAAAAAAAAAATACAGACACTGTGCACTGCTCTATTGACACCAATCTCTGCCCTACTGACACCGTCCATGGCTCTACTGAAACCCATCTCTGCCCTACTGACACCGTCCACTGCTCTACGGTCACTGTCAATATATATACACATGCACACACACATATGTGTCTGAGCTTTGAGGTGCACACACTAATGCTATTGGCTGTGCACACCTATGAGTGTAGTACTATCCAATCTACCTCCAATGTATGGTTTTAAAACACTAAGCTGGTCAGTACTTTCTATGAAGCTCTACTGGCTTACATCCGTTTGCGAATTTCTATAGGAAGTGGCTACACTACCTTCCAGATCTAAAGGAAAAAGGATGGGAGGAAGCTACTAAAACTTGCTTTTGGGATGTTATTAGCATGGCAGATAGACTATGCCAATTCCCAATTCAAGTTTATTTAGCATTTACATTACACTCTGGCAAAACTGTCTTGCTTGGCTCTGGTGGCACAAGCTTGTTGTCCAAGGTAGAGAACAGTCGGCTAACATACTGCATATGTTTTGGACCTGTCCCCAACTTTCCACCATCTGGGCTAAATTCTTTAATCTACTCGAGACCAATCTGAATCTTCCAGATCCAAAAGCTTCAGAAGTGTGCCTTCTAGCTATTCCCAACTACATGGTTCAGCTCTCCTACAGTCGTATTATGTTCTGTCTACTTTTTTTTCATGCCAGGAAAGCTATTTTGCATCACTGGAAAAGCCCTACGTCACCTACATTACTCTACATTTGCCATCTGGTGAACTCACTTTGCCTACATATAAGATTATTTACAGTATACAGGTCGCACTTCCCCAAGAAAACGACCAAGATATGGCAGCCCTGGTTAGATATTTCAGCCTCTTAGATGGCTGGATTTTCCACCTCGCAATTATCTATGGAATGTTTTTCTTTATAACACGGTCTCTGCAGTTATACCATACCCTAGGTATTAACTATGATATGACTACTTGGGATGAGAGCAGGTGTGCATGTGTGTGTGTTGTATGGTTGTATGTCTCTGTTTATGCTACTGTTGCTTTTAATTATATTTTTCTACTTGTACTGTTGTATACTTTCTACTTTAAATCATAAAGTCATAATAAATCATAAATGAACACCTTAAAAAAAAAGTATGTCCAGAGCAGGCATATTGAAAATTGAACTTGACTAGATGGGTGCATTTAGATATTTGATATGTGATACTGGATGGTCTTGCAATTTTATTGTACTCACTTATATGTATAAGTCTGTTCTCATAAAAACAATATATATATTTAAACATGAACATGCATATGCTGTTTTAGTAGCTTTCTTTTATATTTATCCTGCTCTGAACTATTTCATAAGTAATAAAAAAGGGTTTATTAATGGAGCATATTCTTGGTCTTCGCAGGATTCCATTTGAATCTAAATTTCTTTCACAAGTATTTTTTGTTTTTTATTTCAGATAGTGAATTAAATTTAACAAGATGATGACAAAATTGTTTTTTTCAGCATGCATGGTGAATATGTGCATATAATAGAACAGAAATACTGTACATAGAGACTTCCAGAGCTGCGTGCCCAATATAATTGCAGAGACATAAGGAGTAGCAAGTGGGGGGCTAGAACATCCTCAGTATGTTAGGGTTGTAGGTATTGCATGTATAGGGAAATTAGGATAAGAGTAAGAGATTATGTTTTCTTATACTGTGGCAGTATCATAGAAGTATGATAAGTGATTAAGGGATCGATTTACAAAGATTTATAAAGGCCAATAAAATGCAGTAACACAGCGCTTGCAGTAAATACGTTTTGAAGGTGCAATTCACTAGGAATTTTGCATTAAATAACGAATGCATTATTTGTTAGATTGAGCCGTAATTACCGCATTTTTCATGCGGTAATTTACCGCATTGATCTGGTTGCTAAGGAGTAGGCCAGGAGTCCTTAACAACGAATGGCTCATCGGCTGACAGCGGGTTCCATGCTGATAGTTTATTGTTAAAAAAACATGCAGAAAATTAAAAATTCTGGAAAAAAAAAACAGCGTGGGGTCCCCACCATGCATACCAGGAATGACATTTCTAAAAAAAAAACCTTACTGAAATGACTTATAAATTGCAATACAATACCATTGCCAGCGATAGAAAATTTTTAAAAAAAACAGTGTGGCCCCTCCCCAGTCCATACTAGGCCCTTTGAGTCTGGTATGGATTTTAGGGGAACCCCACACCAACATTTTTTTTAAAACGGTGTGGGGTTCCCCCCAAAATCCATACCAGACCCTTAGCCGAGCATGCAGCCTGGCAGGCCAGGAAAGGGGGGGATGAGCGAGCACCCCCCCCTTCTGAATCATACAATGCCACATGCCCTCAACATGGGGGTGGGTGGTCTGCCCCCCACCCCAAAGCACCTTATCCCCACGTTGATGTGCAGAATAGCTGGTTGTTAAGCAGCAGTCCGGAAAGCAGGCCGTTGTGTCCTTAAAAACCAGTGACTTATCAGCTGTCAGCAGGCTTCCCCACTGACAGCTGAAATGTAAACAAAGAATCCTGGAAATAGAAGATTCTTGGGGGACAAGGCCATCTTCCCCCACAACCCTGGGCCCCCAGATCCTGCCCCCTCCTATGTGAAAGAGTATGGGGTACATAGTATCCTTACCGTTATCATTACCACCTATAACTCTAAAGCAGCCTCTTGTTTCTTTAACTCTCGTGTTTCCGCTACTTCTCACCTCCTCACCTCCTCCTCCTCTAAACACACGAAAAAGACTGTATTATGTATAACACAGTTGGTGATAGTACATTGGCATTTGCTGTTTTATCTGTTTAATGATTTTAAAAACCTTTTAATTAGAACAGTTTTTTTAAATAAAATGTATTGATGCTTATATGATTGAAACATGTCATGGTTAAACCATTTGCCAAATTGGTCTATTTACAGTGAGTAACATGCAGTGCATCTGATTGTTTTTGCAGAGTGTAATCCATTTGTACATGTGATTTTGCACATTCTTTTTTCAATCATATTTTTGTTTTGCCTCTGCCTAATGGGTAACTAAGTGTCAAGTCCTTTTGGTGCCTTCAGTTTCGGTTTTACTTGGCTTGTTTTTCCGATCTTGAATTTTTCACCTCTTTGTCTTGTCTCAAATACAAAGGATAACAGCCTTAGTCTTGGGATTTAGTCCAATGTCATCACAGCCCACATACTAAAGTAGCAGCGATTAAGAAGGGGTACAAATCTATGACTTCACGGTTTTATGGGAAAAAAGCACCACCAGTGATGACACAAGTGCCTGAAAGCAGATTTAATACATTGGCTTCATTGTGCATGCCAAAAATAATCATAATGCTGTCATAATCATTGCTGTGGTCTAAGTATAGTTCTATTCAATTAGCATTAAACATGGGTCAAAATCTTTAAAAGGCAGATTTCAAATACAAAGTAGAATGCTATAGTATACATAAATAGCTGCAAACATGAATAATGCATGTAGCTTAATTGAACCATATAAACATGTACAATTTGTCACCAAACATGAGTTTGGATTAAATAAAATTGTAATATACATTCCACATGTGTATACATAGTAATATAACTCTTTTTTACCAAAGTTATTTGTATTAATTTTTTAACTGCTCTCTAGCTTTCATGGTGTTCTCTTTAACTGCCATTTTAAACTTTCACTATAGAAAGAGAATCAGATCAACACCATCTTTCAAATTTTAACTTATATTGTAGGCTGACAATCTAACAGTATTGTGAAAATATATACCTGGACACAAGTTGTCAAGCAAGATATCTCTGCGCTTTTTGGAGTAGTCAGTTAATTAACTGCTAAAATATAAGAACTGCTGCTACTTCACCAAATAACGAAGAATATTGGAAAGTACATATATAAAAGAATAGTAGCGCAAAAAGTCAATATGATATGACTCAAAAAATATAAAATCAATGCGACAATAAGCATTAAAGTGCTACATTAACATTCTAGATAGGGTGCAAAGTCCTTATATTGTCCATAGACCATCCAGGAAAACGTGATGTTAATACTGGATCACCTTTCAACCACCACCAAGTGTCACACCGAGAGGTCAGTAGAAGTGGCAACTCACCAAATGTAGTTGCTCAGGTGTTCTCACACAATAGCAAAATAAGCAGGGTTCATAGACTGAAGTGGCAGGTGTGCATGAAGAAACCTGGACTGTTCACCACTGCTGCATACGCTTAAACAGACCTCCTTCCCACAGACTCCACTCGGTTCAATGGTATCATGTAAAGAAGAATGGCTCCAATAGTGAAGTACCGTAAAAATAGACTTTATTGTTAAAATAAATTGAACTCACATGGGTAGTCAAAAGCAGGCTCTATATCATATCAAAACGGCCAGGTAGGAATCCTCACTCGTATAGTCCGCTGGGTTGACTCCACGCCAGCCCAGATACTTCCGGGTAGGTCCTCCGCCGTGTCACGTGATGTCGGATGCGTCGTCTGGTCACGCCCCAACGCGTTTCATCATTTCCGACTTCAACTGGGGGCGTCAGTTGAAGTCGGAAATGCCGAAATGTGTCGGGCGTGACCAGACAATGCATCCGACATCACGTGAAGAAAGGGAGGAACCAGCGCTATGGATGAGAACTTCTGAGCCTCTAAAAATAATTGGGTTGCAGCCACCAACCAACCCCTAAAACTTAGGGGTTAAATGTGATATGGGGAAGAAAAAAGTTGGAAACGGCGCTCCCTAGAGTATGTACAGCGAGTACAAGAAGTGAATGTAATTGAGGAAAAAGTGCTCAGTGCAAAATAAATATAAATAAAATATACTTAGTGCAAATATAAATGTGTGAAATGTTGTTCAAGTGACAGAATTGATCGAATATAAATATAAATAATTAATAGTGGACTAAAACACTGGGCGAAATATGAATAAATATTTAAAATGAGGCAAGGTATGGTTGGTATCCCAATAAATAATGTGATATATGAATAATGAATAAATAGTAATAAAATGGTGAAGATAATAGTGGGTACCTTTTGTATGAGAAATCTCCAATATGACCACTAGAGGTCGCACTTACCCCGCATCAAGATACTGCTCATATATATGTATAGGGTAGTAAGACTCTCAGACCTGTCCCCAAAAAGTCCTTACGGACCGATGGATCCCATCTGAGTGTAGGGGAGAAAAGGACCTCTTAGTGTGGCATACAATAAAGGAGTTTCAAAAGGTTAGTAGTAACTAACACTTAAAAAATGAGTGCAGCAGATCGTGTCAGACAAGGTGCAGACAGCGCCGGAGAAGCTTCCGCGTTCCACACTCGGCGAGCTGCGGACCGGAAGTGACGTTAACGTTAGGTTCCGCCCTACGCACGTTTCATCATTGGACGTCTACGGGAGCGGATTCCTACCTGGCCATTCTGATATGACATAGAGCCTGCTTTTAACTACCCATGTGAGTGCAATTTATTTTAACAATAAAATCTATTTTTACGGTACTTCACTATTGGAGCCATTCTTCTTTACATGATACCATTGAACCAAGTGGAGTCTGTGGGAAGGAGGTCTGTTTAAGTGTATGCAGCAGTGGTGAACAGTCCAGGTTTCTTCATGCACACCTGCCACTTCAGTCTATGAACCCTGCTTATTTTGCTCTTGTGTGAGAACACCTGAGCAACTACATTTGGTGAGTTGCCACTTCTACTGACCTCTCGGTGTGACACTTGGTGGTGGTTGAAAGGTGATCCAGTATTAACATCACGTTTTACTGGATGGTCTATGGACAATATAAGGACTTTGCACCCTATCTAGAGTGTTAATGTAGCACTTTAATGCTTATTGTCGTATTGATTTTATATTTTTTGAGTCATATCATATTGACTTTTTGTGCTACTATTCTTTTATATAAATCTAACAGTATTATGATAGAATAAAAAAATAATAGATTGACCATTTAAAATGTATGAATATTCTTAGTTTCTATTTACAAATAAAGAATAAGAGATAAGGTTGATGCAAAAGAAAACTGGTGCAAACAGAGCAGTTGTTCTAAGATATTCAATTTCTGGTTTAATTATAAATAAGAGAACTGATTGGTTGCATGAGATCAGCATGTGCTTCTTGTATTCCTTCTTTGTGAATCAGCCTTAGTGGCTTCCAGTAGTGGAAGATGGCAGCAATAGCTTTTACATATTTGAGTCAAGATGAAAAAGGCACCTGTTCATCATAGTTTAACCCAAAAACCCATTTTGCATCCCCATTACCCTGAACAATTGGCCCAAGAGCAGGCAGATAACTTTCTGTATCAACCTCCTTTATAGACCATTTATGTATCCATAAAAGGTAATCATCATATCCCCCTAATTGCCTTTGGCCAAGGGTAAATACAATGATTTAGGTTCTCTTAACACAATTTTCAGTTCCACAACATCCTTTTTGAATTTATAAAAAGTATAAATACTGTAATACAATTAGGTTCTTATCTTAAAGGGTAACTCCACTTTTGTGGGGAAAAATAGCAAATAAAGAAAAAACAATATAGCGTATACAATTGCTACACAAATCATATTGTAATTGAATGTATTAAAAATTACCTTTCCTTTTCAATCTGCAGCTGTTGTATTTTCTGAAAATGCAATGCAGTATGGCTACCTGGAGGAGTTCTGTACACAGAATGTATACTGACCACACCCCAGAAACATAATTTCCTGCTTGTGTGATTGGCTCACCAATTTTCCCAGAAGTCTGCCTAAGATACAAGTCAGATTTCTGGCATCCCCTGCAACAAAAATGTCATTTTTGGTGAGATACTCACAATAGGAACACGTTTAAAGGGATGCAGGCCCAGCACATTTCCTCATTATAGCCCTGCCGCTGCCACAGATGATTGATCATTATGAAACCACTCCCATTTGACCCACTCAGCACAGAGGCACAGAGAAACAAACAGGAATTTCTTCAGAATAACAAAAGGTAGGAATCGGCATCAAAGTTTGTTAAAATCCTTATAATTTACATAGATCACCCAGAGGGGAAAGTTTTTGCCTCAACAAAAGTGGAGTTATGCTTTAATGTTACTTAAAGCTGAACTACAGGTACACATCAAGACAGCTCTTTAATTATTAATACCTCATTAAATGCATTTTTAAAAATTAGCGTAAGTACCTGAAATTTACCCTCTTGTAGTCCCTGTACATCAGAACCTGGGGAGCAGGGTAGAAGCAGAGCAAAAAGCCATTCACGGGGTTGTAGTGCAAAGAACAATCTAATAGGGGGGCAGAGTAGAGGAGTAAAGTGATTGAGAGAATAGCTCATCATTGTGCTACTTCTCATTTTGTTGTCCGCCACAGAGAGGAGACCTGTAAGTGAAGAGGAAACTGCAACACATAAAGATTAGGTCTCCTCCTCTTCCAGCAGTCTGGTACACACTAATAGTTTTTTTCCGGTCGGTGACACTGTACTAACTGTACTTTGACGTTAGTACAGCGATCTCCTCCGCTCTGTCCTCCGCTGACAGGGAGACACGCCCCCAAAAGAATACTCCGGTCATCGCTCTCAGCCATTGGCTGCTGGTTTTCCAGCATGCGCGTCCGACAGAAGCCGGCTTCTGTCGAACCGGCTGTCATGCACATGGGCTGAATGTCAGTCGGGTTTTATTGAACCGTGTGTATGTAACGCTCCTGCGTTTTACGTATGATGTGGATTTTCAGCTGCAGAAATATTCCACTTCAGTAGTCATGTAGAGAAACGCTGAGACACCAATCCCAACTCCCAATGACTCATCATGTGTGGAGGATCTCAATTCAGCAAGTAAATACACACACTCAATAAGATGTTTCCTAGAGTGACTTATGTATATAGTAACACAGTGATGATAGGCTGAAGAGACAGGTTGGGTAGAGATGGTAGATGACAGACACTTGAAAGGAAATGTTCTTGAAAGTAAGATAGTAGCAGATGGGATGCAGATAGGTTTAGCAATCATGTATGGTAGCAGATGACAAAGTAGCAGGTGGACATACAAGAGAGATCAACCCAGTGCAAGAACAGGTGGTAGTAGGCTCAAGAGCTAGCAATCTTAGATAATGCAGATGTAGTAATAGTCCTTAGAATGCAGAGCTAGATAGTGTAAGCTTTAGTATAAAGGTTATAGAGGTTTCCCCTGTGGGGTACTTATCACTAATAGCAATGTAGCAGAGGAGAGGTTCGGCAAGAGCGGATGATCCGGTAGCGGGATACAGGGATCAGCGCAGCGTGGTTCAGACAGCGAGGTATGCTTGCAAGCATGAGAGCTTCAAGACAGGTTAGCATCAAGGCACAAAGCAGTTTGAAAGAACACATGTGAGTGAGAGCCGGCGATCTAAATAGCCATCCAGTCCGGCGCTCAGTGATGACAGCATCATTCTTAAAGGTGTATGCGCACCTTACCAAAAGAGAATGGTGGGGCGCATACACTTATGAAAGAGTAATTAGGGTACCCAAAGGTACCAGAACATTACAGTGTACTAGGCCCTCGTGTACAGCTATGTAAATCTCAGGACCTGGTAGATAGACATAAAAATCATTTGCTTCTATAAATAAGTTGTGTCTGTGGACCCAATTCACTAAGAGTTAAATACCGCATGAGTATTAGAGTTAAAATAACTCATGCAGTATTTTTCTCAAAATCAGTAAATTCACAAAAAAAAAGCATGTTAAATACTGCATGGGACAGTGGGAAATGAAAAAAAAAATTGCAGCGTTATTCCTACCCCTGCTAAATGTGAATGTTCAGCTCAGGGATGATGGTTGTGAATGTATAACTAAAGGCAAAACTTTTTTTTTTAGCTTTAGAGTGTAGAGAGATTAGAACACCTGTCGGGTTTTTATTGCTGCCTGTGTCCCCGTTAGAGAGATTCACTCTCCCTGTTTGTCCTGTTTACCATAATCATTGAAAGTGAAAGTTAAAGAAAATCCCAAATTTTGGGTTGTCCCCAGAAAAGTAATAGAGGGGGAATCTTCCAATGGGGACACTAGTTTTGGTGACCTTGGTGTCCCCAAGAGATTCCCTTAATTTGCAGGGATTTCCTCACTTCCTATTTTGGCTATGGGACAGGAAGTGAAGGTAAATCTCCCCAACAGGACACATTTGGCAAAAATAAACTTTACAAGGGTTTTACCCTCCCTTACTCTATCCAAAGTGAAAACAAATGTTTTTGCCTATAGCTCTACTTTAAAGCGGAGTTCCAGCCAAATGGGGAACTTCCGCCTTAAGTGCTCCTGACCTACTGACATGCCACATTTGGCATTTCATTTTTTGGGGGGAGGTGAGCGGGTACCTAGTTTTGACAGGTACCTGCTTCCACTTCTGCCTAGATGGCTCGAGCGAAGGTTCTCCTCTCCCTCTCCCTCCCTGCAATCTTCTGGGATATGTCACAGGTCCCAGAAGATTGCCCGGCCACTAAGGAAGCACAGTGCGACTCGCGCTTGCGCAGTGAGCACCCGGTAGTCAAGCTATCACAACTGGATGCCCACACTTGTGATGCCGGCACCGCGGGGAAAAGAGGGAAAGAACCGAGGCTCCTGGGACAGGTGAGTGTGTATTTATTAAAAGTCAGCAGCTCCACTTTTTGTAGCTGCTGACTTTAATAAACATAAAACAGCTGGAACTTCACTTTAAGGAGCCAGCACCCTTCTCTTCTAACTCCTTCTTAGCCTCATCCTATCCACTTGTACTCACTTCAGTATCAGCAATAGCTCTGATAGTGACTGATAGTGACTATAATGGACTATACCTGAACATTCTTTGTCAATATAACTACATGAATTCTCAATTGGGGATCACACTTCCATTGCATCTACCAACTTGTCAAGTACACTACCTGCTTGGCCATTTTGCATCCTGTAGTACTTGCCTGCAAAGAGTACCTCCTGAAAACGTAGATATTTAAAAAAAAAAAAAAAAAATATATATATATATATATATATATATATATATATATATATATATATATATATGCATAGAGGGATCAAAAATTGGGCCAGTTCAGCAGGGATCAGCCCAATTTCAATCAGTGTGTGGCTATTCCTCTTCAACTGAAGGCAATTGTTTGAATGACTTCTGACTAATGATCAAGATGGAAAATTTCTGTCTGTCAGCAGGCTACAGTGAGTCCTGCTTTGGAATACAGTATCCTGGTAGGAGGGGGTTTGGGTATATTCTACATCAAGTTTGCTTGTGTATTTATGGGGGAAGGGGGAATAAAATGGGTAGTTTGGAAAGGTACAATGGGATCGGCGTATTGGGTATAATGTGTAATAATATATAAATATCCATAACGTAATATTGGTATTACTTTTAAAGAAGCCGATAACCCAATAATTTAAGTAGGATAAAACGGGAAGGGGGGGAAAAGGCGGGACTTTGTGTGATTATACCCAATACGCCGATCCCATTGTACCTTTCCAAACTACCCATTTTATTCCCCCTTCCCCCATATATATACCTAATTAGGGATGGAGACAATTAGCCTTGGATGGGCATTGCCTCATATAAAGTCCCAATTGTCTTGTCACTGTGTTCGTTTTTGTTTTTGTTTGTCCTTTGTCTCTTGTTCATGCATTTAAGTTTGCTTGTGTGGTAGAAGAATATGTTTTTTTTTTTAGCCCATCGGGTGAATGAAAATTAAAAAAAAAAAACAACTTGAGTCGACAACAACTTGTCTATGGCCAGCATTACATCTAAACAGCATCCGTTAGATTTTCAGCTTGTACTGGGCAGAGGGAATTAAAAACATATGGAGAAATATTGGTAGGAATTCTGTTTGTTAGAGAAAGTCACTGTTCTATATTGGCTATACTCCTTCAGAGCAATGACCTAAGAGAACACATTGCATTTTACTTTTTTTCCTAGAATTGTATAACCCTTCTGATTATTAAAGCCAAAACCTACTGTTAGCTGAAAGAACATCATGCTCTACTACTGGACAATAGTTAAAAGCATAGGCTGCAGGCTCCAAAGAAGTCAGTTTAAAAGTACATTTAAGTCCATAAGAGAGAAAACTAAGTAGTCCAGAAACTTAAGGTTGCCATCAATAGGATCAGAAACCAGGGTTCCAGTGAGCTGCAAGTGAATACTAAAAGGAGAGGTGCCTCTAAGAGTAGAATGTATGTCAATTTGAATGCAGAGTAAGAGCATTAGCAACTCACATTTGAGTAGAATAAAATGAGCATATCAAGTGGGGAGGACAGTCCCAGATGAACATCAGTGGATGTATGGCCACCTGCGCCCCAAGCTTCATTTTGGAGTATCAACCCCGGCACAGCCGGCTTCCAACGAGGAGCATTCTGCATGGCGGTATTCATCTAGTACTGTACTCCCCACTCGATGTGCTCATTTTATTCTACTTAAATGTGAGTTGCTAATGCTTTTACTCTGCATTAAAATTGTCGTACAGTCTATTCTTAGAGGCGCCTCTCCTTTTGTTATTCTACTACTGGACACCAGAGTTCCTGTCAATGCTGTGTAAATTGCACCTGTTTGGCAGTTTTGGGTTAACCATTGATGTCCGGGAGATTTACCCTCCTTTTACTACCAGGCCATTTTTTGCTATACAGCACCGCGATAATTTAACTGACAATTGCGTGGTCATGCAATGCTGTACCCAAATATAATTTATGTAATTTTTTCCCCCACAAATAGAGCTTTCTTTTGGTGGTATTTGATAACCACTTTACTGTTTTTTATATTTTGCGCTATAAACAAAAAAAAATCGACAATTTAAAAAAAAAAAATTGTATTCTGCTGTGTTTTTGGTAAAAAAAAAAAAAAACAATAGATCAATATAGGTATATTGATTGGTTTACATGAACATTAAAGCATCTACAAATGTTGGGATATATTTATGGACTTTTTTATTAATTTATTTTTTTATACTAGTAATGGTGGCAATCAGTAACACTATGTCAGAATTAAAAAAATAAATAAATAAGCACTGCTCTATTACATGTGTGGGGATCTCAACCAGATGGCCAAAACTAAAGCTGGCACTGGTTTGGTACAAGTGTTCATAAGAAAATTCTTACAGTACTTTCGATGACTTGGCGAATGTCATTCAAAAGTACTTCAAAATTTAGTTTGCTTTTAACATTCGAATTTGGAATTATTGTAATGAAAACCACACACACTGTTAGAAATTCTTTTGTTTTAAAAAATTCCATCCTTCTTCTTTTAAATTTCTTGTCACTGTAGTTGAAAACAATTGTCAATTTGTCATCATGTCAGCAAGTAAAAAAGAGTGGTGCTGTGGGCACAGGACAAGCAAATACAAGGTCCTGTCCAAACACTATACAAAAGCACAGGGATTATGGCTAACAGGTGCTGTTCCTTCTGACAAATCTGAATGGGACTCTCTCTCATTCCTCTTCCACCAATGCCAGCACTCTTCCTATTGTATGTCTGTATTAATTTTCCAGTTGCAGCTTCCAGTGGAACAGACTTTACCAAACTGTCTTCTTATTTTGACCCAAAAAAAGGATGGCCAAAGGGCACCAGAAGCCACAACCATTGTTCTGCTTATTATTAAGATTTATGATGTAGCTCGGGGCAGAATTGTAAATGGCTTTGTATGTTATTGTTTTGTATGTTTGTTGGGCAATGCGAAGCCATTGTAGGGATTTGCAGAGAGGAGTGGAGGACACTGAACAGTTGGTAAGGTGGACTAATCTGGCAGCGGCATTCAAAATAGACTGAAGATAGGATAGCTTGCGGAGAGGTAGGTCAATGAGGAGGGAGTTACAACAGTGAAGGCGAGAGGTGAGGCTGGGGGGGGGGGGGGGTGGGCACGGCTGGAGAAAAAATGATCAGCTCAGTTTTAGAAAGATTGAGCTAGAGGAAGTGGTGTGACATCTATGCTGATATGTCAATTAGTAAGTTGGTAATGTGAGAGGAGACTGAAGGAGTGAGGTGAGGAGTAAAGCGATAGATTTGTGTGTTGTCAGCATAACGGTGGTACTGGAAGCCATGGGAGTTTATTAACAGACCAAGGAAGGAGGTGTAAATGGAGAAGAAAAGGGGTCCGAGGACAGAACCTTGAGGTACCCCTTCAGAAAGAGGAAGTGGAGAGGAGGAAACAGAGTTATAGGTCACACTGAAGGAGCGCTGTGATAGGTAGGAGGAGAGCCAGGAAAGAGCAGAGTCTTGAAGGCCAAGAAAGTGGATTTTATTTTTTTTGAGGAGGGGATGGTCAACAGTATCAAAGGCTTCAGAGAACTTATAAATCATCTCTCTTAGGACTTAGAGATGGTAAGATGAATTTGGAGATGAAGTGGCAGTTGGGGTGAAGGTAGTTCTACCCCCACCTGCCATTATATTTGTCAAAGTTGTTGTTAGCTACCACCAGTGCTAGCTATGTCTAATTACAAAAGTAAAATAATACAGTAAATATATATATATATATATATATATATATATATATATATATATTTAATCAATAGATAGATAGATGACAATATCACAAGAATACTTATTTACATGTGTCATTACCCATTGCTATGGAACCTCTGCTTGTACCACCACCTTCTGCTATAAAGAAAAGTAATTTTAGATTTCCCAAACAGCAATACTTTATTGGAAAGACCCCAAGAGAAGATCTGCTATAGCACCTAAACAAAAACAATGTTATAGGGATTGGGTTGTAGTTTTAAAGGCAATGGGGAAAATTTACTAAAACTGGTGCATTTAGATCCTGGTGCAGCTGTGCATGATAGCCAATCAGCTTCTAACTTCAGCTTGTTCAGTTTAAAATAAACCCTCGATTTACAAATCATACCTGAAGTGGCATCTAATGTATGTCTATGGCAGTGTCCGAATAGATACGATTTCAAGTAGTAGGATTTGAAAAGTAGTTCATGTATGGGGCGGCAAAGTGGTGTAGTGAAAGGAGGATTAAGGTGTGTCAGAGGGTAATATAAATGCAAAACAAATTAGCACGATGGTACCAACATCCCTCGTTAACTTGTATAGAGTGTATCTCTGAAAATACAGAGCTCTCGCCTAGGCGGAATGAGTGAGGGCTTGGAAAAACCAATTCGGTGGGACTTTAAAGGTACCAGTAGAAATAACGTTTTTCACAAAAGGGTTAAAAATGTTTAAGCTTTATTCATTAGAGTAAAAACTCATCAGCTTACTATGAGCTTGATGAATGATATAGAAATACAAAAAACAAAGAATAAACAAACATCAAAAAACAAACATGATTGGTAGAATAGATCACATAAATAGATGCAACCATGTGTACATGACCATGTAACAAGGGTATATAGGTGGCTACTCAGAGTGAACACTCCAATGCTCGTCCACTAGAGCAGCGCCCAGCGCCCACGGAGCACTAAAGAAGCACTGAAGTCATATCAAATTGTTACAAATCTCACAGAAGTAGTGCTAAAGTAATGGTTGAAGTTGGGTTTTTAATTGCACCACTTTAACCGCTTCCATACAGAGCAGTTAGACCCCCTTCCTGCCCAGACCAATTTTCAGCTTTCAGCACTCTCACACTTTGAATGACAATTGCTCAGTCATGCTACACTGTAACCAAACAAAATTTTTATCATTTTTTTCACACAAAAAGAGCTTTCTTTTGGTGGTATTTGATCACAACTGGGGTTTTTTTTTTTCGTGATATAAGCAAAAAAAGAGCAAAAATTTTGCAAAAAAAACACTTTTTTTTAGTTTCTATTATAAAATTTTGCAAAAAATTAATTTTTCTTCATACATTTGGGCCAAAATTTATACTGCTACATATCTCTGGTAAAATTAACCCAAATTAGTGTATATTATTTAGTCTGTGTGAAAGTTATTGAGTCTAGAAGCTATGGTACCAATTACTGAAAATTGATCACACCAGATGTACTGATGGCCTATCTCCTTTCTTGAGGCCCTGAAATGTCAGGACAGTACAAATACCCCTCAAATGACCCCTTTTTGTAAAGTAGACAGTCCAAGGTATTTAGTAAGAGGCATGGTGAGTTTTTTGAAGTTATAATTTTTTCCCACAATTCTTGGGAAAATGAAGAAAAATTTTTTTTTGCTTTTTTTTCCCAAAACGTTGTCAATTTATAAGCTATTTCTAACACATAGCATGTACACAGCAAAAATGACACCCCAAAATTCATTCTGCTACTCCTTCTGAGTATGGTGATACCACATGTGTGAGACTTTTACACAGCCTGGCTACAAAAAGAGACTCCACGTCCAAGTAGCACCATAAGGCGTTTTAGGAGCATAAATACACATAAAACTTTCTTACTACCTATCACACTTTTCAAGGCCCTAGAGCACCAATACAATGGAAAAGTCCACAAAATGACCCCATTTTGGAAAGCAAACACTCCAACGTATATTCTATGAGGCATTATGGGTCCTTTGAACATGTCATTTTTTTCCACAAGTTTTTGGAAAATGTGGGAAAAAATAAAAACTTTTTTTTTTTACACAAAGTTGTCAATTTATAGGATATTCCTAACACATAGCATGTACATAGCAAAAATGACACCCCAAAATACATTCTGCCACTCCTCCTGAGTATGGCAATACCACATGTGTGAGACTTTTTCACAGCCTAGCCATATAGAGGGGCCCAACATCCAAGGAGCATCATCATGCATCCTAGCCACTTGCCTAGGCCTATTTTTGACATTTGGTGTTTACAAGCAAAAATCAGTTGTTTTTTCTAGAAAACTACTTAGAACCCCAAAACATTATATATATTTTTTTAGCAGAGACCCTAGAGAATAAAATGGAGATTATTGCAATATTTTTTATCACACCGTATTTGCGCAGCGGTCTTCCAAACGCAATTTTTTGGGAAAAAATTCACTTTTTTGAATTAAAAAATAAGAAACCAGTAAAGTTAGCCCAATTGTTTTCCATAATGTGAAAGACAATGTTACGCCGAGTAAATAGATACCCAACATGTCATGCTTCAAAATTGCGCACGCTCACAGAATGGTGACAAACTTTGGTACTTAAAAATCCCCATAGGCGATACTTTAAAAATTTCTACAGGTTGCTATCTTAGAGTCACAGAGGAGGTCTAGGGCTCGATACCTCACATGTGTAGTTTGAACACTGTTTACATATGTGGGCGGGGTTTCCGTATGCGTTCGCTTCTGTGCGCGAGCTCGCGGGGACAGGGTGCTTTAATTTTTTTTTTTTTTACTATTTATTTTATTTATTATTTTTTATTTTTACACTGTTTTTTTAAAAAAAAAAATTGATCATTTTTATTTCTATTACAAGAAATGTAAACATTACTTGTAATAGAAAAAGGCACGACAGGACCTCTTTTTTGTGAGATCTGGGGCCAAAAAGTCCTCAGATCTCACAAGTACACTAAAAGATAGAGAAAAAAAATTTAAAAAAAAATTAAATAAAATGAAAAAAAAAGGGACCTTTAAACTGGTTGCTAGGCAACGACGTTTGCCGTAGCTCCGGTCCTCCAAGACCATAGAGTCGAGTGAGGGCAAGCTTGCCCTCACTCGACATCCTGTCTGTGAGGATCTGGGACCGGATCGTTTTCCCCGCTGCCGGCGGGTCCGGTAAGCAGGGAAAAGGACCAGAATGCGGCGGGAGGGGGGGGCACCTCTTCCGCCACCCCGGAAGGGTGATCCCGCGGCGAATCTGCCGCTGGGACCACCCTTATCGGAAAGCCAACCGTCCACCGTTTAAAAAAATACCAGGGTTATGGCAGCTATCCGCTGTCATAACACCGGTATTTAGGTTTAAACGGAGGACGTATATAAACCTTTTTGGACTTAGACATTGTGGCTGTATGAAGGGTGACAGGTACTCGGGTACTTTGCTGGGCAGGGACAGGTACTCTGGTACTGATGAGCAAGTGGCAGGTACTCGAGTACTCCGATAGGCAGGTGACAGGTACTCGGGTACTCTTATGGACAGGTGACAGGCAGGTGTTAGGTACTGATGAGTAGTACTGATACTGATAGGTGATACTGATACTGTACTGATGGGTACGGATGATCAGTACTGATACTGATAGGTGATAGGTACTGATGGGTACTGATGAGTACTGATGAGTAGTGATGGGTACTGATGAGCAGGTGGCAAGTACTCGGGTACTTCAGGTGTCAGGTACTCTGATGAGCAGGTGGAAGGTACTCGGGTACTCTGATGGGTAGGTGACAGGTACTCGGGTACTCTGATGGGTAGGTGACAGGTACTCGGGTACTCTGATGACGGGTACTCGGGTACTCCAGTGACGGGTACTCAAAGTACCAGAGTACCTGTCATAAGTGTACCCGAGTACCTGACATCAGAGTACCCGAGTACCTGTCATCAGAGTACCCGAGTACCCATCATCAGAGTACCCGAGTACCTGTCACCAGCCCATCAGAGTACCTGTCATCAGCCCATCAGAGTACCCGAGTACCTGTCATCAGAGTACCTGATGGGCTGGTGACAGGTACTCGGGTACTTTGATGGGCTAGTGACAGGTGCTTTTTATTGGGGGGGGGGGCAATCAGTGTGGTTGGGGTGCACTGTACTTGGTAACTAGCTGTTTCCACAATCTCCTCCTCACACAGGATCAGTGTGTGAGGAGGAGAACACGGTGACAGCTAGTTACCGTGTTCTCTGATGACATTTGTGACCGGCTGTGATTGGACACAGCCGGTCACGTGGTAAAGAGCCAATTTCATTGGCTCTTTACCTAGATCGGGGATGGGCTCTGTACGAGGGACAAGCCTCGTCTCCGATCGCCGCGCTGCGCGCCCCCGGGGGGCACGCATTAAGAAAGGACCGAGCGGCTCGCGCTGGAGCCGCTCATGTGATCGGCTGTGATTGACACAGCCGATCACGTGGTAAACAGCCAATTTTATTGGCTGTTTACCTTGATCAGGGTTGGGCTCAGTCCGAGGGACGAGCCTCACCCCCGATCGCCGGATCGCTAAAGCCATGTTGCCGACGTCATTTTACAATGACTCGGTATTGAAGTGGTTAAATCGTACCCGGTGTGGCCACAGGCTGAAACCTGGAAGCTGATTTCTTTCTATGCAAAGCTGCACCAGATTTTGCATTCTCCAGTCATAGTAAATTAACCCCAATATACTCTGCCCCCCACCACCATTTCTAATTCTTTTTAAGGAATATTTCTGGGTCCAGAAATAGTGCAGAATGTTAATAAACAGAAAATGAATCTAACACAGTAACCACTCCACCAAGTAAACCCTTAAAAAACCTCATAAAATCTCACTCTGGCAAGCTCTTAGAATCTTAAAGGGTAACTCCACTTTTGTGGGGAGAAAAAATAGCAAATAAAGAAAAAAATAATATAGTGCATACAATTGTGACACAAATCATATTGTAATTGAATGTATTAAAAATGACCTTTCCTTTTCAATCTGCAGCTGTTGTATTTTCTGAAAATGCAATGCAATATGGCTACCTGGAGCTGTTCTGTACACAGAACGTATACTGACCACACCCCAGAAACATCATTTCCTGCTTGTGTGATTGACTCACCAATTTTCCCAGAAGTCTGCCTAAGATGCAAGTCAGATTTCTGGCATCCCCTGCAACAAAAATGTCATTTTTGGTGAGATACTCCCAATAGGAACACTTCTAAAGGGATGCAGGCCCAGCAGATTTCCTCATTCGAGCCCTGCAGCTGCCACAGCTGATAGATAATTATGAAACCACTCCCATTACACCCACAAAGCACAGAGGAACAAACAATGATTTCTTCAGAATAACAAAAGGTAGGAATCTGCAACAAACCTTGTTAAAATCCTTGTAATGTACAGAGATCACCCAGGGGAGAATGTTTTTTTTTCAACAAAAGTGGCGTTACGCTTTAAATCAGGGATCCTCAAACTACGGCCCTCCAGCTGTTGTGGAACTACACATCCCACGAGGCATTGTAAAACTCTGACATTCACAGACATGACTAGGCATGATGAGAATTTTAGTTCCTGAACAACTGGAGGGCCATAGTTTGAAGACCCCTGCTTTAAATATTCTACGGTGAAGCAGATTTTGGTTCATTTGGAGGCAGAGCAAATTTTGATTGATTCACTTATCTCTACAATTTTTAGTTTTCTATTAATAATCATCTGACATCAAGCTTACAGTGTATGTTTTTCAGCTTTCTTAACGGAATCCCAGGTAAAAATAGTTTTAGAGTTAATACACCTGGCCAGCTGCCTACAATACAGGAAACCATGTGGTGTTAGTGATCCCTTTGAACTAAAATGTGAAAACCTTGAGTGATTTCTCTGCTTAATCAACGGATTTAGGTTTAGCTCTCAGCCGAAGAGCAAATAGCGCAGAAAACTGGTCTTTCTATTAGCCAACATTGCATAAGTGAGGGACAGGTCCCCTTTAACTGACTTGCATAGCCAGTGCAGATGCACCTTTGACTTAGTCTATGCTGGTGGCAGAAATACTGTAATACCGTGATGTCATTTTGTTGGCAACCATGTTTAAAAGCTAAATCCATTCTGCGTGCCACTTTTATTATATCGAACAGGGAAAATATTATCTGTGCAATAAATAATGCAAATGTTATTTGTACTGTAAATGTTTTAAATCCCTCTCTTAACCACTTCACCTCCGCTCACATGGAGGCTACTGCGGCAAAGTGCCGCGTTCCCGTCCAGCGACGTAGGCCTACGTCGGGCGGGTTCACGGCTCCCAGAGCGCGCTCCCGCGCGCCGCGGGTCCCGATTCCGATCGGATTCGGTAGGGAACCGATCAATCACCAGATACTGACCAATGATTTTTGGTCAGTGTCTGGCGATCGGTCCCCACCAATGACAATCTGTCCCCTGTCTGTGTAATGTAAACACAGACAGGGGAAGTGATGTCACTGTCCTTCCTGGAGTCCTTTCGGTTCCAGGAGAGAGACAGAGACACACCAAAAACGTGAGTTCCACCAACACTACACTGACACACCTCACATAGGCACATTTAACCCCTTCATCACCTCTGATCACCCCCTGATCACCCCCAAAACCCCTCACAGTGAACACTATATACAGTGGTATACAGATATTTTACTGATCACTGTATAAGTGTCACTTGTGAGCGTAGTTTGCGCCTGCGTTAGGCCCAAATAGGGTTAGGGTACCCGCCACCTATCCCCTAATAAAGTTTTAACCCCTTCATCAGCCCCAGTTAACCCCTTCACTACCTATTACTCTGTGCACTAAATACAGTATATAGGTAAATACTGATCACTGTATAAGTGTCACTAGTGACCCTAATTTGCGCTTGCGCTAAGCCCATATAGGGTTAGGGCACCCGCCACCTATCCCGTAATAAACTTTTAACCCCTTGATCTTCCCCAGTTAACCCCTTCACTCCATATAACACAGTGCACTAATATATACAGTATATCAGATAACTACTGATCACTGTATTTAGTGTCACTTGTGACCCTAATTTGCGCTTGCGCTAAGCCCGAATAGGTTTAGGCCACCCGCCATCTATCCCTTATAAAGGTTTAACCCCTTGATCTCCCGCAGTTAACCCCTTCACTCCCTATCACACAGTGAACTAATATATACAGTATATCAGATAACTACTGATCACTGTATTTAGTGTCACTTGTGATCCTAATTTGCGCTTGCGCTAGGCCACCCGCCATCTATCCTCTATAAAGGTTTAACCCCTTGATCTCCCCCAGTTTAACCCCTTCACTTCCCTGTCACAGTGTTCACTATATACAGTGATTACCGATCACTGTATTAGCGTCACGGGTGACACAACTTAGGCTAGCTAGTTAGCGTCAGGGTCCCACTACACCATCGTTACTTAGCGTCAGTTAGTCAAGTACACTAACACACACACACCACCGTTACTAGTATAGTGTTTGAACAGATCAATATCTGATCTGATCAGAACTATACTAGCGTCCTCATAATTTAGTGTTCCCCAAACGCAGTGTTTGCACAATCAGCACTGATTCCTGCTAGCACCTGCGTTTAGCCCCCTTGCCCAGACCACCTTACCCAGGCAAGTGTAGTAATCAATAGATTACTGACACTTCCAAAAAACACATCACACAAAACCGCTGCGTTAGCAGAGTCAGGCCTGATCTCTGTTAGCACTAGCAGTTTTTTTTTTGTAGCGACCAAATAGTCCTCGACAACCAGGTGCTTTTATTACCTAGTAGTCGCATCACTGTACGGGTAAATTTAGCTACCAAAATGACAAAACGTTCGTTCAGTGATGATGCTATATACAGTATAATGGCCATGTCAAGTGAGAGCGATGGGGAAGCCTCACTGGCAGAATCAGGGTCAATATACGAACCAGATGATGGCAGCGGCTCCCTGACAGATAGCTCCGACAGAGGGGTCCCTGCTAGGGTCAGGCGTACCCGACCCCATTCTGGAGTTGTTGACTTGCAAGAACCGGGGGTTTCTCGTATGCAGCAGAGTGCCAGTACTAGTGCCGCTCACACTTCTCGTGAACTGGCAAGCACGAGCGGCCTAGTACACCCTGGACCTTCAACCAGCGCTGCAGTATCACCTGGTGACGTGGCGAGTCACCTGAGTGCAGTTGAAGCTGGTGCGGTGGCTAGCACGAGTCGTGGCCCGCAGCCACTGCGTATCCGAAGACAGGCCCGTAGAGCCCATAGTGTCCTCCCTGAAGCGCTGGCATATCCTAATTGGCAGCCCACAGATTCCACAGCGCCAGTACTTCCCCCATTCACCGCCCAACCCGGAATCCAAGTGGAAACAGCTGGTTTTAATCCCATAAACTTTTTTGAGCTGTTTTTCACTGAAGATCTTTACAGATCTATTGTGGACCAATCAAATTTGTATGCTCAACAATTTATCGCCGCCAACCCAAATTCACCCCTTGCCAGACCATTTGCCTGGAATCCTATTACGATTCAGGAGTTTAAAACCTATCTGGGCCTTTCCCTCAACACGGGCATTACAAGAAAGAATGAATTGCGGTTATATTGGTCCACTGACCCAATTCATCAAATGCACGTGTTCTCTGCTGCTATGTCCAGGGCTCGATACGAACAAATATTTCGGTTCATGCATTTCAACGACAATGAACTCTGTCGTCCTCGGGGAGACCCTGCATATGATCGGCTCCACAAAATTCGGCCCCTCGTAGACCACTTCAATCAGCGGTTCGCAGCCTTGTTTACCCCCCAACAAGATGTCTGCGTTGACGAGTCCCTGATTAAGTTTACTGGCCGTCTTGCTATCAAACAGTACCTCCCCAGCAAGCGTGCCAGATACGGGGTCAAGTTGTATAAGCTTTGTGACAGGGCCACAGGCTATACAGTTAATTTCCGTGTCTACGAGGGAAAAGACAGCACTGTGGAGCCCCCCGACTGCCCAGGCTACATAGGGAGCAGCGGCAAGATAGTCTGGGACTTGGTGTCACCCTTATTCGGAAAGGGGTACCACTTGTACGTGGACAATTTCTATTCAAGCGTGCCACTTTTTAGACACCTCTTTCAATTGCAAATTGGCGCTTGTGGCACCGTGCGATCTAATCGCCGGGGCTTCCCCCAACGGCTAGTAAATGCCCCACTGAGCTCGGGGGAGAGAGCCTGCTTGAGGTGCGAGGAATTGCTTGCAGTGAAGTGGAGGGACAAAAGAAACGTTTACGTGCTGTCCTCCATTCACCCAGACACGGCAGTCCAAATTACTACGGTCACTGGTGTTGTTGAGAAGCCCCTCTGTGTCCACGACTATAACCGTAAAATGGGAGGGGTGGACTTCAACGACCAGATGATGGGACCGTACCTAATTGCCCGTAAGGCCAGACGCTGGTACAAAAAGGTGTCTGTATACCTATTTCAGTTGGCTGTTTACAACGCTTTTGTGTTATACAAAGCGTCTGCCGGAACATTATCCTTCTTTCAATTCCAAGAAGAGATAATCAGAGCCCTTCTGTATCCAGCTGGTGCTCCTGCCCCAATTCACCAACCAGATGCAGTGAGCCGGCTGCATGAGAGGCATTTTCCGAAATTCCTCCCGAGTACCCGTACCCAACGATACCCCCAAAAAAGATGCCGTGTCTGCAGCAAGCGCGGATTTAGGCGTGACACCCGGAATTATTGTCCCGACTGTCCTGACCAACCTGGTCTTTGCCACGGTGACTGTTTCCGTCGCTACCACACACTACTAGATTTTTAGTGTAGGGTACAGCATGGCACAGTTTAGGGCACATTTACACAGGGTCTCAAAAGATGTTCGATGGCTATCGTCATTTTGAGAGACCCGAACCTGGAACCTGGAACTCGACGTTTGAAGAAAAAAAAAAAAAACATAAAAGCCAAAAATAGTTGTCGTCTCAGTCATTTTTTATGTTCTTCTGCACTTCCTATGTACTTTTAATGTCCTTTGTATGTTTTTCATTCTTTTGTGACCTGTTTCTCTTGCAGGTACTTGTCGGCTACCACGCATTGATTTTATATATTCTGACACAAACAGTGTTTGCGTTCAGCATATATGGATACCTTTGCTGATAGCAGCTGTGGTGATTTTCTGATTTCAGCACTGCAGTTAAAATCTTATTTTGGTATACGTGGATAGTGCCGTGTATACCCATCATTAAATTCAGTGGGTGGTTGTTTGGGCGGTTAATGATGAGAATCCAAAAACTTTTGTTGTGTCAGTCATTTTATATGTCCTTCTACTCTTCCTAATGTACTTTTTTTAATGTACTTTTTTTTTTCATTCTTTTGTGACCTGTTTTTCTTGCAGGTACTCGTCGGCTACCACGCATTGATTTTATATATTCTGACACAAACAGTGTTTGCGCTCAGCATATATGGATACCTTTGCTGATAGCAGCTGTGGTGATTTTCTGATTTCAGCACTGCAGTTAAAATCCTATTTTGGTATACGTGGATAGTGCCGTGTATACCCATCATTAAATTCAGTGGGTGGTTGTTTGGGCGGTTAATGATGAGTAATACTACGCATTATTCCTGTGCTGATTTCTGATAGGTTCTCTTTTTTTTCGTTCAGCCCACAGGCTGCATGAAAAAAAAAAAAACCTATATGCCAAACAAAGACCAGCAATGTACTGGTACGTTGCTGGACTTTGAGTGGTTATACCAGGATGATGCCTGCAGATTTAGGCATCATCTTGGTATCGTTTTTTACAGCAAGCGGTCGGCTTACATGTAAAAGCAATCCTAGCGGATAATTGGCCGCTAGACTGCTTTTACATGCAGTGGGAGGGGACTCCCCCCCTCCTCCTGCCGCCTTCCGCTGCCTTCCACGGTTTTTCTCGGGCTCTCCTGTCCCACCGGTTAACCCGAGAGTGCAGCCGGTGGTTCAATTATCTAACCATAGAGCTGATTGGAGATGAGAATGGCTCCAATCATCTCTATGGCCTAAGATGCCGGAGGCTACGAGCATTTCATGACTTCTGTTTCGCCAGAAATAAACAGCGCCATTGGGAAATTGGGAAAGTATTTTGTCACACCAATTTTGGTATGGTCAGATGCGTTAAGGTCAGAGGATAGATCTAGAGTCTAAAAGACCCAAATTTTTTTTAAAAAGAGTACCTGTCACTACAGATTGCTATCATAGGGGAAATTTAAATTCACCGTGATAACAATAAAAATTAATAAAGAAAAAAAAAATGAAAGAAAAGGTGTCAAAATAACATAAGAAAGCAAATTAAAAAAAAAAAAAAAAAAAAAAAAAAAATCAAGCCCCCCTGTCCCCCCGTGCTTGCGCGCAACTGAGCACACAAGCGTTGGTCTAGTGTCATATGTAAACCGCAATTTCAGCATGCATGTGAGGTATCGCCGCGAACGCCAGGTCGAGGGCAGTAATTCTTGTGGTAGACCTTCTCTGTAAGTCCAAAGTGGTAACCTGTAAAGACTTTTAAAGGCTTTTAAAACCGTACGTAGTTTGTTGCCGCGGCACGGGCGTGCGCAATTTTTAAAGTATGTCATGTTAGGTGTCTATGAACTCGGCATAAGATCATCTTTTAAATTTTACCAAACAATTTGGAATTATATAGTGTATTTTTGCATTAAATATAAAAAAAGTGTTTTTTTACGCAAAAATTGCGTTTGAAAAATGTGTGCGCAAATACCGTGTAACAAAAAAAATTGCAACATCCACCATTTTGTTCTGTAGGGCCTCTGCTTTAAAAAAATATATAATGTTTGGGGGTTCAAAGTAATTTTCTTGTGAAAAAAAAATATTTTTTCATGTAAACAAAAACTCACAGAAAAGGCTTGGTTTTCAAGTGGTTAGAAGAGTGGGTGATGTGTTGCTAAAATTCAGCATAAAATGCCAGGACTGTTCAAACACCCCCCAAATGACCCCTTTTTGGAAAGTAGACACCCAAAGCTATTTGCTGAGAGGCATATTGAGTCCATGGAGTATTTTATATTTTGCCCTAAGTTTCAGGAATATGACAATTTGTTTTTTTTTTTTTTTTTTTTTTACACAAAGTTGTCACTAAATAATATATTGCTCACGCATGCCATGGGTATATGTGAAATGACACCCCAAAATACATTCTGCTGCTTCTCCTGAGTACAGGGATACCCCATGTGTGAGACTTTTTGTCAGTCTAGCCGCATACAGGACCCGGAAAACCAATCCGCACCTTCTGGCTTTCTAAGGGCGTAAATTGTTGATCTCACTCCTTACTACCTATCACACTTTTGAAGGCCATGAAATGCCAAAATGGCACAAAACCCCCCCAAATGACCCCATTTTGCAAAGTAGACACTCCAAGCTATTAGATGAGAGGCATGATGAGTCCATGGAATATTTTATATTTTGCCACAAGTTTCAGGAAAATTATTATTTTTTTTTTTTTTTTTTTTTTACACAAAGTTGTCAGTAAATGATATAATGCTCACACATGCCATGGGTATATGTGAAATGACACCCCAAAATACATTCTGCTGCTTCTCCTGAGTACAAGGATACCCCATGTGTGAGACTTTTTGCAGTCTAGCCGCGTACAGGACCCGGAAAACCAATCCGCACCTTCAGGCTTTCTAAGGGCGTAAATTGTTGATCTCACTCCTTACTACCTATCACACTTTTGAAGGCCATGAAATGCCAAAATGGCACAAAACCCCCCCAAATGACCCCATTTTGCAAAGTAGACACTCCAAGCTATTAGATGAGAGGCATGATGAGTCCATGGAATATTTTATATTTTGCCACAAGTTTCAGGAAAATTATTATTATTTTTTTTTTTATTTTTTTTTTACATAAAGTTGTCAGTAAATGATATAATGCTCACACATGCCATGGGTATATGTGAAATGACACCCCAAAATACATTCTGCTGCTTCTCCTGAGTACAAGGATACCCCATGTGTGAGACTTTTTTGCAGTCTAGCCGCGTACAGGACCCGGAAAACCACTCCCTACCTTCAGGCTTTCTAAGGGCGTAAATTGTTGATCTCACTCCTTACTACCTATCACACTTTTGAAGGCCATGAAATGCCAAGATGGTATAAAACCCCCCCAAATGACCCCATTTTGCAAAGTAGACACTCCAATCTATTTGCTGAGAGGCATGGTGAGTATTTTGCATCTCTCATTTTTTTTTGGAAAATGAAGAAAAAACAGGAAAATGCATTTTTTTCCTCTTTTTTCAATTTCCAAAACTTTTTGACAAAAAGTGAGATCTGCAAAAAACTCAACATGCCTCTCTGCAAATAGCTTAGGGTGTCTACTTTCCGAAAAGGGGTCATTTGGGGGGGGGTTGTGCTGTCTTGGCATTTCATGGCCTCCGAAACTGTGATAGGTAGTCAGGAGTGAAATCAACAATTTACGCCCTTGGAAAGCCTGAAAGTGGGGGTTGGCTTTCGAGGACCTGTACTCGGCTAGACTGCAAAAAAGTCTCACACATGTGGTATCCCTGTACTCAGGAGAAGCAGCAGAATGTATTTTGGGGTGTCATTTCACATATACCCATGGCATGTGTGAGCAATATATCATTTAGTGACAACTTTGTGTAAAAAAACAAAAAAAAAAATAATAATAATATATTTCCCAGAACTTGTGGCAAAATATAAAATATTCCATGGACTCACCATGCCTCTCAGCAAATAGCTTGGGGTGTCTACTTTGCAAAATGGGGTCATTTGGGGGGGTTTTGTGCTATCTTGAAATTTCAGGGCCTCCGAAACTGTGATGGGTAGTCAGGAGTGAAATCAACAATTTACGCCATTAGAAAACCTAAAGATGGAGATTCATTTTCGGGGTCCCGTACACAGCTAGGCTCCCAAAAAGTCTCACACATGGGGTATCCCCATACTCAGGAGAAGCGGCAGAATGTATTTTGGGGTGTAATTCCACATATACCCATGTCATGTGTGAGAAATTTATCTTTTAGTGACAACTTTGTGTTAAAAAAAAAAAAAATAAATAAATTGTAATTTTCCCAAAACTTGTGGCAAAATATAAAATATTCCATGGACTCACCATGCCTCTCAGCAAATAGCTTGGGGTGTCTACTTTGCAAAATGGGGTCATTTGGGGGGTTTTGTGCTATCTTGAAATTTCAGGGCCTCCGAAACTGTGATGGGTAGTGAGGAGTAAAATCAAAAATTTACGCCATTAGAAAACCTAAAGATGGAGATTGATTTTCGGGGTCCCGTACACAGCTAGGCTCCCAAAAAGTCTCACATATGTGGTATCCCTGTACTCAGGAGAAGCAGCAGAATATATTTTGAAGTGTAATTACACATATACCTATGGCATGTGTGAGAAATTTATCTTTTAGTGACAACTTTGTGTTAAAAAAAAAAAATTTTTTTTTTTTAGTCATTTTTCAAACACCTGTGACAAAAAAATGAAATATTCAATGAGCTCAACATGCCTCTCAGAACATTCCTTAGGATGTCTACTTTCCAAAAAGTGGTCATTTGGGGGGGTCTTGTACTGCCCTGCCATTTTAGCACTTCATGAATTGAGATAGGCAGTCAGAAATTAAAGCTGCGTAAAATTTCAGTATTTACACCATAGTTTGTAGACGCCATAACTTTTGCGCAAACCAATAAAAATACGCTCATTGAATTTTTTTTTGTCAAAGACATGTAGCTAAATATATTTTGGCCAAAAAAAATGACATAAATTGAGTATATTGGATATTTTTTAAAAGACAAAGTTGAAAATGTCATTTTTTTGCAAAATTTTCGCTGTTTTTTTATTAATATCGCAAAAAATAAAAAGCGCAGAGGTGATCAAATACCACCAAAAGAAAGCTCTGTTTGTGGGAAAAAAAGGACGTAAATTTCGTTTGGGTACCACATTGCATGACCGCACAATTGTCAGTTAAAGTCGCACAGTGCCGAAGCACAAAAAGTGGTCTGGACGGAAGACAGCAAAATCCTCCGGTGGTAAAGTGGTTAAACCTTTCTTACCTTCCCTACAGCTGTAACTGGCACAAAAAGTGGAAAGTCACAGAATTCTGTGTGGTTGTAAATTATTGCTCTTTGACACTCACACTGACTCCTGATGGTAATTATAAGAATTGCATACTATAGCCGGGTTGATAAAATTCCTAGAGCATTTTCTAAACAGAACCGAACCATAAATAATCCAGCATAGCACAGCCTGGCTGCTACGTGAATGGCTCTAGTGTATTTCACTTGGTCATAAAGTATCTTTCCATAGTAACACCAAAATGCCAAAGTAAACACTCCATCAGAAATTCCTCTCGCAGAAGAAAAAAAAAAAGGTAGGGAAAGCAAGAAGACAAACAGAGGGAACCGGATAGACAAAATAGAGAGCGAGATGGATGATATCACTAAGAGAATATAAAAGAGCATAGCATAAAAAAGACATGTAGGAACAAACTGCAAGCTGCATGGATAAAATGAGTGAGACAAGGATTTATTTGCATCACGTAATAAAAAGAGAATAAAATCTATATAACAGACGAGAACAAAAGATGGATGATGTGTGTTAAAAATATAGCAAGGAAAATAGCACACATTCAAGTATTAGTAATGGGCATTATGTCTGACTTTTTATTTTTTTTTTTACAGTTGGCACAGCACCCATTCCGTTGAAATGATTGTCATTTCCTTATGTGCTAAGAGATTTGCTTTTTACTTAACCATCGAATTTTCCGCATGGTTTTAGTCACTATCAAGACATGGTATAATAACAGGCCGCATTCCCTACCAGAGGGCACTGGGGAGACGTGGTGAAATTGTGAATGGGTACACCTGCCTAACTCTCATGGCTGTAGAATGCATTAATCTCCGTATCATCAAAGTAATTATACTGGTTAGTTTACACAGCAGTGTGTAGAAATTGTGGACAAGCCTCAGAAGGTCACTTATTAAAGATCCATTGTGATATTTGCATATTAGTCATGCAAGTCGGACATGGACATTCATGCTGACTGTACTGAACTAGATGAACCTCTGTTGTATAACCTCCCTAGACAGTATACTGTCTGCAAGGCACAAGACTTCACAGACAATTGCACATACTTTTTTTTTTTTGGGTCATCTGTTTACTCTGCCTTGTCAGTGCTAACAGTACAAAACCCATTAAACAGGACTTATTTAGCAATCCTTTGGATGTCTTAAGTAGCATCCTTCAACTCTTCCTGGTGATTTCTAACGTTTAATCACTGGCTAGCTGTTCTATGACTTACAGTATATCACAAAAGTGAGTACACCCCTCACATTTATGTAAATATTTTATTATTTCTTTTCATGTGACAACATTGAAGAAATTACACTTTGCTACAATGTAAAGTAGTGAGTGTACAGCTTGTATAACAGTGTAAATTTGCTGTCCCCTCAAAATAACTCGAAAAAACAGCCATTAATGTCTAAACCGCTGGCAACAAAAGTGAGTACACCTCTAAGTGAAAATGTCCAAATTGTGCCCAAAGTGTCAATATTTAATGTGGCCACAATTTTTTTTTCAGCACTGCCTTAACCCACTTGGGCATGGAGTTCACCAGAGCTTCACAAGTTACCACTAGAATCCTCATGGAGCTGGTGAATGTTAGAGGCCTTGCGCTCCTCCACCTTCCGTTTGAGGATGCCCCATAGATCCTCAATAGGGTTTAGGTCTGGAGACATGCTTGGCCAGTCCATCACCTTTACCCTCAGCTTCTTTAGCAAGGCAGTGGTCATCTTGGAGGTGTGTTTGGGGTCATTATCATGTTGGAATACTGCCCTGCGACCCAGTCTCTGAAGGGAGAGGATCATGCTCTGCTTCAGTATGTCACAGTACATGTTGGCATTCATGGTTCCCTCAACGTATATGTGTTCCCACACCAATGTAACCTCCAGTAAATCCTACAAATTGTTATCTTTTAAGTGGGTTTGACCTACAGTATCTCACAAAAGTGAGTACACCCCTCACATTTTGTAAATATTTTATTATATCTTTTCATGTGACAACACTGAAGAAATCACACTTTGCTACATTGTAAAGTAGTGAGTGTACAGCTTGTATAGCAGTGTAAATTTGCTGTCCCCTCAAAATAGGTCAACACACAGCCATTAATGTCTAAACTGCTGGCAACAAAAGTGAGTACACCCCTAAGTGAAAATGTTCAAATTGGGCCCAATTAGCCATTTTCCCTCCCCAGTGTCATGTGACTCCTTAGTGTTACAAAGTCTCAGGTATGAACGAGGAGCAGGTTTGTTAAATTTGGTGTTACCACTCTCTAATACTGATCACTGGAAGTTCAACATGGCACCTCATGGTAAAGAACTCTCTGAGGATCTGAAAAAAAAAATTGTTTCTTTACATGAAGATGGCCTAGGCCATAAGAATATTGCCAAGACCCTGAAACTTAGCTGCAGCACGGTGGCCAAGACCATACAGCGGTTTAACAGAATAGGTTCCACTCAGGACAGGCCTCACCATGGTCGACCAAAGAAGTTTAGTGCATGTGCTCAGCATCATATCTAAAGGTTGTCTTACAGAAATAGATGTATTAGTGCTGCCAGAGGTTAAAGGGGTGGGGGACAGCTTGTCAGTGCTCAGACCATATGCCGCACACTGCATTAAATTGGTCTGCATGACTGTCGTTCCAGAAGGAAGGAAGTCTCTTCTAAAGATGATGCACAAGAAAGCCCGCAAACAGTTTGCTGAAGACTAGCAGACTAAGGACATGAATTACTGGAACCATAGCCTGTGGTCTGATGGGACCAAGATAACCTTATTAGGTTCAGATGGTGTCAAGCGTGTGTGTCAGCAACCAGGTGAGGAGTACAAAGACAAATGTGTCTTGCCCACAATCAAGCAGGGTGATGGGAGTGTCATGGTCTGGGGCTGCATGAGTGCTGCTGACACTGGGGAGTTACAGTTCATTGAGGGAACCACGAATGCCAACATGTACTGTGACATACTGAAGCAGAACATGATCCCCTCCCTTCAGAGACTGGGCCACAGTATTCCAACATGATAACAACCCCAAACACACCTCCAAGATGACCACTGCCAGACCTAAACCCTATTGAGTATCTATGGGGCATCTTCAAACGGAATGTGGAGGAGCGCAAGATCTCTAACATCCACCAGCTCCGTGAGGACTCCAGTGGCAACCTGTGAAGCTCTGGTGAACTTCATGCCAAAGAGGGTTAAGGCAGTGCTGGAAAATAATGGGGGGCACACAAAATATTGACACTTTGGGCACAATTTGGACATTTTCACTTAGGAGTGTACTGTACTCACTTTTGTTGCCAGCAGTTTAGAAATTAATGTTTTTTTTTGTTATTTTGAGGGGACAGCAAATTTACACCGCTATACAAGCTGTACACTCACTACTTTACATTGTAGCAAAGTGTCATTTCTTCAGTGATGTCAGATGAAAAGTTATAATAAAATATTTACAAAAATGTGAGGAGTGTACTCACGTTTGTGAGATACTTTATGTGTGGATATGCTCCCAAATGCACTGTACTATACACTCACCGGTAACTTTGTTAGGTACACCTTGCTAGTACCAGGTTGGACCCCGTTTTGCCTTCAGGACTGCCCTAATTCTTCATGGCATAGATTCAACAAGGTGTTGGAAACATTCCTCAGAGTTTTTGGTCCATATTGACATGATAGTATCACACAGTTGCTGCAGATTTGTCGGCTGCCCATTCATGATGCAAATCTCCTGTATCACCACATTTCAAAGGTGCGCTATTGGATTGAGATCTGGTGACTGTGGAGGCTATTGGAGTACAGTGAACTAATTTTCCTGTTCAAGAAACCAGTTTGGGATGATTTGAGATCTGTGACATGGTGCATTATCCTGCTGGAAGGAATCATCAGAAGATGGTTACACTGTAGTCATAAAGGAATGGACATGGTCAGCAAAAATAGTCAGGGAGGCCGCGGAATTTACATGATGCTCAATTGGTACTAAGGGGCCCAAAGTGTGCCAAGAAAATTTTCCCCCACACTATTACACCACTACCATTAGCCTAAACCATTGATACAAGGCAGGATGGATCCGTGCTTTTTATGTTGCTTATGCCTAATTCTGACCCTACCATCTGAATGTCGTAGCTAAAATCAAGACTCATCAGACCAGGCAACATTTTCCAATCTTCTGTTGTCCAATTTTGTTTAGCCTGTGTGAATTGTAGCCTCAATTTCCTGTTCTTAGCTGACAGGAGTGGCACCCAGTCTGGTCTTCTGCTGCTGTAGCACGTCTGCTTCAAGGTTCGATGTGTTGTGCGTTCAGAGATGGTATTCTTCATTCCTTGGTTGTAACGAGTGGTTATTTGAGTCTGCCCATTCTCCTCTGATCTCTGACATTAACAAGGCATTTTCGTCCACACAACTGCCGCTCACTGGATATTTTCTCTTTTCAGACCATTCTCTGTAAACCCTAGAGATGGTCATGTGTGAAAATACCAGTAGATCAGCAGTTTTTGAAATACTCAGACCAGCCCGTCTGGCAACAACAACCATGCCACGTTCAAAGTCACTTAAATCCCCTTTCTTTCCCTTTCTGATGCTCAGTTTGAACTTCAGCAAATCGTCTTCACCACATCCAGATGCCTAAATTAATTGAATTGCTGCCATGTGATTGGCTGATTAGTAATTTGTGTTACCAAGCAATTTAACAGATGTACCTAATAAAGTGGCCGATGAGTGTATATGAATTGGTCAATGCTAAAAAAATAAATCCTCAAAAATCACATGCACAAAATGTTATATAAATGCTTATTTTTTCCATGGAAAAGTCATAGCCAAGGCGTAAGGGATTTAATGTGAAAGGATTTTTCTTTTTTTTTGGTGCTAGCAATAGAGTGTCCAATCTATGTAACTATCAACTTGGGAAAATCTTAGATGTGTTAATATTTACAACTAAGATTTGTAGATTATTAAACTCTGACACTTGTGCAAGTTACAACCCTAAAATCATATAGCTAATTAATAATAATACATTCTATCCTGGTAAGATGGAAAGGTTTGGAAAATGTGAAATGTGTTCTAGAAAATACATTCAGCTTCCAAATGGACCCGACACATAGGAGCCTGAGCGTGTGTAAACTGAGTGTGGGTGGCAGAAAATTTTCACACCTGTGTCACCAGCAGCTTTCAGCAAGAAAGAAGGCTTTGAAGTGCTGAATGTCTTTCTCTAGCTGGTACATTCCTCTATTCTACATTTGCTCCGCTAAAGTGTGAGCAAAAAATGGCTTCTTTGGGTGTCTCGGACCGATTATTGTGATAGATTACCTAGATCAGCAATGACAGTTGTACAGGTACTATGGTGTCCAGTGAAGGCTCTAGTGGCAAGTAGGGTTTCGTTGAGACACTGACCTTCTTTCTTTCTCATACAGCAAGACTACAAAAAAAGTGCCTAGTAATATATTTCTATCACATTTCCATTGTTCCTGCATGTTGGTGGGTGAGCAACTCAAGCAGGACAGAATTTCCGATGCCTTGACTTTAATACCTTTTAGTCACTGCCCTGGATCAAGTATAGGTATTAAGAATTCAAACTTTTATCAGAGTTAAATTTATTTAATGTTTGTTCCAGGTTAGTGACTTTTTCATAAGAAGGGGAGCAATGACATATTTTCTTAATAAATGATAAATAATAAATAATAATAATAATAAACATTGTTCTGTTGTATTTGTAGCTGTATTTATTGTGTATATATCACCAGTGGTTTGTCTCTGGGGGTGGAGTCAGGGAGTTGGTGGCGACGCCTCTTCCCCTCATGCCCCTTTAAATTCCCCCCTTTTTTTATGCCACGGGAGATCTGAGGAAGGGCTTTGCCCGAAACATGTCATCCTCCCATTTTTGTGGCCACTCATGTCCCTTTAACTGGCTGACAGCACACTCGGCGGTGTGCTGTGCCTGGTACAGTGAGGATTTCTTCATCTCAGCGCTCCTGGTCACGTGGGAAGCAGGGTCCGCGGAGCACGTCACCGTGACTCAGCGGCAGGCGAACAGTGACATCATCTCCTAGCGCCAGCCCAGCTATTTGAGGACGGGAGAGGACGCCGGTGTGTCAGCCAAACGATCCGCATGGCTGGAGTGCATTGCGGTGGCTGGGGTTTCCTATCCAGCCCCCCCTCCCCTTCTCTGCTTCTCCCCCTCCAGCCTTTTGAGTGAGTGCTTCTACCATCAAGTTTCTACAACTCACAGGCGTCTCCACCTCACTCCTGGGTCCTCTTCCAAGGTACAGCCTCTTTGCCGGACATCTGTTGGCATCATATTTACTAGATTTATCAGTATTTTCAGCATTTTTAGCTTTCTAATAAATTCATCATTTTAATTCAAGAAAACTTACTTTGAGCTCATTGTCACTGCTCCAGGGAGCGCCAATACACCCATTTATCTGTTGTAGCTTCTCTGATTAATGCTCTCCTTGACCGGCCTGTCAGTTTAGGTGGATGGCCATGTCTTGGTAGGTTTGCAATTGTGCCATACTCTTTCCATTTTCGGATGATGGTTTAAAAAGTGCTCTGCGAAATGTTCAAAGCTTATTTTTTTTAACCTAACCCTGCTTTAAACTTCTCCACAACTTTATCCCTGACCTGTCTGGTGTGTTCCTTGGCCTTCATGATGAATGCTGTTTGTTCACTAAGGTTCTCTCTGAGGGCTTCGCAGAACAGCTGTATTTATACTGAGATTAAATTATACACAGGTGGACTCTATTTACTAATTAGGTGACTTCTGAAGGCAATTGGTTCCACTAGATTTTTGTTAGGGGTATTAGAGTAAAGGGAACTGAATATAAATGCATGCCACACTTTTCAGATATTTATTTGTAAAAAAATTTGAAAACCATTAATCATTTTTCTTCCACCATACAATTATGTGCCCCTTTGTGTTGGCCTATAAAATAAAACCCCAATAAAATACATTTAAGTTTTTGGTTGTAACATGACAAAATGTGGAAAATTTCAAGTAATATGAATACTTTTTCAAAGCACTGTACATCTACTGATCGACTTCTGTTCAACTGCCCTGACGCTAGTTGAGCAAAAATGACCCATGTATGGTCAGCTTTATTTGTTCAAAGATAGTTGACTGTGCAATGTGTTTGGACAGCCAAATTGGACTTAAAAGGGTCTTTTTCATTTTTTTGCACATGATTAACACAATTGAATTCACGCGTTTTTCAGTTGAATCTATTAGGTCCTTTTTACATTGGAAGGATCCATTAGGCAGACTGTGCTAGCTCAGCGGGGATCCCTCCGTTAATCCCCGCTGAGCAGGCGGGTGACAGGTCTATCTCTGCTCACTGTGCAGAGACGAATCTGTCACAGTCCCGCTCTCCTCTATGGCGAGATCGGATAAAAACAGACAGCATGTCCGGTTTCATCCAATCCCATCTGATCCGATCAGACCCGCTGGACAGATGGCAAACCTATCACCATACTTCTATTTTAAGCAGCTCTTGTTGAATCGGATGACAGACGGGTTTCAGCGGACACATCTCTGCTGATATCTGCCTCTTTATAGAGGAGAATGGAGTGCCAGATCCATCCAAAAATGGACAGGCGGACCTGATCGGATTGATCATGCGAAAGGGGCCTTAAAAATGTTGGAATCCTAGGCACAATTTCAGGGCAAAATAAAAAAGATAATATTCAGTAAATTTCTGCAATACATGCACATTTCTCTGTTTTATCCCTTTAAAAATGCTGTTGGTCTGCAATAAATCTAACATGCTTTCTATTTTGGTTTGGGGTATTTGAGAACATGTCTAAGTCAATAGGAACTGAGCTTCCAGCAGCTGCCCCTTCAGATATTTTGCAAGCCTGGTGAAAATGTCACAAGGAGTAATATAAGATGTATCTTACTATGAGATTAAGGTCCAAAAAGAAAAGAAAAAATAATGTTGGGTACATGCTCTAGATGGGGAAAGGGAGGTTTGGGCCAGATCTAGCCTATCTGATCTGGGTGTGCAGTAAAAAACGTCAGCGGGCATAATTTCAACAGTGTGACAGAGAGCAGGGAACCCGTATTCCCTGTTCACTCAGCATGCTTCTGTATCCAATGCTACAACTTGGAAATAACATCTGACAGGTAGCGCAGAGGTGGTGCAGGAGGGAACAGGGAGCATGTAATACAATGTCATTAGAATAGAATGATTAAACAGAACCTGTGCATCCTTATATCAAGTATCCCTATCAGAATCCCTGATCAGGGGACCTCATCAGAGTCCCTCTTGACATTAGTATAAAAAAGGGGAAGTGATTGGCGCTGGCAAAGGCAGCGCCAATCACTTCCCCTTTTTTATACATTCACCTGATACAACCTTCTTAGGCTGTATTTTTGAAGTGGGCTGCAGCCAAGCTTGAATTTTAACTTTTATCCTGAGCGCGGATTCTTTCTTTTTTCTTATTTCTTTTCTTCTCTTGACATTAGTGTCCCCATCAGTGTGCCCCCCTTGCATCAGAGTATCTCCTTTCATCAACTGCCCCATCGGAGGCTCCCTTTTATCAATGGTCCCCATGAGAGTCCCCTTTACATCAACTGTCTCCATCAAAGTATTCCTTACATAAATTTACCCCACCAGAGTGCCCCCTTACATCACTTTTGCCCATCAGAGTCCCCCCTTACATCATCAGACTCCATCAGAATGCCCCCTGGCATCAATCAGAGTAACTCTGTATATCAACTGCCCACATCAGAATGCCCCCTTACATCAATAGTCCCCATCAGAGTGTCCTCTTACATGAATTGCCCCCATCAGAAAGTTTCATGGATCAGTGAATGCAGTGGTCATGCAGACCTTGGGGGTCACAACCAAAATCTGAGAGGGCACAGCCCACTCCAGCAACCTCCTAGATCCAGGTCTGGGTTTGTGGGTAAACGTGGGTAGTGCCTGGGCATATACTTTAAGCAGTTGGGCTGTTTACAACCCTATCAACTTTGCTGTTCCTAAGGTACATGCCTCCTTTGCCTTCATATGTCAAATTAAAGCCGCCCTTTATACCTATTTGTACATATATATATATATATATATATATATATATATATACAAATGTTTTTTTAAAAGCTTGCCGTAATATCATCATCAATGGTTTCATATATTCTGTGTTTGTTTTTTTTTACATTTGTATAGCTGTTTATTGCACTACTCTAGCCCTTAAACATAATGGATGTTTCATGCAGCACTTTTAATTGCCATTAGGTAGACTTTTAGGACAACTAAAAGTGTTTCCTGAACTTGCGGGGAAATATGATATTTTGGAACAGCTGGATACTTGTGTCATATTTTCTTCCACACGAGCTGAAGCCAATATAAAAAACAAAAAAAAGGAGGTTGGCATCTGTTCATGCCCTGGCATCTGATGAATACATGTTCATTAAACTACTGAACACACAGAGACACCTACTGTAATGCTTTGGAAGGGTAGGTGAATGACCGTTCGTACCAAAACAGTTTTTAATTAATTTTGCCTTGCAGATGAATGTTCACACCCTGTGCCCATTTTAAACTGTTTAAACCTGTTGTACAGTAAGTCATCTTTTACAGGCCATGTCTAGTCTAGTAACCTGCACAGTCTGCTAACTTAATTTTGGGTGTGTTTGCTATGCTTGTGACTTTGATGTGAGCTGCCTCATTATTTCAAGTTGTATGGAAGATTATGCACAAAAATTGTTACTGTAAAACTAAAAATCAATCATGTTTAGATTGTAATGATTCCAATAGTCTAGAAGAAGGCAATACAAAAGTCCACCTCTACAGATGACATTCATTCCTCACTGTGGGAAGGATAAATTATTTTCTGTCTTAAAGTGATTGTAAAGGAAAAATGTTATTAAAAAAAAAAAAAAAACATACAGGTCATACTTACATGCTCTGTGTAATGATTTTGCACAGAGCAGCCCTGATCCTCCTCTTCTAGGGTCCCCCGTCGGCACTCTCGGCCCCTCCCTCTTGCTGAGTGCCCCCCCATAGCAAGCAGCTTCCCATGAGAGTCCCCTTTACATCAACTGTCTCCATCAAAGTATTCCTTACATAAATTTACCCCACCAGAGTGCCCCCTTACATCACTTTTGCCCATCAGATATGGCATCGGCTGATAATAGCATTTTTATGCCAGCTTCTTTAAGCGTTTTAGTAGCTTTTAGGAGCAATTAGGAGCATTAGCATTTTATTAGTGTTTTTGCAGTACAAGCTCAGAAAAAGTAGCATTTTAGTAGCATTTAAAAGCAGTTAGTAGAATTTAGGAGCATTTAGCATTTTTTTTCTGCTGGTATAACGCTCCAGGAAATTCTACAAAAACATTTTTTTTCTGCTCCTAGATGCTGAAGCTTAAAAAACGCTAATAACCTTAAGTAGTGTGCATGGACAAATAGGATAGGGGCAAAAAAAATGCTAATAACAGCTTCTAGGAGCTTAAAAAAATGCTAGTTTGCATGGAGCCCGAAGGTTTTTTTGCCTTCATGCATGGAATTTACAGCCATTTTAGGCAGCTGACTTAAATAATATTTAAAGGCTAAACATTTTTTTATTATTATTGTTATTGTTGTCTGTATCCCCAATATAAAGATTTGTCCCTTAGATGTGACTGGACTTGAAAGTAGGGTAAAATGTATTATGTTTAGCTGCCACCAAAATAGAAGTAGCTGGAAATTCATCCAATGGGGACACCTGTTCTTGTAACAACTTTAGAGACTGGACACACTTTATTTATAAGTTATTTGCTCGGATTTCCTGTTGTGTCCATATAACAGGAAGGGAAGTGAAATCTCTTGGACAGGACAGGATAAAAAAAAAAAAAATGATAGGGGTTTTAACCATTCCCTACCCTACTCTATCAAAATGTTAAAAAAAAATTGGCTTTACATATACTTTCAATTTTAACTCTGGTCAAAATGAAAACAAAAAATGATCTATCTATCTATCTATCTATCTATCTATCTATCTATCTATCTATCTATCTATCTATCTATCTATCTATCTATCTATCTATCTATCTATCTATCTATCTATCTATCTATCTATCTATCTATCTATCTATCTATCTATCTATCTATCTATCTATCTATCTATCTATCTATCTATCTATCTATCTATCTGTCTATCTGTCTATCTGTCTATCTGTCTATCTGTCTATCTGTCTATCTGTCTGTCTGTCTGTCTGTCTGTCTGTCTGTCTGTCTATCTATCTATCTATCTATCTATCTATCTATCTATCTATCTATCTATCTATCTATCTATCTATCTATCTATCTTTATCTGTAAATATCTATATATACTGTAAATACAGTACTGTGCAAAAGTACTACATAGTTGGTTACTTACCTTTGTTTCCATGTCAGAGGTATAGCTTTTTGGCCACAATTCTTCCATGAAGACCACTTCTGGCCAGACAGCAGATGGATGTCCCTGGATCCCACTGGTTTCCACCAGTTCTGTGCTGATGGCACTGATGGACATCTTCTGATGTTGAAGTGAAGTAACCATGATGTGTTTTTCATTTGCTGTTTCCTTGTCTGACCAGTGTGTCTAATGTCCTCAATGTTTTCCCTTTATCTGTGCTTCTCCAAAAGACCCCGAGCAGCATATTTTAAAACCCCCAATCTGCTTTGAAATCTTTGCCTGGGAGAGATCTTGCTGAGTCAGTATAACTACCTTGTGTCTTTGTTGCTGTGCTCAATCTTGCCATGGTCTCCCACAACCTTACCTTAGTAGCAGAGTTTGGCTGTTCTTCACCCAGTTTTAAGTCTACTACATAGCCGTTTCTTTCTCAATTAATGATTGTTTTTCCACCCGACATATGAAATTGATGATTAGTTAGCACCTGTTTAGTATAATTGGTTAATCATACACCTGACTCTAGTCCTACAAATCTCTGACTTTGTGCAAGTGTACAAAGTGTGCAAGTGTAAGAAGTGGTGCTGGTTTGAAACCAAACCAAATAATGATTTGATTTTGATCTTTCTTCTGTTCGCAAACAGTTAAAATATATATTTTTGAAAGCAAACAGTATTTCTCAGCCTTTTTTTTTAGTCAAGGTGCTCCTAAAAAGTATTTTTGGTTTCAAGGCACCCCAGTCTAAATATTGCTTTCATAAGAGACAAAAGACAAAGGAGCGCCACCTATTAAGACAATAGGTAACTTACAGGAAGGAAAAAAAATGGAGCGCCTGTCAGACCCTTCCAGGGGTCAATACAGCTGTGTGATCGGGAGGGCATATAAAGCCAGATGTATCCGAGCAGGTACAAGACAAAGCAGGGAGCGATATATATATATATATATATATATATATATATGTATATATATATATAATAAAAAAATTTAAAATACTGGTGTTTATTATATGTTAATAAAAATCTAAATTTATCAATATTGCCCCCTAAAAATTGAATTATAATAAGAAAAAAATGAAACAGAAGGTAAGTACAATAAAATGAATTGTGAAGGATTAAGTCTGCCTAGTCTCTGCCACTTCTAAATGAAACAATAATGTGAGTGGAAGATATATGCATACCACTAACTGAGGATATTGGTAAATCAATTATGGAGGACCCCTCGGTTTAAGCATCGGATATAAAACAGTTAATGTCCATATCAATATTCATGCCCGAGGGGCCCAAACTCTTCAGTTCATAAATCCAACGAGATTTGTTTTGCGACACAGCTAGTCACATGTTTTCCCTCTCCAATGTCTATTTTATCTATGCCACGAAATTTCAACAGACGGGGGACTTTATTATGTTTCAACCTAAAATGGTTAGATAGGCTGTGATTTCTGAAACCTTTTTTGATATTAGAGACGTGCTCCCCCAATCCTACCCCCACCTTTCTTGTGGTGCGGCCCACATACTGGAGGCTGCAAAGACAAGAGAACTGGTAAGTCACATGGGTACTATGGCATGTAATAAGTTTCTTTATTTGGTATTTTTTGTGGGTGACATTGGACTGAAAGGACATAGTTTTTCTGGGTTTGTTAGGTACTACTTTACAAAGTAATTTTCTCTGGGCTTATCTACTACAAGGGTCCTTCTTTCCATCTGTGCAATGAGATGTTTTTGCTCTATTAATGCCTGATAATGTCAGCTTGTTGGCCATAGTCCTTGAATGCATTGCAATTATGCTGTAGGCACATTAATTGTCCCTTGGGGACACCTTTTATCCATTGTGGATGGTGGCATCTATGCGTGGGGATATATCCATTCCTGTCCGTAATTTTAAAAGATGTTCTTGTACATAGCTTATTACGTTTCTTAAAGATTTGGAGGTCCAAAAAATTAATTTGCTCCTTATTATAGGCTCCTGTAAAGCCAATATTGTAAACATTTATATTAATATCCTCCATAAACTTTTTTAGATCAGACTAAATTCCCTTCCAAACAATAAAGATGTCATCTATGTACCTTTTGTACATTAGAAGGTTTGGCTTTGGTTGCCAAAAAATCTCCTCATTCTCCCACTTACTCAAAAAAATATTGGCCACACTGGGGGCATATTTGGCCCCCTTAGCCACTCCCTTGTGTTGACTGCTTTTAGGGCATCCTTTTGATTAATATTTGTGTACATGGATTCTACATCCACAGTGGCCAGAAGAAAGTCGCAAAGTCTTCAAACAAACCAATGAGTTGTTTCCCATACCTCAAATAAGCGGGGTACTGTTGGGCTAAGGGTTGTACATAGTTATCTAAATATTCTCCAATTCTTGAAAAGAGGGAGTTGATACCACTTATTATGGGCCTGCCTGGAGGAGCAACAGAATTCTTATGTATTTTTGGGATCTGGTAAATGACAGGTAGCCTCGGAGCGTCTATTAATAAGTAACAGTGTTCTTTTTTGTTTAGGACGCCTTCCGTATGTGCTGATTTGAGAAGTTTTTTAATTTGTTCCTATATTTATTTAATGCGTTGGACTTTCATTTTTTATAAGTGGTTTTGTCCTCCACTAATCTATTTAATTCTTTGTAATAGTCCTCCATATTCTTAATAGGACTTTTCCCCATAAAGTGTTTTTTAATATTAAGTTTACGTGTAAATTTTTTGGATGTCTATATAAGAATTAAATTCCTCAATATCTGTCCGGAGCAAATGTTAATCCTAAATCCAGTACCCTCAGTTAATTTTCCATAAATACTGCTTTACCTGATTTAAAAATCCCATGTCCTAATATTCTTTTTTTCTTTCGGCACCCACTTCTTCTACATCCCCTATATCTTTCCCCCCCTCCTCCTCTTGAGTAAGAGGGCTGGAGTAGGGGTGGGTAGTGTGGAGTGGGGAATGCATGGTAAGGGTAGGGTTGGTACCATGGTCTTCCCCCATTTCCCCTCCCCCTTCCTTGAAAGGGTCTGTGCCATCTTCTGTGCCCCCTGTTAGACTGTGGGTAACCAGGAGGCCCTCCATAGTCTCTCCTCTGAAAATCCCTTCTATTTGATTGTGGGTGCATATCCCTATGATAATGATCTTCTTGGGTTTTTCCAAGAGGAATTATGACTAGGAACATGGTATTGATTAGGATGGCTAGGTTTGTATCTATTACCATGGTTTCTGGGATTAGTCGATGTCTGTGGGGTTTTGTGGATGAAAGGTCTATTGTTAATATGGGGAGGTGTTTTTTGGTGCGCAGGGTCTGACATGACCCCAAGTTGGCCATGATTCCTGGGAGAGTGCCCACTGGTTCCAAAAAAATCCCTCTCCCCAAAGGATGCCCTACAGTTAGTGGCATTCTCTTCTTTTTGTTCTTGCCATTTATAGACTGGTTTTTTTTTATAGTCGCCTAAGTCCCTATGGTATTTTTAATTTTCTTTTGCTGCGTGTCCCTATCTAGTTTATCCAAAAATTCCTTCAACACTTTATATCTATATTTGTATTTCCCTGTTTCAGTGAAGGGTTGGAGTTGCTAATGTTACGAATAGTAGCGTTCATTTTTTCCAATTTCTTTTTTCTTCTAAAAACAATAATTTCCAATAAATGTTTTACACTGGTTTTAAAAAAATTATACCAAACTTCCTCTAATTCTTTATCATTCATCCCATTCTTTGGTGCAAGGTCCCACCTAAGTCTTCTGGGTGTAATATTTTCTTTAATATACTTTTCCAAAGTTAAAATGTCCCACAAAGTACAGATCTGTTTGTCCATAACATTCTTTAAATATTTAAATTGATGTTCCATATCCTTATTGGGTGCAGTGGCTCCTCCTGAAAAAAAGAATCTACATCCACTTTTTTAAGTGAGTATTAGCTGTCGGTCTGAAGTAGAGCTTTAGAAAAAGCTGAAGTCAAGAAAAGATCTGAAATGTCAAGAAAACTGTCTGATTCTACCACCAAGGGATATATTCAGATAAAACCATTTTTTTACTCTTTGACCATGATTAGCAAAATAACTTTTGGAGAAAAAGAAGGAACATTTAAGAAGTGTCCATCTTCACAACTCCACAGCATAATAAACGCACCCTAATTTGGCAAAGTTGAGCTTTTCTTCCTTCTGTTAAATATCAATAAATCCTAGAGGATGCAACCTCATGGCCATCAAAGAAACTGACGCTGAAAGAGGTTGAAAATGTCAATGAGACAATGATCTGAAACACATTTTAAAGTCAACCATAAACTTCTACAAGAAAATAAAGATCAGAGCTAAGATCTGGGCTAAACAAATATTGTATAAACACAAGTGCCATGTGTGCTCTTGAATTTTGGTGAGTGATCCTGCACATTGCATTTGTGTTTTCTACAAATAAGACCAATCAGTACTGCTCTTTCTTCTTGTACAGTGTAACTGGTCTTGTATCTGCCTCCTCTGTAGTTTCCTGCAAATAGTCTAAAGTGGACAAACCTGCTAGATGGGTCCACCGCTCTACTGACTGCCTAGGTTATATGCTGTACAATGATGATGCCACTGCTTCTTTTACAGTGTTAAAATTGTTTCCAACTGTTTCCAAGTCATTTGGTTCACACAAACTGGATTTATATAATTTGTGGCTATTGAGATATACATTATATGTAAATTAAATATTTTTGTGCACAGAGCTCAGCTCTAAGTTTAGAGATACAGAGACAAACACTGTTTGTTTAGTTTAGTTCTGTATGTCAGATGGTACTTGGTAGATATTAAAGATGGCTTCATATTTTCCTGCTAATGTGATGGTGTCAAAAAAGTGCCCACTGACCTGATAGTGAATTAGACCTGGGAAAAAAAAAAACAATCACAGGTCTATCCAGGAATGCATGATGTAAACAACAAAAAGCTAGCACACTTTAGTTTTCCAACCATCTAGATAACACTCATAATTAGGGATGGGCGAACAGTTTGGCTTGAACATTAATTGGGCCAAACATTGGCTGTTCACCTGTTGGACGAACACCTGAATTATTGGGCGTTTGACCGTTTGGTCGACCCGTCCAACGACCACAATGCACTGCGCCACTGCACAGTGCATTGAAAGCCCTGATTGGCTGAAGCAATGAAAGCTTTGCCCAATCAGGGCACAGAGCACTGTCAAAGCCATAATTGGATACTGTCATGATGACTCTCTTTAATCATTACTCATTGCTCTAGGTCACACCCCACATTATAAAAGTATTCTTTGAATATTGGCCATTTGCAGTGTGACACTGATGTGGAGAGAGATAGAATAGGGTTCTGTTTAGTGCTGCTAGAGAATTTTCACTTTAATTTGAATCTAGTGATAGTTCAGTCAGTGTGAGTGTAGTGACCATTCATTTTTACATTAATGTCAGTTTATTTTGTCAGGGCAGATTTACTGCAAATAAAGGCAGAAAATGACCAGCGCTATGGAGTGTGTGGTGAAGCGTGAACAACTAACAGGTGTAAGCGGCCAACAACCAAAACCCCAAAAGGGGTCAAGATATAAGTAAAGTGCAGAAAGGGGTTGTAAACGGCGCTACCTTTGTGCAAATAAATAATAATAAAGTGCATTCACTTGCAATCAAATGATAAATAAGGGGGTGTGTCCCATAAAACCAAAAAAGGTAAATAAATATATACTGTGTATCAGGTGGGTTCAAGTAAAATAGATCAAATATCCTGATGTGTGATAGGTAAAACCCAGAAAAGTGCTGAAGTGCAATAAATAAATTAATGACATAGACAGTGTATTTATTGTGATATACAAATAATTAAATCAATACAGTGCAGAAATAATATTAATCAAGCATTGGTGATATTTCTGGCACTGTTACTATTACCTGCCTTGTACGAAAGTTAGGCAAGAGTGAATCTTCAAGGGTCCCCCTCCACAGTCAACAAGGCACCAGTTGGCGTGTTTCCAGCAGGCCGCTCCAGCAGACGTCGATGACGAAACGCGTAGGGCGGGTCCATTGCGTCATAGCGTCACTTCCGGTTTTGAGATTCTACCGCCGTGGAACGCGGAAGCTTCCCGGCGAGTGCTACTGATCCAAGGCAGCTATCACAGCTCTCACAGTGAGTGGATGCTACGTTCTTTCTTTACTTTTTGCGATTAATACTTCACGGGGCTCCCCTCTTCTTTCTCTCCATATGGAAACACGCCAACTGGTGCCTTGTTGACTGTGGAGGGGGACCCTTGAAGATTCACTCTTGCCTAACTTTCGTACAAGGCAGGTTGTATATACAGCGCGACACCTAGTGGTCACACAGGTGATTGCAGCTGACATTTATTTTTTAGGGATTTTCTCCCTGGTTTCACTTATCACTTTTATTTCACCTATATGTCTTCTACTGGCATGTTGCACTCATAATAGTAACAGTGCCAGGAATATCACCAATACTTGATTAATATTATTTCTGCACTGTATTGATTTAATTATTTGTATATCACAATAAATACACTGTCTATGTCATTAATTAATTTATTGCACTTCAGCACTTTTCTGGGTTTTACCTATCACACATCAGGATATTAGATTTACTGCAGTATAGTTCCGTGCATTACTGAACGTTTAATGCAATATATTTCTGTGCGTTACTGCATGTTTACGCAGTACATATCAGTGCATTAGTGCACGTTTAATGCAGTATATTTCTGTGCGTTACTGCACGTTTAATGCGGTACATTTCTGTGCATTACTTCATGTTTAATGCAGTATATTTCTGTGTGTTACTGCATGTTTAACGCAGTATATTTCAGTGCGTTAGTGTACGTTTAACGCAGTATATTTCAGTGCGTTACTGCACATTTAACGCAGTATGTTTCTGTGCGCTTGTGCACGTTTAATGCAGTATATTTCAGTGTGTTAGTGCACGTTTAACACAGTATATTTCAGCGTGTTAGTGCACGTTTAACGCGGTATATTTCAGTGCATTACTGCACATTTAACGCACTACATTTCAGTGCGTTAGTGCACGTTTACTGCAGTATTTTTCAGTGTGTTACTGCACGTTTACCGCAGTATATTTCTGTGCATTACTGCACATTTATTGCAGTATATTTCAGTGTGCTAGTGCACATTTAACGCAGTATATTTGAGTGTGTTACTGCATGTTTAACACAGTACATGTCAGTGAATTAGTGCACGTTTAATGCAGTATATTCCTGTGCATTACTGCATGTTTAATGCGGTATATTTCTGTGCATTACTTCATGTTTAAGGCAGTATATTTCAATGTGTTACTGCATGTTTAATGCAGTATATTTCAGTGCATTAGTGCACGTTTAACGCAGTATATTTCAGTGCATTACTGCATGTTTAACGCAGTATATTTCTGTGCATTACTGCACATTTAACGCAGTATATTTCTGTGCTTTACTGCACGTTTAATGCAGTATATTTCAGTGTGTTAGTGCACGTTTAACACAGTGTATTTCAGTGTGTTAGTGCACGTTTAACACAGTATATTTCAGTGGGTTACTGCTAGTTTAACGCACTATATTTCAGTGCGTTAGTGCACGTTTACTGCAGTATATTTCAGTGTGTTACTGCGAGTTTACCGCAGTATATTTCTGTGCATTACTGCACATTTATTGCAGTATATTCCAGTGTGTTAGTGCACACTTAACACAGTATATTTGAGTGTGTGACATGTTGTTTAACGCAGTATATTTTAGTGGGTTAGTGCACGTTTAACGCAGTATATTTTCAGTGCATTACTGCACGTGTCTGTGTAGTGAATACTCAGGTTAAAGTGCACCAAACCCAACTTTCCATTAATTAAAGTGCATATAATTCCACATCTTTATTACATTTTGTTAATAAGCCCCCCTCCCCTCCCATCATGTCTGGGAGGCCAACAAGGAGAGGCAGACGTTCCCATGGCACTGTGAGAGGATCAGCAGCTTATGTGTCCAAAGGTAAAGGTGGACATGGCCAGTCCTCAGGCAGGACATTATTTCCTCTGTTTAGTAAGGTTGCCCGTGCTATCCAGCCACAGCATGCAGAGGAGGTTGTGGTCTGGCTTACTAAACCATCCTCATCCTGCTCATCCTTATGCTCTGTCACCCAAGCAGAGACTAGTGTGCAGTCCACTTCAGCTGCCAGAGTGACTTATTCTGTCTCCTTGTCCACAGTTACTTCTGCCATAGCCCCAGCACCAGTCATGGAGGAGTCATGGGGAAATCATGGAGGAGTTATTTGAACACAGCATCAGCCACTTTCTCCTTTGCACAACCTATACTTGATCCAGATGTTGGTTCTGAGGTTGATGAAGGTAGGAACATGAGCCTACAGAGAGGGGAGAACACTGGTACGCAAATTGGCAGTCATATTCCCCCAGCCGCAGCATATTGCCAAGTTGTCACCAGTGATAATGAGGATGGAGGAGTTGATGATGAGGTCATTGACACAGCTTGGGTGCTGGAAAGAGAAGAGGAGGAAAGTAAGGATGAGGTTCAACCCCAACGAGGCAGCCTCCATGGAAGAGTAGAGAGCAGCCACCCTATTCCATCACATTTTGGAGCTGTTATCTCATGGCCTACTTCTCACAGCTCAGCTGTTTGGGCCTTTTTTAACACATGTGCAGACTATTGCACTGTTGCAATTTGCAAACTTTGTCTCAAGCACATCAAGCGGGGCAAAAACACCAGCCATTTGGGTACCACATGCTTGACAAGGCATTTAACCTCCCACCAATCAGTCCGTTGGCAAGAGCACCTGAAAGCCACAAAAGGTGTGCAATTCTGTTGCTCCTCCTTACTCACCTCTGTCTACCCCCGCTATACTTCATGACCTCTCAGCAGCCTCCACTGACAGGGATGATGGTATAGTGCAGGGTGTCCCATGTCCTTGCAGCACATCTGCCAGTAGCACACCACCAGCTGTAGCCTATAGCCAGCAAATTTCTCTGCCCCATCTGCTGCAAAGAAAAAAAAAATACAGTCATGGCCACTCACATGTCCAGCATCTAAATGCAAGCTTTTCAAAGCTGTTGGTTTTACAACTTCTGCCTTTCCGTCTGGTGGATTCTGCCCCCCTCCTGCGAATTTTCTGTACCACAATGGCAGGTTCCCAATCACTATTTCTGTTCACGTAGGGCCATTCCAGCTCTGTACCATCATGAAGAAGGCAATGTTGTAGCATCAGTGGGCAAGGCAGTCAGCCGCAAGGTCAACGTTACTGCTGACACGTGATCCAGCAAGCGTGGTTAGGGATGATATATTTCGTTCACAGCCCACTGGGTACAATTAATACCCAAAGACAAATTTTTCCACACCTGTTTAAAAGGTGCATATCATTTCCATTTTTGACAGCAAGACCAATTTTTGCTTTCATCAAGAGTACCTCTATAGGGTTACAGTTTGAAGGCACCACAGACACCCAAGGACCAATTTTTCGCAACTGTTTGACAGGTGCACATCATTTACATTTTTGACAGCAAAGCAATTCTTACTTTCATCAAGAGTACCTCTATAGGGTTACTGCCTGAAGGCACCTCCAACACCCAAAGACCAATTTTTCTGCACCTGTTGCTTCTATCCAAAGTCTGCGGAAGAGACACCAGAGATTATCCAAAAAATCTCTAATCTTGTTCCCAGTGCACTACATTGTGGCCTCATCATACAGACTGGCTCCCCTATCGTTTACAGAATAGAGAAAGAATGCAGGAGAATTTTAATTTCTTTGGCTTTATTAAACATAACTATTGCTGCAGCAGCTTCTATACACAGTACAGTACAGATGTGCCACTTTACAGGCAGACTAAGGGGACCCCCCAGACACTATACATAAAATAATTTTTCGTTTTTATTGTTATTTCTCAATTTTATGCTTTAACTTTAAGCATCAGTAAATCACTGCTCATTTAAAAATTATGTTTTTACAAACTTTTTTTCATTGATACATGTCCCCCTGGGCAGTACGTGGACCCCCATAACTATTGTATGCCCAATTACTTGCATACAGAATAAGCCTTCAAAATTGGCACTTTTGATTTTTCCAGTTCGGGTCCACCAATAGACTTCATCGGGGTTTCTATATTTGGTTCGGACATTTTGCGTCATTTGGCCCATCCCTACTCAGGTCTCTTACTCTCGAGCCCCAGGAGCCATTGGCTCCCGCTGCTGTCAATCACTGGCAGTGAGGTGGGAATGGGGGATGGGGTTGAGCCCTGCTCTCTGTGTCTTATGAATGCAGAGAGCCAGCTTGGGAGTAAGCGGCTTGCTGTGGGGCACTCGGCAAGGGGGAGGGGCCCAGAACGCTGGCAGGGGACCCGAGAAGAGGAGCATTGGGGCTGCTCTGTGCAATACCACTGTACAGAGCAGGAATGTATGACATGTTTGTTATTTTTTTTATATAAAACATTTTCCCTTACAATCACTAAGGGTAACTGCCTGCTTAGTTCGATTACCTTGAATTTCAGATTTATGAGACGAGACTCAGTCCCAAAGCCCCTGGTAGGTTTTACTAATATATAAGAAACCATATAGGCATTTTAAAGAACAGACTACAAAAGAAGAATTACACATATAAAAAAACCCTAATAATCTTAATTGGTTTACCACTCATCGAATAGTCCTGGTCACCTCAAAGAATGTTGTTACATTGCACACAGTTAAAAAAAGAGAATGTGCCACATAACCACTTATTGATATTAGTTGTTTCCTATTTTTGGAATTAACTTTGAAGCATATAAGAAGAAATAAAAGAATTTGCAATTTGATAAGAAAAGCCAGTTCTTTGAGGAATGATCTCAGTTTTAAAGTGTACGTATGTTAACCCTAATAAAGAACTTTTAGTCTTTCAAATATATAATTAAAAGTGCTTTATTATATCTGTTTGAAAAGTGCAAAAATGTCCAAAACTTGAACCTGTGTTGTGCTAATTTCCTGTGTTACCCTAAGGAGTCTAATTAGCCTTCCTTATTTTTATTTTCAGACTACAGAGCGATTTTGGCTATGCTGTGTAAATGAGAGATTGGTTTTGCTAAACGAAGGACAAATGAGAAGGGCTGAAGCTGGCACCACTAAATCCACAAAAATGATGTGTGTTGTCAGTCAACAATAACACGTGCGAACTGAATGTATTTTGTACGTGTAGGGTCTTTACAGGGGTTAACAAGGGGAAAAGTGCATGTAATGCAAAAATTAAGGTGATTTTTTTTTCCATTTTGTCCTGACATACACTTTAAAGTGGATGTAAACCCTTACATATACCCAGTGAAGTGAACAGCCTCAGATTATACACAGAGTTGAAGCAAATTTTCCATACATAAGTTTTATTTGTATATCTGCTGTCTTCAGCTTTCTACACTGTTTAAAAAATGAACACCGTGTTGGGATTTTTTCTTCCTGTTCCAGCACTGACTGTGGAGTCTTGGTATACAGTGGGTGACAGCTGATTGGAGGAAAGGGACACACCACCCCTCCACATAGGCAGAGGAAGATAGAAACATGCAGAGCTGTACTGTGAATAGACAAGCTCTCTGCTAATCTATCTTTAGGGACCCAGCCTAACACAAATTTCCAGCTACTTTTATCTCCTGTGTTAGAGAACTTGTCAGAAGTTATCATGCTGATAACAGAGGAATGGAGCAGCAGAAAGACACAGAACTTAAGGCTTTGGGGAGAGATAAGTAAACACTAAAGTGTCCAGGTCAAAATTTATGAATGGGATTTACATCCACTTTAAGGTTTTGGAATTTTGGAATGGAGTTGTAGTCCTTAGACCTATTATTGAAAATATGTGGGTAAGTTTCAACCCAACCATGCATGCAAGGCAGCCTTAGAATACTTCTGAACTACATCCATTTGCCCAAGAAGAGTGGGAAAATGTTCTGCTCCATGCCTTGAAAACATTTTGGCTTTAGCAGTTGTAAGGCATGTTCATTGTATTCAGCTTTACTTGTCACATTGTGCTTTTTGTTTTATGATAACAGATCAAATTTTATAAAATGATTTCCCAACCTGCACTCTACAAAGTGTACTCTACTGCACTCTATAAAATTTCAAATCAATTACAGCCACTTATTTATTTGGCAGACAAAGTTCTATGTAACAGATCCACTATATTTTGTAATATTGTACTGTATTCTATGATCTCTGGAAATCAAGCATGTTCTTCAGTCAGGACCTTCTGATCATGTAGGTTTATTTGATAATAAGATTAAAGTTGCTAGTTAGAACAGATTTGAAAAGAAACAGAGCAGTACATGATCTAAACTGATTGGCTGGTTTCCTAAAAAGTAAGAAAACAAACCGGTTTATAAGGCAGGATGTCCAAATATTTGGTAACTAGCTGTCAAAAAATGCCTTTGATTTTTTTTTAGTCATTACAGACTTCCCTTAGCGTCATCAGACAGTGTTATCACGAATCTCATGTTGAATTATCAAAGAGAATTTAGTGGTTGTCTTATTGCAAGTTTGTCTTTTATTTACCGTGAACTGAAGAAGAGACCATCTGTAAAAGTAATGACATAGATTAAAGAAATATCTATTCAGTGGTACAAAGGAATAGGTAAATTATATCACAGATTTTTTATTTTTTTTTTAAATGGTGTGCTGCACATAAATCGACGCCTAGATAAGAGTGTGCCCAATTGAGCTAATTATCTGGCAAATTAGGGATTTTTGAGGTTGCTTTCTAATAACTAAAGTATGCAGTTTATATGAGTTGCAATTCCTTTCCCTCTCTGATAAACAAACTGGTCCGACAACTAGTTTTGAGTAAATAGCATCTGTCTGTGCATGCAATTATTTTACAACTTTTATATTGTTCTGTGCAAAGTCCAATTCATAAATGCATTGGTTCTGGTTTATGTAATGAGCTTCATGAAATGAGGGATGACATGGATCATTGTTTTATAAACCTTTTGAGGGCCTGTTACTAAAATTACTCTTTATGTGAACCAAGAAGGCATATGTCAGAATTAACAAATTCTTAAAAAAAGGAATTTTGCAAGCAATTAAATCTGCCGCTCCCTAACTTTGCCATGTGACCCAGCTACCAGGAGTGCAGGGGCTATTTCACATAATTAGAGCTGAACTCTGGGTAAATATATTAGACACTAGATATTACAGCTCAATAGAAAGCTGTAGGAAGCAGGGAACATGCCATCTGTTGGGTTATAGGTGAAGTGTGACCCCTGGACACAACCTTGAAATATCAGTCAGACATAATAAGTCAGTAAGTAAGTAAATCTAAATAAGGAAGGGGGTAAAATATATATTTGTTGTGGAGGGGGAGAGATTGGCTTTACAAATCCTTAATAGTCAATTGGCACCTTCCCCATTCTGAAAATTGTGTAAAAGAGAAGGAGGGGTTTCCAACCTTGTCCGAATAGGGCAGGGGTGGAACCAAAGGGGATTTAAATGTGCCACAGATACAATAAATTCTCTCCAGATTCAGTCCATATTTAAAAATTAATAAAAAAGTTTTTATTGAATATGTATTAAAAACAGACAGACATATATATTCATAACAATTTTATACACATGCATTGTACATTAAACAAGATACATGTAAGCAAGTATGGAAAGATGCTGGAACTACGCGTTTCGCTGTGAGTGCTTCCTCAGGCTCCAGCTGCTGCAGAGTATTCTTAATATAAATAAAAAATCCTTATTTTTGAAGTTGATCTATTCAATCAAATTGTACGATGTATGTGTATTTTTGTACAAGAAGATATCGACAAAGAGGGAAAGCGGTCCGTTACACCAAATGAAAGCTGTTCATTGACATGGATTTCATGTGATTATCAAAAAGTGAAAAGGAATGGTCTGATTCCATTCAAATGTAGATGCACATGAAATTAGGACAGGCATAAGTGCATATGCAGCAAAGTTGCCCAGAACAGTAAGAGGATACTGGGGAATATTCAGAAGTTCCAAAGTTTTTTTTTTTTTTTTAAATAATAAAAGAGTAGATCTCATATAGATGTGCATCCTGTGTTGTTTAGGAGGAATAGAGCCATCCTTCTCCCAAAATGATATTAAATGTCTTCTGATATAAAGAGTCTTTCCGGGTTCCTTATGCCCTCAATAGGTAAGTCATGCTATTTGGTAAAACTACAGAATTATAATAATTGAAGACTAAATATCCTGATTATTAAATAAGTCCTATAAGTAGCAGAGAGCTTGCACAAACCAATGGGTATTGAACCTACCAGCCTCCACCCAACACTTTAAACAGGCATAGGAAACTTTTGTCAAACGTTTTCACCACAAATGTACACCACTTTCTTACAGGATTCACCCATTTCCACATACAATTTAGAAAAAGCGGGTAAGTTGTGAGTGAATGGTGTGTGAATCTTTAGTAAAACCCATGATAATTAGACTCCCTAGTGTTTTCTGAAGGTTCCTTTCACCTAGGAGCCCTGACTGTATAAAATTATAGTTTTTTTGAAAAGTTGATGGCTGTGCTGGACTGGCCTGCTCGATAGAGTGTCTGTGGGTGCGTGGTAGGTGAGAGAGGGCCACTTGGGGAAATTAACTCCCAATTAATCTGGCCTGACTGGATGAAAAAAGGCAGTGGACCCTTGTTAAGGAGTCTGGGCTGCTACCTTAAGAACAGGCCTAGTGGCCGTTTCTAAAGTATCTAGTGGTAATCGGTTAAAGGAACGCCCTTATGGTTATGCTGTCGGTTGCAGATCTGAATAGCAACATTTACGCCCTGAAGAAGGGGGAGTCTCTGTTCCCCCAAAATGCGTTGGCTTTAACATGTTCTGCTACCAATAAAACTACAAACTTTTGATCTAAGTGGGATTCTTATTGCTGATTTTGGGCGCTCCTATAACCGACTACCACTATAATTTAAATACATGCTGTACAACAGAAAAAAAAAAATGTTTACTGCATAAAAAACACACAACTCGAAAACTCTTCCTCCCATCTTCTCTCTCAATATATTTCCACTCAGCTTCATGTGTCCCGAGAAGTCAGCTCAACAAGCTCCCAATTAGCTTCACTATATGCCTGGCGTCTCTATAGACGTGGGTCTCTCTGGCCTACGAGATTCTACATATGTACAAATCTTACCTAACTTGCCAACTTCTGTGATTTCCTAATATTTGATTCTACGTTAACATGTATTTCAATTATAATAATCGACCACTGTTCTGGTCATGTAAAGTAAAATATCAACAGGCCGATGGGCCCATATGGAAATGTCTATGCTAATGTTTGTATTTCTCTGAATTTTCACAATAAAATATTATGGAACCAAAAAAAAAACACACAACCCCTCCAAAAATATTATAGCCCCACCCAATTCCACCCCCTGTTTATCATCTCCTATGTTAGGCTAAGCACCCTACACGTGTTAGATGCTTCTTTCTAACTTATAGGAGATCCATTCATTATCTACATCAATTGGAATATGGAACACAAGGTGGATGATCTGGGGTGAAACCAGTTGTTTAAGCTTTTTTTTTTTTTTTTTTTAAAGTAAACAAAATATTTCCTTTTGACATGAGTTGGTACAGCTATAAATCTACACTTGTTTATGTCATTTTTTTTTTTTTTTTTTTTTACATTGTTCTTTTAATTAAGTATTTAGATTTGCAAAGTATGACCATCATTAAACAAGTCAAACAAAGTGAACGCCTGTGATTAGTACTGTTAATATAAGGGGTTTGAAACGCTGCTCGCCCCACCCAATCCATCCTCTATGACCAAGCCCCAGAGGATGGGGTGAAACGTGTCAAAGGGCGTGGTCAGTGGAGCAGTGCTGGCTGAGGCCATCACATACATTCACATGGATCCAGTTGGGCGAGCAGCGTTTCAAACCTCTTCTATGGACACTACCAGATAAGTGAAACTTGACACTGGCCCCCCCTACTTCTGAAGTACACTTTACTCCTGCTTGGAGCAGCACTACAAGATTCATGCAAACCGGTGACTAGTACAGAACTCTCCTCATCCAATCAAAAAAATAAAAACAAAAATAAGGACCAGTAGCAAAAGGGTTATCCAGAGTCTGGATATCGATCCATCAAAAGAGTTCACTATAAATCCAATGCCCTTTCTTGCATCTGAAGAAATCCAGGAGGTGTGAGTGTCCAAAGCAGAAAGAAGCATAGGAAGTCAGGATCCAGGTATCCAGTGTAAGCATAATACATAATGATACACAGGGTAAAAAATGTGTACAAGAATTACAGCATATTAATTTAAAAGTATGGCCAAAGCTAAAACTTAGGAGGCAAAAACCTATGAAGGGGTTCGTGGGTTGCAGTGAGCAGTGAGAGCCTAAATACTGCTGAATTGCTGGGCAGTCCAAGAAGTATAAAATGCATTTTAAGGGGAGCTAGCAAAGAGAAGACTGATCCTTAAATATTTTAGCAAGTTTGGCTGGGGTCAGTTACACTATATGTAAAAATTCATGGTGTACCAATTGGTCTCTAACTGATACCAACCTCGTGAAAGAGGCCTCCTACAATCCACCATCTAAAATATATGTACATTTTTAACATTTTCCGGAAACTAAGGTTCTTTATAAGTTTTGAACAGAATGTGCCCTAAAAGGAATCTTTAACACTAATTCTCTTCCAAATTATTTGCTAAATTTTTTTTACATATTTTAATGCAGACTTTTGCCCCTTTACATCTGTTCCAGATTTCTTTCAAGGTGCATCATATTTCAAAAACTGTCAGTAAGAAAAAAATGTGTGGTCAAAACCCTTACAACCACTGCCAGTAGGGTTTACAGTTAATTCAAAATGTACAAAAAGAATTTAAACTGACAGCAAGCAAAGTGTGAGAAGCAAGCAAAGAAGCAATACCAGACATAACGGGAAACATGTTACTGAACTGTGACAATATTTCTTTTTTAATTTTTATTTTATATGAATTTTTTGTAGTTCACCTAACGTTTAGTTTAAGCATAAAGGAGTGGTTTATTTTGAATCACATTTAATAGTGTTTTGTATATAAATATTTTTGGGAGACACCGTTCTGAAGAAGTTTCAGCAAACACAGCATTTTGCCGTCTAATTTTGCTGGAACGTGTAATGGGGAAAACACTTTTTCTAGACAGCGTCTATCAGGTCTTGTGCAGAATATTTCAGCCCGACTGTAAATGTAGTATTGCATGTCTCTTTAGAGTCTTAAAACGACGTGGTTTTCCTTCTTAAAAACAAGCAAGTGGAAACACTTAGGTAAAGAGAAACCTAACTGGAGCCAATAACATACGTATAAAAGTCGGTTCTGTTAGGCTTATCACCACACAAGATGTAAAGGCCTAAATAATTAGCAACACACAGACATGTTCTGTATCTCCATAAACTGCTCATGCACAATATGTTTTAAATTTCTCAGGAGCATTTGTGGTACTACCTACGTAGAAGGTTTTCCTTTACATCAGTCTTCAGAACAGACCTTTCATTATTTTCAGAGCCTTTTTCATTTAACCTTATGGCTTAAGTATCTAAGACAAACTTAACACTTCTACAAAAACATTTGTTTTCTTCCTTGTATAAATATACTCCATGACTTAAAGAAGAGTCTAAGAAGACCAGTCTTTTAAGGATTCTCTGTGCAAATAAAGCCTAAAGCACTACGAGTTGGGGGCCATAGTTTTTTCCTTATAAAACATATGCAAGGATTCCATTGGGGCTTCACTGCATCAACTGTAACTCTTTGAAAAACTGCAGAGACTGCATGTCAAACATTTCATGTCTGTGGTTACTTTTAGTTTTCTGGAATAAAGCAAAATCAAAATATAAATGTATCTATGTTATTGTTTATCATAGTTTTGTGTGTTGTGTGTTCATCTGGAAAAATCTCCATTCTGTTTATTTCTGCTTGCATTATTAAGGAGATGCAATAAATTCTTATTTATAAAAGAATGCCATAAACAGATATCTTCTTGCTTTCACAATTTGTTTGAGCACCTGGAACCACCACAACCTTCCCAATGCTGATGGCAGTAAGCAGGCAGTACTTCTGCTGTCTTCTCCTAGAGAAACTGAACATCTATCTGTGCATTAAATCCTTAGCTGTTTCTCACTATCTACCACTCCAGAAATGGCCTGAAGTTTCTGCTATGTAATGTAAGTGCCAACCTAGACACTGTTCAGTGACAAATAGTTTGGTTTAAGTGTTACTAAAAGACCGGGTTGACAGCTAATGGAGGATTTTGCATGGTGAGGTGAATTGATGTCTTAAAGCGTACCAAGATATAAAAGAAAGCCTTAAAGTTAACCTAAACTTTGCAGGCCATAGGTTCACTTTAATGCCAGCTCCACCATTTGCACATACTTACCTTCGCTTAATTTCCCACCACTTTGTTCAGAGGAGAAGAGTGAGCATAGTTTCTCTTTTTTTTTAAGCTGCAGTTTTACAGAGTACTTAACACTTTCTCTGCCCCAAAGTCATAGTCTTAGTTCCTCCATTGTCATTCACCAACCATCAATGAACCCTGACCTATATTACAGCTTTTAGGTTTACTGCAGTGGCAGGTTCCTACTTCTCTTTCTATTAGGGTAACAGCACCACGGAAATAATAAATCTCAATGTAATGGATCGCTGCTGTCCTAATTACTTGGTAACCAATTACCAAAAAATCAGAAAGGGATTTTTTAGTGAGCAGTGCCGATCAACACACCAAACTAAATATGTTCAGTCAACAATGTAAACAAATTACACAAACCATTACAACCTAAGTAAAAAAGCTAATAAGACATAATATATATACAATATATATCAAAAGTGCTTAGTGCAAATAAAGTGCAAAACAACAAATAAAGTGACTATGTCAAGTGAACCAAAATATGAAAAAGTGATAAGAGTCCAATAATGACACCACAACAAAAGAAATATTATAATGTGTCAATTAAATTGAGAAAATGAAGTTCGCGAAAAAGTTCCTCAAACATTTGTGGTATCCTCAAACATGTGAAAACAGATGTGAAGGGAACAAGTAGATCAATTAATTATAGCACCAACATCCCTGTAAGTAGAAAATAGAAGGGAGTATATCATGGGACTTTAAAGGTGCTCTAAAATACAAGCATAATTATGACAAAAAGGTATATTAAAAAGTATAAACTTTATTGATACAATCATAAAAACATCACAATAAACAAAAATAACTGTATCGCATAAGAATAAGCATTAATCAGGCTTCTGTCTGCACTTTAAGCTGACCGGTTTCGCCGAAAGTGGCTTCTTCAGAGACAGCGCCAGACTGTAGTGCTGTGGCATGAGGCCTAGAACTGTAGGCTGTGGCTATGTGAGCCTGGATCTAGAAGCCAGGAACATGCATCAGGGGTGCAAACTCCAATGCCTAATGGTCACCCTCAGAGAGCAGTAGCAGGAGCTTTATGTGATAATGTTACATGCAATCTGCCCACACACGTCCCCCCGGTGCGCCACTCATCAACTCCTCTCCTCCCTGTTGCCCACTGGCGTCCCCACTTCCCGGCGAGCCTGAACCGGCAAGTCAGTCACTCTCCAAGTGGTGCTCCATGTCCAAATGCCATCCCCTGGGTCCCCACACAGACGCCTGAGGCATCCGGGTCTCCAAGATCCCCATCGTGGTCTCCTCAATGCCGCCCCACTGGGGGTGGTGTGATCTCTGGCCTGGGCTCTGGTGTTCCTTTTAGAGGCACTGGAGTTTGCATCCAACAATAAAGTGTTGGCAGCCTATTAAAAAGCACAGCATTGGATTGTTCCTGAAGCTTACATATTTCACCTATGTTAAATATTGGTAATTTATTTTTCGTACATCACAGGACACAGAGCCATATTCATTACCATATTGGTTATACGCCACCTTCAGGTGAATGGACACTGGCAACCAATCAGACGGAAAGTCCCCCTATATAACCCCTCCTACACAGGAAGTACCTCCGTTTTTTAGCCAGTGTCTAAAAGGTGATGGTCACGGTGGAGAGAAAGAAAGAAGATTATGCTACATACCCTGATCAAAGATCTCTGAATCTAAGGGGTTAGCAATCAGATCCATCCATAAAATTCAAAGACTAAAAGGATGGTACCTGAGCCTCGGGAAAGCAGATATGAGGTTTTGCCTGTAACCTTCTTAGGCACTGGACCCTGGGATCCGGACGGTTGATAAAGCCAATCCCAAAGGCACTCCGGAACGGTGCTCTACAGGTCCAAGGGAGTGGCCCCCTCAAAAACAAGGGGACCCAGTCCTTTAAGTTTGGTAAGTGACTAAGCTTACCGGGAAAGGTAAAGATTGGATTCTTGTTACAAGGCAGAATCCTGCGGCGGGACTAGTGAGTCCGCTTTAAAAAATATTTGTAAAAATATTTGCATGCACTGTTCCCTTAAAAGATAACAGATACCAGGTACCATGTGGTCTCTTCAAGATACAATGGGTGTATTAGCTATATATATATATATATATATATATATATTACATATGTTTGCTCTCCATGTGCAAAACAGTAGGTGCATCAGCTATGTTAAAGCACCTTGTGGTTTAAACATTTCTCTTTGCCTGTGCAAAACAGCAGGGGTATCAGCTATGTTAAGGCATACCTTGTTTGTTTAAACACTCTGTTTTCACTCTGTGCTGATCACCTGTAAGGTATCAGCTGTGACAAAGCACCTGTCTGCCTAAGCTTCTCTCATCCCATGTTGTTGGCATGCTGTTTTTGCCTTTGCGCAAAAGTGCACTCGCATTCGTCTCCTCGGAAAGCTCTGGTCAAGCAACGCCTTTAGTGGCGTGTTTTTAGCGAGGGGTCATTTGCGCGCAAACTAACCTTCACTATTTATACACAAGTGTATGCTTGGAGCAAGAGGGGCTTGCCTGGTTGCGATTGGCGTGCATGTGGACGCCACGTAGCACGCTGCGCATGCACAGTACAACCACAAGCGGCACCGTTTTTAAACAGGAGTTTCAGCGCACAAGGCTCTGTCAGAGGCTGGAGGGATTGCAGAGCAGCAGCAGCTGGATGTTGCTGTGGTGTATGTTTACTGGTACAAACAGGCTCTGCATCTTTGGGATAATCAGTGCTGTGTTTGATAAGCTGTATAGCTTGGCACAAGCCTTGAGTACACTAAAGTTAGTACCTCAAGTTTGTCATGCCTAAGAGCAATGTCCACCCGAAAAAGGGCTGGGGGGGGGGGCACAGCTGGAAGGTACACTGTGATGGCATTGTCAGGCCCTGAAGGTCCTAGCCGTGCTTTCTCTGTGTCTACTCCCCCTGAAGAGCCAGAGGCGATTAGCCAATCTGAGCCATTACGGTTTTTAGGCATAGCAGCTACTCCCAGTGCTTCTGTCGCAACTTATGTCACTAAGGACGATTTGGCATCGGCTTTAACCAGCCTTGAGGGTAAGATTGCTGGCATGATTGCAGCATCGCAAGGAGGGAGGAAACATGATAGATCCCCCTCACCTGAGCCACCACTTGAATCAGTTCAGGATTGGGAAGAGGATGTGGAAGAGACCGCTGGGGAGGACCCTATAGAAGGTCAAGCTGAATCCACTTCTGGGGAGTCAGGATCTGAGGAGTCATACTCAGTCTCTCAAATCCAGGGATTGTTATCTCAGTCTCTCACTGAAATGGTCCTGTTTGGATACAAATTACCTCCCTTAGAGATGTCTGAAGTCTCTTTTTCCTCTCTAGGCTTATTGCACCCTCCACATAGTCCTCAAGCTTTTCCCTTACACCCGATCTTGGAGCAGGTAATGTATGCTGATTGGGATCATCCTGATAGGATTTTTGTTCCTCCCAAAAGGTTTTCACTATTGTATCCTATGGAGGAAAGATTTGCTAAAAAATGGAGTATACCTACTGTGGATCCTGCCATTTCTTCAGTTAAATAAAGTTTAACTGTGGATAATGCGCAGGTTTTTAAAGATCCAGCTGACAGGAAGTTGGAATCCTTACTAAAAGCCTCCTTTGCTGTTGCAGGGTACAATCGGCAGTGAAAGGAGTTTTTCAGTCTTTAACTACTTGCCTACTGTGCACTTAAACCCCCTTCCCATCCAGGCCAATTTTTAGCTTTCAGCGCTCTCACACTTTGAATGACAATTGCGCGGTCATGCTACACTGTACGCATATGAATTTTTTATAATTTTTTTCACACAAATAGAGCTTTCTTTTGGTGGTATTTAATCACCTCTGGGTTTTTTATTTTTTACAAAAAAAAAGAAAAAAAGACAGAAGATTTTGAAAAAAAAAGTTTTTCTTATTTTCTGCGAGTAAATTTTGAAAATAAATAAATTTTTCTCCTTCACTGATGTGCGCTGATGAGGTGGCACTGATGGACACTGATAGGCTGCACTGATGGGCACTGATGAGGTGGCACTTATGGGCACTGATGAGGTGGCACTTATGGGCACTGATGAGGAGGTACTAATATGCCGCACTGATGAGCATTGATAGGCGGCACTGATAGGCGGCACTGATGAGCACTGATAGGCGGCACTGATGAGCACTGAGAGGTGGCACTGCTGGGCACTGAGAGGTGGCACTGAGAGGTGGCACTGCTGGGCACTGAGAGGCGGCACTGACGGGCGGCACTGATGGGCACTGATAGGCGGCACTGATGGGCACTGGCGGATGGCACTGGTGGACACTGATGGGTGGCACTGATGAGCACTGATGGGCGGCACTGATGAGCACTGATGGGCAGCACCATCAGTGCCCACACTCAGTGCCCATAGTGCTGCCAGTCAATGCTCATCAGTGCCTAGATGAGCAGGCACTGATGGGCACTGACTGGCAGCACTATGGGCACTGATTGTGGGCACTGATGGGGGGAACTGATGGCGGGCACTGTGGGCACTGAGTGTATGTTTTTTTACCTTGTGTAATCAGGGCACTGGTGATCGATGCCCTGATTACATTCTTCTGTGTCCCCTTCAGCCGATCGGTTCTCCTCCTTCCTCACACTGCAGTCTCCGTGTGAGGAAGGAGCGCTGGCGATGAGAGATGATCTCATATGTTTACATATGAGATCATCTCTCATTGGACAGTCCGATCACAGCGGCCATTCACCACGATCTGTGATCGGCTGTGTCCAAGGGACACGGCCGACACAGATTTTCCCCGATGCGCGCTCGCGGAAGCGCGCGGGAGACTGTGTCTGGGAGGCCTTTAAAGACGGCCTCCCGAAAATGTGAGTCCGCGCTGCAGCCGTACATAGGCTGTAGCGCGGATGGGAGGTGGTTAAAAGAACGTATTAAGTGAGTGTTTCTGGACAGTTCCTTTTCGAAGAGAGTTTGTGGAAGATTTGACAGCTCTACCACGCACTTTATGTTTTTCAGTGGATGCTCTTAAACACTCCATACAGCAGATGTCACGGTTTGCTCTTTTTTTTTAACAGTGCATATGGGCAGAATCCTTTGGCTAAAAAGCTGGTCTGCAGAATTACCGTGTAAAAAGTTGCTGGCTGGCTTTCCCTTTCATGGAGAACGCCTATTTGGTCATGATCTGGATAAGTATATCCAAAGGATTTCCGGGGGTGGGGTGGGGGGGGTTGAGTGTGCGTTGCTACCTGTTAAGAGAATAAGCAAACGCCCTTCTTTTAAGATTCCCAGCACTCACACTCCTGGTGCTCCTAATCCCAGGCAGTTGTGACAGCCCCAGCCATCTGGTAGAACCAAGCCTTCAGGGCAAGGGCAAAAGAAACCCTGGGCCCAGAGATCTACCAAGTCTACCTCCAAGCCTACCTTGTGAATAGGTGCCCCACTCAGTCCAGCGGGGGGAAGGCTGCTACGGTTCTCAAAGGTCTGGGTAGAAATAATTCAGGACAACTGGGTTATTTCCAACTGGGATACAAACTGGAGTTTTGAGTGTTCCAGCATCCTCAGTTTGTAAAGTCGAACACACCTGCAGATCCTCTAAAAAGAAGATCTTTATTTCTGGCTAAGGACCACAAGGTCCCAAAGAGTGACTACAGAGGTTCCAGAGGATGAAAGATTCAGGGGTTTTTACTCAAACCTTTTCGTAGATCCCAAGCCGACCGGAGATGGGAGACCTATTCTGGACCTCAAAGCTCTTAACCAGTTTCTGAACATTTGTACTTTCCGTGTGGAGTCAGTTCGTTTAGTCATGGCCTCCCTACAGGGAGAAGAAATTTTAGCATTCATAGACATCAAGGATGCATATCTTCATGTGCCTATATTTTAGGCTCATCAAAGGATTTTACGCTTTGTAGTAGAAAACCGTCATTTTCAGTTTGTGACTCTGGTTGACCACGGCTCCAAGAGTGTTCACAAAGATCATAACTTCAGTTTTGGCCGCTCTAAAGTCTCAAGGGATATCAGTGATAGGATATCTAGACGATCTATTACTAATAGATTCATTAGCTTCGGCTCTAAGCTGAATTGTTTTTCAAACAGTACAGTTCTTGGAACTTCTGTGTTGAATCCTCAACTTGGCAAGGTCAGCATTAAAGCCGATCTAGCGTCTGGAATATCTGGGGCTCCTTGTAGACACAATACAGGCAAAGATATTCTTGCCATAAAGAAAGGTCACAGACCTGAAGGATCTGGTTTGATCCGTACGAAGGCAAAAGTATTCTTCTGTACTTCTTTGCCTAGAGTTATTAGAGAAGATGGTGTCCACATTCGGAACTATTCCCTATGCTCAATTCCATGCCAGAACCCTAAAGCACAACATTCTGTCAGCATGGACCAGAAAAGTTCAGTCCCTAGACTGGTGCATGTCTCTGGTACCAAGAGTAAGTCAGAGTCTAAGTTGGTGGTTGTTAACCAGAAATTTGGAAAAAGGGAAATCCTTTCTTCCAGTAGTCTGGAAAGTAGTGACTACAGATTCCAGTCTCTTCGGTTGGGGAGCATATCTGGGGAAAGCCACAGTCCAAGGGAAGTGGTCTTGGGTAGAGAAAAGTCTACCCATCAATATCTTGGAAATCCGAGCAGTCTGTTGGGCATTAAAGTACTGGACACCCAGACTTCATGGTCAGCCTGTCAGGGTACAATCCAACAAAGCCACAGCTGTGGCTTATTTCCACCATCAGGGAGGCACCAAAAGCAAGTCAGCCCAGAAAGAGGTGGCTACCATCCTATCCTGGGCAGAGAAGTTTGTTCCATGCCTGTCAGTGGTTTTCATTCCAGGAATAGAAAACTGGTAGGCAGGCTTTCAGAATCGGCAAGAGATGTTTCCGGGGGAGACCTTTGCATTGATCTGCCAATGCTGGAGGGACCCAGATGTAGATCTGTTGGCATCCAGGTTCAACAACAACAAGGTAAAGAGATTTGTATCCATGACCAGGGATCCACTTGCAGTTGGAGTGGATGCTTTGGTGACTCCTTGGGAGGAGTTTTCCCTGATCTTTGCCTTTTCTCCGATTCAGCTGCTACCGTGTCTGTTACGCAGAATCCAGCTAGAGGGGAAACCAGTAATCCTGGTAGCTCCAGTATGGCCAAGGAGGGTTTGGTATGCTCAAAAATTGGCATTGACAAGGCCTTGGGTTCTTCCACTGCGTCCGGACCTACTCTCTCAAGGTCTGATATTCCCCTCTGCTTTACAGTCTCTAAATTTGACCACTTGGCTTTTGAAGCCTTCATTTTAAAGGAGCGGGGTATATCCGGCCGTGCAGTTTCTACTCTGATAAATGTTATAAAACCAGTCTCTAGAAGCATTTATTACAGAGTCTGGAAATCTTACATTACCTGGTGTGAAGCCAGGAAGTGGCATCCCCGCAAGTATATTATTGGGAGATTTCTATCCTTCTTGCAAGTAGGGGTAGATATGAAATTAGCCTTGAGCACCATTAAGAGTCAAATTTCAGCCTTGTCTGGTTTTTTCCAGAAACTGATTCCTTGGTTCAAACCTTCATCCAAGGGATGTTACCTGGTCCCTGGTCCCTCCCCCTGCCGGTTTATTGCTCTACTGTTTATTGCTGTGCATTACTTATAGTTTATTATCTCTCCTGATATCCCCTCCATACTTTTTCTATTTCTTTCCTCCTTTTTTCTCTTTTTTTCCCCTCTCTCCTTTTTTTCTTTCTTTTACTCCCTCGTACTTGAAAATTATTCATTCTTTTTTTTTTTTTTCCTTTACAGACCTTTTTATTTGATGTTTAACAGTTTTTTCATTTTTTTTTTTGTTTTTTTCTTTTTCATCTTCTTATGAGGGATAGCCAAAAGCTTTCTCTGGTATAACAAGTTTCTTTAACTCTGTATTTGTATGGCTTCATGGTTCCCAATTATTTAATATGAAACTGTCTTTGTTGAACTCCAATAATGCTTTCTGCTGTTGGATTTTATTTGTTTTTGAATTTTGGATCCTATACACCTGAATTGTCTATAATACTTGATTTGTTTATTGTTACAACTTTTCTACGTTAATAAAAATATATTTTCACCCCCCAAGGGATGTTACGTATGCTTCCACCAGTGAAGCCACCATTGTCTCCTTGGGATCTAAATTTGGTGTTGGCAGTTTTTCAGAAACAGCCTTTTGAACCCATGGGGCATATTCCCCCGGTTCTGCCTCTTGGGCAGTTCGCCATCAAGCTTTTATAGCTCATATTTGCAAAGCAGTGACTTGGTCATCATTGCATACGTTCGCTCGTTTCTATCAAGTGGATGTTAGGACCCAGGAGGAGTCTGCATTTGGCCGCAGTGTTCTGCAAGCAGCTATGTAGATCTTTTGTGGTCTGATGGTGGTATTTATGGAGTCCCCTTCCTCTCAGATGCATTGCTATGGGATGTGCCATATGGTAAATAATATGGCTCTGTGTCTTTGATGTACAAAAAAGAAATATGGATTTTTTACTACAGCTTACCTGTGAAATCCATTTCTTGGAGTACATCATGGGACACAGAGGTCCCTCCCCTCTTGTATGGGGTCTTTTTATTGCTTGCTACAAAACGGAGGAACTTCCTGTGTAGGAGCGGTTATATAGGGGGACTGCCTGATTGGTTAACAGTGTCCATTCACCTGGAGGTAGCGTATAACCCATATGGTAATGAATATGGCTCTGTGTCCCGTGATGTACTTCAAGAAATGGATTTAAAAGGTAAGCTGTTGTAAAAAATCCATATATTTTACATAATTACAGTACATTGCAATTTTACATAATTTCAATGGCCTTTCATTGGCTCTTTTAGTAATGTTCCAGGCACTTTATTTCTCTGTTCTTTTTTTAATGTGCACTTAAGTCCCAAAGTTCAGGTTTGCTTATAAGATGAGAAAAGCTTAAATTTCAATGTCCCTACAACTGACTTGCAGTCACACACATTTTAGAACTAACCAACCTTCATACTGTATACGTATTTGTATATTACTCAAGATGCAAGACTGTATATATGATATTCTATAAAAAGTGCTTCTCTGTTTAGTACCCATGACATTGCTTTTCACTAGATTTTCTAGTGTGTGTGTGTGTAGAAATTTTTGTCCATTAAGCCAAAAGAGCACTTTTGTGAAGTCAGTTACACTTAGTGGATAAGAAGACTTAGCTGTCAGTTATTGTTCTAACTAATTTCATAAATGTTCAATAGGATTGTGTTGCAGGACTACTCAAGTTACTCCACAACAAACCATGTCTTTATGGTTTTGTGCACAGGGACCTTCCTTACACTGTTGCTTCAAGTTAGGCAGTACACAACTGTATAAAATATCTTATCTGCTTTAACATTAACAGTGCTCCTCACTTGAAAGACTTGAATTTTGGAGGGGTGTCCATAAATTATTGGCCATATATTAGGTGTGATAGGTGTCCACAAACCTTTGGCTATATATTTTATTTAATCAACTTGTTTAAAAACCTTTTCTTCCCAGCATGGAACTATATTTAAGATACTGATATATTCATCAAGATTCAATGTAGCATATTCTCTGAACAAAACAAAAGGAGACAGGCTCACATCCGACCTCTGCCTGGGAAAGATATTCCTGAGTATCTGTACAATTTCTCCATAACCAGAAAAACTGGCTAAAGGGAATGTTGTCTTTCTACTTGGGAAGGTGACAACTCCTATGCCAGCGGTTTCCTTGAAGTGAGTTCTGGACACTATATTTCCATCCTGGTCCCAGGACAGTTCAAGATCCAAAAATACCAAGGAAACTGCATCAACAACATGCGTGAATTTGATGCCAAATTCATTGTTATTACAGTAGGATACAAATCCATCCACTATATCCAACAAACCGTCCCAAATGAGGATCACATCATCAATATAGCGCCCGTAGTACACAAGATGTTTAGCAAAAGGGTTCTGGGTCCAAATGCTGTACTTCTCCCAGAAACCCATAAACAGATTGGCGTAACAGGGTGCAAAATGTGCATCCATAGCTGTGCCTGAAATCTGTCTATAAAACGAGCCCTAAAATTGAAAATAAATTCTTTACATCACACTAGGACACAGGAGCTTTGATTGGGCTCCCTGTCTTACTTGAAGAGGCCATACAGGAAAAGAGGCTACAGATGCGTTCAGAACCATTTGCCAGCATGTGAGTGCATGTAATTTTATCATTGATACTTTTTAATAAACTGTATCATGCTAGGTCGGATGTGCGCCTGTCTCCTTTTGTTTTGTTCAGTCTATTGTCCACCACCCAGTGGAGCTGAGTGGAGCTGCAGTGACCCAGCAGTTATATCACAGACTGTGATCAAGAAAGAAACATTCACAAGCTAGCCTTGGACTCCTGTGATCTGCGCACTAATGGTGAAGTTTATTTATTCTCTTAGCATATTCTCTGAAGCTGTGTAGTTGCTGCACCATTTAATACTATAAAATTAAATGTTTAAAACTAAAGCTTGGTTACCTTGCTATGCCATACAAGCACACTATTTTAAATTTAACATTGTTTCATCAAAGATAATCTTGCTGTTCATTGCAAATAGCCTATAGTCCATTCAACTCAGTATTGGATAGATAAGCCAAAAGAATATCAAAGGTATGAACAGTGATCTTCTCTGACTGTATTATGCACCAGTATAAAGTGGAATTGTCCATGGAAGTCATATCAAAACTGGTATTGTGCAGCAGATATGCAACATCAGGTTCCTCTAGATGCCAGCATTTCCCTTTAGTTATTCCACTGCATGCTCAAGGAACTCTAATAAGAAAATTTTAACCGGTCTACCTTGATAGACAGCTATACTGGTTAATAGTGAGGTACAGAGGGAGGAAGTAAGTTGAGTCAAGCTCCTAACCATAGTATGTATCTTGTCAAAATGTGCTTACCGGGGTATCTGAATACAGGGATTGCTGTGTATACAGTGGAAAGTCTTAAGTTAAGTGCTAGCAGCACTTTACAAGATTAGGTTTAACTTTTAGTTAGTTTTTGCAAAAAGTTAGATTTTTTATACAGTATATATGTATTCATAATAAATATATAAATGTATAAATACCTCAATAGTGATCTCAGTATAGAAAAAAAGCTATTCAATCACAAGGATTGCATGAGGACTCGAGGACATACAATGCGTTTAGAGGAGAAGCGTTTTGACCTCAGGCAACTCAGGGGGTTTTTTACTGTTAGGGCTACAAGATTGTGAAATTCGCTACCACAAGAGGTAGTTTCTGCGGGGAGTATGGCTACTTTCAAAAGACTCTTGGACGTACATCTCAAAGATCAGAACATTAAGGGGTATGAGAGATGATTACGGCCACGCGTGCCTACACAGGTTGAACTGGATGGACTATTGTCTTTATTCGACCTCAACTACTATGTAACTATAATTTAAAAAATAAAAAGGGTGGGGAGATGGAGTAGGAAATGGAATCTGCTGATAGGATGCTAAAGTATTAGACCTGGGTATGCTTGATGATGGAAAGTGGATCTTCAGTCCACATCCATAATATTCCTAGTGCTGGAGATCAATAATTACTGTTATAGGCCATCTAGCTTAGATAGTGCAGTTGGTTAAAGTAGGACCTCTTTTAGTTAAAGAACATAAATGTTTTTGTTGGTCATATGTAGTTGCAGCCATCCTGACACAAAGAAGAAACCACAAGCACATTTAAAAGAATTTCGTTTACGTGCTTTGTTAATAGACGGATGACAGTGAGAGAAAGAAACATAACCATGAGGTATTTCTTTGTGGTTTGCAAAGCTATGATGAAAGCTCAGTATCCTTTAGACTGCGTGCGTGTCCTGCCCAGCTTTTGCTGTCATGTGTCTTTTCTTCTGTTTCAAGTCCACAATGTGTTTATTTTAGAGTGATCTTTTCCTAATGACCTGTTTGTACTGCAGCAATACTTGGAGGAAGGTCACTTACTCAGGCTATATTTTAAATTATTGGCAAGTGAATGATGTAAAGTAAATACATTACATACAAAAACATCCTAAAAGTACAGTCTTATGTAATAAATAAACTGGTTCTCAAATGCAAAAGGTTTTAAAGTTAGCCTGCATTTAACCCACACTAACCAAATAACAGATTCATTAGGCAGTCACTTTCCCTGTTCTCTCTTGACAACCACACCTGCCACCAGACTGCCCAGGAAATACCCAGTACTTCTGGGTATAAGAGAACATGTGATGCTCCCTCTGCCTCCCACAATGCAACATTTATAACTGGTGTTGATTTACTATAGGAAAATACGCTGTTCACTTTGCAAGGGAAATTGCGCTTAGTGAAGCTCTGCTGACTTACTTCATTCAATCATTTGCAAGCAAAATGTTGTTTTTTGTTTTTGTTTTTTTTTCCTTGCATGTGATTGGGTACTCTTTGTGAAGTGAAATTTCACCATGTTCAGTAAGCTAAGGGAAATTCTCTTGCAAAGTGAACAGCCTATTTGCCTTTAGTAAATCAACCCCCCTAATTGATAGGCGACATACAATCAGAAAGGCAGGGCAGAGGTCAAAGCACATCAAGATGCAGAGAAAGCAAAACCAAATCCGAGAGGATACTTAGTGGATGCTAACACATTCCAGGAAAGCTGAGGAACACTTTTCTTCCCTTGTCTCAACCTCTGGGGTCTATCAGATCTCTCCCCTGCCCTTAAAATCTTCAGATCATTCCAAGATAGGTATGATCCCATGCTTTTTTCAAACCAGTAATGATTTGTTTAAACTTGGCGAAACCGGAAGTAAAGAAATACTCATTGCTTCCAGTTTCTTAGACCATAGAGCTGATCGGGGACGTTCCGATCCCCGATCAGCTCTATGGTCAGCCAGCAGAAGCAATGGCTGCAGTACTGGTCCCTTGGTGGGATAGGTGAGCCTGGGAAGGCGACGGAAGGGGGAGGTCACTCCTGCCGCTTGTAAAAGCAATCCAGCTAGCCACAAGGATTGCATTTACATGAAAGTGCTCCGCCAGCTCTAAAAAACAATACCGGGATGATGCCTGCAGGTGCAAGCATCATCATAGTATAACCCAGTGATGGCAAACCTTGGCACCCCAGATGTTTTGGAACTACATTTCCCATGATGCTCCACTACACTGCAGAGTGCATGAGCATCATGGGAAATGTAGTTCCAAAACATCTGGGGTGCCAAGGTTCGCCATCACTGGTATAACTGCCTAAAGCTCCACGATGCACCAGTACTTTGTGGTGCGGCAAGTGGTTAATATAATGTTTCTTTATTATGGACAAACATATGGAAAGCTCTGTGATACACACACTGTAGAGAATTTTTTGATTTCCATTTGCATTCTCTGAAGTATTTATGAGTTGAGAAACATAAAAAGAAGAGAAAAACAAAGCAATGCACAGAGCAATGAAAGCGTGCAATGCACATTTTCAGCCTTTTATCCATAAAGAGGATTAAATAGCAATTAGGAGGTGCAAAGCTTTTTGAATGCAAGTTTTGTTGCAGTTCTGTTCTGTTGTTACCCCCAGGAATTAGGACCATGATGAATGTAACCATACATTATGGACACCTTAAAGGGAACCTGTAATAGGTATGAAGAGTGCTAATTAACATAGTGGGTGCATATAGTGCCTGCCTTCACCTTCATAACTCCACATTTGCTGCAAATGCCTTGTGAAAATCATATGCAAATAACTTTCTGAAAGACATTATTTGCATAAGGCAAGGTACTCTCCCCCTACATAAAGGTGACAGTGCTCAGATTTGGCTATAAGCCCCACAAATGCCAAGTACTTTATTGTGGGAGATATGTGGGGAAGTTGTTTATGTGTGCCCCATACCTTAAGTACCAAGTTGTTTATTGGGGCTTCATTGAAGTGCCTGCTATGCAGGAGCCAAGTTAATTTTTATATTTTTTACATCACATGGATTTATTTTAAAGAACATGTTCATAGATATTTTTATCCATATACTGTATATATTGTTATGTGTATTTGTATTTTACTTCCTGAAGTATTGCAATTATATGCCTGCAACCATTCTGTGATATTGTGGTACCATCTGTTTGGTAAACACAGCACTCTCATAGAGCCATATAAACAAATATAATTGTTTTTGTATATTAAATTGATTATCCTAATTATTTTGTCTATACCAGAAAAAGTACTTTATAACAGACCTATGATATAAATAAACTTAAGGGAAAGCAAAGAAAGCATAAAGCATGAATAATAAAATAAAAAAAAGAGACCAAGGTCATATCCTGTATAGTGAGACTACTGGGCGCCTGTTGAAACATGTCCTACCACAAAGGTATGTGGCTTCGAACTTCCACCTTACCTCAAAACCACAAGAGAATTTTATTTTACTTAACAAAGGATAGCAAGACCTCTCTTCTTCACCTATTAGTGCATGCACAAGAAGTGTGTTTTTCAGAACATTATTGTACTAAACAAGCCATAGATCCCCCTTATCCAGTGTCACTGGAGTGTTTGAAGTTACAGACTTGGCATGCTAATTTATGAGATAAAACATTAGTATATATTTATATATTAATGCTTTATGAACGTGAAATACATGTAAGCCTGTTCACTTTAGGATGTGACCAATGTCAGTTTTAATGTGGGATGGAAAACTCTGCAACACTTGTGAACTTCAGAGAAAGATGACTAATGAAGATACCTGCAAATAAATACTTTTAAGTCACATTACCAATTTACTGCTGCAAACACAGAACTCATGCTTTAATTAGCACTGTCACCAAATCACAAATATTTTCGTGGCAGATGGGCTATAAAGTCAAACAGCATTTTTGATAAAGCCAAAATAGCTACTGGATGCAAAATGAAAAGACTTAGTGGATTCCCATCAGAAAATATTTGGAGACCAAAGAGACTCAAGCAATGCCTATTCAGTGTAAGGTTAGGAATGGCACACTGAAGTCCTAGCAGCCAGCCATACATTTAGCCACAGCAGGGGTGTAACTAGATTATCTGTGTTCCCTGGATAAAGAAGAAGTAAGAAGCCCACCTGCACAGCATTTCTGGTCATACCACCTTATAGCCAAACTTTACAATTGTTTGCCATACTGCTTTTTGGTGTTCTGATAAAAGTAATTCTTAAAACAAATTCAGTTTTACACTGGATTATTTTTCTTGTATTAAAATATTCTACCCATCTTGCCTCTTGAAGAGCTACCCATTCTGTCTACCTCTTAAAATCACTTGTGCCAGGCTGGGTAATTTCCATAATGAGAGACAATCCTTCTTCTTTCTTGATAGAATGGTAAAACAAGAAAGTTAAAGGGATGTAGAGGAAACAAAAGAATACGGTATATTTAAGAATGAAACCCACTCCAGGTAATAATGTGCATTGCAAACACTATTACTGAAATGCTGCTGAAATTTTTTAAAAGTAGGAAGGAGTTTTGATTTCCTATAAACTCATGATCATTCCAAGGCAACGCATGCATCCCCGTCCCTTAAAATGTATCTCTAGGCAAACCTTTTTTTCAGGGGAAATGTTTGTATTGTTGTTTGCTTCTTCATTTGGGAGATTCACCCCTCTTTTCATACTTGTGAGTATTGACACTGTAAGAGAAAGTGAGGGGAAATCTAAAATCCTTAAGTAAGAACAACTGTTCCAAGGACATCTGTCTAAAAGGGGGATTCCCTTCACTTTGGGAGATTTTCTCTAACTTCCTGTTGTGTCTCTTGGAGATAAAATGAATGGAATTTTCCCCAGTGGTACATAAAAAGCAAAGAGTTTTAAACATCTCCCACTCTACTCAGAATTAAAAAAAAGTTTGGGCTACAGGTTCTTATTAAGATGTGCAGCTTTTCCAACATATGAAAGTAGGGTAATGCTTTGTCCATGGAGGGCAAATCAACAAGTCCACTCTCATGTTGGTCCCACCATCTACACATACTTGCTGTCCTTTAAATCCACTGCTGCCAAGTTTAGCAGTTGAGGGTGAAGAGAAGAAGCCCTGTAAATTCCACGTCCGACATGGAACTTACAGAGGGCATTGTCATGTGTTGTGGTGGGGGCTACTAATGATGTGAAACTGTTAGGGGGGGGGGAGTACCGCGCTTTAGGGGTATTATGTATATGGTTATGATACAGGAAAGGTGTAAATAAATAAATGTGATTAAAATTAGATATAAATATCGATGAAGAAAATATAAATAGTAATGATCTTGGTAATTCAACAATAAGTTAATAAAATATATAAAATAGTATATATAATACAATATATAGAGTGCATGAAGTGATTCTGTGAAAAATATGTGTGTTAAATTAATTCTCTAAACAAATTAATATTTATATAAAGTGCAATTGCTGATCAGTAAATTAAATTGCAATGAAATAATCCATAAATCTATAAATAATCATATAATGGTGATAGTAACTTCATAAAATCTTGGTGGTGTGAACAAAATAAATAAACGGTGCTTATGGTATATATATATATATATATATATATATATATATATAAATATAAATCTATATTTCAGTGCTGTTAGTGATATAATAAAGTGCTTTGTGCCAATCTATAGATTATCCCAGCATTTCTTCATTTGAATTAAATCAAGTATATATTGGAAATACAATAGACTACATAAATATAAAGTCCATTTAAAGGGATCAAGTGTCCAAATAACAAGTAACTCTTCTTCAGTAAAAAAAAATGATAATTCCTTCCACCTATACACCTGGTGCGATATAGTGGTCTTCCCCTGAAGAAGTCACGTGGTAGCGTGACATAACGCGTAGGGCAGACCGAGCACCGGAAGTGACGTTGCAGGACACGGAGGAGTAGTCCTGAGGCTTGCAAACCGTATAAAGTGATTTTAAATGTAAGTGATACTATTTTTTTTCAATTAAAATACTTGAAAATACTACACCATGTGGGCCCTATCATTTTGACATCCGAGGAGGGATCGGAGCGCTAACCTGGAGTATATCCCGGAAAGTGTATACCACACTCTGAGCCTGAGAGAGGAGAGGATATAGAAGCAAGACACAACATAATAAATCCAAAGGCGTATTGCTAGTAGCATTGAGGTGAGCAGTTAGCACACCTAGATGTGTTGAGCACAGAAGACCACTATATTGCACCAGGTGTATAGGTGGAAGGAATTATCGTTTTTTTCACTGAAGAAGAGTTACTTGTTATTTGCACACTTGATCACTTTAAATGGACTTTACATTTATGTAGTCTATTCTATTTCCAATATATACTTGATTTAATTCAAATGAAGAAATTCCTGTATCATAACCATATACATAATACCCCTGAAGTGCGGTACTCCCTCTCCCTTACTTATTTACTATAACTGTATGGTCAACAGTAACAGTACAGGCAGCATCAAGGGTAGACATATAATACTTCACAACATCTCTCAGGACAGCGCAAGAATCACCCCCTATAAAAAAAAGTAAAACTGTTACTTTAAACTACATGGGCAAAGCACAGATTCATTTCAGTCTCTAGCACTAGAATTCCTAAAATATAGACATTGTTTTGTTGCAAGTGAGTTGCAGCCAGTACAAAAATGCCAATCTCAGTTTTCATGCTACATTACCCAAAACAGGGGAGTTAACAGTGATGATCTCATAGATGCTTGTTATTTTTTTCCCAGTGGAATCCTTAGACTTAGGTTTTCTGTGTGTTTTGAGTTGCTGGGGACAGAAAATGAATTCCTGCTGGACTGGAACATGAGGAATCCCTCGCTAAGTGTCACATATCGACAGGTCTGTGTAGTTACAGTAAAACCTTGGATTGCGAGCATAATTCGTTCTGGAAACATGCTTGTAATCCAAAGCACTCTTATATCAAAGCAAATTTTCCCATAAGAAATAATGTAAACTCAGATGATTCGTGCCACAAACATTTATTCATAAGTCCTTCAGTTTATAGTCCATATAAAAAGATTATAGCAAAGTGATAGGTTGTGTAACCATAAAATGTCCATCCACAAAGGGCAGCCTCCACAAGGGGATTAGAAGTAGGGATGATCGAACTTTTCAAAAGTTTGGTTCGGCCAGAACATCCGAACTACCCGAAAGTTCGGCCCGGATTTCAGAACCCCATTGAAATCAATGGGACCCGAACTTCGGTAATCAAAAAACACAATTTTGAAGCCCTAAAACCCAATAAATGCCCCTAAAAAGTGCACAAGGTTCTGGGTCATACCCCAGGGACTATTAATCACACAAAAAAAAGTTCTTGAAAATTGTCATTTTTGATAGAGAGACAATTATTGGAAAAATAAAAAAAAATAAAAAAAATAAAAACATTTCTTTGGATTTAGTATCTGGGGGGTCTAAAAAGTGTACCTGCGAAGGTTCAGCTCTGTAGCATGTCCAGAACCAGAAGAAAAAGATCATATAGTTATAAAAGGAGGGTTCCCACCATCCCTGCTCTACTGAAAATTATATTTTTTTCTGGTTCTGGACATGCTACAGAGCTGAAACTTCACAGGTGCACCTTTTAGACCCCCCAGACACAAAATCACACAAAAAAGTTCTTAAAAATTGTCATTTTTGATAGATTTTTGATAGAGAGACAATTATTGAAAAAAAAAAAAATTAAAAAAAAAAAAAATGTCTTTGGATTTAGTGTCTGGGGGGGGGGGGGGTCTAAAAAGTGTACCTGTGAAGTTTCAGCTCTGTAGCATGTCCAGAACCAGAAAAAAAATATTGTTTGTATTAGTGCAATATTAGATCTGTAATATGGCTTCTCGCTTTTCACACCTTGCCGGTTTAATAGCAGGCTTTTTTTTGGGCATTTTTTTGGGTTCTTTGGAGTCAGGAAAAACATCTGAACTTGTGTATAGTGGTACTGTACACAAGTTCAGATGTTTTGCCTGCCTCCAAAAACCCCAAAAAAATGCCTGCAACAACACACCTGGGCGTTTTTTTTTTGGGCATTTTTTTGGGTTCTTTGGAGGCAGGCAAAACATCTGAACTTGTGTATATGGATATATATACACACATACTTATATGTATATACACACAGACATATATAGGTGTGATAGTAGCAGAAATATATGCTTGCGCTAATGAAATTATTTACAGTAATATGGTTATGCTCCTATAACACCTATATCTGTCTAAGTGTAAAATACATATAAGTATGTGTGTGTACACAAGTTCAGATGTTTTGCCTGCCTCCAAAAACCCCAAAAAAATGCCTGCAACAACACACCTGGGCGTTTTTTTTTTTGACGCTAGCGTTTTTTTTGGGCATTTTTTGGGGTTCTTTGGAGGCAGGCAAAACATCTGAACTTGTGTATAGTGGTATATATACCACTATACACAAGTTCAGATGTTTTCCTGCCTCAAAAGAACCCCAAAAAATGCCCAAAAAAAAGCCTGCTATTAAACCGGCAAGGTGTGAAAAGCGAGAAGCCAACCTCCTGTGCTGAAAGTGTTCTAATACAAACAATCTTTTTTTATGGTTCTGGACATTCTACAGAGCTGAAACTTCACAGGTACACTTTTTAGACCCCCCCCCCCCCCCCCAGACACTAAATCCAAAGAATTTTTTTTTTTTTTTTAATTTTTTTTTTTCAGTAATTGGCTCTCTATCAAAAATCTATCAAAATGACAATTTGTAAGAACTTTTTTTTGTGTGATTTAGTGTCTGGGGGGTCTAAAAGGTGTACCTGTGAAGTTTCAGCTCTGTAGCATGTCCAGAACCATAAAAAATCATATAGGTGTAAAAGGGGGGTCCCACCATCCCTGCTCTACTTAAAAATTATCTTTTTTTCTGGTTCTGGACATGCTACAGAGCTGAAACTTCACAAGTACACTATACACAAGTTCAGATGTTTTGCCTGCCTCCAAAAACCCCCAAAAAAATACCTGCAACAACACACCTGGGCGTTTTTTTTTTGACGCTAGCGTTTTTTGGGCATTTTTTTGGGTTCTTTGGAGGCAGGCAAAACATCTGAACTTGCGTATAGTGGTGTATATACACACATACTTATATGTATATACACACCTAGACATATATAGGTGTGATAGGAGCAGAAATATATTGGTGTTAATTATTTTATTAGCGCAAGTAGTTTTTTCTGCTCCTTTCACACCTATATATGTCTAGGTGTATATATGCAGACATGGGTGTGTATATATACCCCCTATACACATGTTCAGATGTCATGTCTGACTCCAAACATGTGCTCAAAAAAGCACTAGCAACGCCTGCAGCCAAAAATGCTGGCGGCGGCGAAGCCATATCCCTGCAGCGAAAGTGACTTCAGAGAAACTAGCTTTTCTCTATTGCCATCAGTCTGCAGTCGTAACCGGGAAGACTACCCAGCAGTAGAGCGATCCAAAAGTGAGGCTTGAAGCGCTTGTGGAGCGCAGTGCGGAAGGGATTACGTCAATGGTGGTGCAGAGGATGGTCTATGTGGACAGCTTTACCCCGGATGCCTGCATACTTAGATGTGCCTGTTTTAATCATCAACCATGTGAGTTGTTAAATGCTGTACCTTCATTAAATGTAACCATATTGCTACACTTGCAGGCATCTCTTTTCTCTTTTATACTCAGTTGTGAAATGACGCTACTTGTAAATCAAGACATTACTTGTTTATCAAGTCAAAATTTATAAATCATTTTGCTTGTCTTGCAAAACGCTCAAAAAACAAGTTTCTCTCGATCCAAGGTTTTACTGTATATAGAATAGTGCTGTCATTGTGACATTACTGGCTTTAATAAAAATCTTAATGGACTGGCTTGATAGCTGTAAATGTGCAGTCAGAATCTATCAAAATGATAATAAGTATTCACTAACATTCTCAGAACCTAAGTGGACTTGAGCCTGGACCTCCAATAAGGTGGGACAATGAGACATTTAATTTACAGTCTCTCTATCACCGCCTATGCTCTGTTTGGCCTTATGTGATGAAAGTGGGACCCACAACTGAGATAACCTTTACCCCAAGGTAGGAGAATGAGATACATAATTTAAAGTCTCTTTGGTACCACCTACACCTTATTTGGCCTTTTGTAATGTAAATGGACCTGCTGCTGAGATAACTTTATCCCCAGGTATTTAAACAGATAGGCAGCCCAGTTGTTTTTTCTGTAACTTTACTGTAAACTTGGAATGTAGGCCAAAATGTGCAACTGCCTCTCAGACCGACTGTCACTGGGTGCTCTGATTTACCACAGTGATACTGAAACAGATTGGTAGTAGACCCCACAAATCAGAAGTGCCCATGTTTTCTCTGCACCAGGTTGATAATTTCATCATTTAGACCAGTGGAGGTTTCTGTGTATGCTCCATTTTCGCCATCTCTTTTGACATATAGCAGGAAAAGCATGGATCCTTGCTGAGACTTAGGTTACAGTCTGCAGGGAAAGACACACCTTACTTCAAAAACTTGCTCAGCTTATTTGTTAAAAACTGGCCCAACCACTGATGCCAAACTCATCAGGCATTGGACAGCTAACAAACACAGTATTAAAGTAAACCTGAACTCAAAAGGTAGAGATTTGCTATGTCATACAGAACATCTATAAATGTTAATTGTGCCTAAGCCACATGCTGAAGATGCACCTTTTCTCGTACTTGAGTGTTCCTTGGCGCTCCTGTGCCTCCAGCCTTATAACTCTGGGCCTAATTCACTATAAGTTTGTAGTAGAGCTGCTCACTTCTCCAAAACTAAATCCAACCTAAACTCATTATCATATTAATTAGATGAAGCTGCTGGAGTTAAACCTTTAAGTAGGTGCTTTAGTGGAGTTAACCAAATTCTGTTTGTGTTTTTCATAAAAGGAAATCTGTCTATTCTGAATCCCTATTACACAGCAATGTCATCTATTATGGTTTATTTTATTTTTTAGGTATAGTTATGTATCTTATGTGTTTGAACTTTTAGATTTACTAATAGCAGACTACACAGATGTCTAATTATCAATCTTCATTCATCTGAAACTTTCAGGCATGCATGTGTGTATATAAATATATGGATGTGTGTATATAAACCACTATACACAAGTTCAGATGTTTTGCCTGCCTCAAAAGAACCCCAAAAAAAAAAAAAAACGCTAGCGTCAAAAAAAAATGCCCAGGTGTGTTTTTGCTGGCATTTTTTGGGGGTTTTTGGAGGCAGGCAAAACATCAGAACTTGTGCACAGTGCCACTATACACAAGTTCAGATGTTTTTCCTGACTGCAAAGAACCCAAAAAAATGCCTTCTATTAAACCGGCAAGGTGTTACAGCAGCGGAGTCAACCTCCTGTGCTGAAAGTTTTCTAATACAAACAATATTTTTTTTCATGGTTCTGGACATGCTACAGAGCTGAAACTTCACGTGTACACTTTTGAGACCCCCCAGATACTAAATCCAAAGTAAAAATAAAAAAAATCTCTTTTTTTTTTTTATTTTTTTAATAATTGGCTTTTTTTTATCAAAAATGACAATTTTTAAGAACTTTTTTTGTGTGATTTTGTGTCTGGGGGTCTAAAAGGTGTACCTGTGAAGTTTCAGCGCTGTAGCATGTCCAGAACCAGAAAAAAAGATCATATAGGTGTTAAAGTTAAAGGAGGGTCCCGACCCACATCCCTGTTCTACTGAAAAATTATCTTTTTTTTTCATGGTTCTGGACATGCTACAGAGCTGAAACTTCACATGCACACCTTTTAGACCCCCCAGATACTAAATCCAAAGTAAAAATCAAAAAATCTCTTTTTTTTTTTTTAATTTTTCAATAATTGGCTTTTTTTATCAAAAATTACAATTTTTAAGAATTTTTTTTTGTGTGTGATTTTGTGTCTGGGGGGTCTAAAAGGTGTACCTGTGAAGTTTCAGCTCTGTAGCATGTCCAGAACCAGAAAAAAAGATCATATAGGTGTTAAAGTTAAAGGAGGGTCCCGACCCACATCCCTGTTCTACTGAAAAATTATCTTTTTTTTTTTTCATGGTTCTGGACATGCTACAGAGCTGAAACTTCACATGCACACCTTTTAGACCCCCCCAGATACTACATCCAAAGTAAAAATCAAAAAATCTCTCTTTTTTTTTTTTAATTTTTTCAATAATTGGCTTTTTCATCAAAAATGACAATTTTTAAGAACTTTTTTTGTGTGATTAATAGTTAATGGGGCATGACCCAGAACCCTAGGCACTTTTTAGGGGCATTTATTGGGTTTTAGGGCTTAAAAATGGTGTTTTTTGATTACCGAAGTTCGGGTCCCATTGATTTCAATGGGGTTCTGAAATCCGAACCAAACTTTTGGGAAATTCAGGTGTTCTGGTTGAACCGAACTTTTCAAAAGTTCGATCATCCTTACTGAGCATGATTACCCTTGGAATATTTAGTCCCATGTTTCAATAGTTAACTACTTCCTTACAGGGCAGTTACACCCTCTTCCTGCCCAGGCCAATTTTCAGCTTTTTATGCTGTTGCATTTTGAATGACAATTTTGTGGTCATGCAACCCTGTACCTAACACAAATTTATGACATTTTTTTTCACACAAATAGTGCTTTCTTTTGGTGGTATTTGATCACTGCAAGGTTTTTTTTTTTATTGGCTAAAAGAAGACCTAAATGTTTGACCCCTAAAAAAATGTGTTTTTGTTTATGTAATAAAATTTTGTAAATCAATGTTTTTTGTTGCACTGATGAGCATTGATGAGGCTGCACTTACAGGCACTGATGAGACACTAATATGCAGCACTGATGGACACTGATAGGCGGCACTGATATTACAATGATGGGCATTGACAGGTGGCACTGATGGGCAATGATTGGCACTGGTGGGCAGCACTGATAGATGGTAATGATGGGCAGCACTGATGAGGAGGGCACTAACAGGCTCCCTGAGCACTGATTGCCATCAATGGTGGCATGGGTGGACATCCCTGGTGGCCATGGGTCAGCAATCCCTGGTGGCTCTAGTGGCATCCCCCAAGGGTCTGCACTGGTAATCAATGCTCTGATTACAAGCACCGACCCCCCACCCCCCAAACTTACTTTGCATATGAAAGCCATTTCTTCACAGCTGAAAGTGGCCCTCGCCATGTTTAGCCAGTTGATTGTGACCACTTCCTGGAATGTGTGCAACCCAATTTGGTGTCATTTCTGGTCCAGGGCGAATGCCTATGTGCCATTTGCAATTTATTTTAAAGGGATTTTGCTTTATTTTAAAAATGGTGCACACAGACAACTAAAATGTATTGGAAATGTTTTACCTATGCCAGTAATGGTAATCCTTAACCGCCCCTAGATGTTTTTGCCCTACATTTCCCATAATGCTCATGTACTCTGCAGTGTAGGTGAGCATCATGGGAAATGTTACAAAACACCTGTTTTGCCAAGGTTCACTATCACTGACCTTGGCCAACTAAAAAGGTGAGTCAGTCATGCATGAATACAGCGCTGTAGCAATCTTATTTAGTAATCATTTTTAGTGATTTTTTTTTTTGGTTACATTCAATCCACAGAGGCTGAATGGAAAGTTTGTAATATTCCTTTATTTATATATATATATATTTAGCTAAATCTATACAAACACACTTTTTAAAAAATATTTCTTACAATTTGGTCCCACCCCCCCATACAACCCCCCCATACACACACCCCTACACCCCCCCACCCCCATACACACACACACCCATACACACACACACACCCCCCATACACACACACCCCCCATATACACACCCCCCCATACACACTCCCCACCCACATACACACCCCCCATATACACACACACCCATATACATACACACACACACACACAAACGCATATTCACACACGCATATTCACACACACACACACACACACCCATATATACACACACACACACCCATATACACACACACCCCCATATACACACACCCACACATACCCCCCATACACACACACACCCACACACCCCTACCCCCCCACACACACACACCCCACACACACACACACCCACACACACACACACCCCACACACACACACACACCCCACACACACACACACCCCACACACACACACCCCCATACACACACACACACATACATACACACACACACACCCCCCATAGACACACACCCATACATACACACCCATACACACTTCGCTGGAGTACAGGGAGAAACCATACACATGTTCATACTGTACTGGCATTGCACACACACCAAAAATAAGAGAAATGAATTACATTCAAAAGACACAAAAGATATCTGAATTACATCCAGACAAATATGAAGAAAAGAAAAAACGAGGAGCTGTGTACAAATGAATAAGCTTTATTGAACATGTATAAAACATCAGTAATCACTCAGGCAGGCAGGTGAAATGTAAAATGTGAAATGCCCCCCCCCCAAAAAAAAAAAAACCCAAATCAAGTATTTTTTATTCAAATTACAGTGCAAAGATACAACACGTGATTAATAGATAGAGCTTACAATATCCAACAGTCAAGCAAAATAAGTTGTAGACACCTTAGTATTAAGCATAAAACATACCCAACATATGATTATTTTATGGTTATTGTTTGCATGAAACTACCCTTCCATTTTAAATACCATAAAATCACTAGAAGTTACAGCTACACAGAGGCATGAAAATAAAAAAAAACACATGTATAGAGTGCAGAAAAACACACTTTGCAAAAACTATACAAAACCTTTAGAGCATGAAAAGTATTCATCCAACAAAATACACTTACTGCAATATGGGTCCTTATGCATGCCAGCAAACCCCCCACCCCCAAAACCAAAAGAAAATTCAGACAGAAAGACACGTGGGCCTTCCAGAGGCCAAATGATCTGCTCTTGAACATGCCTTTTTATAACATTGGTTAAACTACACCCACCCAGTATAGGAAATGCCCAGCAAAGTAATTAATTGTGTCTGTTGGTTCCTAAAGCAAAATCACCAGTTCACTAATGAATGACAGTGTTTGTAAAAATGAAAAATTCACTTTGTGCTCATGAGATTATTGAAAGCATTTCTTATGTGGGTTGAGTTGATGTAGTATTTTTTTGGAACTAAAAACTGTGCAAAATAGCAAATGGTTTGAGCATGAGCAGCTGAACCCAGAAATCTTTAAGAAAAAAAAAAAAAATCTAAATGATATTGCTTGTCATATAGAACAACAGAGACAGTTGTAGGTAGTGCAGAATTTTGAACACCCAAATACACTGTTGCACGGCAGATTTGCTAATATATATTTATATATATATATATTGTGAGGATAGGCTTGGTGGCGGGTATGGATGACCCCTTGGGGGGTGCGTTTACACAGGGAGATAGCCGAGAGGTGGTTGCAAACAACAGTTTGGTTTATTCTTGCAATTTTCTTCACACAAGTGCAAGCCTCAAAAACATCAAAATAAAAATAAAACACAAAATAAATCCTTGCCACTGTGGGCGGCTACCTTCTCACATACAGGAACCTACCTACGGAGTCTGTCTCCAACCTACTGTTGGGCAAACTTTGCTGATCCTACAGCAGACACTCAATAGTCCATTTATTTTCTCTTCACATAACAAATGTCCATTGAACATGTCTCTTTTCCTCGTCACATTGAACATGTCCCTTTGCTTTTCTCTTCACATAGAACACATTCCTTTGTTTGTCTCTTCACATAGCAACCATTCCTTTGCTTGTCTCTTCACATAGCAAACAGTTCATTTATTTCTTCCACATAGAAATAGTTCATTTTCTCACCTTGAGAAGTCTTCACACTTTTTACCCTCCTCAGCGCACATCGCTCCAGGAGGTCTTCACACTTTTTACCCTCCTCAGCGCACATCGCTCCAGGAGGTCTTCTCCCATGCTCACACAGCATCGGGAGGCACACATCTGACTGTCCTCCTCTCCCCAGCTTCACACAGCGTCAGGAGGCAGCAATCCTTCTCCCAGACTTCACACAGCGTCGGGAGGCACACATCTGACTGTCCTCCTCTCCCCAGCTCACACAGCGTCAGGAGGCAGCAATCCTTAGACTTCCTTTGGACAAATTATAGAGGCCTTAACTTCCTCATTCTGAACAGCTGAAGGCCTTTCAACTTCTTTACACCTTCCTGCTGCCTATGCAGCCGACACCCTATAGTAATTGGTGAATTTTCTAAACCAGGTGGAAATGTATCTCCTGTCTGTGACTACATCCACAGATTTACCTGACTTCCTGTCACAATATATATAATTTTTTTTGTTTTGTTTTCTTTCCATATGTATATATTTATTTATATATATATATATATATATATATATATATATATATATATATATATCTATATATATGTATGCCAAAAAAAATTAAACACACACATATACAGTGGGTACGGAAAGGATTCAGACCCCCTTAAATTTTTCACTCTTTGTTATATTGCAGCCATTTGCTAAAATCATTTAAGTTCATTCTTCTTCCTCATGAATGTACACATATGTAATGTTCTGGTACCTTTGGGTACCCTAATTACTCTTTCATAAGTGTATGCGCCCCACCATTCTCTTTTGGTAAGGTGCGCATACACCTTTAAGACTGATGCTGTCATCACTGAGCGCCGGACTGGATGGCTATTTAGATCGCCGGCTCTCACTCACATGTGTTCGTTCAAACTGCTTTGTGCCTTGATGCTAACCTGTCTTGAAGCTCTCATGCTTGCAAGCATACCTCGCTGTCGGAACCACGCTGCGCTGATCCCTGTATCCCGCTACCGGATCATCCGCTCTTGCCGAACCTCTCCTCTGCTACATTGCTATTAGTGATAAGTACCCCACAGGGGAAACCTCTATAACCTTTATACTAAAGCTTACACTATCTAGCTCTGCATACTAAGGACTATTACTACATCTGCATTATCTAAGATTGCTAGCTCTTGAGCCTACTACCACCTGTTCTTGCACTGGGTTGATCTCTCTTGTATGTCCACCTGCTACTCTGTCATCTACTACCATACATGATTGCTAAACCTATCTGCATCCATCTGCTACTATCTTACTTTCAAGAACATTTCCTTTCAAGTGTCTGTCATCTACCATCTCTACCCAACCTGTCTCTTCAGCCTATCATCGCTGTGTTACTATATACATAAGTCACTCTAGGAAACATCTTATTGAGTGTGTGTATTTACTTGCTGAATTGAGATCATCCACACATGATGAGTCATTGAGAGTTGGGAATGGTGTCTCAGCGTTTCTCTACATGACTACTGAAGTGGAATATTTCTGCAGCTGAAAATCCACATCATACGTAAAACGCAGGAGCGTTACAGATTGAACGAACCACAAATGGATTCAGCAGAAATAACCACTCAGATGACACAATTAAAACAGCAAGTAACTGCGTTAATACACGCACTTGCTGAATTAAAAGAAGACAATCAGGCTCTGTCGCAGCAGGTAATTAGACTGACACAACTTACCACTGCTCAGTCCCCTGAACCCAAAATAAATCCTCCTTTGGTATTTACAGGCGATCGCAAAAAATTTCGCGAATTTAAAAACGCATGTGAGTTACTTTTCTTGCTAAAACCCCGTACCTACCTTACTGATCACATTAAGGTTTGTACTATTATTTCTTACCTAACAAGCGATCCTCGGGCCTGGGCAGACTCTCTTTTTGAGAAAAACGACCAGCTTCTCAACTCCTATGCCTTGTTCCTAGCAGAACTCACTAGCCTATATGATGATCCCAATAGGCAGAGTACTGCCGATCTTCAATTAAGATCCTTGAAACAAGGTAGGAGACCTGTAGAAGACTTTGTCGCAGAATTCAAGAGATGGACCCTTGATTCAGAATGGAATGATGCATCTCTGAAAACCCAATTTAGGCTTGGCCTATCAGAGGCCATTAAAGACGAGCTCGCCCGAGCGGATCTGCTAAAAAACCCTGGATGCATTGATACAACTCAGTATCACCATAGATAGAAGACTACGAGAAAGAAAGGCTGAGAAAATGGGAATACCATTATCCAGTTCTTCTCGGATTTCGGCCGTTGACCCCGTTCCTATGGAGGTAGGAACCATACGCCCACCTCTATCAACTATGGAAAGAGCCAAAAGACGATCTGGTAATCTCTGCTTGTACTGTGCATCCTCGGATCACAAGATAAACGTCTGTCCCCTAGTCTACAAAAAGAAGGGTGAGTGTTCACATGTCCTCCTAGGGGGATTGACAACTTCAATCACTAACCCTTACCTTTCTGTTTGCTTAACATTACAGTGGGACCAGAACAGGATTACTACTAAGGCCATGATTGACACAGGATCTTGTGGAAATTATATTGACATACGTTTTGCTGCTTTAAATAAAGTTCCTATTATTTCTAAACTTAAACCTGTCTCAGTATGTCTTATTAACGGTGTTCCTTTATCCTCTGGTCCGATCACTGATCAGACACAGGCACTCCTAGTCACTACTAACGGGTCTCATATGGAGACCACTACCTTCGATCTAATACCTTCACCCCACTTTCCCATTGTTTTGGGACTTCCCTGGTTGCACACACATCAACCAACCATAGATTGGAAGGAACGGACCCTGACCTTCCTCTCTTGCTATTGCGAGGGTACGTGTAACCTCCCGTCTTTCGGGAAGATCCTGTCTGTGGTGACAGATGAGAATGCACCACTATGTTATCAGGATCTCTCTGAGGTTTTTCTTGAGAAAAATGCTCAAGCACCACCTCCCCATCGAGACTATGATTGTAGCATTGATCTACTCCCAAATAGCAAATTGCCGTTCGGTCATGTTTATCCTCTTTCACAGGATGAACTTTCCCATCTCAAAGACTATTTGGATGAGAATTTGGAAAAAGGTTTTATTAGACCTTCCACTTCTTCCACAGCAGCAGGACTCTTTTTTGTCCGCAATAAGGACTCAAGTCTCAGGCCTATCATCGACTATAGGCAATTGAATGCTATTACAATAAAAGATCGCTATCCTCTACCGCTTATCCCTGAGCTCATTGAGCAGGTGCGTGGAGCTACCTATTTTTCAAAATTGGACCTGAAAGGAGCATACAATCTCATTCGAATCCGTGATGGACACAAGTGGAAGACTGCATTCAGAACCAGATATGGATTGTTCGAATATCTTGTAATGCCATTCAGGCTATGCAACGCCCCTGCAGTTTTTCAACGATTTATAAACGATATTTTCAGAGACTTACTAGATGTCTGTGTTGTGGTATATCTGGACGATATACTTATATATTCACGATCCCTGTCTGAACACATAAGACATGTAAGACTAGTATTATCGAGATTGCTTGCACACAACCTTTATGTGAAACTGAAAAAATGCTTGTTTCATAAAGAAGAGGTACTGTTTCTAGGCTACATCATATCCAAAACAGGAATCGAGATGGACATGAGTAAGATATCCTGCATTCAGGATTGGCCTACACCAACCACACGCAAGACGCTACAGCGATTCCTTGGATTTTCGAATTTCTACAGGAAGTTCATTAGAAACTTCTCTGCCATTGTGAGACCCCTCACACAGCTCACTAGCATTAAAAACCATTCAAATGGTCAGATGAAGCAAATAAAGCTTTTCACCTGTTAAAGACAAGGTTTACTTCTGCTCCCATACTACGCCATCCAGACCCATCCCTCCAATACATTCTGGAAGTAGATGCGTCAAACATGGCAGTAGGAGCAATACTCTCCCAACGACCAACTCACACTTCACCACTTCATCCAGTCGCCTTTTTTTCTAAATCCCTAAGCAGTCCAGAGATAAATTACCCCGTGGGTGAAAAGGAACTGCTTGCTATAAAATTGGCTCTGGAGAATTGGCGACATCTACTCGAAGGCACCCAATTACCAATACTTATATACACGGACCATAAAAATCTCCAATATCTTCAGACTAACAAGACTCTCTCGCACCGACAGGTACGATGGTCACTATTCTTTCTAAGGTTTAACTTCCTAGTGACCTACACACCTGCAGATAAGAACAAAAAGGCGGATGCACTATCACGACTAACTGAAGAAAACTACTTCGAAATCCCTTCCGTTCCTATAATACCTCACAAACGCATTATTGGAGTTGTCCGTTCCTTGAAGGAAGAGGTTTTGCATGGTATAAGTTTGGATTCACCCCCACCACAACTAAATACTGATGCAGAAGGCTTCCTCTACTACAACGACAAACTTTACATACCACCTACCATATGCACCAAGATCTTGGAATTATCGCATGATGTGCCTATGGCAGGACATATGGGTATGACAAAGACTCTTAATCTGATTACCAGGCAATTCTGGTGGCCTGATATGAAAACATCTATACAAAAATTCGTCTCTTCATGCAATGTCTGTGCCAGATCCAAAATTGACACTACGAGACCATCCGGTCTACTATGCAGTCTACCAATACCCCAAACTCCATGGGAAGCTGTGTCCTTGGACTTTATAGTGGAATTGCCTCCTTCCAAAGGATTTAATACCATCTTAGTGTCAGTGGACCATCTGACAAAAATGGCACATTTCATTGCTATTCGCAGACTACCTTCGTCCAAACAAACGGCAGAACTCCTGATGAAACATGTCTTTAAGTTACATGGTATCCCAAAAACTCTTCTGTCTGACCGTGGATCACAATTTATTTCCAAGTTCTGGCAAGAACTATGTCACATACTACGGATCGAGCGGAAGCTCACTTCTCCTTACCATCCGCAGACCAACGGACAGACTGAAAGAGTCAACCAATGCATTGAGCAATATTTACGTTGTTACACTTCTTACCAACAGGATGATTGGGTGGATCTTCTCCCTCTGGCAGAATTTGCCTACAACAACGCAACCCACAGTACGACCAAGCAGAGTCCGTTCTACTTGAACTATGGGTTTCATCCCTCTATTCTTCCACCACGCATCCTTCCTTCAAATAACCCAGTAGCTTCAGACTATCTTACCCAAATAAAGGACTCTCTGGGTTTGCTTAATACTACCATTGCACGCGCTCATAGTCAACAAAAGAAGTACTATGATCTTCGCAGAAGACCTTCTCCTCAGTACGCTATCGGGGACCTCGTTTGGCTCTCAACAAAAAATTTAAGACTGAAAATCCCTAGCAAAAAGCTTGGACCTCTGTTCTTGGGACCTTTCCCAATCAAGAAACTTATTGGAAAAGCTGCAGTACAGCTTACTTTGCCAATAGACCTCAAAATACATCCCATTTTCCATGTGTCGCTACTGAAGCCCCATGTTCCTGACCAAGGAATAAGGCCTACTATCCCACCTCCTCCTCCTGTACAAGTTGAAGGTGGAGAAGAATATGAGATAAAAGAGATTCTGGATTCTCGTATCCACAGAGGAAGACTTCAGTACTTGGTTTGATGGAAGAACTATGGGCCCCAAGACGACACCTGGCTAAACACCTCTGACATACATGCCTCTAGATTAATCCGCAATTTTCATGCGAAGTACCCAGACAAACCAGCTCCAGAGGCCTTCAGGAGCCGGCCTTAAGGGGGGGGTACTGTAATGTTCTGGTACCTTTGGGTACCCTAATTACTCTTTCATAAGTGTATGCGCCCCACCATTCTCTTTTGGTAAGGTGCGCATACACCTTTAAGACTGATGCTGTCATCACTGAGCGCCGGACTGGATGGCTATTTAGATCGCCGGCTCTCACTCACATGTGTTCGTTCAAACTGCTTTGTGCCTTGATGCTAACCTGTCTTGAAGCTCTCATGCTTGCAAGCATACCTCGCTGTCGGAACCACGCTGCGCTGATCCCTGTATCCCGCTACCGGATCATCCGCTCTTGCCGAACCTCTCCTCTGCTACATTGCTATTAGTGATAAGTACCCCACAGGGGAAACCTCTATAACCTTTATACTAAAGCTTACACTATCTAGCTCTGCATACTAAGGAAGATTACTACATCTGCATTATCTAAGATTGCTAGCTCTTGAGCCTACTACCACCTGTTCTTGCACTGGGTTGATCTCTCTTGTATGTCCACCTGCTACTCTGTCATCTACTACCATACATGATTGCTAAACCTATCTGCATCCATCTGCTACTATCTTACTTTCAAGAACATTTCCTTTCAAGTGTCTGTCATCTACCATCTCTACCCAACCTGTCTCTTCAGCCTATCATCACTGTGTTACTATATACATAAGTCACTCTAAGAAACATCTTATTGAGTGTGTGTATTTACTTGCTGAATTGAGATCATCCACACATGATGAGTCATTGAGAGTTGGGAATGGTGTCTCAGCGTTTCTCTACATGACTACTGAAGTGGAATATTTCTGCAGCTGAAAATCCACATCATACGTAAAACGCAGGAGCGTTACAACATAGCACCCCATACTGACAGAAAAACACAGAATTGTTGACATTGTTGCAGATTTATTAAAAAAGAAAAACTGAAATATCACATGGTCCTAAGTATTCAGACCCTTTGCTCAGTATTTAGTAGAAGCCCCCTTTTGATCTAATACAGCCAGGAGTCTTTTTGGGAAAGATGCAACAAGTCTTTCACACCTGGATTTGGGGATCCTCTGCCATTCCTCCTTGCAGATCCTCTCCAGTTCTGTCAGGTTGGATGGTAAACGTTGGTGGACAGCCATTTTTAGGTATCTCCAGAGTTGCTCAATTGGGTTTAAGTCAGGGCTCTGGCTGGGCCATTCAAGAACAGTCACGGAGTTGTTGTGAAGCCACTCCTTCGTTATTTTAGCTGTGTGCTTAGGGTCACTGTCTTGTTGGAAGGTAAACCTTCGGCCCAGTCTGAGGTCCAGAGCACTCTGGAGAAGGTTTTTGTCCAGGATATCCCTGTACTTGGCCGCATTCATCTTTCCCTCGATTGCAACCAGTCGTCCTGTCCCTGCAGCTGAAAAACACCGCCACAGCATGATGCTGCCACCACCATGCTTCACTGTTGGGACTGTATTGGACAGGTGATGAGCAGTGCCTGGTTTTCTCCACACATACCGCTTAGAATTAAGGCCAAAAAGTTCTATTTTGGTCTCATCAGACCAGAGAATCGTATTTCTCACCATCTTGGAGTCCTTCAGGTGTTTTTTAGCAAACTCTATGCGGGCTTTCATGTGTCTTACACTGAGGAGAGGCTTCCGTCGGGCCACTCTGCCATAAAGCCCTGACTGGTGGAGGGCTGCAGTGATGGTTGACTTTCTACAACTTTCTCCCATCTCCTGACTGCATCTCTGGAGCTCAGCCACAGTGATCTTTGGGTTCTTCTTTACCCCTCTCACCAAGGCTCTTCTCCCCCAATAGCTCAGTTTGGCCGGACGGCCAGCTCTAGGAAGGGTTCTGGTCGTCCCAAACATCTATCATTTGAGGATTATGGAGGCCACTGTGCTCTTAGGAACCTTAAGTGCAGCAGAAATCTTTTTGTAACCTTGGCCAGATCTGTGCCTTGCCACAATTCTGTCTCTGAGCTCTTCAGGCAGTTCCTTTGACCTCATGATTCTCATTTGCTCTGACATGCATTGTGATCTGGAAGGTCTTATATAGACAGGTGTGTCTGGCTTTCCTAATCAAATCCAATCAGTATAATCAAACACAGCTGGACTCAAATGAAGGTGTAGAACCATCTCAAGGATGATCAGAAGAAATGGAAAGCACCTGAGTTAAATATATGAGTGTCACAGCAAAGGGTCTGAATACTTAGGACCATGTGATATTTCAGTTTTTCTTTTTTAATAAATCTGCAACAATGTCAACAATTCTGTGTTTTTCTGTAAGTATGGGGTGCTATGTGTACATTCATGAGGAAGAAGAATGAACTTAAATGATTTTAGCAAATGGCTGCAATATAACAAAGAGTGAAAAATGTAAGGGGGTCTGAATACTTTCCGTACCCACTGTATATGTAGTTTTTAAAGAAAGAGTTCTGGGTTCAGCTACGCTAAAACAGTTTGCAATTTTTCAGAGTTTAATCTGGTTCTATATAGGAAACAACACTAATATGGATCCCCACTCAACCAACAAATATATTCTAATATCAAAACACAGAAAAATTTGAAAATTCGCAAACTGTTTGAGCATGGGCAGCTGCATAAGGGCTGGGTGAGGAGAAACAGCAGTGCACTGAGCTTCCCAGTAAAAGGCTGTGCGGGGGGGGGGGGGGGTGTCAGAACAAGTCTGAACATTGGAGGAGAGCAGGCTGAGTTTCCAGCACAGCTAGGAAACTGACCACACGGTGTTCCCCTACTTAGTGTGGTCAGTTTTAATAGGAAAGCAAGGGGACTAGCAGGGACACCAGGGATTTCACACAAAGGAAACAATACAAAGGGAACAGGATATTTTTCATACATGTAGATGATACAACAGGCACATATCAGGAATATGAAATATTGGGTTTAAGGAATAAGGTATATATTGAAGAAGTAATTTTATTCATTTTGCAATAATTATGTGTCTATTTGGAGACAAACAAACCAGAATATGGGTTCCCTATTTTAGTGTAGGTGCTATTATAAATGTAATTATTATTTTTTTTCATACAGCATCCTGTATATTAAAATACATGCTGCCTATAGTATAAAAGGGCTAAACAGGCATTATAGTGGTGCCTGCACCTACCTTAAAGTATAAAGTCTTTATAGGTGCTAACAGCTTCGGCCTATCCCCTCTCAAACTTCACTGTTGGCCCATCACTTTAATTGGCACCATCAGATATGAGGCATGGGATGTGGGCCAATACTCTGTTACAACCAAAATGCATCACTGCATAACCAATTGCCCCAGGTTTTAGGACTCCCAGAGCACCGATAGAAATATTGGAAGGTTTGTAAATGGGTTATTTGCAATCTTAATGCCAGTTTAATCCATTATTTTAAACTATACCAAGGCTTACTTTAAATGATTTGTAAAACCTACAATGCACTTCTTTGGATCTGTCTAATATACCATCTAAAGCTTTTTTTTTTTCTTATTTTCTATCTGAACCAACACCAGTTCAGCATTCCGAAAATTGTGTCAGCTGATAACTTGGTGTGCTCCCTGCCAATGCTCTACTCTTATTAGTGTATTTGTTCCTGGCCATGTAAGGCTGCATTTACACTTGTGAATTTACCCAACAGCGTTTACATGCAACAACCTTAGCTGTGGTTCCTGGCAATTAGCGCTGCAAGAGGCATTCCAGTTGAAAGCAGTGAGAGTTTTATGGCCCCCGCAGCTAATTGCAGCTGTTCACATGTAATCACTATGCAGCGATCATCTTTGAGTGATTATCCCTGGATGCAGACACTCTGCATTAAGTTTCCGACTCTGAACACTGCCTGAATGATTACATGTGAGCTGCCAAAATTAGCTGCTTTCAATGGGACCACCTTCCTCTGCTAATTGCCGAGAACCCCTGCTAGGGTGCTTGCATGTAAATGCTGTTGAGTCAATTTGCAGGTGTGAATGTGGCCTAAGGATTAGGGATGATCAAACTTTTCAAAAGTTCGGTTCGACCAGAACACCCGAACTTCCCGAAAGTTCGGCCCGGATTTCAGAACCCCATTGAAATAATAGGACCCCAACTTCGGTACTCAAAAAACACAATTTTGAAGCCCTAAAACCCAATAAATGCCCCTAAAATGTGCCTAGGGTTCTGGGTCATGCCCCAGGGACTATTAATCACACAAAAAAAAGTTCTTAAAAATCATCATTTTTGCTAGAAAGCCGACTATTGAAAAAATTATTGAAAAAAAAATGAGATTTCTTTGGATTTAGTGTCTGGGGGGGGGGGGGGGTCTAAAAAGTGTACCTGTGAAGTTTCAGCTCTGTAGCATGTCCAGAACCAGAAAAAAAAAAGTTTGTTTGTATTAGAATTCATATAGAACAGGTTAGTAGGTTCGCTACTTTTACACCCGGCTTTTTGTTGCAGGCATTTTATTGGGCTTTTTTGAGGACATGTTTGGAGTCAGGCATGACATCAGAACTTATGTGTAGGGGTATATATACACACACACATGTATGTATATATACACATACACATATATAGGTGTGAAAGTAGCAGAAACCTATGCTTGCGCTAATGAAATAATTAACAGGCATATGTCTCTGCTCCTATCACACCTATATATGTGTATGTGTATAAATACATATAAGTGTGTGTGTATATATACCCATATACAGAATTTCAGATGTTTTGCCTGCCTCCAAAGACCCCCAAAAAATGCCCAAAAAAAACGCATGCTGCAAAAACACACCTGGGCGTTTTTGTAGCTGGCGTTTTTTTGGGCATTTTTTGGGCGTCTTTGGAGGCAGGCATAACATCAGAACTTCTGTGTAGGGGTATATATACACACACACATGTATGTATATATACAGATACACATATATAGGTGTGAAAGTAGCAGAAACCTATGCTTTCGCTAATGAAATAATTAACAGGCATATGTCTCTGCTCCTATCACACCTATATGTGTGTATGTGTATAAATACATATAAGTGTGTGTGTATATATACCCCTATGCATATACCCCTATGCATTTCACGAAGTTAGATTCGCTTAGTCATAACTATTACTTGATACTTGAATCATGAGTTATGACTAAGCGAATCTAACTTCGTGAAACGCATCAACTATGCTTGTCCCCTGTCTCTGATATTTTTGTACATGATGGATTTTTGGATTCTTCAATAAATACATTTTATTCAGCTTCAAGTAGGAGTGCAGTTTTCTATTTCTAATCTACACAGATACCCAAAACTTTGTCTCATTCGCCAAAAAAATCAGCTTATGCAGGACAACAAGATGCCCATTCATATATCACAGAACCATGTGAATGACTGGCTGTACTACATCTACAGTCATTACATCCACCAAAGAAATAAAAAAAAGGGGAATTTTTCAGGTGTACATATACAACATACAATTAACCATTTCAAAAAACTTAATTTTAATTTTTTTTAATTATTTCTTGTTAAAAATACCTTAAAGTGATTGTAAACAATCACCTTGCAAAACAACCCATTTAGTTTAAAATAGAAATGACGGGCAAACCATTTGTATAATATGATATATAAAAAAGATAAATTCCTTTTTTCCCTTTTTTATAAGTGATCACATTCCCTCTGTTCTCACCTGCATAAAAGCTTGGGGTAGAGAAGCAGCGGTGCATTGAGCTTCCCTGTGAATGGCTGTGCAGGGGAAGCATGTCAGGACAAGTCTGATCATTGGAAGAGAGCAGGCTGAGTTCCCCGCACAGCTAGAGAACTGACTGCGCTGTGCTCTCCTGCTTAGTGTGGTCAGTTTTTTTTATATGAGAAAAGCAGAGGGACTGGCAGAGACACCAGGGATTTTGCACAAAATAATTAACACAAAGATATCAGGAGACTTTTTTATACAAATACATGGAAATGCAGCCACATATCAGTAATAGGAAAAGTTGGGTTTACATACGCTTTAAAGTACAACTATAGGTTTTTTTATGTTTTTGTTTTTTTTTGGCTAGAGCAAGGTAGAGTTATAACCCCTGTCAGAACTTTTTTTTATCATTTTATCATTTGTGTCCCGTTGCAGGGATTTTCTTCAATTTCCTGTCTAACTGCCAAACAGGAGGTGAGAAGAAATCCCTGCAAATGAAGGGAATTTCTTGGACACTATTTACCCCATTGGAAGATTTTACCTCCATTACTTTGTATTTTCTTTAATCACTTCAGCTGTGCAAGGGTTACCCCCCTTCATGACCAGGCTATTTTTTGCAATACATCACTGAGTTACTTTAACTGACAATTGCATAGTTGTGCTTCGCTGTACACAAATAACATTTATGTCTTTTTTTTCTCACAAATCGAGCTTTCTTTTGGTGGTATTTGATCACCTTGTGCAATAAACAAATAAAGACTGACAATTTTGAAAAACAAAATATATTTTTTACTTTCTGCTACAAAACAAATCCAATAAAACATTTTAAAAAATCAAATTTCTTTATAAATATAGGTTAATATGTATTCTGCTACATGTTTTTGGTAAGAAAAATCCCAATAAGCATGTTTTGATTGGTTTGCGCAAAAGTTTAAGCAACTGCAAACTATGGGATATTTTTATGGAATTTTTATTTATTTATTTTTATGAGTAATGGTGGCAATCAGTGACTTATAGTGGGACTGTGATATTGCAGCAGACAAATCGGACACTAGGTGACAATTTTGACACTTTTTTGGGGACCAGTGACATCAATACAGTGATCAGTGCTAAAAAAATATGCACTGTCACTGTACTAATGACACTGGCAGGTAAGGGGTTAACATCAGGGGCAATCAAAGAGTAAATGTGTCCCTAGAGAGTGCTTTCAAACTGTGTGGGGGGTGCTTTAACTGTGGGAAGACAGAAATTTGTGTTACTACTTAGCAGAAACACAGGATCTCTATCTTCCCATGTCACAGAACAGTGATCTGCCTTGTTTACGTAGGCAGAATGCCGTTCTGCCTCTCTTGGGATTGATCACTGGGTTCCTGGCTGACATCGGGTCTGCCGAACCCGCTGAATGGCTCCCACTGTGTCCAATAACAGAGGGAGCAGGTCGCCAGCGGCGCGCATGTGCGCCACAGACCCAGAAGCATGAAATGACGTACCTGTACTTGATTTGGCACAGAAGATCAGCCACCCCGCAGTATATATACGTGGGGTGGTCAGCAAGTTGTTAACTTTCACTTTTAATGATAATGGTAAACAGGACAAATAGAGAGGATGAATCTCCGTAATAGGGACACAGACATCAATAGAAACTAACGAGTGTTCTAATCCCTTTCCATTCTATCCAAAACTAAAGCTAGTTATCTTTTAATAGTAGTATGAAAGATCAATAACATGGGTCGCAACCCATAAGAGATCATAATCATTTCTACATATTATGCAAATTACTGTCCACAGACACCACCCATACATTAACCCAGAGTTTAAATCGATGAATAAATGGTAGAATAAAGGTATTTTCCTTTGCAATTCCAATTCCAACCTTGGGGTGAAGGTGTGTTCATTTTTGACGCGTTTCACAGGCTTTCCATCTGTTTCATCAGGAAACTGTGGATCATCTTAACAACATGTCAAAAACACTTACGTAGAGTTCATACATGCAGATGTACATACCAAAGGGAGGGAATCACAGACCCAGCACCCGCTAAGAAGATATATATACAGCAAGAGATAAAATCCCCCTTAGTCACTGGAAGAAAGAAGAGGATCGGGGGCAATAGAGCACCATAATATCATCCAGAGGCTGTCAGTCTAGAAAAATGAATAAATAACATGCATATACATTATCACTTTGCATTTTGTATGGGCAAAAGGGAAGAAAGGGCTGGGATGAGGGAAAAAAAAGTCATATTTAGTAAAAAGAAGTATGAAAATGTGTTACCTGGAATGTATCCTGATCTTTTGTGATAAATACTGCCAATTAGAGGACTAAGCCATGGGACGTTATACTGTGCAAGGCCGTCTAATAGGATTTGGCTCAGAGGTACAAATCACTGATGAACAAAAAGGAGAGAAGAAATTACCAACTTAGCAAGAAAGATGCTGGCCAAAAAAATATCAGCATAGTGTCACCTGGCCAAAATATGACTACATACAGACGTATGACAGATGTAGACAGATGTATCCAATAGTTGACAAATTGGGTACATTATTATTGTTAATATTCATAGTAGTAGTCTCTATTAATTTCTATAAATCCCTTAATAAAAAAACAAAACAAAATGACAAAACGTTACTTAGATTTAGATAGAGAGGAGAGCTAGAAAAAACACCTCTAGATTTTTATTGCTATCAGAGCTCCCACTTTTACTCTCGCCAATTATCCTGATGACCATTATCGCCAGGAATGAATGTGGCGGTAAATCCAAAATGTTGAGTTTCCACCAGAATAGGCAGATAGAAGGAATCATAGGGAATGGGATATGTGTTTTTGTCACAACTGGGGATTTCCCTCACATTGGAAAGGTATCCTCTTATTTTTTTGTGCGTTTAAAGAATGGAAAATGAGGGTAAATCTCTCTTATGAGACACAGATGAAAAAAAAAAACTGACAGTAGTTTTAATCCTTCATTTCTCTATCCAAAATGTAAGAAAAGTTTTGACTTAAGCTATTCTTTCAATATAGACAAAGTACGTTACTACTATGGAGACCTCATAAATTACTACTGAGATTTCCCTATTGGAGTTCCAGTTTGCTTTCAGAACATAGAGTTTTCCATGGTATAAAACAAAGCAGAAACCCACAAAGGAAAGACACAGTTAAATAACTGAAACATGAAGGCAGACCTTGAAACACAGGTGTCAACTTCTCACGTACCTGACTGATGAGCCCGATAGTGCAGAGGAAGGCCTCCCTTACGTATCTGACTCGCGGCCCCTGGTAGAGTAGACAGGTGGCACGGGAGAGCAGAATGGTATGAGGGCATGGCGGGTCAGCTGTTGGACGGGCAGCTCCAAAGTCCCAGATGCTTTAACAGGAGACAACCAGCAGGTAGGAGGATCCCAACAGCAGGCAGGCAGAAGGAGGGAACACCCGAGTCCACACTCACTCTGGGGGCTCACAGGCAAACAGATCAGTTCACAGGCCGGGTCAACAACAGGCGTGCGGCGTGGAATCCAAAGGAGCATGCAGTTTCAAGGTCAGAGGGGAGCCGAGGTCAGGTGCAGGCAGAAAGCAAGGGAAGTCCAAAGTCAAGCCGGGTCATACAGGAGATCAATCACAGAAGCAGGTAAACAGGAGCAGGGGTCACAGGAAGCTGCAGATCAGACAGCAAAGACATAATGCTGCTGCAGAGTTTAAATAGAGCAGCCTGTTGCCAATCCCTGCAATTAGTCTGCAGACTCTGCACTAAGTTAACCCCTTAGGTAGCAGACCCATGACAACAGGTCCAAATATTTATCTGTCAATACCCCAAAGAGACATAAAAATTTGGTGTGAGCATTTGCCCAAAAGTCATTCGTTTTGGTGGTCTAATGGTTTAAATAAATCAATCTTTAACCTCTAGAATCAACCATAAGGATGGTACGCTGACAAAAAAAGGATGGCAAAATATAAGCAGATTAAACTTCAACTTTAAGGAGAAGAGTTTGGGAAATAAATTGGCTGCACACCTCCGCCGGTCCAATAGTTGTGTTGAAACATGTATAGAACTGGCACCAAGACAGGCTTTTGAAGAAGCACGGTTTTCAGTGTGAAACGTGTCAACCTTTCTAGTCTGTGTCCTTGTCCTGATGGCAGTTTTATACATGTTTCAAAAATCTATTGGACCGGTGGAGGTGTGCAGCCAATTTCTTAACCAAGTTGTATACACGGATGCGAGCTAGGGCTAGCACCCAGTCCCACCTGTCCTCAGGATTACACCTCTCACCTGGAGCAGCAAATTGGCCTCTCTGTTTTCCCTTTAAGGAGAAGAAAACAGAGTTCAGATGTCCTCAGCGCACTGCTGCTTCTTCAATCAAAGACTGGGATAGGTCCTGAATCAGGCTGTGTTGCTCTGAAGTGCAATCTGCAGAGAGGTTTTCATATGCATGATCCAGCTGTGCAGTCTGGAAGAGATACATAGATCACAAAACTGGAATTTTAGGAATTGGGAGATATTTACTAAAACTGGTGGTCACTGAATCTGGTGCAGCTGTGCATAGTAACCAATCAGTTTCTAACTTGGGCTTGTTCAATTAAGCTTTGACAATAAGCCCCCATTCACATCAGCGTGATTTGACATGTCAAATCGCATGCCAAATCGCAGCCTATTGCCGACAAGTACACTGTCCCAATCTGTGTGATGCCGACTTTGCAGCCCCGCACCAATTTCTAAAATTAGTTTCTGCACTACTTTTGGTGACCTAAGGGGCAATTCCAATAGACATCTGTGCATAAACATGCACAGAAGATGTCTTTCAAATTGCCCCCAAACTTGCACTGAAAGCCCAAACCCGCATTCAGTGTAAATGTACCCTAAAACTTAGAAGTTGATTGGTTACTATACACAGCTGCACCAGATTCTGTGTGCACCAGTTTTAGTAACTCTCCCCCACGTGTATTTAACTTTTTGCCTGAGACTTAGCTTTAAAATACCCTCAACTAAGCAACAACTACAATGGATAAAATGGTCAAAGGATAAAAATATCCTCAATTTAACCATGCACCCATCCTAAATATCTTCGTATATTACAGACTGTTTCAGTAGGGTAACCAATAGCACTACATAAATTAATAACCAGTCAGTACGATTATTCCTATAATTTTCCTGTTTGCCAAAGATAAAAATAAAAAGAGAAACATCCTGCTAGGCTGGCACATCTTGCACCAATAATAGATTTTACAAAACAAAAAAGCTGTTAACAGCTAATCAGCTACACCAGAGCACAAACGCTGTATATTTAGTTATTATTGCAACCCGTAAAAAGCTGCATCCACCAAGCTCCAGTTATTATCATATATCAAAGTGACAGAATGCCCTTTGGCAGTCTTCTGTTGGTAAAATAGATGGACATCAATTAGATGCATGATAGTTCCTCTTAAATGAATGTCGTCAGCAGCCAGTTGTGGTGGAACAAAAGCTACTTGATCATGCAAAGCTTTCACGTTGCTGTCCATAATGGGTAATCTGTTGACCAAAACCACAAATTCAGAGGTGAGCAATAATCGTTACTTAAGCATGTCAATTTACATCAACATCTCCCACCATTGTAACCCTATTATTGGCTGTAGAAGCGTAACTAAGTCATTGTTTAAGCACTGCAGTTTATTCCTCTTGCCAAGTTCCCAGTAGGCCTGTGTTCTTGGATCTGTCCCATTTCACATGGCACGGTAACTCTGCAGACTTTTACTGCAGGTGGCTCCAGCTTGACAATGTGACATTACCATAAAAGTGCTCACTGACGTCAATCCCAAAACAGAAATAATGTCTGTAAAATTCACAGCAGCAGGTCTCCTAAAAAAGCCATCTGAACACCATAGACCAGCATTATTCCTGGGCTACAAATTCCCATATTTAAGGCTTTAGGAAGGAACTTAGCAGTGCTATTTTTAGAAAGTGTCTGAGAAATGTGGGAAGTGCCCTGTTATTTGCATCATTAACTTTAAACATAAAAATATATAGATGGGTAGGTATGCCAAGTATACTTTTTTTAGTAATAAAGGACCTTGGAAAGTATGTTGTAAATTGTTATGTTATGGGATATAAGAAGAACTTTATTAAATAGTAACATACTGTTTTTTTATTAGAGTATTATTGTTGTGGTTATTGATATTATTACTAATTAGACAGTATATTCCTTTCTAATTATTGTGTGAACTGAATAACATTAGGCTCAAGGCACTAAACTACAACACATGATATCTGCCACAACAATTATTATTTTTAGCACTGAGACTATTTTTAAGGAGGTAATTACATATCATTGCTTTTCTTGTATTTAAAGCACACCTTCCATGTAAACGGAATGTCTGCCATTGATCAACAAACCTCCCCCTCCAAAAACAATTAAAATATTACTTACCTTGTCTCCAGCCAATGCTCCTGGAAGTCATGGGTGACATGAATGTGCCACCTAGAGGAGTTGGGCTATTGAAATCCAGAGAGAAGGAATTTTCAGCTTTGCTGCCCTTATCTTAGAAGCAGCAGAAGTCAGGACCAAAGTATTTTTTATTTTTAGAGGGGGGGGGGACAATTTATTGATCATTGAGTGGTTGTATTTTCCATAGAGTTTTTACTCTAAACAGACCCAGTCATTTCCCTAAACAAATGGCAGGTCTTTGCAACAAAAAAGGTCTCATAGCTTCCTTCCAGTGCTGAAGATTCCACCAGACTCCTAATCGTTTGATACTTCCGGGAGTATCGGACTCCTCTGTCCCCTGTCAAGTGCTGTGGTTTAATTTTCCAACATAAACATCACTACAAAATTTATCAGATATATAGGGGTCAGAGGATGGAACCATAGCATGTGGCAGGGGATACATTTAACATTCCCAAAAATGTTGAATTCTGAAGAGTCTGCAGCACTGGAATGAATTTATTGGCCCTCAGGAGAGGTAAATATACTACCTTTTCTACTGCAGGTACCTAACTTTTTAATGTGTTTAGGGAACTGACAAGGTACTTCTAATGTACTAAAATGGTAAATAAACCTCATACATATTTGGGTTCCTTATATACCATTTCTTCATCAGGCCCTAAATTGTGGGCAACCAATAGCTAAAGGCAACAGAATCAAGGAAAATGACAGTTAGCTGCACACTGACCTGCTAGCAGACTGGAACTGTCACTGGTGGAGGCCTTTTCATCTTTAGCAAAATGGTAGTGGTACTCTTGTCCAGCAGGTGATGCTGTTACTTGTCAAGAGGAAGGCAGAAGTGCTGTCACTGAGACAGAGTGGTGTGGAGTGAGAGCTGAGAGGTGGCGGTGGCGGCTGGTGACCCAGGGGGCCAAGAATCCGATCGCAGAAGGCAGCGGTGATGGGTGACTGGGAGACCAGGAGCGGTGGCAGGAGATCTGGGGATCAAGTGCTGTGGAAGCAACAGCAGGACCGGGAGACCAAGAGGTGAAAGGCTGACCGGGGCAGCAGATAAGTGAAATATGTCTGAGCGGGGGAGTGTGGGATTGTGACAGGCAAAGGCAGTGGGAGCAGAGAAGCAGGCTGACTGAGGGAGAAGGAATCCATTGACAAGCCCTGCAAGTGTCAGTGTCAGTTTACAGGGGCGGCTGAGCAGGAGCACAGAGACACAAACTAGTAAAAAAGACTGAGACTGTGATTGTGAAGACTGACTGTGTAGTGTGAGTACCTAAGTATTGTAAGTACCTGAGTAGTGTGAGTACCTAAGTATTGCGAGTCAAGAAGTTAGTAAACAGCTAACCGGACTGAATTAAATTCCCCAATACCCATTAAATTAGTGGGTACAATACCCGGCGGGTGTGCAGATGTGACTCGGTGAACATCTTGTGGCATATATGTGTTCCTCGATCATCCGATTGAGGATGAACACAGCTGCGCAAAATGTTGGCACGTTGCTTCCCTGGAAGCTCAGGTCCTGAGACTAGGGAAGCAACTGGCAACACTGAGAAGAAACTCATTACTTAAGAAGAGCTGGGAACATACCCGGCAGGGGCCAGCACAAGGGCGGGTGGAGATACAAGGGTACAGGCACCAGAGCAGAGTAGTTGGGTGATAGTTAGGAAGGGTAGAGGCGAAAGAGTAAGGGAGGCCGGTCCTGGGCTGGAACATCCCAATAAATATGCCCTGTTGCATGATGTTGGGGAAACCAGTCAGGGACCAGCATTGCTGGAGAAGAGCGACGCCCCTAGCTGCCAGAACTTCTCCAGTGAGAGCGGGAGCGAGGGTAAGGGTAAGGAAAGACAGGCTCTGGTGGTAGGGGACTAAATTATTAGAAGGACAGAGAGGACAATTTGTCAAAAAGATTGCAAGCGCCAAACTGTTTGTTGTTTACCGGGCGCTTGGGTTCTTCACATCACAGATCTTGTGGACAGATTTTTGGGTGGGGCTGGGGAGGATCCAGCTGTCATGGTACACGTGGGTACCAATGACAAAGTTAGAGGGAGATGGAGAGTCCTAAAAACCGATTTCAGGAACTTAGCTAAATTAAGGAGTAGGACCTCCAAGGTATTATTCTCAGAAATACTACCTGTACTTCATGAATGAAGTGAATATGATGGACGATATCACAAATGGAGCTAGGTAGGAGGTAGAATCCCTATGGGTAGAGTTTCAAAGGATAGGTACTATGGGGAAAGTAATATTGGGAGTATGCTATAGGCCCCCAAACCAGAGGGAGGAGGGGGAGGCGGACCTCCTATCACAGCTTGGAATTGCAGCAAGGATGGGAAATTATAATGGGGAATTTTTATTATCTAGCTATAGACTGGGCAGAAGGAACCATGTGATTATCTAAGGCTTGCCATTTCCTAAATGTTTTGCAGGACAACTTCATGGGTCAGATGGTGAATGCACCAGCAAGAAACAATGCTTTACTATACCTACTGATAACTAACAATACAGACCTTACGGATGTAGAAATATGGGGCAACCTAGGAAACAGTAACCATAAGTCAATTAGTTTCTGTATAAATCATAGAAATAGAAAACACAAGGGTAATACAAGGGCACTGAATTTCAAAAGAGCCAACTTCCCTAAACTGCAACCTTTGTTAGACACTATGAAATGGGATAAAATCCTAGTAACAAAAACACGGAGGAAAAATTGGAGTGCTTTAAGAACATACTAAAGAAAGGTATTGGCCAGTGCATTCCAACGGGGAATACGTTTAAAAGAGCTAAAATAAACCCTGGGTGGCTAAACTCCAACTTAAAAATGCATATAAAAATGAAAGAAAAGGCCTTAAAAAAATACAAGGCTGAGGGGTCATTGGCAGCATTCCAACATTACAAAGTATACAATAAGAAATGTAAGAGCGCAATCAAGTGGCTAAAATAGAACACGAAACGCACATAGCAGAAGAGAGTAAAAAAAACCCAAGAAATTCTTTAAGTAAATAGTAAAGTGAAGCCTGAACACATTTCCCCCTATAAAGGACAACAAACGGAATCTGGCTACAAAGGACAGAGAGAAGGTGAAGGTGCTAAATAAATTCTTCTCCTCAGTCTTCACAAAAGAATTGGGGGGATACAGTAACCTGGACTGTAATGGTAAAGTTAATAACACGTCACAGGAAGCAACCTCATGGTTAACAGAAGACAGACTCAGAACTAGAATTGAAAATCTTAACATAAATAAGTCACCGGGACCAGATGGCTTACACCCAAGGGTCCTTAAAGAACTCAGCCAGGTGATAGCCAGACCATTGTTCCTACTTTTTATGGATAGTCTAGTGATGGGAATGGTACCAGCTGATTGGAAAAAAGCCAATGTGGTACCAATATTTAAAAAAGGGCCGAGATATATTCTTGGGAACTACAGGCTGGTGTTAGGGTGCCAGGAAACTAGACCACATGGGAATGCAGGTAAAATAAAGCAGTTTATTGAAGCAAATAACAATAAATGCACAGCAAGAGTAAGGAAGTGAGAGCAGGAACAAGCTGGGGTCAAGTCCAGAAGTGGGTAGTCATCCAAGCTGGGGGCGAGTCCAGAAGGGGGTAGTCTGCCAATGCCGGGTCATCTGCCGATGCCGGGTCGGGAGCCAGGAGAGTCGTCAGCCAAGCCAGGTCAAACAGGGAGGAACACAGAGAACAGAAGACTGCAAGCAGAGATGCACAGATGGAGCACAAACACAAGGGCAAGGACTGCAACCCATAAGGTGAAAGATATAGTCAGGTGTGCTGCATCATCATGCATGCGACACCCAGGCAGCAGGCAAGTAATGATGCAATCAGAGTCTATAATGTCCAAAATGGCTGCCAACAGGGGGGCAAGGTAAGACCTTGACAGCCAGTTAACCTAACATCAATAGTCTGTAAGATATTGAAGGGGATAATAAGGGATTTTAAACTGTATCATTAGTAGTAATCAGCATGGATTCATGAAAAATGGCTCTTGCCAGACCTATCTATTACCTTCTATGAAGAAGTGAGATGCCATCTAGATAAAGGAAGGCCTGTGGATGTGGTGTATCTGGATTTTGCAAAGGCATTTGATACAGTTCCCCACAATAGTTTACTGTACAAACTAAGGTACGTAGGTATGGACCATAGAGTGAGTACCTGGATTAAAAGCTGGCTTCAGGGGCGAGTCCAAAGGGTGGTGATAAATGGGGAGTACTCAGAATGGTCTGGTGTGGAAAGTGGGGTCCACCAAGGACCTGTCCTGGGACCAATCCTATTTAATTTATTCATAAACAACCTAGAGGATGGGATAAACCGCACAATCTTCATATTTGCAGATGATACTAAATTAGGCAGGGTAATAACTTCTACGCAGGATGTAGAAACTAGGGATGATCGAACCATTCAGGTTGACCATCGGTTCGACACCGAATATTGGGTGTTCGAAATTCAGCTGAATTTGCTGTAGAAGTTCGGAATTCGGTCACCAGAACCGCCCAAAATGCAATGGGACAGGAAGTGTGCTTTAAAAGCCCATGATTGGCCCAGAAACGTCAGTAAAAGCCAATGAGGGGGCAGGAGTCTGATAGGAACGTGATTGGAGTGACTACGGGGACCAGAGGCCAATCAGGAGTGAATACGCCCCACAGTATATAACATAGCCCCGCCTAACCTCTAGCACTGTGATACAGAGACTTTGGAAGAGAGTGGAAGCATTTGTGTTTCTCTTGCTGTGTTACAACGTTTGCTGCATTGCTTGTAAAGCTCCAGTGTCATTTTGCAATTATCTTCTGCTGTATGGAGCTGTTCTTTTAGTGTGAGGAAAGGGATATGCAGTGTAGTTAGGGTACTATATACCACTATAGTTAGATTCAATAATCTAGTTTTTGTAGGGATACTTTTAAGTGTCAGGGTTCCGTCTACTGAGCACGTTGCACTGCTGATATATCTACAGCAGGTATACGTGCTGGCTAGTCAGCTATTGTGCAAAATACCACACCCCCTTACAGGAAGCACATGGTGACCCCACTCTGCCATGTCAGGGTGACCGGAGTTTGGGGTGACCTGGCTCTGCCATGCCAGGGTGACCCCACTCTGCCATGTCAGGGTGACCGGAGTTTGGGGTGACCTGACACTGCCATGCCAGGGTGACCCCACTCTGTCATGTCAGGATGACCCGAGTTTAGGGTGACCTGGCTCTGCCATGCCAGGATGACCCCACTCTGCCATGTCAGGGTGACCGTAGTTTAGGGTGACCTGACACTGCCATGCCAGGGTGACCCCACTCTGTCATGTCAGGGTGACCGGAGTTTAGGGTGACCTGGCTCTGCCATGCCAGGGTGACCCCACTCTGCCATGTCAGGGTGACCGTAGTTTAAGGTGACCTGACTCTGATAAAGCCTCAGTGACAACTATACATAAATTAAAATTCATCACAAAAAAAAAAACAGATTATCTTTCTTAGAATTTCAATAGCGCAGGGATGGTGTTACCCTCCTTTCATAAAGTGCAAATAAATAAAGTGCATAAATTGCATAAATAATCCAAAACATCCAACTAAGCAAGAACAGAGTCCTTCAAAAGTCTTTGTTTATGTAGTGCATTTATTTGCACTTTATGAAAGGAGGGTAACACCATCCCTGCGCTACTGAAATTCTAAGAAAAATAATCTGTTTTTTTTTTCTGGTTATGGACATGCTACAGACCTGAAACTAGGTACACTTTTTAGACCCCCCCAGACACTAAATCCAAAGAAATCTCATTTTTTTTTTCAATACTTTTTTCAATAATTGGCTCTCTATCAAAAATGACAATTTTTAAGAACTTTTTTTTGCCTGATTCATAGTCCCTGGGGCATGACCCAGAACCCTAGGCATTTTTAGGGGCATTTATTAGGTTTTAGGGCTTCAAAATGTTTTTTTCTGTTTCCCAAAGTTAGGGTCCCATTGATTTCAATGGGGTTCTGGAATCCGAACCGAACTTTTGGGAAATTTTCAAAAGTTCGATCATCCCTAGTAGAAACCTTACAAGAAGACCTGAAGAAATTAATGGGGTGGGCATCTACATGGCAAATGAGGTTTAATGTTAAAAAATGTAATGCAAAAAGGTAATGCATTTGGGTGCCAGAAATACGAACGCAAGTTACTCACTGGGGGGGGGGGGGGGGAGCCCTTGGGGGAATCTAAGATGGAAAAGGACCTGGGGGTCCTAGTAGAGGACAAGCTCAGCAATGGCATGCAATGTCAAGCTGCTGCAAGCAAAACCAACAGAATACTGGCATGTATTAAAAAGGGGATTCACTCCAGAGATAAAACGATAATTCTCCCACTCTACAAGACACTGGTCCGGCCGCATCTTTAGTATGCCGTCCAATTCTGGGCACCGGTCCTCAGGAAGGATGTGCTAGAACTGGAGAGAGTCTAGAGAAGGGCAACAAAGTTAATAAAGAGACTAGAGGATCTCAGCTATGAGGAAAGACTACAAGCATTGAACTTATTCTCTCTGGAGAAGAGACGCTTGAGGGGATATGATATCAATGTTCAAATACCGTGCTGGTGACCCTAGCATAGGGAACAAAGTATTCAGCAAGAGGGAATATAAAAGGATTCGCCGCCATTTGCTAAAAATAAAAGAAAAGCGGTTTAACCTTAAATTGTGTAAAGGGTTTTATACCGTCAGAGCGGTAAAGATGTGGAATTCTCTTCCACAAGCAGTGGTGTCAGCGGGGAACATCATCAGTAGTGATCGACCAATATAATTTTTTTATTGCCAATATCGATATTTTGGTCATCGCATATTGGTATCGGCCGATATTGGCCGATATTTTCGTACATTAACCACTTGCCGACTGCCTAACGCCGATCTACGTCGGCAGTCAGCCCCTCACAGGCAAAGTGACGTAGGGCTACGTCACTAGCTTGTGAGGGTCTAGGGAGCGAGCGCGCGCCCCCGGAGGCGCGCTCCCGCTCCCGCGTGGTCACGGACCCCCCCGGGCGTGTGACCAGCGGACCCGATGTCCGCCGGTCACTCGGCGATCGGCGGGGGAGAGGGAGAATGTCAGGCAGCTTGTGTAAACAAGCTGCCTGTCATTCTCCTCGCTGTAAAGACACTGATAAAACGGATCTAGTATGTAGATCCGTTGATCAGTGTCCTTACAGCTCAAGCCACAGCCAATCACAGTAGAAAGCACGCCCCTAGGGATACACACAGCCCCTCCCTTCCAAATAAAGTTAACCCCTTCACAACCAGTGTATTTTTACAGTAACAGTGCATATGTATAGCACTGATTACTGTAGAAATGTCACTGGTAACCCCAAAAGTTTCACAAATGTCAGTCAAGGGTCCGATCTGTCCGCCCCAATGTCGCAGTACCGCAAAAAAAAACGCAGAGCGCCGCTATTACGCGTTAAAAAAAAAAACAACAAAAATGACAAAAATCTTTCCCTTTGTTAGTAAACGCGATAACTTTTGCGCAAACCAATCAAAATACGCTTTTTGCGATTTTTTTTACCAAACATAGGTAGCATAAAACAAATTGGCCGAAAATTTTAAAAAATTTTGATTTTTACTTTTTTTTTGGGGGGAATTTCATATAAAAAAATGTGAAAAATATTGTAATTTTTGCAAAATTGACGCTCTTTTTTTGTTTATAGCGCGTGATCAAAAAATCGCACAGGTGATCAAATACCACCAAAAGAAAGCTCTGTTTGTGGGAAAAAAAGGACGTCAAATTAGTTTAGGTACAGCGTCGCACGACCGCGCAATTGTCCGTTAAAGTCATGCAGTGCCGAATCGCAAAATACCCCCTGGTCAGGAAGGGGGTAAAATCTTCCGGGGCTTAAGTGGTTAAAGAAATTGTATTTTTCTTTCATTTATTTTCTTTTTACAGGTACTCTTGTGGAGGGATCTGGAGGTCTAAAAGACCCTAAACCCCTCCTTTGCACGTAAAAGCATTCAAAACGCCAAGTTTGGCTGTTTTGAATGCTGTCATTTTTTTGAATTTGACACCAAGTACCCGGAAGTGATTTCATGACATCACTTCCAGGTTTTTACACGGAGACCCGATCAGAGCCGAATGCGACTTTGATCGGGTCTTCTCTTCGGTGGCCTTTTTAGGATGGTTGCCTGCAGAAGCGGCGGGGGGACGTCCCCTCCCGCTCCTTGTAATGACTGCAGAGCGGCTTCTCAGCCGCATTAGTTGTCATTACAAGACAGCCGACCGTCGGCTATGATGCCGGTACTGGGGTGATGCCTCTAGCTGCAGGCATCACCCCGGTACAAGCACTTTCCCGAAATATCGGCAATATCGGTCACCTTGGTGGCCAATTTCGATACATCGGGGAAAGTGCAGATCGGCCCTCGATATATCAGCTTTGCCGATAATCGGTTGATCTCCAATCGATAGTTTCAAAAAACTATTAGATGGGCACCTTAATGACCCCATCATACAGGGGTATACAATGTACTATTGACATAAACACTTACTGGATGGACTGGTGTGGATCTACTGGGGAGTCCCGCTGTGGTCCCGCAGTAGAGAGTGCGGTATGGAGAGTGCCTATAAAATTCCTCTGGGGTACACTTGCTCAACCGTTGGTGGTGTGGGGTCTCAGCATATGGGATCTGTCTCCTCCCCGCTTCTCCTCACTCTCCGCTTCCACCGATAGACCTGCACAGCTCCGGCCCGAACCACATCCACATCTGAGCAAACCTTGTGAGAGCTGCCCTATCCCTGTACTGAGAGACAAGTCACGTGAGATGTGCGAATCCCCCCGCTGAAGTGAGGAAAGGAATTTTATAGGCACTCTCCATACCACACTCTCTACTGAGGGACCACAGCTGGACTCCCCAACAGGAGAACATAGGACAGATCCCAGAGGTGATTCTTTTAAACACCGTGCTCTCTACCGAGGGAACCATAGCGGCTACCATATTGGGACTTCTTACCAACGCCCGACCCAAAGGAGTCATCTGGTAAGTGGGCTGTGAATGCGGTGGAGGTGAACTACACACACAAATCCCACTGGAGTTTGCACCAAGTATTGTCTATTGCCACCTAATCAAGCACAAGAGCACTTTTGCAGTTAATTGGATTTCCCACTGAAGTTTTGACCAAGCATCATTTACTGTCACCTATTAACCGTCCTCTTATGTTAGAATTCCGTTACTATCCATGATGTTAGGGTCAGTTTTGACCCGTGTCTTAAATCAGCCATAAAATACCCTCTGAATAATTATTTATCATCAAATTTGTTTTTTACCTCTTGGTTACCTTGTTTGGCTTCTTTATCCTTGAAAAGATTGGTTTTAATATTTTTGGTGTGACCCCTAGACCTTTCTTTTGATAGCATACCTCTCATTGTCAAATTGAAAAAATGGTAAAATAAAGTCAGCAACTCTGAAATGAATTTGTCCTATGTTTCTTCACTTTATTTAGAGAAGCAGACAAGCAGGAAAAGAGATAGGCCCCTCCCTAACTACAGCTCACAGGGTTGAGAGGGGATTGGCTGTCACTGTTACTAAGCAGAGAGAGTGTTTATGATTTCAGTTTTGGCACTTATTAGTGTCCTAAAATCCTATATTATAACTGGGTCAGAATTGACCCTGACACCATGAACGTCTTAATTTTCACCACAGTATTTTATAATTTAGTGAAAAGGATTATTTTTCTATTACATTGTTTAAATAGAGGTTCCTGACAAAGTAAAAAAATCTTGATGCAATAAACAAATTTATGTGATACTTATAGACATTCAAAACCTGAAAACGGGTCAGTTTTGACCCTAACACAAAAGGAGGGTTAAGCACGAGAACACTTTTTAGTCAATTGGATGTATATTGACTCACTTGTGGATATTCACTATTTATGAATTATGGACTGGTCTAGTTACATTTTGCAGTTATTGCACACTGTGCACAGGCACCTTGAATTTCATTATTTATTGAATATTTATTTATATATTTATCCATTTGACACATATATTTAGTACATCAGTGATATTTGCATATATTTATCTATTTATTTATTGACTTATTTATTTATACACAGATATTGAAGCACATTGGTGATATTCATAGGGGTTTTTACCTCTTTATTCACACTAGTATGGGAGCGCTGTCTCTATTGCATTCTACTGATTTCCAACTTTATTGTTGTTGACAAGCAGCTCATACATTGTTTACATTGTTATCACAATTATTAATACAGGAACACTAACACTAATATATTTAATTGATCAAACCTTGTATCCTGTGCACACCCATTTAAGGGTTTATCACTTATTTTTACATTTCAATGTAATATTTAAAGCTGAAATCCAGGAATCGGTTTTGTGCAGTTACATTGGTCCAGCTTGGCACAATGTACATTTGCATATTTTACACCTAATGGCTTGCTTGAAAAATTGAAAATGATTGTAGTAGTTGGCACTACAACAATGTTTGCCTCAATCTTCCGGGTCCTTCTCGTGGTCTGTGTGTTTCCCGCCTACAGATAAAGTATTCATTGAAAAAATACAAGGTGTTCTGTGAATAGTGCAGCACTGAGCCCCTTCCTAAAGAAAATGAATTTGCTATTGCGCTGACTGGAACCTAACCATCATTTAATGGGCACATAAGAGGGCCAGGAGAGTGAAAGGGAACACCAGGTGAAGTGGATGCACATCCTCTCAGATTAAAGTATAACTAAATGCAAAACTTTTTTTAACTTTTGGATAGAGTGGAGAGGGATTAAAACACTTGTCAGTGTTTATTGCTACTTGTGCCCCAAGTAGGGAGATTAACCCTCTCTATGTGTCCTGTTTACCATTATCATCGAAAGTGAAAGTAAAAGAAAATCCCAAATTTTGGGTTATCCCTGGAAAAGTAATAGAGGGAGAATACTCGAATGGGGACACTAGTTCTGGTGACCAGGGGGTTCCCAAGAAATTTCCTTAATTTGCAGGGATTTCCTCTCACTTCCTGTTTGGCTATGGGACAGGAAGTGAAGGGGTATCTCCGCAATAGGGCACAGATGGTGAAAAAAAAAATCTGACAAGGATTTAAACCCTCTCTTACTCTATCCAAAATGTAAAAAAAAAAGTTTTGCCTATGGTTCTACTTTAAGTCTTTAGATCCTAATGCACATATAAAGAACAAACACAAGAGGGCGCCTCCATCTAGGTGTAGCGATTTATTAAAAAAAAGTAAAAAAGATAATATAAATACACTCACTAGATAAGAGCCCTGCAGCCTCGCGGCGATCCTATGGAGGTCAATATGTGTTTATGACAAGCCTTGATATACTTTTATCTAGTGAGTGTATTTTTTTTGTCGTTTTTTCCTTTTACTTAAATCGCTACACCCAGATGGAGGGGCCCTCTTGTGTTTGTTTTTTAAATGAGCGCCCTTCTCTGTGTTTTGTGTGCAGAGTGGAATTCAGTTCTAACTGTGAATTTTCCTGCTACTGCTTTTGCTGATGGTGGCAGATACAAACTACAGTACTTACCTTTTGTCTGGTAATAACTAAACATGATTACATTCTTGAAAGTTGTTTGTACAGGTATTCACATGACGCATTATAAGAATACTAATACTTGAGGAAACAATATTCACTGGAAAACAAGCTGTAGAAATACCTTACTGTTGCCAAAACCAAAAAAGAATCACAGGTGATATTGTAAAACAAGGTAAAACAAGTTGCTACACGTGAAATTGAACATAACATCACTCAGCTGCATTAATAATTAATTCTACTTGCGTAAAAGCTTATTAAAGACTGTGTTCCATCAGGGGAAGTGGTTACCCAATATTGTCCGGAACAGAGATGTATAATAGTAATAAACAAATGTATGCTGAATTTATGCAGTGCTAAATATGTAGAATGAACAGAAAACTAGAAGAAAACGAATAGCAGGTCGCTGAGGTCAGTATCAAATTAAAAACACTTTATTAAAATAAGCAGCACACTTACATAGAAGTTAGCATAAAACAGCAAGGATAGGGAACACCTGGGACCAAGCAGCTGTAATCAGTGTGAGGCTGTAGACATAACTGAGAAAAACAGAGACTGAGGATGACAGGCAGTCAGCCAGCTCCAAGTATGGGTATTGGCAGCGGCGTTCTAGGCTGCACATGAGGATGACAGCTGTCAAAATGCCTGGTGGATGTCGGGAGAGGGGGTGTGCATGATGCGTTTCCAGGGACTTGCCCTCTTCTTCAAATGCATGGACAGTAAAAGGAAGTGATGGACTTATGAAGAGAAAATGGCAGGAAGGGGAGGAACATGGGAGGGGAAGGAGGGAGAAAGCTGAGCTGCTGCATAGAGCTAGAAGGGCAAGAGGGGGAGGAAAGTGGGAGGGGAGAGAAAACTACAGAAGACATAGCTGAGCCAATTACCCTTCGCTTGCAGACTGCCAGTATCATGGAAAACAATGTTACTATTGGAAACAGGGAGTAAAACAAGAAAATAAAATAAAATAGCTGCACTGTAAATAAAATGATCAAATACTACATTACAATATTACCATTACTATTACTAGAGATATATTCCTATATGATTAAAATGGATATATAATTGGTGATAAAGGTGTATATAAGACAAATATATAGTAAAAAAAAAATCAATAATCTAAATTAAATAAATAATATACATATATATATATATATATATACATATATATATATATATATATATATACACAGTGCATATATATATATATACACAGTATCTCACAAAAGTTAGTACACCACATCACATTTTTGAAAATATTTTATTATATCTCCTCATGTGACAACACTTAAGAAATGACACTTTGCTACAATATAAAGTAGTGAGTGTACAGCTTGTATAACAGTGTAAATTTGCTGTCCTCTCAACACACAGCCATTAATGTAAAAACCGCTGGCAACAAAAGTGAGTACACCCCTAGGTGAAAATGTCCAAATTGGGCCCAATTAGCCATTTTCCCTCCCCAGTGTCATGTGATTTGTTAGTGTTACAAGGTCTCAGGTATGAATGGGGGACAGGTGTGTTAAATTTGATGTTATCGCTCTCACACTGGTCACCGGAAGTTCAACATGGCACCTCATGGCAAAGAACTCTCTGAGGATCTGACATAAGGAGTTGTTGCTCCACATAAATATGGCCTAGGTTTTAAGAAGATTGCCAAGACCCTGAAACTGAGCGGCAGCATCGGGGCCAAGACCATACAGCGGTTTAACAGGACAGGTTCACTCAGCACAGGCCTCACCATAGTCGACCAAAGATGTTGAGTGCGCGTGCTCAGCACCATATCTAGAGGCTGTCTTTGGGAAATTGCCGTATCAGTGCTGCCAGCATTGCTGCAAAGTTTGATGGGATGGAGGGGTCAGTCTCTCAGTGCTTAGACCATATGCCGCACACTGCATCAAATTGGTCTGCATGGCTGTTGTTCCAGAAGGAAGCTTCTTCTAAAGATGATGCACAATAAAGCCCATAAACAGTTCGCCAAAGACAAGGAGACTAAGGACATGGATTACTGGAACCATGTTCTGTGGTCTGATGAGACCAAGATAAACATATTTGGTTCAGATGGTGTCAAGCCTGTGTGGCAGCAACCAGGTAAGGAGCACAAAGACAAGTGTGTCTTGCCTACAATCAAGCATGGTGATGGGAGTGTCATGGTCTGGGGCTGCATAAGTGCTGCCGGCACTTGGGAGCTACAGTTAATTGAGGGAACCATGAATGGCAACATGTATTGTGACTAGAGTTGATCGAACACCTGGATGTCCGGGTTCGACGGGTCCGACCAAACTTGAACAAAAAGTCTGTGTTCGTGTAACGCTCCTGCGTTTTCTGAAACAAGATGGATTTGCAGCTGCAGAAAAACTCCACTCAGCAGTCATGTAGAGATACGTTGAAATACCAATTCCAACTCCCAAGACTCATCACTGTGGTCTGTCTGATTTAGCATACAAATATACACACTCAATAAGATGTTCCTGGAGTGATAGATGTATATAGCAGTATAGTGGTGATGAGCTGAAGAGACAGGTATGAACAGTGACAATAGGTGAACAGCACTTGAGAGAAATGTTCATGAGAGTATAGATGGTAACAGGTAGGATGCAGATAGGTTAGCAACCATGTATGGTAGTAGGTGGTAGGATAGCAGATGACATACAGGAGAGACTAACCCAGTGCAAGGATAGATGTTAGTAGGCTCAAGAGCTAGCAATCTAAATAATAGTGCAGATGATATTAACAGTCCTTAATATGCAGAGCTAGATAGTGTAAGCTTAGTAGGCAGGTTATGGAGGATTCCCCTGCGGGGTACTTATCACTAATAGCAAGCAGTAGTAGAGAGGTTCGGTATGAGCGAGTGATCCGGTAGCGGGATACAGGGATCAGTAGCGAGGTTCCGACAGCGAGGTACGCTTGTAAGCATATGAGCTTCAAGGCAGGTTGAACGAACATGTGAGTGAGAACGCCGGCGGTTGAAATAGCCGCTCTGCGGCGCTCAGTGATGACAGCATCGGTCTTAAAGGTGTATGCGCACCTACCAGAAGAGAATGGTGGGACGCATACACTGAATTGGAAAGTGGAATAAGGGTACCAGAACATTACAGTTCGTGACCCGGACTTAACCCGAACTTTACCCCGTTCCCTAACCCCATTGAAGTCAATGGTGACCCGAACTTTTAAGCACTTAAATGGCTCTAAAACAAACATGGAAAGGTCTAGAGGGCTGCAAATGGCAGCAAAATCATCTTAAGATCATGGCAAGTGCTCTGAAAACAAATGTGGATAGGGAAATAACTTAAAATAACATAAAAAACAGAAAAATAAAAAATAATAATCTTGAATGATGTAGGAGGAGGACGAGGCCCATATGGAGTAGGAGGTTGAGGTGGCGGTGTATATGGCGGTGTAGGTGGAACCGGCGATGGCGGTGGAGGAGGAGGACAAGGCCCATATGGAGTAGGAGGTTGAGGTGGCGGTGGATGTGGCGGTGTAGGTGGAATCTGCGGTGGAGGAGGACGAGGTAGCCAACACTGGTTTTTGTTTTTCATTTTATTTCTTTTTAAATTAGGGTACACCCCAAAAGAGTTAGAAAGATCAAATACAACAATGGTTGGACACATACTGCTCCACCATGTTAGTGCTGGGTAGTGGTGCTGCTGGTGGAACTCCTGTTGCAAGGAGAGGATGTGGTCAATCTGTGCCAGCTACATGCACAAGTGAAACACCTTTCTCAGCTGCGAGTAGGCGACAGAACCTTACAGCAGTATTTGGCAGGGCCTAATGTGCCTCTACAAATGTTGTGGCCAGAACAAGTACAGGCGATAGTAGATTGGGTTGCTGACAGTGCCTCCAGTTCCTTCACATTGTCTCCCACCCAGTCTTCTGCTGAAAGGTCAGAGTTGGCACCTGCAGCTGATGTCCATCAATCTTTCACCTCACCCCCTTGCAAATCAGCCAAGCAGTCTGAGCCCCAAGTCATGCAGCAGTCTCTTCTTCTTTTTGATGACTCTGTCAGCAGGGTTTCCCAGGGCCATCCAGCTAGCCCTGCCCCAGAAGTGGAAGAGATTGAGTGCACCGATGCCCAACCACTTATGTCTCAAGATGAGTACATGGGAGGACCATCGCAGCACGTCTGGGATGATGACGAAACACAGGTGCCAATGCTGCGGAATTCCGAATTATGGAGAGCGACAAGGAGGGCAGGGGTGAAGACTGGGTGGAAGATGATGTGGAGGACGATGAGGTCCTCGATCCCACATGGAATGAACGCCATGCAGGTGACCTGAGTGGTTTGGAGGAAGAGGCGGTGGTCGCACAGAGCCACCAGCACAGCAGAAGAGGGAGCAGGGTGCAAAAGCAGAGCGGCCGTGCCCTAGACACTACGTCTGCTACTGCCCAACGCAGCAAGGGACCGAGCACACCAAAGCCAGCTCTAAGGAGTTCCCTAGCATGGCAGTTCTTCAGACAATGTGCTGATGACAGGACACGAGTGGTTTGCACGCTGTGCAATCAGAGCCTGAAGCGAGGCATAAACCTTCTCAACCTGAGCACAACCTGCATGACCAGGCATCTAAGTGCAAAGCACAAGCTGCAGTGGAGTAGACACCTCAAAAACCAAGAAAGGTCTCTGGCTCCTCCTGCTTCCTCTTCTGCCGCAGTCTCGGCCTCTTCATCCACCTCTGTAGTGAGACCGGCACCTGCCACCCCGCAAACAGAGGATCTGCCAGCAACACCACCACCTGGGTCACCAACAACCATCTCCACAATGTCCCGTGGAAGCGTTCAGCTTTCTATCTCCCAAACACTGGAGTGGAAGAGGAAGTACCCCTACCCACCCGCGATCCTTGGCCCTGAATGCCAGCATATGAAAATTCCTGGTGGAGACGCAGAGTTTTAAAAGCCTTACGGCGTTGGCTGTCCCACAGTACGTCATGTTCAGCCGCCACTACTTTTCCAGGCAAGCCATCCCTTCCCTGCACAACCAAGTGGGTGACAAAATCAGGTGTGCACTGCGCAACACCATCTGTGGCAAGGTTCACCTAACTACGGATACGTAGAGCAGTAAGCACGGTCAGGGATGTTATATCTCCCTAACAGCACACTGGTTAAAAATGCAGTGGTGGCTGGGCCTGAGGCGGATAGCAGTTTGGCGCATGTCCTTCCACCACCGAGGATTGCAGTGCGCTTCAGTTTGCCTCCTGTTCCTAACTCCTCCTACTGCGCTTCCTCATCCTCTACCGCCTCCTCATCTGGTCAGCGTAACACCTTCACCACCAACTTCAGCACAGCCAGGGGTAAATGACAGCAGGCAGTTTTAAAAGTTGCCTGTTTGGGGGAAAAACCACACACCGCGCAGGAGTTGGGGAGGGGCATTCAACAGCAGACTGATGAGTGGTTGCTGCCAGTGAGCCTCAAGCTCGGCCTGGTGGTGTGCGATAATGGGCGAAATCTCGTAGCAGCTCTTGGACTAGCCGGTTTGACACACATCCCTTGCCTGGCGCATGTGCTGAATTTGGTGGTGCAGAGGTTCCTTAGAAATTACCCCGATATGTCAGAGCTGCTGCACAAAGTGCGGGCCGTCTGTGCGCACTTTCGGCGTTCTCATCCTGCTGCTGCTCGCCTGTCAGCGCTGCAGCATAACTTCGGCCTTCCTGCTCACCGCCTCATATGTGACGTGCCCACAAGGTGGAACTCCACCTTGCACATGCTGGCCAGACTGTGCGAGCAGCAGCAGGCCATAGTGGAGTTTCAGCTGCAGCACGCACGCATGAGTCTCTCTGGGGAACAGCACCACTTCACCACCAATAACTGGGCCTCCATGCGAGACCTGTGTGCCTTGTTGCGCTGTAACATATGCAGACTAGGCCTCAATTTATTTTTTTTCCCCTAAATGGGTTTTTATTGATAAGTAGAATACAACAACAGTATCCAATGGGTGTATCTCACTGTAACATATGCAGACTAGGCCGCAATTTTTTTTTCCCTAAATGGGTGTTTATTGAATAGCGGAATAGAACAACAGTATCTAAAGGGTGTATCTCACACGTACAGATACAGACTAGGCCGCAATTCCCCTAAATGGGTTTTTATTGATAAGTGGAATACAACAACAGTATTCAATGGGTGTAGCTCACTGTAACATATGCAGACTAGGCCGCAATTACATTTTTTTCCCCTAAATGGGTTTTTATTGATAAGCGGAATACAACAACAGTATCCAATGGGTATATCTCACTGTATGAATGAAATTTTCTATTTTTCTCTTTAATTGGTGATTTTTGAAGAGCAGATTTGAACAGCAGTGTCTAAATGCTGTATGACAGTGTCACAGTAAAGTATGAATGAAAAACTGAAAAATATTTTTTTTTCCCTAAATACTGAAAAATAATCTCCCTTACATTGGTGCTTTTTGAAGAGCAGATTGGAAAAAGCAGTGTCTGTCTAAACAATGTATGTCAAAGTAAAATATGAAGGAAAAAAGTTTTTTTCTTTTTTAAATGCAGATTAAGCAGACACATATGCACTGAGCTTGCATGACATGGCCGCTACACACCGCACACCTAACAGGTTGGATACTGTTGCTGTTCTATTCCGCTATTGAATAAAAAAAAAAAAACATTTGAATGAAAAACTGAAAAATAATTTTTTTCCCTAAATACTGAAAAAAAAAAATGTTTCCCTTACATTGGTGCTTATTGAAGAGCAGATTAGAAAAAGCAGTGTCTGTCTAAACAATGTATGTCAAAGTAAAATATGAAGGAAAAAAGTTTTTTTCTTTTTTACATGCAGATTAAGCAGACACATATGCACTGAGCTTGCATTACATGGCCGCTACACACCGCACACCTAACAGGTTGGATACTGTTGTTGTTCTATTCCGCTATTGAAAAAAAAAAACATTTGAATGAAAAACTGAAAAAAAATGCAGATAAAGCAAACACATATGCAGATTAAGCAGACACATATGCACTGAGCTTGCATTAAATGGCCGCTACACACCGCACGTTGCCCACCTAACAGACTGATAAAGGTTTTTTTTTTTCTTCCTCCTCCTCACTGGGCTCAGGTCAGGGCATAAAGATCGTGCACTGCACCCCCACACAATACAATCAATGTAGATCGCTGTCTGATTAAAGAAGATTCTTCCTATTCTTTCCCTCAAAGCAATCTCCAGCCTGCCCCTACAATAATCTCCTATCTCTCCCTCAGCAGCAGCATCAGGAACCTCTCCCTAGTATAGTTATAGCAGAGTGACGTGCGGCGCTATGTGACTCTAGCTTATATAGAGTCTGGGTCACATGCTGCACTGGCCAATCACAGCCATGCCATTAGTAGACATGGCTGTGATGGCTTCTAAGGGCACACTAGTTAAACGCTTGCTGATTGACTGCCTTGCACCTGTTGAAAGCGCGCCATTAAATCCGCACCAAAACATACTGAACAACGGACAGTATCCCGAATATACAGTGAAATGTTCAGGTCCGTGTCTGGGTACCGAATACCCAAAAGTCCGGTACCATCCCAAACAATACAGTCCGGGTTTGCTCAACCCTAATTGTGACATACTGAAGGAGAGCATGATCTCCTCCCTTCGGAGAGTGGGCCGCAGGGCAGTATTCCAACATGATAATGACCCCAACCACACCTCCAAGATGACCGCTGCCTTGCTAAAAAAGCTGGAGGTAAAGGTGATGGCCTAGCAAAGCATGTCTCCAGATCTAAACCCTATTGAGCATCTGTGGGGCATCCTCAAATGGAAGGTGGAGGACTGCAAGGTCTCTAACATCCACCAGCTCCGTGATGTAGTCATGGAGGAGGGGAAGAGGACTCCAGTGGCAATCTGTGAAGCTTTGGTGAACTCCATGCCCAAGAGGGTTAAGGAAGTGATGTAAAATAATGCTGACCACACAAAATATTGACACTTTGGGCCCAACTTGAACATTTTCACTTAGGGGTGTACTCACTTTTGTTGCCAGCAGTTTAGACAATAATTGCTGTGTGTTGAGTTTTTTTGAGAGGACAGCAAATTTGTAGCAAAGTGTAATTTATTCAGTGTTGTCACATGAAAAGGTATAATAATATATTTACAAAAAATGTGAGGGGTGTACTCACTTTTGTGAGATACTGTATATACACACACACATACACACAAAACTGCACAACTAATATGCATTTCTAATTCAAAGAGACCGAATTGTATGTAGAAAAGGTACATGATAACAGAAGCACGGATAATATACCAAAATTGAGAAATGTATAAAAACAGAGAGGAGACCGGGTACTCGCTACAAAATAGTATGCACATCAAGTTCCTCATTGAGGCCTTGTGCCGATAGAGTATTGTGGTGATAAATCCAAAGGGTTTCTCTGCAGCAGAGGGTATGAAACCTCTCCGCCGCAGAGTCACAGGGGGAAATTTGTTCCAAAATCCAAACTCGAAGGCCATAGGTGGAGCCATCATAAATGTATTTTAAATGGCGGAAAACACTATGATCAGTGCTGCCTTCCTCAATGAGTCTCCTGTGTTCATTAAAAAAGTACCCTGCCTACATAAAGGAGACCACACGGATATAAGAGGCAGTATACAACAAAATCTTTGAAACAGGAGAAGAAGGAACTGACTGAATACAATTTTCCTTTGTTATCGGTAAAACTCTTTTTGCGGTGGTCGATAAATTTGCACATCTTGCATTTTAGTTTCTTACATTGAACCATCCCTACTACATTGAAGATAGTAGCCAAAGTATGGGAAAGGACTTTATTGCTGGATGGTAATTTGCTGGGAGCAATTTTGTATTTCACATTGGGAGCCCTTCTATAGACAAATTTAGGTCTGTTTGGGAGAACCGGTCCGAACTTGGGGTCCTTCAAAAGGATCCCCCAGTGTCATGCAATGATCTTCTCCATCTGTTTGAAATGGGAGTGAAGCTGGGTTATAAATTTGATATCTGCCCCCAAGGTAGTCTCTGTTTTAGCGACCCTAATCTGGCTAGTGGCACGTTATAAAGGATTGTTTAACTAAGCTGGGGTTGAAACCCTTTTCCAGAAATCTGTCTTTGAGGATCTGACCTTGTGAAAAATAATCCTGATCAAGTGTATAGTTCCTCCGAAGACGACTAAACTGTCCTTTAGGGATGTTGTTAAGCCACCTCGGGTGATGGCAACTATGGGAATGAAGATAAGAGTTGCCTGAGGTGGGTTTGAAATGCATCTTGGAAGCAATTTGCCTATTGATATTGCCTAGTTCAGGGTCAAGAAAAATCAAAGTAGATGCAGTAGGGCAACTAAACTAATTAGGGGATTGGAGGACATTAATTACGAAGAGCGTTTACAAGCGCTTGATTTATTCTCCCTGGAGAAGAGACGCCTGAGAGAGGACATGATAGCAATTTACAAATACCTCAACGGTGATCTGAGCATAGAAAAAAAACGATTCAGTCACAAGGAATGCATGAGGACATCAGGCCATACAATGAGTTTAGAGGAGAGGCGTTTAAACCTCAGTCTACACAGGGGGTTCTTTAAAGTAAGGGCTACAAAACTGTGGAATTCTCTGACACAAATGTTAGTAACTGCGGGGAGTATGGCTATGTTTAAAAGATTCTTGGACGTACATCTCAAGGATCAAAATATTCAGGGGTATGAGGAATGATTACGGCCACACACACCTATACAGGTTGAACAGGATGGACTATTGTCTTTATTCAAACTCAACTACTATGTAACTATGTAACTATGGATCACAAACATGAGTAAAGGACAGACTGATTGCATTGTCATTACAATATTGAACAAAGGGTATAACTGAGGGGGGCCATCCCAAATGACAATATTATCGTCAATATATCATCTGTAAAGGATGATATGGGCAGCAAACAGATTTTTCCTCCAGATTCGAGACTCTTCCCACAAGCCAAGGGTAAGATTTGCGTAACAGGGAGCAAATGAGGCTCTCATCCCTGTGCCCCATATCTGAAGGAAAAAATCCCCTTGAGAGGAGAATTAATTGTGTTCCAAACAATAGCGGGTATCCTTCAAAATGAACTGGGCCTGCGCAGGATGCAAATGACACTCTTTTTTGAGAGGGAAACTGAGGGCTGTGAGACCAACTTCATGTGGGATGGAACTATATAAAGATTGGACATCGAGGGACAGCCAAATGTAAGAGGGTTCCCAACGGTTATTACTAAAAATGTCCAATAGATTGTAGCGAGTTCTTGACGTATGAATGCAAAGATTGCACCATAGGCTGTAGGAAGCAATCAATGTATTGAGAGAGCCCACTGGTGACACTCTCCATGCTAGCTAAAATTGGCCTTCCGGGTGGATTGGTAGACCTTTTGTGCACCTTGGGTAAATGATAATAATAGGGATGCCTGAAAAATTCCCAGTACATAAACATGTGTTCTCGTTTGTTAATGACTTTATCTAGCAGGGCAGAATCTAGCAAGGATTTAAGCTCCACCTGAAAACCTGGCAGTTGATCACGTGGAAGCTTAAGATAAGTGGAATCATCGGCGAGCAACCGAAAGGCTTCTGCAAGGTAGGCTGAGTTATTCCGCAGGACAACTCTGCCTCCTTTATCGGCCTGTCTGATAATAAGTTCATTATTCTCAGCAAGAGTAATAGGAACTTTTTTCTGAGGACCAGTAAGATTATGGATATTAGCACTGGAGGAATGTGTATCTGAACATGATTTCAAGATGTCTGAAAAAGTGACATAGTAAAAGGTATCTATGAAAGATCCTTTAACATGGGCAGGATAAAAAGTGGATGGTGGAAGAAAATCAGTGTGTTCTATGGGGGCCTGAAAAAGATCAAAGGAATAATGATTAGTCAAGTTAGAAACAGGAGAATCAGAGCATAATTCCTCTAATATGTGTAATGCAGACTCTTCGCCCTCATTCAACAGAGAAGGAGTAGGAGAAGGTTCAAGGCCAGAAGTAGAAGCACCAGCTGAAGGAGCAGATTGTCTTTTAATGTAAAAGTACATTTATAGGGTTAACTTATGTATAAAATTATGTAAATCACGGAACAGTGTGAATGAGTTGGGTAAGCGAGTGGGGGCAAAATTAGGACCCTTTTTCAAAAGTGAAACTTCATGGGGAGATAGGGCATGGGAAGAAAGAATAAATATCTTTACTGTGTCAGTGGTAGAGAAGCTACTTTTAGGCTAATTTTAAGTTTTTTAGTCTTTTTGCGCTTCCCACCTCGTTTTCCTCTCCTCTGTTTTTTTCTCTTTGAGTTGCCTGCAGGGCAGCAAAGTGGTGTCTGTACTAAAAAAAGAACAGGATGGAGTAGTGGAAATGGCAGCATTCTGCTTAACATTGCTATCTAGGGGGAATGGTGGAAGTGGATTCAATGGGCTCATTAGTGACAGATTCAGCATAATGGAAATTGGTTGTGGTATCATTATCCTGAAGAGTAATCTGAGCTCATGGAGGACAGGGGGCATTAGCTAGACAACTTGGCTTGTTCATGAAAGTAGAGGTATTAATATTTTTATTTGTATTTTTGAAGGAATACTTTAGTATGGATGGAACGGTGTGTGAAACGACAAGTCTATTATTACAATGAGGGGTTGGATGGGGTCCTGGCCTATATGATTTAATAGTGGAAGAAAGCCCAAGTGTGGACCGATGAAAAGGTGGTGGGTGACACTTAAAGGGAAATTTAAGGCTTATGAGAGGTATAGGCTTTGGAAGGGTCAGGTGAGTGGAAGGTAGGACTAATGTTGAGTCCTAGGAGGCACCACAAGAGGCCTCTGGGAGGGCTGAAGGACATAAGACTTGGGTCGTGCCAACCGTCTCAATGCTGCCCATGTAAACACTCTGTCTAGTCTATAGTCTTCGAGGTCTCTCGTAAGCCTATTATTCTTTTTGGTAACAATTTTTTCTTCTGCCTTCTGAAGTTCAAGTGGTCAAATAATACAGAGGATTTGTGTTGGGCTCCCAATGTGAAAAACAAAATTGCCCCCAGCAAATTACCATCCAGCAATAAGTCCTTCTCCCATCCTTTGGCTACCTTCTTCAATAGAGTAGGGATGTTTCAATGTAAGAAACTAAAATGCAAGATGTGCAAATTTGCAAAAAATCCTCTCTGCTCTTATACATTTTCAATTATGGCATATTATCCCAGCTTCTGTTATCATGTACCGTTGCTACATACAGTACCATTCGGTCTCTTTGAGTTAGAAATGCATATCAGATGTGCAGTTTTGTGTATCTATCTATCTATCTATCTATCTATCTATCTATCTATCTATCTATCTATCTATCTATCTATCTATCTATCTATCTATCTATCTATCTATCTATCTATCTATCTATCTATCTATCTATCTATCTATCTATCTATCTATCTATCTATCTATCTATCTATCTATCTATCTATCTATCTATCTATCTATCTATCTATCTATACAGGGCTTTTTTTCTCAGAGAATAGGTGCAGGAACTCCTCCCTTCTGAGTCACCCCTTGACCTCCGAACACCGTTCCTTGGTTTCACCTCTTACCCACCTCCCAGTACCACCCCTTTTAGAGAATTAACAATAACAAGAAAGGCAATATAATAGATATAGAAACAATGGACACCCCAGCGACAATAGATCCACCCCTGCAACAATGGACTTCCAACAGCCAGCATCAATAGAACCTCCAGCAGCCAGTAACATAGACCCCTCGCTCAACAGTAGATCCCTCCCAGCAATGATTGATGCCCTGCAACATAAGACCTACCCCATCAACAATAGATACCCCACCAACAACAACAGACTTCCCGTGCAACAATAGATCCTCTGCGCAAATAGATCCCCTCCAGCAATACTAGATTACCCAGTAGCCAGCATCAATAGACCCTCAAGCAGCAAGCGGCAAAGACCTCTCCCTCAACAATAAATCCCTCCCAGCAACAACTGACCCACCAGCAACATAAGACCCACCCCAGTAACAATACATCCCCCATGAGCAACAGAAGACCTCCCCAGCAACTATAGACCCCCATCCTCTGCAAAAATAGATCCCCTCCTCAACAATAGATTTCCTATTAGCCAGCATCAACAGACCCACCAGCACTCCCGAGCATCCCTTGCCATTACATACATTCAGTTCTGGAGGTGCCAGAACTGCGTTCCCCCGCGTTCCCGCTGAAAAAAAGCCCTGTATATATATATGTATTTTTATTATTAATTTAATTTAGCTTTTTTTTTTTTTACTCTATATTTGTCTTATATACATCTTTATTACCAATTATATATCCATTTTAATCATATATGAATATATCTCTGGTAATAGCAATGATAACATTGTAATGTAATACTTGATCCTTTTATTTACAGTGCAGCTATTGTATTTCATTTTCTTGTTTTACTCTATGTTTCCAGTAGTAACATTACATTCCCTGATGCTGGCAGTCTGCAAGCCAAGGGTTAATGGCTCAGCTATGTCTTCTGTGATTTTCTCTCTCCTCCCACTTTCCTCCCCCTCCCACCCTTCGAGCTCTATGCAGCAGCTCAGCTTTCTCCCTCCTTCCCCTCCCATGTTCCTCCCCTTCCTGCCATTTTGGCTTTTTTGAGTCCATCACTTCCTTTCACCGTTCTTTCATTTGAGTACCTGGAAACACGTCATGCACACCTCCTCTGCTGACATCCACCAGGTATTTTGAAAGCTGTCATCTTCATGTGCAGACTAAAATGCCGCTGCCAATGCCCATACTTGGAACTGGCTGACTGCCTGTGTCATCCTCAGTCTCTGTTTTGCTCAATAATGTTAACAGTCTCACACTGATTACAGCTGCTTGGTCCCAGGTGTTCCCTATCCTTGCTGTTTAATGCTAACTTCTATGTAAGTTTGCTGCTTATCTTATTAGTGTTTTTATGTGATACTGACCTCAGTGCCCTGCTATTCGTTTTCTTCCACATTGAGGTGATCCTACCCAGATCTTTTGCGGTAGCTGCAGAGGTTCTAGTCTCTGTCCCTTCTCCTGTTCATCCATCCATCCAGTTGCCTCATCCATACCTCTACCCTGTTGATGGTCTACAGATACAGATAAAAGTTCCAATGGACCAAGGAACAATGCATTTCTCCTAGGAGCGCCATATGTATTGTGTACTTGTACACTCTTTGGATGAACAGAAAAGTAGGCTTTCTGTGCAAATTAAGGGAAAAATACTGAAAAGTTTTGCCGTAAAAGTAACAAAATATTTTTCCAGTATATATATTATATATTTTTTATAATTTTAGGAGCATGCACACAGTGGAGAAGAGCTTCCAGAAAAACAACAAGAGAAGGGCGCACCGACCTTGCGCTTTACCACTTAAAATTGTATTAAAATCCAAGAAAGCATACATTGTACTCATAAATGCATGATAATAGCACACACACACATGTAAGGAAAATTGAACCAATCACCTCCAGGACTGCCAGGTTACTCCTATGGTGCTGGATGACGTGATGGCATCTGCAAATGCCTGACTGACCTGTTTCGAGGCAGAATCCTTTTCTTCAGAGCCAAAAGTACTTCCAAGAGCTTCCAGACCTGCTCATGCTTCGTCTGATGGCTGGAGGAACTAAGTGGAGAGCCCATTCCAGACCACCACTGACTACTCAACAGCCACAGACAAGTTAGCAGCCAAGACCCAGCATCAGCCACATTGCTCTGCCGCAAGGGAGGAAGCATAGGAGAGTGCGGCATCACTGACTCTCTATCATAAACGATCTTGAGAAATCTCCAGATTGCACTGAATTTGTTAATAGAGAGGACATTGGATAATTATATAATTTCCCAGCACACTTATTCACCCTGCAGCCCTGTTAATCCTAATCCTGTCAGTAGTCCTCCCCATTCTGATGATATAGGGCACCGACTGCTGTTTTATAAAATTTTAGATCTCCCGGAGAAAGGCCTGGCCACAACAGACCTCCAGAAATTTACTGATATTCAGGGCTGGTTTACACCACAATTTGTGCATTTTAAATACGCTTCTGCATGTGCTTTTTTGAAGCATTTTTTATGCTTTCTGGTGCATTTCCCCTTCTTTTTTCTTTATCACAATTAAGGGCATGTGCATTCTGGTGCATTTTAATGCGCTTTTGATGAAATCCAGTGCATTGTTGATGTATTTTGCTACGTTCCAGATGTGTTCGATACAAAAGAAAAAATGCACTGGTGTGAACTAGGGCCAATGGAATCCATGTTAAACACAGTCCAAGCATTTTTGATGCAGAATAAAAATGCACCGGACTGCATCTGATGTGAACCAGTCCTAAAGCAGATATCAGAGAGTTGGACATCGGGAGAATTCGGAACAAAAGCTGGACACTACCATTTGAATACCATTGAGGACTTGAACCAACAACTACATCAAGCTCTTGCAAAGTTAGGTGATCTTGAAAACAGATCCAGAGGGTCTAACTTCATAATTCTGAGTTGGTCAAGAATGTGGATGCTGCTGTATACTTCTTTCTCCAAGACCTGTTTCTAGATCTCTCAGACCATAGGACCCATCAAGCCCTACAATCTCCCCATGCTGATGGCCCACCCAAGGGACATCATTTTAAAGCCTCATTATTAAGCAATCAAAGAACAAGTTATGAAGGAATCTAGAGAATCTGCCAACTTATCTATCACGGGAAACCCCCAAGATGTGTGTGCAGACATCTCACCATTTTCTAAAAGCTAAAATCATCTAAAAGCTTAAAGCCCCCAAACCCCTACTTCTGGTACTATCTTGCAAGGAGCTTATGCACAGATAGACCTTTCTATTACATCTTATATTTTTCCATAACAACAAGGCACACGTCTTCTCTGCTTTTCCTGAAAGTGAAGATCTGCTCTGACGTTTGGGCACTATTTCGCAGGAAGACAACCTGAGATCCTCTCCACCCGATCATCCTTCTGGGTACCTCACATCCACTCTTACCGATCAAACTTCTCCCTATATGACATCCACTCTCACCATTATGGCAACAATCAAAAGTTCATCATTCAAGGAACTTTCATCCACCTTGAGATTTTTTTATTCTTTTATCACACCACTCAGGTCTACCTGGTCCTCCTGGGACTCTTTACTAATAATGTTCTGTTGGTATTTTTAATTTGACTTTAAACGTGCCTTTTTTAAACTTCTGGTCAACCTACCAGTTGCATTTCATTACATGTTACTCTGGGATTTCTCAATCCCAATATTTTAGCCTACCTACCATGGGCTCATGCAAGATTTCTGTGGGAGCTTATTGTGGGTATCTTTCAGTTTACCATCTCGCGGTTGAACTAATTTGCTACCACCTTTATTACCTTTTAGGGTGGGGATTAAATGCTCTACTCCTGACAGGGTATACACTGTTACACAGTATATTTCTTACCAGAGAGTCTTTCTAGGTTGCATGTTCTGCTTACAAAGGTTATCTTAGGTGCCTTATAATTGAATAGTGTAGGTTGGCTATGGTAGATATATGGTAGTAAAGTATGGCTATAGTTGGGTATGGTATGCCTCCCTGCCTGATTCCAATCTTAGGGGTTTCTTGGCATTAGCTCATGCTATATACCTTGAATTTTTCCTAGTGTAAGCTTTTGTAGTGACGACTGATTTTGAAGCTTTGTCAGTTTTAGGACTCTTTTTGATTTTCTCTGTGACTATTATGTATTTTTCTTCTTTTCTTATGTTGCTGGATAAGCTCTTGGTTTAAATACAGCTTTGGAGTGGGAGGCAATCATAATTGTGAGGTGTGTGAGTACAGACCCATACAGTATATTTAGCCTTCTTTTGACCCATTATCATGTCTTTGTCTAAATCCATACCTTACTGTATAGTCTCACATAACGCTCAGGGGCTAAACGCTCCAATTAATTGTCGATAAGCCTTTCAATATTACTAATCTCAAGGGGCTAATGTGCTCTTGCTTCAGGAAACTCACCTTCCAGCCTCTTAAACTCCCCCCCTCCCTTCATTGGCACCAACTGACATTTTATTTAGCTAATGCTCCAAATAAGACAAAGGAGTGGCAATCTGCTTTTTGAAGCAGATCTCCTTCTCCCTTGCTACTGAAGGCAGGGATCCTGTAGGAGAGTCTTGAAAGAGAGCAATTATGCTAATTTGTTTCCTGTTTTTCCCCTAATGTCGGTCAAGCCTCATTCTTCTCTGTGGGGGTACATATAATATAGCATTAGATTCCTGTTTAGATAAATCTAACTTTGTCAAAGCACAACTCAAATGGCCACCTGAGGCCAGTACCCCAACAAACTCTCACACTCACCAATTTGATGGATGCCTGGAGAGAGCATAATCCTACAATGCGGGACTATACCCACTTTTCTTTCCGTCACTCAACCTATTTGCGCATGGACAACGTGTTTGTCCTATTTGGCCTTGTGTCCACTATTCAAAAGGTCTCTACTGTATATGGACGACAGCTTGGTCAGATCACTTGTTGATCTTGATATCTTTAGCAGCGGCCTTTTTTACTCCTAGGCTATTCCAGTGGCACCTTAATGAGTCACTCTTGAGTGATCGTTGCTGAAATTCAGAAATTAGAGATAGTATCCTGGACTTCTTCTGCAATAATGTACGCTGACACATCTCCTGTTATAATAATCTGGGTGGCTCATAAAGTTCGCCAAAATCATTCAAGTCTCTGCCCAACTTAAACGTGAGTGACAGGCTGACATAATGGAACTAGAATGTGACCTTCAATCCTTTACTAAAGCTCATAAACATAACTCTGACCACTCCCTACACCAGAAGATAGATGCCACTGAACTGGAGCTTATTTTAGCACTGACCACGAAGGCTGAGAAAAGTTTATGCTGGAATGCTACTAAATTTTGTATACACAATGACAATTTGGCCACAATGTTAGTGAATAAGTTTCCACCAAAAAATAGATGCTTTAGTATCCTGAAAATATGATATCATGATAGTACTTATTCTCTGGATCCACAAAAAGTTTTGGCCGCCTTTCATAACTTATACTCTTCCCTATATTGTGCCACTGTGGCTGTGAATATGGATCATTTGCTGCCCTTCAAGCTTGTCTTGCTATCCCCTTACTATCCCCTTACTATCGTAATATTTTAGACACAAAAAGAAACCCCTCTATGGGTTGCGGGACTTTAAAGGCAAGGAGAGCACCACAAACACATATGTAAAAATATAATATTTATTCGATCATATTAAAGAGAACATGTAAACATATTGTGGACATACATTTAAAAGAGAAATGGTACACAAAATATTCATACAGAAATATGTGTATAGAAACACCTCATGATTGTAACAAATGAAGTTATGCACTTGTTTCCAACGCACCCAACGCATTTCTGGAAATACCCTTCATCAGGGGTGTAGATATAGGAAATAATGTGCATACATGAATTTTCTGTAACTAAAGAATTACAATGCAAATAAAAGGCAAAAAAACAGTCACTTAAAACATAATAATTGCTGAACAAAATCGCATATTACAGCTGTAAATACATACCATATTCAAAAATCCACTCACATATCAGTAGGGTGGAAGAACCCAAATGTAAAAGAGTGGAGAGAAGAAAAGAGATGAAAATAAAAGAAGTTGGTCCCGGTTATCTCCACAAAGGTAACTAAAAGAGCCCATAAATGAACATAGTACTATATCAAGCGGCCACAGGACAGGACATAAATATGCTACCACACATATTGTGCCGCATGTTTGTAGGTATCTCAAATAGGCACAAATTTAAACCTAATGAGGAGAATAAAAACCAAACATATACCTTCCCTTACCAGCTACTGTGTCAGATCAGAAGCATTAGAGACACAGGCGGAAACAGATGGTATGTGTTAACTGGAGATCAGAGTCTTCAATGTGATGGTATTGCTGTAAACCTGCGCTATGCAAGGCAGCTATATCACTGCAATGGAGTAAAAAACATTGTTTAATATAGTAGGGTAATGTGCCAGAGCTTAGCCTGTGTCTGTGGCTAGTGCGACACGGCAGCCAATGAGACCAGTAGACCGTGGAGCGCAGAGCGCTGCCTCCCAAAGGATAGGGGGAGGGGCCATGCGCTCCATGGCCTCCGATTCAGAGGACCGACACCAAACAGGAAGTGGCATACAGGAAAAACCGAAGCTGATCTCCATAGGCAACAAGCAGGGGGGGGAGAGAAAGAGGGGAGGACGAAAGTCGCCAGGAAACCCCCCCATATACCCTCGGCCAGCCCCCCTCTCCCCCCCATGCACCTGGCACAGTAAGCTGGTACCACAAAAAAAAGGGGGGGAGAAAGAACAACTTGGTGTGCCAATACTGTCCAAAAAAGGGAGGACATAGTGAACAAAGCCATAATCAAAATGGCATACAAATGATAGAAGACATTATATAGAGAATGAAGCTATATGTATAATCCTATCATTCCAAAAATGGGTTCAGTGTATAATATAACACCACAAGATCCATCATGTGTGTAAGATGTCCAAATCACTCATTGTTCCAGCCCACTGAGGAAAATCCCTCCAGGAAACTTACCATCTCCTTAAGACCTGGGGGTTGGCCTGTGAAGACACTATTCAGCAGGGTTCCCGCTGGAGCAGTGTCTTGTCCCAATCACCCCCCCCCCTCGGGTTAGAATGAACCTGATCCAGAGTTAGAAATCTGACTGTAGGAAAGATTCCTTAATGAACATCCCTGACATGTCTTCCCAAAGGAAGTTCGGGATTACAGGTCTTCATGCTGTGTATATGTCTGTATATTCACTTGCGGAATTCCTGTTTGGTCTTACCAATGTAGGAACATCCACATTACCATGAAAGTAAATAGACTAAAGCAATAGTTTGACAATTGGCATTGTGGACATGGTCTAAAAAATCTCCCATTAGGGAGTGTGAAATGTGTCTCTATATTTATGTATTGGCAATATGTACATCCACCGCATTTAAATGTGCCTGGCCTTTTGTACGGGTCCTTTCTAAATTCACCCTTAAATTCACTGTGTATCAAATGGTCACAAATAGACCTGGTCTTTCTATATGTGATGCAAGGAAATGTAGGTATGAAAGGATTTAAAGAGAGGTCAATTTGTAGAATATGCCAATGCTTGGCAATGATTTGCTGTATTGATTTGTATTGTTTGGTGTATTTTCTAACAATACGTTACTGATTATTCCGGGTAGATTTGTGAACAATGAGTGCCAAATAGTAACTGTTGTCTAGTATGACTTGACTTGTGGCTTGTTTAAATGACTTTTTGAGACATGAGTGGGAATAAAGTCTCTGTAGAAGTCTGTGTCTTAAATCATCAGCCTCTTTCAGAAACAACTGATCATCTGAACAGTCGTGACGAAGGCGTAGATATTGCTCACAGGGAACAGATCGAATCAGAGGCTCTGGATTTGAACTAGCTGCATGTAGTATTGAATTACCAGATGTAGGCTTCCGAAATAGAGTATTGGCCAGTTTCCCATCATGTTCCTTAATGATGGTGACATCAAGAAAGGTAGTGGTTGTAGGGCTCGAGGATACAGTAAATTTTAAATTCAAAGAATTCTTATTCATGACTGAGATAAAGTCCTGCAGAAGTTCAAAGGACCCATCCCACACCATAAAGATGTCATCAGTATATCTGTGCCAGCTCATCACATGGTCAGTCAGATATGAAATGGTGTCATTGTTCAAAAATAGACTTTCCCATTCCCCCAGGTACAGATTGGCGTAGGAAGGGGCACAACAGGTGCCCATTGCTATGCCCTGCACCTGGAGGAAATGGGAACCATCAAAGGAAAAGGTGTCATGTGTCAAAATGTACTTGAGAGAGGATACGATAAAGGAATATTGGTCCTTGGATTTCTGCATTTGCATGTGCATTTGCAACAGCACATTTCTAATAGCCGAAAGGCCCTGCTGGTGTGGGATGGAGCTATATAGAGTCTCAACATCAATAGCTACCAATAGAGCATGTGGTGCTATGTCTAATCCCTCCAAAATTTGTAACAGATGTATGGTGTTTCGTGTATGAGGGAAGATTTGTGACAAACGGTCTAAATTGTTCGTCAACAAATCTGCTGAGATTTTAAGAAATACCTCCTCGTCCTAACACAATTGGTCTACCGGGTGGATTGATTCTGTCCTTGTGAATCTTGGGAAGGCTATGGAATGTTGGTATTTTAAGATGCAATGTACGTATGGACTCCCATGTTTGTTTGGTAATGAGATTATTGAGATAAGCCGTAACGCCGGGGGGGGGGGGGGAAGCAATCCAGTGAATAATCAGCCACTTGGATGGCTTTTACATGACAGGAAATTGATGGCTGAAAAAAAAAAAGATATCGGGATGATGCAGGCAACCACCATGATGTTAAATGATGACCTAGGGACAGGAAGTGGTGAAAAAATATATATTTTTGATAAATGCATACCTGGATTAAATGTGAGATCTTTTATAGCCTTATACTTTTAATATTGTATCCCCATACTCATTAGAAATTCCAGAACAGCAGAATGTGCTATGGGGTATAAGTGTACATTTTGGTCCAAATTTAAAACAATACAAAACGCCGCTCCAGGTGAGTGTATTTTCCAGATGGACTGAATGAACTGGGTGCTAGCCCCAGCTCACTTCCTTGAAGACTGGATACAGAATAGAAAACGGCTGAACTCCAATACCAGTCCAAGAAGGTTTTTTTTTCCATAAAGTGCAAAAAAACTGACACCAGGACACAGTCAAATATTGCAGGTTGAAGCGTTTCACGCAAACATTGTGTTTCCTCAAATGTTTGAAGAAGCACAATGTTCATGTGAAACACGTCAACCAGCAAAATTTGACTGTGTCCTGGTGTCAGTTTGTTTGCACTTTATGGAATAATAACCTTCCTGGACTGGTATTGGAGTGCAGCCGTTTTCTATTTTATATCCACATTTACAACGAAAGATTATTTGTTTGATGTATTTTATAACAGAAAATAAAACAAAAATGTTTCAGCCCCCGTTCACACTGAGGCGACCTGTCAGGCGACCTGGTCGCCTGACAGGTCGCCGTAGGTCACCTGCCATACAGAAGCTATGGACCCGTTCTAATAGGAGCGACACAAGTCGAAAAAGCGAAAAAGGGTCCGGAGCTTCTTTGGGGCGACCCGGAGCGACCTGCATAGACTTCAATGTTATGAAGTCCGTGCCGGCCGCTCCGAGGTCGCGGGGCGAGCAGCGCGCCGCGACCTGTGAGGTCGCCCGGCGAAGTAGCGTCGCCCCAGTGTGAACGGGGCTTTAGAACATAAAATTTAAAAATGTTGACCCTTTTTCCTTTATATAACAAAAATAAAAACCCAGTGGTCCTAAATAACACCAAAAGAAAGCTCTATTTATCACAAAAGTTGTAGCAAATGTATTTGGGTAAATTATTTCATGTCTGGGTAATTCTCAGTCACACTATTACAGCACTAAAAACTCTAAACAAGGCCTGGAAAATTAGGGGGATGTAACACACTGGTAATGAGGTGGTTAAAGTAACCTTGCCCTTTTTTATGTCAGAACACACATAAATGGATCAGAGACTTGACAATATTACAAAACTGTGTTTTTTTTTTTTCCATCTGTTATTTCTCTACGCAAGGATCACCTCCTCCGGGACTGGAGTCAGTAGTGGCAGGGTCATACCCTGGTGCAAAATAAAGGTAAAGCTTTTCCCAGTGTGACAGGAAGTCAGGTAAATCTGGGAATGTAGTCACTGAGAGGAGACACATTCCCACCTGCTTTGAAAAGTTCACTGATACTATAGGGTGTTGGCTGCAAAAAGAGCCAGCAGGAAGTTGAAAACCATTCAGCTGTTCAGAATGAGGAGATCAAGGCCTCTATAATTTGTCCAGAGAAAATCTATTGAGTGCTGCCTCCTGTCGCCGTGTGGGCTGGGAGAGGAAGGCAGACATACGTGTACCTCCCGACGCCGTGTGGGCATGGGAGAAGGACTGCTGCCTCCTGTCGCCGTGTGGGCTGGGAGAGGGGGACAGTCGGATGTGTGCCTCCCGACAAGCTGGTGAGCATGGGAGAAGACCCCCTACAGCGATGTGAAGCTAAGGAGGGTAACCACGAGTGAAGACGTCTCAAAGGTGAGAAGACAAAGTGTTCCATGTGAAGAGTGTGAAGAGTAAAGGGACCTGTTAAATGAACTGTGTTCAATGTGAAGAATCTGAAGAGTAAAGGATCCTGTTATAAATGAACATGTGCTGTGTGAAAGAAAACAAAGGGACATGTTCAATGGACAATGTTTGTGCTGTGTGAAAAGCAAACAAATGGACATTTGAGTGTCTGCTGTAGGATCAGCAGTGTCGGCCCAACAGTAGGTTGGAAAGACTTCTTAGGTAGGTTCCAGCGTGAGAAGGTAGCCGCCCACAGAGGCAAGGATTTATTTTGTCTTTTATTTTATTTTGGCTGTTTTGACGCTTGCAATTATGTGAAGTAAATTGCATGAATAAAACTATTGTTTTCAACCTCTGCTCGGCTATCTCTCTGTGAAAACGCACCCCCAAAGGGGTCATTCACGCCTACCACCGAGCTAATCCCTCACACCAGGTATTGCCCTAATCTCCCATTTGAGTCTACTGGCTACCCATACTGATCCCGCTCAGAGCTGTCGGAGAGGTAATAACAGCACCAGTCCCCTACCGGCCAGGCAGTAAATATTACATGAATCACACATTTACCTTTACAGTGTTGCACATAGTCATCTGCCATTTGCTGACAGAAAATTTGGTCTGAAAATATAATTATCCTTTATTTCTATTTTAAGTTGGTCTGTCTTAAAATGCCATATTTTCTAAAGCACACTAAATAACATTTGCCATTTTACAGGTCAGAAAAGTATTGCAGCAACAATAACAAAGTATATTTTAACTAATGATGTAATCGACATAATGTGACAATTTCCATTATCTCATTCTTTTGGACTTTGTGCAAATGTATACGTTTCCTGCAATAATTGTCACCTATAGTCAATATTCCAACACACGCTACAGATTTAAAAAAATAACTGCTCATGAATATCACTTTCTTCCTCTGGCAGATATGTATCATTATTAAGCAAATGTTTATTTCATTTCTAAGTAAGGAAACAAGAATGTTGTATATCTGCGGAGACATGCAGTGCATGACCTGGAGTTTCCCATAAAATAAATGTTCAATGTGATAGACTTGAAAAGCAAGCTTATAAGACTGTTTATAATTTTATATATGTGGGTGTTTGGCCTTACAGTGCACACAGAATACACAAAGCTACCAGATGTAATCCAAGAAGGTCAGCTTGCCACAGCTATCCACAGACAAAACATCCTTACATTATTAATCACATTAGTTGGAGGCCTCCAAAGTTAAATGCGTATTTTTGGCCCTTGCTCTTTAGATGTCAAATCAACACGCAATATACAGTGCTGGATTCACTACTGAAATAAAATTAGACTTCAGTAATTGGGGTCAGTTCCAAGGTAAGAAAGAGAGGTGCAGTGGCAAAATTGTTGATCCTGTTTACACTTTGAGGGGATATTTTTTATGAGAGTGGAAAAAATCTACTGAAAATATTGCCCTTACCATTCAATTTGAATACAGTTGCAGTGTTTTTAAGACAGTCATAGAAAAGCCAATTGGTGGCTATTCGGCGACATCTTCACTTAAGAGGTCATATTTTGTTTTTCTTGAATACTACAATGACTGGGTTTATGCTACCTGGACGACGAGCTCTTAAGAAATATAAGCATTCTCAAGAAATACCAGTGGGAGTATAGCCTACAATGGGAAAGGAGTAGGATGCACATTTCTCAAACCCTCAATGCCAGTATCTTTTGTGCACCCTTGACTGACATGCTAAGCTAAAAAAAAATATTGCATCCAACCAGCAACAATTTTGCGACACATTAGCACCTCTGACATATGTTACAAAGGTCCCAAGTAGTTAGGACATTGTCTTTAAAGCGAAACATCACTACATCTAAGCACCACAAAGTAAAAACGCTATTTAATTCATTTTTATTTTTCAAATCAAACTCCCCATCCATCCATGTCTCCATGCTTTATCTTGCTGAGAAATCACTTTGAAAAACACACTTTTGCATTTCTAGCCGTGGCCATCTTGAGTAAGGGCAGATGATTTATGTAGCATTGACTTCCTTGAATTCATCTGCCCTTAGTTCAGGAATACAAGCAGGAGGGTGTGCATAGCTGAGAAAAACCCTCCTGCCTTCCAGAAGACTCCTGGGATGTATGACATCATTTGCCTCGGCAGAAAACAAAGGAAATAACTGAAAAAAAAAAAAGAAAAGAGTTCAAAACAAGTAATTATGATATACTTGCTTATTTATTTACTAATATAGCAGCATAAGGATTAAAAATAGTCAGTGTTGATTGAGAGAGAGAGAAGTTCCACTTTAAGCTATTCAACCAGAAGACAGAAGTTCAGTTTTAGTGTAAAATGCACTCTCATTTATTATTCTTGTTGAGTTGATTTTTGCTTACCTTTTCATTAGTATTGGTTTTGCTATACTGATCTGCCTCCTTCCCCTTTTAGTACTTTACAGAAATGGTCTACAGTATATAAATATATACTGTATATCCCTAGTATATTTGTCTACTAGGGACAGGGACTGTCCGTAGTATATTTGTCCACTTTATGGCATAACTATGTTTAAAACATGAAAATATGGGGCTCATGCTAAGTCTGACTGCAGCATTTTCTTCTGGAATATTTATGCATTCTGGTGGTATTTATGTACCGTATGATTTCCAGGATACACTTCTGATTGTGTCTACCCATACTGAGCACACAACAATCTAACAGAAGCATAGTTTCGAGATTGTACCTCTTTTAAGTACATACAGTATTATATCTTCACAATTGGTACTTTCATCTTCCTATTTCTTTTTGCAAGTACAGTAAGTACTAGGTCTGGGAATCAAGTATTTACAAGTGCATATGTGGGTAGTATTTCCCCATGTATTTTTTATTTGCTTTCATGCACATATTGCTCCTGCACTTGGACATTCTTTGGGTGCTTGGACAAGTAATTGTAAAGTCTTGTTTATTTTAGTTTAAAATAACAAGCATGTTATACTTACCTCCTCTGTGCAGTGGTTTAGCACAGAGCAGCTCAGATCCTCCTCTTCCCAGGTCCCTCCTAGGCTCTCCTGGCCCCTCCCTCCTGGTGAATGCCCCAACAGCAAGCAGCTTGCTATGGGGGCACCCTAGCCGAGCCACAGCTCCCTGTGTCCATTCAGACACAAGGCCCTGCCCTGGCCCCACCCCTTTCCCTGCTCATTGGCTGACTGACTTTGATTGACAGCAGAGTGAGCCAATGGCACCACGCTGCTGTCTCATCCAATGAGGAGGGGAGTCCCGGGCAGCCGAAACATTTCTGCAACATCGCTGGATCTAAAGGGACCTCAAGTAAGTATTAGGGGGGCTCAGTGAATGGTAAGGTAATGTGAATGGTAAAGGATAATGTGGTGAGAATCCCTGTCCATTTGATGTAAATGACCCCATAAGGAAGTAGCATACAACGCTATTTTGTTATGGAAGTATAACGCTTCCTAATAAAAGTACTGATGTCACATTCAACTGCACTGGTTTTGTAATGCTGAAGTCATTTCACTCTGCAAAGTGCCCTTCTTATAGATACCCAAGTAACTCTTTAAAGAAGCAAATAGAAAGAAAGAGAGCACCGGCTCCTTGGATAGAGATAAAAAGTAACACAATACACAAAATACTCACATGGTGTTCTTTAATCAAGAGCATTTGTATAGGGTGTGGTATCTTTCTGGCACACAGGGCTCCAGGCTGGATCTAGAGCAAACAGCATTAGATAGTCCGAGTATGATGGCGTGCAGCTGCCAACAAGCTGCATGTGAGCCGTCTGCTCTCAGTGGAGATCCTCTGATGGAAGGGAAACCTGGCCTGACTGCACAGTCACCTGAAGCATGAGCAGGAACAGCTCATGAGAAATGCTAATGGTTGCTGTAACAATGCATTTCAGAAGGCGTGGCCTTGCTCTTCAGAGACGGGGGCTGCACGCCACTGGGACTATCCACTGCTGCTCGTTCTGGATCCAGCCTGGAGCCCTGTGTTACGCAGAGGTACCACAGCCGATACAGACACTCTTGCTTAACCAACCCTGGACTGCCTGCCACATATATATATATACATGCGGCACGGCGGCCTGGCTGTGCAAAATCACATACATATAGGTGGTTTTGTGCAGGAGATGTCGGGGCATGCATGCGCCGCTGGAGCGCCGCTCCTGCTGTGAGTGGACACAGCAGGAGCCAATCAGTGGATCCGGCATCCACGATGGCCACCGGGACCCGCCGATTGTTCGGCGGAATGACAGAATGGCCATCTGCCTATGTAAACAAGGCAGACTGACATTCTGTCACAGAGGCAGAGAGAGATCTTGTGGTTCAGCTAAGCTGAAACACCAATCTCTCTTTTCCTCTAGTGCATCCACTTTCCCTACAGTTAGAAAGCACTCCCTAGGAGCACACATAACCCCTTGATCACCCCGGTGTTAACCCATTCCCTGCCAGTGTCATTTATACAGTGAATTTCTTTTAGCACTGATCACTGTATCAGTGTCACTGGTCCCCAAAAAGTGTCACTTAGTGTCAGATTTGTCCTCCACAATGTTGCAGTCCCGCTAAAAATCACTAATCGCCGCCATTACTATAGTAAAAACAATGAAAAAAAAAAAAGTACATAAATGTATACCATTGACATAGAGGCACTATACTCCAGTATCCCCCATGACAAGGGGTTGGAGGTGGTCGCTGGCTTCCTCCGGGAACAGGGACGTTCATTTTAGCCTAAAGCTGATTTTCTCCTGAAACTTTTGAAACATATCCTTAACTCCAATATTTTTACATTCAATGACAACACATACCTCCAGGTGCAGGGGGTAGCGATGGGGACATCTTGTGCCCCATCGTATGCCAACCTGTACTTGGGGGGATGGGAACGTACCCTGTTCGCGGGGGAGTCTGGCGACCCCCTCCTGAACCATATACTCCTTTGGAGGAGATATATTGACGATGTGCTCATGGTGTGGACAGGGACACTGGAGGAGTTGCAAAGTTTCATGCTACATATAGGTGCCAATTCTTTCAATCTTACCTTTACTATGCAGTGGCATAGGGACAGACTGGCCTTCCTGGATACTGAGGTGGTGTTAGATCCTGATGGATCGATTTACACCACTCTTCACCGGAAGGACACAGCGGGGAACACAATACTCCATTTTGACAGCAGCCACCCGCGTCCATTGGTGCAAAGCATCCCCTATTCCCAATATCTGAGAATACGTAGAATCTGCACCAGGGAGGGGGACTTTAAAAGGGAGGCTGATTCCCTCCGTCAAAGACTTCTTGCCCGGGGTTACAGTAACAAGGTCCTTAAACGGGCCTATAGCAGAGTTTGTGGATTGGAGAGAGATAAATTGATCTTTGGCAAAAGAAAAGGCAAGAAGGAAGCGGTCACAAGAATTGTGACAAAATACAATACAGACCATCAACTGGTACGTAACCTCCTTGCAAAAAATTGGCACTTCCTTAAGGAAGACCACACCATTTCCAAATATGTATCCTCATACCCTCAGCTAACATTTCGCCGGTCTAGGTCAATCCGTGACTCCCTGGTTCATAGCCATTACACCGAGCAACATGCGGGGGGACCATCCGCCGTAGGTACATTCAGATGTGGCACCTGTGACTTTTGCCCATGGATCCTGGAGGGTCCGTCTTTTCCTCTCCCCAGGGGAGGGACTCACATATGTCGAGCCTACGCGGATTGCCAAACACAGGGGGTGGTTTACATCGCCCTCTGCAAATGTGGGGCTTTCTACGTAGGCAAGACCAAACGTAAACTTTCCAAACGTATACAGGACCACCTCTACTATCTTGAGGTTGGTCTTATCTACACACCTATTTGCAAGCACATCGGAGTGCATCATGACTTCGACCCAGATTATGTCAGGTTCGCTGTTCTCGAGGTCATCCCCCCCAACCCACGGGGAGGTGATCTGGATAACAAAATCCTTCGTAAAGAGGCGAGGTGGATTTTCAATCTACAGGCCACCCATTGGCCAGGACTTAATATTGCGGTCTCATACAAACCTTTTTTATAGCTTTTTGAACCTCTCCACCCTCTTCTTTCCTCCCAGTTTGTTTTGGTAGCGACTCTCATCATCAAACAAAACAACCGGCAACATAAACCCCTGTTAATGTTGTTCCTACATATTATAATCTATAACTTGTCAATTTAATAATTCATCATATCACTGTACTTTTTCAAGCCTTTTTTCTGAAGGATAGTATAGTGATTACTGTTTATTATTGGCTTTCTTTCTTATTTCATGTTTTCGATCACTCTTTTTGATATAGAGGCTATACTGAACCTCCAAACGGGGATGATGTTTCCCTACCAATCTTGCTTATATGTTGGAGGAGGACAGGTATGGGGACGCTATTTGTATATGTGTGTTTTGCTGTGTATAGACCCTCTATCCAATCTCATCCTTCATACGGGTATTTCCCTAGAACTTGTACAATACGGGACACTCCTACTGTCATAATTGGCTGAAAGTCTTGATCAAGTCCCTTTGACAGATGAACGAATCTACTAATCCCTTACCCTGTTTCCTCTCCCACCCTCTTTCCCTTCCCTGCCCCTCCCATTTTTCTCTTACTTCCTGCCTTCATCGAATCTTTATGTATTCATATTTTTTGATATACCTTATTGACGCCTTTATAGGAACCACCTGCAGGATTTTCCTGATCGTGCTAAGTTCCTAGTCTCGCATACAATCCACTATGGACTGTATTTGGTTTGTTGTATGTATTCTTTATTTGTCTGTTTAATTTGTTTAAATCAAAGGTTGTAATTTAAACCCTGTATTGATTCTTGTAATGGATCAGGATTCGCTCTCTGCTTGTCCATAGGCTTGTTCGTAGGTATGAATTCGGGCGCCAAGCAGGGGACAGCTGTATGCCTGTCCTCTCCGGCTCATTCAGCCGGCGCGGGTGTCCGGCCACGGGGTTCATTTGACCTCTAGCGCCGGACATCCGATAATATGGCGCCCGCACCGGAAGTGACGTTTGCGGACACCCGTCACTTCCGGTGGGACCAGTCTTAAGCCATGGGCGCGGGAGGATGAGTCATGGCGGCTCTCCCGACCCGTGGCTTTCGAGGTAGTAAGGTAAGATACTGGCCGATAACATATTAGGCTCTCCTCTCAACTACTTTAATTTTTCCCCTGGGGCTTTCTCTATGGGGATAGCCAATGTCTAAATTCTGTAGTTTTTTGATCTGTTGCTGTCTTGTCCCTGCGTATAATAGCTGAGCAGTCTGCTGGAGCCGCTACCTTTCAGCTGTTGCTCCTGTGGATTTATGGGCTCAAACATATGTTTATGGTTGGAACTTTTCAATATAGTATCCTTACCTTTATGTTCCTTCCCAGAACTGACCCCAGCTTTGGTAGGTTTACAAAATACCTACCATTTGTAATCATTCCCTTTTTCTATCTCTCTAGACAGCTAGGCTCATCTATTCTAATAATAGACTCCTTAAGACAATTTATATGATATTAGACATGCTATACAAGACACACTATGTTTGTCCACAGAACCCCGGACTCCACCTTTTGTCCGCTACGGTGGTACCAATTCAAGACTGGTCCAATTCATACCAGAAAACCACCTCCATGGAGGACCCCTGTTGGGCCCCACCTGGATCTATGTGGTTCAGAGCCTTAAGACAAGCCATTGGGAAGCGCAATCTTTGGTCCAATTGTTCCATGTACTAAGCATAATGTACTCTTAAGTGTGGTAAGCTATATGTGTTTATTCTCATGACCCTGTATTTTGATATACTAGGGTTAAAATGAATATTGCAGACTGTTTTCCAGTTTTCAAGATATGAACCTGTATTTATATATATGTTTCTCTCTTTTTGTGTATAAACTTTGAAGGTCTTAATGTAGTCCTAATCCAACAAAAGGGTGATTCAATCACGCCGGAGTTCCTGATGAAGCGAAAGGCGAAATGCATTGAACAAAGGCACTCACCCGTTCGATCGACTACTACTTTGACACAATATGCTGTATTGTATTGCATCATTAGTTTTTTCTTTTCATTATTTTCATTGTTTTCTTTTTTTCATTGTTTCAATGTCGACTTTTAATCACATTCAATAAATATTGTCAATTTTACTTTTCTTTCGTTCTTTCCCTGGCTTACCTACATACTTTCGACTAATAGTCCATTATAGTCCCAATCCTTTTCATTCCTATCACCAGTGCAGTCTGGGATCACTGATGTGGAATAATTTCTCTCTGTAAAATAAATGTATACCATAGTTTGTAGAGGCTATGGCTTTTGCGCAAACCAATCAATATACACTTATTAGGATTTTGTTTATCAAAAATATGTTGCAGAATGCATATTGACCTAAATTGATGAAAAAATTTGATTTTTTAAATTTTTTTCAAAATTGTGGATCTTTTTTTGTTTATAGAGCAAAAAATAAAAATCCCAGAGATGATAAAATACCACCAAAAGAAAGCTCTATTTGTGGGAAAAAAAACATCAATTTTATTTGGGTACAGCATCGCACGACCATGCAATTGTCAGTTAAAGCAACGCAGTGCCATATCGCAAAAAATGGCCTGGTCATTATGGGGGTAAAACCTTCTGCAGCCGAAGTGGTTAAAGAACAACATGTGAGTGTTTAGTGCATTTTGTTACTTTTTATCTCTATCCAGTAAAATTGTCTTACACTAGGAGCTGGAGAGCTCTGTCTTTCTATGGAGCAGCAGAGCACAGTGCACATCACACTGAGTAAACCCATTCCTTGGTTAACTGTAGATATTTCAAAGACTATTCCGATCTTATAAGATCGTACTTATCCTTGGTGGAGCTTTGATTGTCATTTCATTGGCTTTTGTCTTAAAAGACTTTATGGACTTTAGCGCTAGAATGGAACTTTTGCTTTAACTCTTTAAAGAAGAAGTCCTCAAAAAAACTTTAAAAACAAGAGAACATGAGGAAAGGAGGGGCAGACAAATGACAGGATGGCTTGTGTCTAGGAGAGCTGAAAGTCTCTTGCAGAAGTGCTGGAAGTATAGCATCAAGAAGGTACAGCACTAAAAGAAGGTGTAAGAAAATGTAGTTGCACAAAAAACCATGAACTAGTGGCCATCATCCAGATTGAGTACCAAAAAAAACACATATATAGAAAAATAGGACTTTAAAGGCCACAAAGGAGGGATGATCACAGTTGATTTAAAGTGGTTTCAAAATGTATTTTATCCATATGACTAAAAAATATATACAGTACAAAACATATTTGACATAAAAGATTCCCCTAGGAATTTTGTAGATACAAATTACAAAGATGTCCTTGATAGCAGGCTTTGTAGGTCCTAAAACTGACGCGTTTCGCCAGAGGCTTATTTAGGACTAAAGAGACCTTTTAGACATTCTCCTATCACCAAATGCACCAGGCATATTCCCTCTGGGGTAGGCACTGGGACCATATAAGTAGGAACGACCATATATATACTTGCTGATATCAAAGGGAGGTATTTCTAACCCGGTAAGCCCGATGTCTAGAAGGAACAAAAAGTCCAACATGCAGGTGGATGTATTTGATCACCCACTCATAGGCTGTGCAGTAACCTCCTCCTCCTTTATTCCCATACACTATTGTAGACAACCCAATTTAGCATGTAGTGATCCTATGACACCAGGATCCCTCCTCCACCCTAATCCTGTGTAATCACTTGTCCCTGGTCGTGTAAGAAGACAAGCAGGGACAAAACTATCTATTTGTTACCCAGTAGATTTTTTTCTACGTTTTTTTTCCTGGAGTTTTGTTTAAACCCTATCACTACTGTCACGGAATGTTTCAAGACAAATGCTGATTGTCCAAAAACATGACAGGGTAGTGTGAAAGTCATAAAATACTCACCACTTTTATACAAGATTCTTACAAAAATGTCAGACCCAGTAAGTCTACCCTTTTTGCAAAAATAGAAAATTTGGGCAGTTTTGGGACTTTACATGAGACACCGGCGAGCACTGCTCAGCGTCTCCATCCCTGTATATAACAGAACTGAAGAGAAAAAGGGGATTATAGAAGGTGTGTGTGTGGAAACCAACCGGCCCTTAGTTTGCTATACTAACCCACCAGTCTGCTGACAAACCAAATAAACCTGTCTAACATAATAGGTTAAAAACAGGGGTTTAGTTAACACACATTTGCAAACGCATGTATAAGCTGCAAGCCACTCCAAGGCACCCTGTGTATCCTGCAGTCCTAACACTACCTAATACTACTATAACTGAGTGTCTCCTGAATGTCTCCAACATGGGAGTACATGAATGCTAATGGATGGATGGGAAACAGGTGAGCTTGGAGTTGGCCCAATCCTCCCCCAACCTGCTCCCAGCCATGACTGGTATTGAAAAACTAATGGCTATGTGAAAGCCATAGGGTGCAAACTAAAAAATGACCAGCTGGGAAACACACACCCCCATCCCAATAATATAGATGGTAAAGGCAAAATGGGACTTTAGATGAAACACCAGCCTGTAAAGCAAGTGTCTCCATCCCTGACAACATGGAAAATTTGGGCAGTTTTGGGACTTTACATGAGACACCGGCGTGCACTGCTCAACGTCTCCATCCCTATATATAACAGAACTGAAGAGAAAAAGGGGATTAAAGAAGGTGTGTGTGTGTGTGGAAACCAACTGGCCATTAGTTTGCTATACTTACCCACCAGTCTGCTGACAAACCAAATAAACCTGTCTAACATAATAGGTTGTAAAGTCCCAAAACTGCCCAAATTTTCCATGTTGTCAGGGATGGAGACACTTGCTTTACAGGCTGGTGTTTCATCTAAAGTCCCATTTTGCCTTTACCATCTATATTATTGGGATGGGGGTGTGTGTTTCCCAGCTGGTCATGTTTTAGTTTGAACCCAATGGCTTTCACATAGCCATTCGTTTTTCACTACCAGTCATGGCTGGGAGCAGGTTGGGGGAGGATTGGGCCAACTCCAAGCTCACCTGTTTCCCATCCATCCATTAACATTCATGTACTCCCATGTTGGAGACACTCAGGAGACACTCAGTTTGAGTAGTGTTAGGTAGTGTTAGGACAAAAACAAAAAATGAGGTTGAAGGATTGTAAGAGGTGCATGAAAGTCAGCCAGCCCCCAGTCTGATGTACTCACCCTCCAGTCTGTCACTAACCAAATAGACCTGTCTCTTGGTACAAAGAACAGGGGTTTAGTTGTCAACTAAACCCCTGTTCTTTGTACCAAGAGACAGGTCTATTTGGTTAGTGACAGACTGGAGGGTGAGTACATCAGACTGGGGGCTGGCTGACTTTCATGCACCTCTTACAATCCTTCAACCTCATTTTTTTTCTTGTTATAGGGATGGAGACGCCGGGCAACACCAGCTTGTGTCTCACTTAAAGTCCCACCTAGTCCAATATGTTTAAGGTAGTGTTAGGACTGCAGGATACACAGGGTGCCTTGGAGTGGCCTGCAGCTTATACATGCGTTTGCAAATGTGTGTTAACTAAACCCCTGTCTTAACCTATTATGTTAGACAGGTTTATTTGGTTTGTCAGCCGACTGGTGGGTAAGTATAGCAAACTAAGGGCCGGTTGGATCCACACACACATACCTTCTTTAATCTCCTTTTTCTCTTCATTTTTGGAAAAATGGGAGGTAGATTTTAAGGTAAAATGGAATGAGGAAGAAAAAGAGAAAATATTGAGCTTAGCCCAAGGGACAGCAATAGATGTAAAAATGAAGGAATTGAATTATAAGTGTTTATCAAGATGGTATATAACACCTGGTAAAGTAAATAGTTTTCAACCTGATCATCACTAAGTTGGCGATGATGTGGGATGAGGGGTAATATGTTATACATATGGTGGGAATGTCCAATCATATATACATTTTGGGAAGAAATATTACTGCTTATTCATGAAAGAACAGGAATTAAACTGTCTAAAACCCCTGAAACTTACTTAGTTCATAATACCAAATTTACAATAAAACAATACAAAAGGTCACTGATATCTCATTTAATAAACGCTGCAAAAAATTGAATTCCAAAGATTTGATGTAGACCTGAAAGCCCATTGGTAAAATATTGGGTAAGGAAGGTAGATAACATATATAATTTGGAAGAGCTGTACTATAGAGGTGAACATAAATTAGAAAATATTTAGTCAATTTGGAAAGCATGGAAAGAGTTTAAAAATAAAGAAAGGTATGTGAAAGTTGGAGGTATGTAAATAGGATAGGCAAGGGGAAGGAGAGGAAAAGGTGAGAGGTAGAGAGGAGGAGGGAGCCGAGATTAAGTTTAAATGTTTGGGTATTTGGAATGGGAGGGTTGGGGGGGGGAGGTGTGTGGTTATACTCACTCAAGAAGGAATGGTTTTACTATGGGATGTGTTTTATGATGGTAATGTGAAATTTGGTTTAGAGAATATTAATTGTATGAGTATTACATGAAAAATTTAATAAAATTGACATAAAAAAAAAAAAAGTCACCACAGTGACATTAATCTGGGACAGGTATTAACTGTGTAACGGCTAAAGGCATGAATTCTTACAGGGCAAAACATTATGTGCAGAAGGCATTTGTGCCAAATTGGAAAAACCATCCTTAAACATTCAAGGCATTTTACACCATCTTTCATCCATGTATGATGCTATTTTAACATCCGTACAATAATAATTTGACAACGATTCACACCTTTAGACATGCCATTCAAACAATTAGCACAATTATTTTCATACTAGCGGAAGTCACATTCAACTTGACTTGTTCAGCAATGTTATAACTTCAGGTAAATGTTTACTATTTACTATTCGCTATAACATTTATTGATTGAATGTAAGCCTTCACAGATGTGTTTATTTTTAGATTATTACTACATTTTGCTGATTAACATTATGCATTCTTTTACCCAGCCAGCAAGTGGCACTCTCGATTCCTTTTCTCAGGTTTATAGTTTCTGATTCTCTTCTGCTGTTTACAGAGCTCAATAGCTCAAGCTGAAATTAGCACACAATCAAAAAGCTGCTCTTTTTTTAGAGGGAGGAGATGTGAGTTTGAGATAGATGGAGTGATTTACTTAAAAAATTGAGAATCAATAAATTGATTAAATGTTCGCTTAAATTATCAAATCATGTGCAGACAAAATAATTAAACAGGAATTTGCTTTTTACATGATTAGATAACTGAAGTAAATGTTTACTGTGTGGGGATTCTTCTTTTTTAGTAAATCAGCCTCAGATAATCTTAAGGCATATAGTTCCCGCAATTCAGAAAACGCTAATCCGATGTCAAGCCTGTGCCATTGGTGCACATTGTATAAATTCACACCACAGCACAGCCCCTTTCTTCCCACTAGTTATTCAAAGAGCCCACTGTGAAGGAACATTTTATAATTAGATTTACTTAGATTTAGATTAGGTCCTGATGTTTGGTTCTGTAATTTCATCCTGGCATTCACGTTGTGCTCCTGGCTGTTCCTTTTACTAAGTCCCTTGGTTTCTAGTGTTCTAATTTTCCAAATTACTTCAAATATAAGGCAGTGATATTGGAGGGAAGAATGTCACCTGCTTTCAAATGCCACATGTTGTATTTGTCAAATAGGGAAGATTTACATTCTAGAATCTTTCAGTTAGAACAACTGAACGATATTTAGTTTGCTGAAGCACTAAGCATCGTGATTTACTTTTTTTAATTAAAAAAATAAAATACTTGTTTTGACATTTTTTTTTATCGGTTGGTGGCACTTCAATGTTGCTAATGCTGTACACAGAGTGACCTTTGTGATATTAAAGATGAAGTTTTATTATAAATTCGAAAAATGTTTGTTAAATCCCCCAGGTGCTACATGCATATGATCTGACTTGTCCCCTCGTTGCTGTGTAGCATTGGTCAAAGAACTTGCTCCCCTCCTTCCACTGCTTTCTGACAGAACTGCTAGCAAGCAGAAGAATACCTAATGAGGGCTGATTGACTCCACACATATTTGATAGCAGAGGTGTTTTGGAGATGAGACCCACCATTCAGCACACCAGTAAGCTGGGTTATCCCATTCCTTTACAGAGCCTCTAAATGTTGATTCCCAAAAGTAAACAATCAGTCAGTGCTGTAAGGCAATGTGATGTATCTGCTGGTGCAGGGGATGCAGCCAGCAGATAGATTACACAGCCCCGAAGCAGTGACTTAATGAATAGTAGCACTTGCGGGGCTGTGTGATAGAGCTGCCAGTTGGTGGTAAGCATGCACTGAAAATCTTTATTTGCTACATGACGATCAAAATTTAAAACAGCTGACACGTTTCGGCATACAGCCTTCTTAACAGCCAATCCACTGCATTTGCAGATACATCAAACTGCACTGACTGACCTTTTACTATTATGAATGAATTGTCAGCGCAGTCGGGACCCTGTAGTCTAACTGCCAATGTTGTGTATTTTTAGTAAAATTCAGCAGCTCTATCAGGCAGCCAGGCAATGCTGATTGTTTATTCATAACAGTAAACAGTCAGCTTAGAGAGAGGACTGGGGCTTAGTGCTGTGTTGTAAATCTGCCATAAGAACATCCATAAATTGGGCTTCATACAGGGGTGGAGCTACAGTACAACACTGGCAGAATGATAAGTTAATTTTATTTCTGAACCACAGTATGAATAGTAACGGGACCTACTGTATGCGCACTGGGTCCTGTAGGGGATTTAAAAAAACATTTTTGTAACTTGTAATGGTACTTCTGCTTTACTATGACCATAATGTTTAGTTAAACAACATTAAAAGTTCAATGACTTTCCTTAAAGCCTAGAATGGATATTAGCTTCCTCATTCATATTGCTTTGCACAGTAGAAGTTTATTTAGAGCCTGATTATTACTATGAGTTAACCAAATGTAATTTCCCTGTTATTTATTTACTTAATAGTTTGGCTTAAGCTCATAGCGCCCAACTTCTGAGTGCAACAAGCTGTGATTAGTTTAGTTAGTTTTGTGACTTTCAGGGAAAGAGAGTTACTGTCCTTGGTGCTTACAGTATTTGGTAATTGCACTTAGAAATCCACATCTTCTTCTGAAGAAATCTGCTATTATTTTTCTGAGCCAAAAACATGCTATATTAAAATAAACATGAGGAATTATTTGTTCTGGGGTATCTCTATTACGAAAAAATGAAATACAACAGAAAAACTAGAACTGACGTCAGCTGATTCTGAGGCTTTTGTGGAAAAAAAACTGTTGCGGGGGTGAATATTTTCTCTGCCTATTTTTGTGAACTAAGTTTTGTCTTTTTAATATGTTTTTATTAGGATTTACAATGTTTAAAGAAAGTATACATATCAAGCTCAGATATTGCTTAACTCGGCCTTTGAAACAGTTTGAGGCATACACAGTGAATGACTGTAACGGGGTGAAATGGGTTAGTGTGGACAAGGTCAAGCGAAATTGCATTCACAGTATAATTTTCACTCTATGAAATAAATTGTAGAAGGAATAAAATATAGAACAGACCTCATTGTGTATGTAAAGGCTATTTTTTTATTGCCTAGCTCACTGTCTTTGCTGTCCTTCTGTGTCACTACAAAGGATGTTTTCTGTTCAGCTCAAATTATATTCAAATGGGACCTTCAATGGCTCTTCAAGCTTCCCATTGCCTGGTAATACCAGCCCATTAACAGGTGCATTGTTGTCACATGAAGGTGCTTGTTCCCCTTCCTAATAATGTTTTTTATATATTGTTCAGTAATTCCAGTATAGGGGAAATTCAATGCAATATGATCATTCTTTAACAAGAGATTTTGTACTTAAACTCATGTATAAAGTCAGAGAAGAGAATATATCATATGTGGAAGATAATGCTTGAACCAAGTAGCCGAGAGATTATTAAAGCTGGCCAGTCTATAAACAAGCTTTAAAAAAACAAAAAAAGAGAGCGCAAAGCCGCCCCAGTGTAACTCAGATTTAATATGGTAAAGTTAAAAACACTACAATGGTCAAACTCATATTGTGTGAAGATAGATACAGCATAGGATTCCAATGTGGCCAAACTCCTAAAACCACCTCAAGATACCAACAGGGGAGGGGGAGCCATTGTTGTTCAACCTAGCTGCCTGGCAGCACATCTGAGGCTATCCCCCACCACGTTCTACGTGGCGCTGCGCTCCGAGGACACACGAACCTACACAAGCAGGATACAGGGGGGAAGAGAGTGTGGACGTCACACAGTTGCCATGACAACATGTTTTGGAGGCGTGGCCTCCTTCCTCAGGTCACTCACAGTGGAATCCTATGCTATATCTATCTTCATACATTGTAAGTTTGACCATTGTAGTCCTTTTAACACTACCATGTTAAATCAGAGTTACACTAGGGTGGCTTTGCGCTCTTTTCTTTTGTGTTTTTGTCTAGATGTGTTCCTGTCACCCAGAGGATCCATAGAGAGCATCAGCACCATTTGACTTGTCTAATTATCACCAATAGCCAGCTGGAGGGCTATACTAAACTGTTGTTCAGCGCACCTTTTACTAAACTGTTGATCAGTGCAGTTTTTTTCTTTTGTGTATAAACAAGCTTTTCTGTCATATTTTCATAGATCATAGTCTCTGTGATCTGGCTTTTAACATCATGGAAATTTCAGGATAGATATTTCCAAAAAAAAAAAAAGAAGATATTTCCAAAATTTAGCAATAGTCTGTTTTAATAGCTATAAAAATGAATGTTAACTGTTTGAAATGATTCATGGAGATAGCATCCAACTTTTAGTTGAGCAATAATTCAAATGGATCCATAGCTAGAGGGTGACCCAGGATTCTAGCTATGTACTGTATCTAAATACTTTAGATGAAAGTGTATTAACCATGGAACAATGCAACCAAAAATGCAGAAAAGTCCTATACCATGAACATCTATGGATGCATGCTGGCAAATGTCCTTAGGGGAACTTAGCAATTCTTGCAAGTACCAGTGTACCATCAAGAAATACGTTTGGATCTGTTTTCGAGTGCGAATGAAATTTAGGTAAAAGATTTGGTGGTAGATCAAATCTATGCCCAGGTTTCATTTTCAGGTAGCGAAAAGGTTCCAAGGTAGGGATGTTATATTTTTCTTGGCAATATTGAAACAGTCTTATCCCCTCTAGTGAATGGAATCTATATAGCCATGTGTTGTTACAGCAAATCCACAACTTAAAAGATTCTGGAAAATGGGAACCAGGGAAGAAGCAGAAGTGGTAAATGAAGTGACATGAGATTCTCTGACTATTTAAAATAATTCCCATAATCTTAAAGGAGTGTGATGTAATGAGGTTCTGTAATTTTGGTCAATTCTTAAGAAGGAGCCAAAGTATATGGTCTATCCTGAGAGGGTCAACCTCAAGAGCCTCGATACTCACCCAAAGAGGCCTTTGGGATGTGCTGTGGTATTTTGTTTATTGACTTATTTGTGCTGCTAAAATATATTTAGAAAAGTTGGGAATTCCCAGTCCTCTATTAATTTGGATTAATTTTCCAGATAAAGTACCGTGAATGGTTCTGTAAAACTCTCAGGATATATGGGGGAACATTCATCTGTAAGACACAAAATATACATATGTTTGTGTACATAGGATTGAAATTTTTTCTTTGGGGGATCCTTCTGATGTAGGAAATGTGGTTACATACTCTACACAGCTAAAAGTGATTTTATTTAATTGATCACAATCAGATAATTTGGTGCGAACAGTGTATTGAATGAGTTGGTCAAATGTATATACTGATATTGCAATTTATCACTGGCCCATTGGAATTTGAAACTTTGTTGTGGAGAGTGTAGGGTTGTTTGGGAAAAGGATTAGGATTTGTTGACTTAAAATTACTTTAAAACCAAAAACAATCAACACAATCAATATTGATAAACAAAAAAAACAAAATGTGAACAAAACTCAAAAAATCACACCAGCTGCTGCTCAAACACCATTAGGTGATTCTACTACACCCCTCTAATAAATGTCAAATTTGATGTAGTGCAAATAAAGTTCAAAATAAATTGTGCTTCCAACCACTGGTGCATCTGACATGATCAGCTATCTTTCAACTGTTCCCATATTACCCATGCTCTGCATGCATTCACCTCCTGTGAATAATATATGCTCATGTCCATTTTTTGACCTCAATAATAAATCAAGGTCCACTGCGCTTTTTCCCCTTCCTGGGCTCAGGTCAGAGTGGCTCCTGGTACTCCTTATCTTCTCCAATCTCACTATATAGAGGCAATCACTCATGCAAAAGAAAAAAAAAACGGAACAAATAGTGCTATCTGTATAATTAAAACATTTTATTAAATCTCAAAAAATTATACTCACAAAAATCTGCACACATAGTGTTATAGAAATAGCATTGCACAATACTATGGCAACTTCCCCTCTCACTAAAGACTTGGCTGACCACAAGATAGCCACCGTATGTAATCACTGACATGACTCAACCCCTATACACTTAAGACCGTTCAAAAGGTTTCCTCAGTAGGACCCTAAGATAAGAATTAGTTGCGCTACATCAAATTTGACATTTTACTTAAATTATTGAATGTTACAGAGATTTTTGCAAAATTTGTGCAAAGATTGGTTAATGAGGGCTAGGGACAAAGAATAAGATGTCACCTGCAAGAGGATATAGCTTGTCTGACATTTCCAATAATTCAAACCCTTAATATGGGGATTCCCATTTATAAATTGAGCTACTGTAAGAATGTAGAGTAGTGGGTACAAGCGGCAATCCTGTCTAGTACTTTGAATAATATTAAACAGAGCAGATGTAAAACCTAAGTATCTTATAAAGGCTCTCAGGTAGAGTTATATAAAGGAAATCCAAGTAATAAAATGAAGACCAAATTTATTTAAAACATAAAACAGATAAGGCCAGGGGAGAGCACATCAAAGGCCTTTCTAATATCCATATGTGTCAAAGACGGTATTCTCTTAATAATATTGCTGAATTGGCTGGTTGGGATAAACCTTGCTTGATTTTTCTCAATAAACAGCCAACTATTGCATTTAATCTAGTAAATAACATTTTAACCTAGATTTTTAGATGTTACTAAGTGAAATACAAGCTTAATTAGACTAAAGGGTAGAGTCGGTATTGGGTTTTGGTGGAATGCATACATAAGTCATCAGAAATTCTGTCCAAATGTACCTCCCTGTCTAACAAGGTCAAAAGCATCTATAAGAAATGGGAAGAAGTGGACCTGTCCGGCCCTGGTTTCCTATGAGTTTTGAGTGATTTAATGGCCATGCACACCTCTGAAGGAGTAACAAGCTGTCCAAAAGCTTCCAGGTTAATTCAGGTAGAGTAGGAACATTCTATCTTTAAAAAGTGGGCCTGCTAGATAAAATTAAATGTTAGAAAATGGTACTATCTTGGCAGCGTTGATAGTGTATGCTTCTGTGCACATTTAAAATTCAAGAGATTTATAGTAAAGAACAATACAATATTTCTAAGTCTGGTAGCAACCAATGAATCTTGTTTAGTGTTTGTGGGTCTAACATCTAGGCTGTTTTTTGCCTGGTTCTCTATTAATAAGTCAAAATTGCACTGAGAAGTTTTGATTTGTTAAGGGGTGCTGGATCAGTTTTAAAGGAGTAAGAACATAGCTGGAATTCTCCTTTAAGTTGGTGAAGATGAAGTGTCCTCTCCTTCTTAGAAAAAGGAGATTTCTTAAATGAGTCTTCCTCTGATTACTGGTTAAGGGGCCTTCCATAGAATAGAGGGGGATACACTAGTTTGTTAAGCAGGTATTCCCAGATCGCTTCTTCAAAGGAGAAGCAGACAGAAGCATCAGACAGTAATGAATCGCTCATGATGACCCAATCGGTAGCTATATGACTAGGAAGTAGGGAGGATATAGTTATAGAGACAGGGACCATCTGGATGTTACCTAGTAAAGTCAGAGTAGAAATATGAACACAAATACGATCAAATCTAATAAATACGTAATTGAGGTGTGAGTAAAATGTGTGAAGCAGATCTCTAACAAAATGTATTAATAGAGATGTGTAGGAGTGGGTATAAGGTCAAGTCTGAATTTCAGCATAGAAAACTGTACCTTTCTGATGTTGAAAGATGAAAACTGGCACTCCAACATGGGACTGTACAGAAAACCTGATTGGAAACAGGGTAAAACATCCAACACTGCACTCTTGGATGTTTTAACCTGTTTCCAATGAAGTCTTCTGTACAGTCACTTGGTGGAGTGCCGACTTTCATTTTTCAATTTTGCACACTGCTTACAGGAGCTTTAGCCACAGCACTAATCCTTCTCATGTATCCAATACACATCTGTGTGAGAGTGGTGAGTTAATTTTGCTTATATTACCTTTCTGATTTTTGACAACAGTTTGTAGAAGGTGAGTAAAGGTTGGTGTTTGTCTAGAATTAGGGGCAGAATAGATTACAATGGTTACTTCTGTGTTTTCGAGAAGGTCACTCAGTAGTCTACAGATACCTGAGGGGTTTTGCACCCCCTTGTGGCAAACAAAGATGACTGATTTTCAGAATCTATTAAGTATACCTTTTCATTTTTGCATTTCATTTACCACATACATTTGAGTCCATTGTACATCAAAATACCTGGGTGAGACAGGCTGTGAAAAATGGGTCTCTTAAAGACATGCTTTATAATGTTGGCATGAATAAAGCAAAAATATATACATGCTCTGGTTTTTCAGGGGATTTCAGTTCCTTGTACATTTAAAGAGCCAGAAGCGTGGAGAGGGTAAAGGGTAAGGGGCTAAGCTAGGGCTCCCTCTATTTGGGTAAAGGCTGAGTGTTCTGCAGTTACAATCTTTCTACTGGGATTTTATCCACTGTTCACCCTGCCAGATCAGATGGTGTGACTGGAGTAGCTGGATTCACTTAGAACTTCACTGGAAGGTCAGTAATGTTGCTAACACTGACAGGAATCTTCCCATGATTTTGTTGTAAGGCTCTAGTTGGAACTAGGGATGATCGAACGGTTCGGGTCGACCATCGGTTCGGCCCGAACATTGGGTGTTCGAGGTTCGGCCGAATTTAGAACTTTTTGCCCAAAAAGTTCGGAATTCGGCAAACAGAACCGACCAAAATGCAATGGTTCAGGAAATGGGCTTTAAAAGCCCGTGATTGGACCAGAACCATTAGCAAAAGACAATTGAGGGGGCAGAAGAATGCTAGGAATGTGATTGGAGTGACTAGGGGGTCCCTAGGCCAATCATTAGTGAATACGCCCCCCAGTATATAAGATAGTCCCCACCAAATTCCTAGCATTGTTATACAGGACATGGAAGAGAGTGGAAGCAGTTCTGCTAATTTTACTTTAAAAGTGTCATTTAGCATTTATTAGTGTGAGGAAAGGGATATCTAGTGTAGTTAGAGTGCTCCTTTACACTTTAGTTAGCTTCAAAAATTTAGTTTCTGTAGCGAAAGTGTGAAGTGTCAGGTTGACCGTAATGTAGTGTAGGGTTAACTGACTGCTATGGCAGGGTGACCGAACCCTTCCATATCAGGGTGACCGTAATGTAGTGTAGGGTGAACTGACAGTGACTGCTATGGCAGGGTGACCAAACCCTTCCATAGCAGGGTGACCGCTATAGAGAAAAGCTAGTTTCTCTCAAGTCACTTTCGCTGCAGGGATATGGCTTCGCCGCCGCCAGCATTATTTTTGGCTGCAGGCGTTGCTAGTGATTTTTTGAGCACATGTTTGGAGTCAGACATGACATCTGAACATGTGTATAGGGGGTATATATACACACCCATGTCTGTATATATACACCTAGACATATATAGGTGTGAAAGGAGCAGAAAAAACTACTTGCGCTAATGAAATAATTAACACCAATATAGTTACGCTCCTATCACACCTATATGTATATACACACCTAGACATATATAGGTGTGATAGGAGCAGAAATATATGCTTGCGCTAATGAAATCATTTACACTAATATGGTTATGCTCCTATAACACCTATATATGTCTAAGTGTAAAATACATATAAGTATGTGTGTGTACAGATGTTTTGCCTGCCTCCAAAAACCCCCAAAAAATGACTGCAACAACACACCTGGGCGTTTTTTTTTTTGACGCTAGTGTTTTTTTGCGAATTTTTTGGGGTTCTTTGGAGGAAGGCAAAACATCTGAACTTGTGTATAGTGGTGTATATACCACTATACACAAGTTCAGATGTTTTTCCTGCCTCAAAAGAACCCAAAAAAATGCCCAAAAAAACGCCTGCTATTAAACCGGCAAGGTGTGAAAAGCGAGAAGCCAACATCCTGTGCTGAAAGTGTTCTAATACAAACAATCTTTTTTTTTATGGTTCTGGACATGCTACAGAGCTGAAACTTCACAGATACACCTTTTAGACCCCCCAGACACTAAATCCAAAGAAATTTATTTTTTTTTTTTTTTATTTTTTTTTTTTCAATAATTGGCTCTCTATCAAAAATCTATCAAAAATGACAATTTTTAAGAACTTTTTTTGTGTGATTTTGTGTCTGGGGGGTCTAAAAGGTGTACCTGTGAAGTTTCAGCTCTGTAGCATGTCCAGAACCCCCAAAAAAAGATCATATAGGTGTAAAAGGAGGGTACCACCATCCCTGCTCTACTGAAAAATTATCTTTTTTTCTGGTTCTGGACATGCTACAGAGCTGAAACTTCACAGGTACACTTTTTAGACCGCCCAGATACTAAATCCAAAGAATTTTTTTTTTTTTTTTTTTTCAATAATTGGCTCTCTATCAAAAATGACAATTTTTAAGAACTTTTTTTGTGTGATTTTGTGTCTGGGGGTTTAAAAAGTGTACCTGTGAAGTTTCAGCTCTGTAGCATGTCCAGAACCCCCAAATAAAGATCATATAGGTGTAAAAGGAGGGTCCCACCATCCCTGCTCTACTGAACAATTATATTTTTCTCTGGTTCTGGACATGCTACAGAGCTGAAACTTCACAGGTACACTTTTTAGACCCCCCAGATACTAAATCCAAAGAATTTTTTTTTTTCAATAATTGGCTCTCTATCAAAAATGACAATTTTTAAGAACTTTTTTTGTGTGATTTTGTGTCTGGGGGTCTAAAAAGTGTACCTGTGAAGTTTCAGCTCTGTAGCATGTCCAGAACCCCCAAAAAAAGATCATATAGGTGTAAAAGGAGGGTCCCACCATCCCTGCTTTACTGAAAAATTATCTTTTTTTCTGGTTCTGGACATGCTACAGAGCTGAAACTTCACAGGTACACTTTTTAGACCCCCCAAATACTAAATCCAAAGAATTTTTTTTTTTTTTTTTTTTTTTTTTAATTTTTCCAATAATTGGCTCTCTATCAAAAATTACAATTTTTAAGAACTTTTTTTGTGTGATTAATAGTCCCTGGGGTATGACCCAGAACCCTAGGCCCTTTTTAGGGGCATTTATTGGGTTTTATTGCTTCAAAATGGTGTTTTTTTGATTACCGAAGTTCGGGTCCCATTGATTTCAATGGGGTTCTGAAATCCGGGCCGAACTTTCGGGTAGTTCGGATGTTCTGGCCGAACCGAACTTTTGAAAAGTTCGATCATCCCTAGTTGGAACTACTTCGGGGATCCACTTCACCCCCGTGTCCTATACCCTGATAATTGGTTTTAAGGACAACAAAGGGCCCTGGTTGATTCCAGTTGAACTTGACCAAAACTTGTTGGCATGCCACTTCCTCTGGTTCCAGTATCTTCTCATCTCTGTCTAGTCGTCACAACATCCCCACTCCTTGGGGCTTTCTATTATTGAACCATGTGTTGATATACTTACTTAAAGCGAAGTAAGGAGTGAGTAGTCTCCTAATAAGATCAATGTTTGTTCCTAGTATCAGGAAACTCTTGGTAGCTCCGGGTGGATGAGGGCACATGATGACTAATATATTGAGTGTCTCTGATTGCCCAGCTACAGAGGGTTTGAAACCAACCTGATTGGTCGATACCCATGGTAGGGGAAATTCTGGATTCCAAGACCCCAGATTTCCAACTCTTCCAACTTTAGGGTAGATGCTTTAGGTGTTTGTCATAGAAGTCCCAATGCAGCAGAGTCACTTGAGCTGACTTTTAATAAAAGAACACTTACCTGTCCAAAGATCTAGTGCTGTCCTTAACTGAGCCAGTTCTTTGTTGATCTTCGGGTCCCCAGCACTGACATGTTTAGTGTTGAAATCCAGCTGTGGCTCCTTGCAGCTTCACAACTGGCATCCCACTGTGCATGCGAGAGTGGCACTGTGCATCGTGAATAGTTTTGGGACCTGTGACTTGTCCCAGAAGGTTGCGGGCAAAGGGGGGGGACGAGGCAACTCAGGTGGAAGAGGGAGTGGGTACATGTCAAAATCAGATACCAACTCCCCATAAAAAAAGTTCCAAAAGTTAAAGAGGGGGGAGGAGGCAGAAAAGTAGAACATCCCCTTTTGGGTAAAGTTTTGCTTCAAGCAAATGGGTACTGCACTGCTACTGGGAGCACAGATATAGATACCCTGCACACAACTAAGGTTCAGCATCTAAAAGAAAGCATCAGACTGGTTATTGGTAAATGAATCCAATATATTATCATGGGTTGCAGTAAACAGCAGTATTCACATAAATGAGTGAGAAAAGAATAAGATCAATCAAAGTCCATTAGACAACATGTTCACTAGGCAATAGCAGCATAGAATGGAGTTCTTTGCAGCTAAATAAGAGTAAACTTGGCAATCCCAAAAATCAGCAATAAGTAATGGCATTCAAAAACAGTAACAGCAATGATACAGTGGCTTTACTGGGGGGGGGCACTGTGCTCTCCCAAATAAAATTTGTTTTTATTTGTGTAACGGGTGCTGACAGGGCAGCGGCGATGAAACTGACAGGCTCTGTGAAGGGACACAGGAAGAGTCGCAGCTGCGGGGGATTTCCACCCTTCCTTCTCCTCCCTGAGCTGGGTGGCTCTCATTTACCCGGCCCAGCAAAGCCTGCTCCTATTGGCCACATTCCGGGCCAATGGGAAACTAACAGACAGAGGATTATGGGACACATAGTCCCGGATACCAGAGGGCCAGGACGATTTACTGGGAGTGGACTGCAGCCCCTAGCATGCCAAGTTGGAGGGGGTAGAGGAGGAGTGCAGAGAGGACCGGGAGTGGAGAAGAGGGACCAGCAGTACCAGCCGGCAGTACCCACCAACAGTACCAGCCAGCAGTACCCTCCAGCAGTATCCAACTTCAGTACCAGCCAGCAGTACCAGCCATAAGTATCCACCAGCAGTACCAGCCATCAGTACCCACCATCAGTACCCACCAGCAGTACCAGTCAGCTGTACCCACCAGCAGTACCAGATCGTGAGGACAGACAGCAGCAGCCCCCAGCAAAACCCGCCTATGGGAAAGCAGCAGCCAGCGATACCGACAGGAATCCTGAGGAAGAAGTGAAGATTGAGGTCAGTTGAGGTGCAGTGCATCCACGTGAAAGCAGCCTTTAGGCCCCTTTCACATGATCAATCCGATCGGGTTCGCCTGTCTTTTTTTCAGGTGGACCCAATCAGACCTTCCATTCACCTCTTTATAGCGACAGATGTAATCAGACCTGTCTGCTTACACCCGCCTATATCCAATACGATCCACTTAAAATAACAGAAGGGGATCTGTCCCCTTCTGTCTGGGCGGATAGGATCAGAGGGCCCATAGAGTAGAGTGGGCTGTGTCTGTGTCTGCTCTGCCTATGCTAAGTGGACACAGACCTGTCATCTGCCCGCTCCACTCATTGCGGCCTGTAACAGGTTACCAAGTTGTTAAAGTGGCCTTCGCTCCTCAAAAGGTTGTGCACCCCTGCTGTAAGGGCATGAGTCCCAGATGGAGAGGTGTGCTATAGCAGCCTTCCCCCCTAGTTTTGCCATGGTGTGTGGTGGAGGGAAGGAGTCTCGAAAGCACAGATGCGTAAACTTGCACCAATAATAGGAGCAATTACTGCATAAACTGGCATCAATACTAGGGGCTATTACTGCATAAACTGGATCCCCTACTAGGAGCTATTACTGCATAAACTGGCACCAATACTAGGGGCTATTACTGTGTAAACTTGCACCAATACTAGGGGTTATTACTACTTATAAAGGCACCCCTACTAGGGGCTATTACTGCGCAAACTGGCACCAATACTAGGGGCTATTACTGCATAAACTGGCACCAATACTAGGGGTTATTACTTGGTAAACTGGCATCAATACTAGGGACTATTACTGAATAAATTGGCACCAATACTAGGGGCTATTACTGCATAAACTGGCACCATTACTAGGGGCTATTACTGTTTAAACTGGCATCAATACTAGGAGCTATTACTAAATAAACTGGCACCAATACTAGGGGCTATTACTATAAAAACTGGCACCAATATGAGGGGCTATTTCTGCATAAACTGGCAGCAATACTAGGGGCTATTACTGCATAAACTGGCACAATACTGGGGGCTATTACTGCATAAACTGGCATTAATACTAGAGGGTAATACTGCATAAACTGGTACCGATACTAGGTGTTATTTTTGCTGAAATTGCTTCAAACTTTAAGGAAAAGCTTTTAAGAGTTTTCCTATTTCAATACCTTTCAAGAAAGGAAAACTGTTGAAAGCTTGTCTTTGTAAAAATATAAAAACAGAGTACTCCACGGGCCGCTGGCTCATCCTCCAATGATCCCCTGATGAAGTCACGTGGGCGTGACGCTATGCATCGGGATTGATTGACAGGCTTAATCCGAAGTGTCTTTGCAGGACGAGCCAGCGTCTCGTGGAGTTCTATGTCTTCGATTTTTCTATCAAATGTGAGTGTTTTCAGTTGTTTTTATAATACATTCTTTGTGAAACATTATCACACTATGTGAAGCCTTCCTTCCTACATATACCAACCCAATTGAGGGATGATCCGGATTCCTTATCTGACAAACGCTGACCAAAATAATGCTTACTATAGAGAGCCAATTGGATTTTACATGGGCCTAGAAGTTCACTATTTCTTCTACTCCTATATATGAACTTTGGACACTATTATTTTTATATTTTTTCACTGAAAGAGCTTTATTTACTTTATTTATATTATCCTTTTTTTAAATTGAAGATTGCAAAATTGATGCACTAATTCAACAAATTTTCACTGTTCTATATATTGCACTCACTATCATTCTCATGTATCTTCATTTCACTTTTTACAACATTGTATTTCTATATATATCATTGAAGTTACGGATGCATTTACACCTTTTTTAGTTTCCTTTTGACAGCGCATCACTACTTTTTTTTTTTTATGCTAATTTTGGCTTAGGGTTGGCTGCTCAGTGCATGCGGCTGTTGATTAGTAGGGATGATCGAACGGTTCGGGTCAAAAATTGGTTCGACACGAACATTGACTGTTCGAGGTTTGGTCGAATTTAGAACTTTTTGCTGAAAAAGTTCGGAATTCGGCAACCAGAACCAACCAAAATGCAATGGGACAGGAAATGGGCTTTAAAAGCCCATGATTGGACCAGAACCATTAGTAAAAGCCAATTGAGGGGGCAGGAGAATGCTAGGAATGTGATTGGAGTGACTAGGGGGTCCAAAGGCCAATCATTAGTGAATACGCCCCCCAGTATATAAGATAGCCCCGCCAAATTCCTAGCATTTTAATACAGGGACATGGAAGAGAGTGGAAGCAGTTGTTACTTCTGCTTCAAAAGTGTCATTTAGCAATTATTAGTGTGAGGAAAGGGATATCTAGTGTAGTTAGGGTGCTATTTTCCACTATAGTTAGCTTCAAAAATCAAGTTTCTGTAGGGAAAGTGTTAAGTGCCAGGGTGACCGTAGTGTAGTGTAGGGTGAACTGACACTGACTGCTATGGCAGGGTGACCAAACCCTTCCATTTCAGGGTGACCGCTATAGAGAAAAGATCGTTTTCTCTTATGTGACTTACAGAGCAGCGATATGGCTTCTCTCCGGTCAGCCTGCTTTTTGCTGCAGGCGTTTATTGGGCTTTTTTGAGGACATGTTTGGAGTCAGGCATGATATCTGAACTTGTGTATAGGGGAATATATACACACACATGTATGTATATATACACCTACACATATATAGGTGTGAAAAGAGCAGAACACTATGCTTGCGCTAATGAAATAATTAACAGGCATATGGCTCCGCTCCTATCACACCTATATGTGTGTATGTGTATAATACATATAAGTGTGTGTGTATATATACCCCTATACACAAGTTCAGATGTTTTGCCTGCCTCCAAAGACCCCCAAAAAATGCCCAAAGAAACGCCTGCGCGAAAAAAAAAAAAAAAGAGGGCGTGTTATTGCAGGCATTTTTTTTGGGCATTTTTTGGGGGTCTTTGGAGTCAGGCATGACATCTGTACTTGTGTATAGGGGTATATATACACACACACTTATATGTATTATACACATACACACATATAGGTGTGATAGGAGCGGAGCCATATGCCTGTTAATTATTTCATTAGCGCAAGCATAGTGTTCTGCTCTTTTCACACCTATATATGTGTAGGTGTATATATACATACATGTGTGTGTATATATACCCCTATACACAAGTTCAGATGTCATGCCTGACTCCAAAGACCCCAAAAAAATGCCCAAAAAAATGCCTGCGCCAAAAAAAACCCGCCCAGGTGTGTTATTGCAGGCTTTTTTTGGGGGCATTTTTTGGGGTCCCATTGATTTCAATGGGGTTCTGAAATCCGGGCCAAACTTTTTGGAAGTTCTGGTGTTCTGGTTGAACCGAACTTTTTGAAAAAGTTCGATCATCCCTATTGATTAGTTGGCTACCCCTACATGATAGCACGAGAGTACCCTCCATAACTTGGCATTTTAAATTCAATAAGCATTCACATTTATACAGTTTGGAGTTGGGCAATATGCATAAAAATGATGATTTGGTCAAAATAATAATTTGCCTAAAAATTGTGCACACACTGTATAAGGACAATACATTTCAGCTTTGAATGCAGTGCACTGAAATCTGATTGGGATAGGCCAGCGGTCCCTGACCCCCCTTTTCTCGGCACTAGACCAGGGATCAACCTTTCAGAAGACAACCCACCCTAGGACCGGGAGGGGGGATGGGTGGTGGCTTTAGAACGGAGTGCAGCCCACCAGTTTTCACCTGCTGTAGGAGTACAACGCACATCAAAACCAGATGCTTATCCAGACATGGAGCCCAGCTCCATGACAGAGGAGAATAACGTGAGCAGAAAAAGGTGGGACAGAGGCAGAACTTGCATATAACAAGCCGAAGTAGCAAATTCGTGGAATACAGCTAGGGGCGGGGGGGGGGGTGTGGCCTTTGCACAGAGACCAGAAGAACAATAAGGTGGAATGACAATTGGAGGCATGGAAGGGGATGTGCCTTACTGGGCAGAGACCAGGGAGACATAGGAAAGAAAAAAAGAAGAAGAAACAAAACAAAGACAAAGAGGAATTGTAACCCAGGTAAAAGACAAGATAAAGGAAAATACCACCACGGACCCCTCAGTAGGCCGTAAATACAAATCAAGCCTCACTTGCTTACCCATTGCATGTCCGCCAAATACCTAGCGCCGCACATCCTAGCCCCCAACAGGCAATGGACCTGCACAGGGGGTTTGGGACCCCTGCTTTAGGGAAGAGCACCTTCTCAACCCTGCACTACAGCTTGATAAAAGAAAGACAGAGTTGTATGTAAGAAATGTGTGTCAGTGTCTGAATCACTTCTTAGGCAAGCCATAGTTTATGCAATTTTCTTTTCTTCAACCATGGGTTGAACCCCTCCCGCTGAGCTATTGTAGTCTGACAGCAGAAGGTTTCCCTCCATCAGAATACAATAATCATTACTAGCAGCGATCGCACGGAAAAAAAAATGGCAGGCTGGTTGTACTGAAGTCGATCGAGTGATCAACTTCAGTACAACAAGCCTGCCTTTAGATGAATCGAAATGAAGCCAGTTCCTGCTGAACCAACCAAATTTCAATCTGACTATGGCCTACCTTAAAGGGGCATTTAAACCAATAATTTCAAATAGCGCAGCCTATCTGTGATAAAATATCAAATGTAAAATTGCTATGAACACCATAAAGTGTTTTCACCACACTCAATACAAAACTATTTTCCAATAAACAGTGTACAACTTCAAAAAAATAATAATTAATTTCCTCAATGATACTATACACATCTAAAATGAATACACAAACGTATTCTGTATCAGTGTTCTTATTTTATATCAATGTATAAACAAATCCATAATAAAGTGCATAGGTGTCTGTGTTTGAAAATTTATAACAAACTCATTGTTTGTATTTTGAAAATTGTCTGTTAGTAATAGTAATCCACCACCGTGTTGACAAAAATCGCAAAGTGCCAGTGCTATCCTCCACCTGTGCACTCACCTGACCTCACAGTTATGACCTTTGCATCAGCAGAAGGTCATAACAATCTGTTCCCCACAAAGGATGTAAGGAAATCGGTGTAGCGTTCTATCCTTCCGTGTCTCCTATGCCAGCACTCCCGGAATCTCAGATGAGCATGAAGGATGGGAACAGAACACACAGAATCTAGTGTTCCCTGTTTTAATCCATTTAATAAACAAGCTAAAAAGTATTGCACTTACATAAAAGGCACTTGAGCAGGTAAACACATGTTTCGGCTTCATAACTGTTTAACGAGATGGCTATGGGATGACCTCACATTCCAGGCTTCAGCCCTATACATGTTACATCCCAAGGTGTGTTCTTCCTCAGTAGGGGTGTAGCCCCGTCACTTCGCCCCTGTTATATACACGCAGTGGCTGGTATCCTAGCAGTATACCCTGCTCGGTTCTCACGGAAGTAATAACACTAACCGGAACAGCTCCCAAGTGCATTAAGGTTCACGGTAAACCCTTACAGATTCCAGCATTGTACCCTCCAGTTTCCTCCAGCCCCCCCCCCCATACTATACTTCTCTCTCCTGCCCCCCGTATACTTTTCTCTCCTGGCTCCCCTATCTGATATAGTACAGGTGAGAATAGTCCAGGGGGCAAGGAGAAAATAGTACAGGGGAAGCAAAGAGAGAATAGTACAGGGGGTCCAGGAGAAAATAGTATAGGGTGGCAAGGAGAGAATAGTATAGGGGGGTTCAGAAGAGAATAGTATAGGGGGCCCAGGATATAAATTGATAAGGCCTATCAATTTCTCTCCTGGGCCCCCTGTACTATTCTCTCCTGGCCCCTTATACTATTCTCTCCTGGCTCCCCTATACTATTCTCTCCTGGCCCCTATACTATTCTCTCCTGGCCCCCTATACTATTCTCTCCTGGCCCCCCTATACTATTTTCTCCTGCCCCCCGTACTATTCTCCCCTGACCCCCCCCTGTACTATTTTCTCCTGGCCCCCCTGTACTATTCTCACCTCCCCCCCCCCACAGCACTATTCTCTCCTCCCCCCTATACTATTCTCTCCTGCTCTCCTGTACTATTCTCCCCTTGTATTATTCTCTCCTGGCCCCCTATACTATTCTCTCCTGCCTCCCCATGCTATTCTCTCCTACCTCCCTGTACTATTTTAACCACCCCCCCACCTTTACTATTCTTCCCTGGCCACTCTGTACTGTTCCCCCTGCCTTCCCCCATACTATTCTTTACTGCCCTCCCTGTACTATTCTCTCCTGTCCCCCCTGTACTATACAGTCCTCTCCTGCCCCTCCCATACTGTTTCCTCCTCGTCCCCTATACTATTCTCTCCTTGCCCCCTGTACTATTCTCTCCTGGCCACCCTGTACTATTCTCACCTACCCCCTCCCCCCGAGTCAACGGGTGTGACCAGAAATGTGTGGACTGACACAGAGAATATTAGGCATAATTAAGGTGTAAAGAATATAATTTATTTAAAAATAAGTGAATAACACAAATGTAAACGCACCTCCAGAAAACTACAACTGTGTAAATCCAACCAGATCACCAAACAATAGTGACACACAGCAAACAACTGCTCAAACCAAATATATACAAAAACAGGATAAATGAATAGTAATTGTAACAGAGCCGGGTCATACACGGGAGATCAAGCAGAGGGAGCTGGGAACAAGACAGAACATTGAGAGGGTTACAAGAGACGGGGTAAGCAAGCAGGAAGGAAGGAATCAGGCTGCAGGGTCAGGATGAGGATCAGAGTCCAGGATCAGGATGCAGGGACACAGGAATGCAGGTCAGGAGCACATGGAGAAAATACCAAGGCAGTGAAGAGAAGCATACACAGGGTTTAAATATACTTCCTGCAACCAGCATCAGGTGATGACTGATTGCATGAGATGTTAGCTTCTGACTACTGAGAGACACCCGCTGGTGGACACTGGAACTGCAGCCTATGGATCTGGGAGCTACAGTGCCACCAGCAGGTGAGCTCTTTCCTGACAGTACCCCCCCCCCCCCCCCTCTAAGGAGCGGACCTCAGGACGCTCCAAAAAACCCTAGCTAAACCAGTCCATAAAAGACAGTCATTTGCTGCACAAATCCAGAGCAAAAGTTCCTTGTAGGCTGAAGAAGTGGCGGGTGCCAAGCGAGATGCCCCATTGCCAAGATCCAACAATAGGCAAAGTGTTCCACCGCCTGGGTCAGGTGACTGACTGGGTATCCCACCGCTGAGGTCAAGCAACTGGCTGGGTGTCCTGCTGGCCAGATCCTCTGAGATGTACAGAATTCGATACTTCAAGTCCCTCAAAACAGCAGGTACCCCAATGCTGGGGTCCCACGAGTTGTCTGCAGACTTAGCCATGGGGTCATGTGACAATACCGGAAATCTGACACAGAAGTGTCTGGCCATAACCAAGTAGCTTGCCTGATTTCCAGGACTTACTCTGCACTTCAAAAGCCACCTAGATATCTCTGAGGCACTGGTTACCCGAACCGGGTCCCCTAGTGCACCCGAAGCTGAGGCAAGCGCATCCGGATCATGGAGAGGCACAGATAGTACCCCTACATTCCCTGGGAGCTTACCATGACCAGGGCCATGAAGGCAAATGCAGCTACAGGTTACCATGGGCATGTCCGGACCACCAGGCTTTGGAGCCATACTAACAACACTCTGCCAGAGGGACTCAACCGAGGCAACCGACAAACAAATCTCAGGCCAAACAGGTAACCCATATAAGGCACATGAGGACTCAGAGCTTTCAGACCCATTAGCAGGTGAACACTCAGCTTTTGCATGACTATCCAACCGAGCAACTGGTATTGAGTCAGTAGAACCCGGCTGGGTGGTAAGTAGAAGAGAAGTAAGATCAGGCTGGTCAATGGTAAAAGGATCATCAGACGCATGTTGGACATCAAGCATGGGATCATCAGGCTGGACATCTGGCACCAGATCAGAGGCAGAAGAAGGCGGGTTGTCAGGCAGCAGGTCACTATGGGTAGACTTGTCATCGAGCAGCAGACTATCAGAGGCAGGCAGGTTGTTAGGAACAGGATGTCCAGAGACTGGCTGGGCAGAAGGCACCGGGTCATCAGGCTGGGCAAAAGGCACCGGGTCATCAAGCTGGGCAGCAGGGACAGGGTCATCAAGCTGGGCAAAAGGGACCAGAATTCCAGGCTGGGCAAAAGGGACCGGAACTTCAGGCTGGGCAAAAGGGTCCGGAACTTCAGGCTGGAGCAGATCGGCTGGCGTGGAAGCAGGCTGGAGCAGATCAGCAGGCAGGTTGTTAGGGACAGGATGTCCAGAGACTGGCTGGGCAGAAGGCACCGGGTCATCAGGCTGGGCAAAAGGCACCTGGTCATCAAGCTGGGCAGCAGGGACCGGGTCATCAAGCTGGGCAAAAGGGACCGGAACTTCAGGCTGGGCAAAAGGGACCGGAACTTCAGGCTGGGCAAAAGGGACCGGAACTTCAGGCTGGAGCAGATCGGCTGGCGTGGAAGCAGGCTGGAGCAGATCGGCTGGCGTGGAAGCAGGCTGAAGCAAATCGGCTGGCGTGGAAGCAGGCTGAAGCAGATCGGCTGGCGTGGATGCAGGCTAGAGCAGATCGGCTGGCGTGGATGCAGGCTGGAGCAGATCGGCTGGCGTGGATGCAGGTAGCGGAGAAGAGGTAAGCTTCAAGGGGTTAAAGGCAGGGTAGGCGCAGCAAGCGGGAACAGGGTACTGACATATGGTTGGTAGTAGGGTATACTGGGCTTCAACTGTGGTTGCTGTGTGTGATGGAGAGAGAGATCTTTGAGCAGGCGGGTGTCTAGCAGTAGGAAGAGGTTGTTGCAAACTGACTGAAGCTGAGTGCAATATATCTTTTTTAAAGGTATTTTATTGAACAAACAGAACAATACACAACAGAGAAATAAAATGAAGCATGCCAACGGAGGAGTCGAAAAAGACACACAAGACTCCATCATACATTAAAAGCCATGACATAAATAATATACATAACTTCCAGCTGTGACATCAGTAAAAAAAAAACCCTCCCAGCCAAAAGAAAATCTCCCAGAGGCTGTAATGGACATTGTCTATGTGGAGTCAGAAACCGAAGAGGCAGTCCGGTCAGAGTCCACCCAAAAAGACCAAATTTTCCAGAACTTCTTGGGGCAGCCTCTGGCCTCATACGTCATTTTATACAAAGGTAATGCCTGGTTAGTAAGCGCAATACATAATGGAACGTCAGGGGGAGCAGAAGATTTCCATCTAGTAGCTATAGCCTTCCTAGCATAGAAGAATGTCAAGCGGAGAAACAATTTAGTACGAGCAGGGGCGTCCTCGTCATCCACATAACCCAGCAGACAACGAAGGGGGCTGCAAATATTGGATAACTGAGAGATATCAGCAATAAAAGCCGTGACTTCCGACCAAAAGGCACGAATAGGGGGACATTCCCAGAACATATGGAAAAATGAGCCATCAGCAACAGTACATTTGGAACATAGCGGAGAAGGCAGTGTACCTATTTTGTGCAAGAATACGGGGGTATAGTATGCTCTATAAAGAAGCTTCAATTGGATAACCCTATCCCTAGAGGAGATAACAACAGGTATTTGTTCCGGAAGGACGTCTTGCCACACCTCCTCCGACAATTCTGGGATATCCTCCCGCCACTGAGACTCAACCACCGCCAGCCTCTTGGAATGAGAATGTAAAAGCCGAGTATAATATGTAGAGACCAGCTTCTCGTGTGAGGAGTCAGAAAGAAGGTTTTCTAAGGGGGTCGGTTCCAGCGAGACATCACGAAGGCCAAATTGCGCGGCCGCCGTGTGTCTCAGTTGCAAGTAGCGGTAATAAGCCATGGAGGGCAGGCCAAAAGCAGATTGCATGTCCGCAAAGGACCTGAAGGTTCCCCGGACATACAAATGGGAAATGGATTTCACACCGAGACGGGACAAAAAAAGACCATTGTCTCGACCAAAAAACTCCTTCAGCCGCGGGTTGCACCAAAGGGGGGCATTGGGGGAATGCAGCTCCGGAGGGTCGGAACCATCCAGGGCTGCAGCCGCAAAAATTCGCAGGGTGACAGAGACAAGAGCAGCGTTTGGTCTGCCCATAGTGGATCTACGATGTATTAGGTTTTGCAGCGATTCATAGGAGGTGAAAATAGCTGCTTCCAAGGTAGCCACAGCATTGGCATCCTCCGGGTGGAACCACCAGTGGGCATGGGCCAATTGGGAAGCGAAGTAATACAGACGCAAGTTAGGCGCAGCCAGCCCACCTGCAATAACCGGTAGTTGCAGAGCATCCCTGGCCACACGCGCCGCCCGACCCCCCCAAATAAAGGAGGTCAAGAGCGAGTCAATGGCCTGAAATCGGCGCTTAGGGACATAAACCGGGGAATGACTTAGCACATATAAAAAACGGGGGAGAAAAATAATTTTAAAAATATTAATCCGGCCCAGCACCGTAAGGGGAATGGGGAGGGAGTGATAGGGATCCGCCAAGTATATCAACATATCATCCGCGTATAGGGAGACCTTTTCTTCCAAGCCATTGATCACAAAGCCCGCAATACCCTCACAAAGGCGGATCTGCGCGGCCAAGGGCTCAATGGCCAGGGCAAACAATAGCGGGGACAGCAGACAGCCCTGCCTAGTACCCCGAAAAATGGGAAAGGGGTCAGACACAAAACCATTCACCCTAAGACGAGCATGGGGTAAGTAGTAGAGAAGGCGGACCCAAAGCCAAATTTTGCCAATACTTCCAATAAATAAGGCCATTCCACGGAATCGAAAGCCTTATGAGCGTCCAGGGACACAACGACTTTGGACCCCACAGAGGCATGAGTCGTCTGGAGGTTAGTAAAGAGTCTACGTAAGTTGATCGATGTAGAACGGCCCGGAATAAATCCCGATCCTGATCCGCACCCACCAAATCCGTGACAACTGTATTCAGACTCCTCGCAAGGACTTTGGCAAGAATCTTCACATCAGTATTAATAAGTGAGATCGGGCGGTATGATTCACAGAGCAGGGGGTCTTTACGTGGCTTGGGGATGAGTACAATCAAAGCTTCCGTCATAGAGGGTGGCAGACGTCCCTCCTTCAGAGCACAAGTGAACACAGTCAGGGAACACATGGGGGAACAGCAATTCCCTATAATGTAGGTACCATTCAATAGGAAAACCATCCAGGCCGGGTGTCTTATTGTGTGCGAACGTGGCCAAGGCCTTGTCTATCTCATCCGCAGTCAGGGGCGAATCCAAATAACTAGATTGTTCGGCCGACAACGCAGGCAAAGTAATATCATATAAGAAATCATCAAGTTCAACAATGGTATAATGAGCTCTAGATTGGTACAAGGAGGAATAAAAAGCAACAAAACTGGTCAGAACATCAGGAGTTTGTTCCACAATGACACCGGCGTGTTGGTAATCCGAGGGATGACACAGGGTTGGAATTCCGGCCTAGCTAAATAAGCCAGAAGGCGACTGTTCTTATCACCCAGTTCAAAAATGCGCTGATTTTGATACAAGAGCTTCTTCTGCGTACGTTCAACAATGACCAAATCCAAGTCTCGGGCCCTAGATCGCCAAGAGGCGTGATTCTGAGGGGTAGGGTCATCAGTGTATCGCCGTTCTGCCGCATGCAACGCCAGTTCGGCGTCAACCAACTTAGTCTGGCGAGCCTTCCTGGCATTGCCCACGGCAGACGAAAAGGTACCCCTCATGGTCGCCTTAAAAGCCTCCCAGGTCAACAACTCAGAGCCAGATTGCCTATTAAGTGCCCAATGGGAGTTCATCTCTGCCAGCCCCTGATCAGTTACCGCCTGGTCCGCCAGCCACAAGGGGCTGAGCCTCCAAAGCCTATAATTAGGGGGGGACCCCAAAGCGAGATCCACCAGCAGGGGGGTGTGATCAGATACTGCGCGGGGCAGATACCTGACGCTTGAGAGAAGACTCAGCAGTTCCCGAGGAAGCAGGCAGAGATCAATGCGGGACAGTGTATTGTGGGAGCTAGAGTAACAAGAATATTCAGTAATCCCCCCATGTTTCCACCTCCAGGCGTCCAGGAGATCTAATTTGTCCAAATAGGAGCATAAAGGAGTTGGTGCGGAGGAGACAGCACCAGACCTGTCCAGGGCAGCATCGAGGACCGTATTAAAGTCACCTGCCATAATAAGGGGACCCTCAGCCATTTCCAAGACCAGACCCAACACACGGTCAAAGAACTGTCTAGTAAATGGCGGAGGGACATAAACATTAACCAGAGTGTAAGGCTTACCTAGAAATTCAAAGACAAGGATAATAAAACAACCAGAAGGGTCCATTTTCAAATGTTTGATGGTGACAGGGGCCGATTTTGCAATCAGAATCGAAGTGCCACGGGCATAGGAGGAGTATGTGGAGTGTAGCGCGTACGCCACATGCGCCCTTTTTAGGGCCATCACCCTGGATCCCTGGAGATGTGTTTCCTGTAGTAGAACAATGTGTGGGTTATGAGGCTTCAAGTATTCAAAAACCAAGGAGCGCTTGACTTTAGAATTAAGCCCCCTGACGTTCAAAGAGATCATTCGAAGAGTAGACATAGTGATGTAATAAAAATCAGCGTTGGTGGCAGGGCGGACCCTGAAAAAAGGGGGAGCCCCACCCTGAGCACCAAGACTACACAGCATTCTAGGCAAAACCAACAACAGGCAATATGCATGGGAGAGAAATGGAGAAACAAGAACCATAATAATATTAAGTACAGCATGGCAGAAATAAACATCACAGCACCTAGGTGTGAGAAAAGTCCCTGAGGAGAGTTCAAGAAGACATGGCAGAGTGAACACAAATCAAAAAAGGGGGGAAAACCCCAAAACCCCAAACGAGCTTAAGAACGGTAGCAGCCAAACACCCATCCCACCCTAACCCACCCAGCCCTCAGTCCCCAAACAGTTGAGAGCTTTAAATCCCATAACCAAAGAGAAGTGTAGTTCAGGGAAACATGGATCTGCTCGTCCTGAAGCAGACAAATATGGCAGCAACAGAAAAAGAAAGAGGGGGAGCAACCATCCCAAAAATTGACCTTCTAGAAAAACAAGGAGGGACCCCCCATATTCAGGAGGATACCCGACGACCATGGAAAAAATTGCAGGGAGGATCACAAAATGAAAAGGTGTATCCCAACGACATCCAAAAGGAAAAATGGAACCCAGCAGCAGTGTCAGCACTCAAACCAGCAATCATCGAGGGGGAGACCTACGATCCTGGTAAGGAGGTGAGCGGCATCCCAAGGAGTCCACCCATTGCGCAGCATCCTGCAGATCTTGAAAAAAGTGGGCTTTACCTTGATAGATGACCCTCAGACGAGCAGGATACAATATACTATATGGCAATTGCAAGTCCCACAGCCTTCTCTTAACTGCCATGAAGGAGGCCCTCTGCTTCTGGGTAGCTGCAGAGAAGTCCGGGAAGATGGAGATAGCATGATTGTTATATAGGATTCGGCCCTTGTCCCTAGAGGCCCGGAGCACAGCCTCCCTATCACGGAAATGCAGGAGTTTGATGAGAAGAGGACGGGGTGGGGCCCCAGGTGGCAGGGGGCGCAATGGCACTCTATGCGCCCGTTCAATGGCAAATAATGGAGAGAAAACTGCCGCTCCAAAAGTATCAGTAAGCCACTTTTCCATAAAGGATTCAGGATTTTTGCCCTCCGAGCCCTCCGGAAAATCCAGAAAACGCAAATTATTGCGCCGGAGGCGGTCCTCCATGTCCGTAAGCTTGTCTGTGGTAGCAACATGACCCCTCTGCAACTCGGATACAGTGGCCTGCAAGGGGCGGAGGGCATCCTCCAAGTCACTAATACGCTGTTCCGCGTTGCCCACCCTATGGCGGAGGTTGTGCACATCCTGCTTGAGAAAGGACATGTCCATCCGGACAGATTCAATCTGGGTAGCAAGGGAAGCCTGGCAGTGTTGAATGGCATCCATTATGGCAGACAGGGTAGGTTCGGGCCTATCCACAGAGGGATCAGGCTCAGATGGAGCAGGGGAGCCCAGGGGAGTAGAGAGGACACTACTCACAGTCACCGCCAGCGGAGAGGATCCGGAGGGGGCCGCTTCCCCATCCACACAGGCCGATGTCGCCCGCACAGCCGAGGAGCGAACGTCCTGAGAGGAAGGACCCGCAGCGCGTGGTGGGCTGGCGCCATCTTGGGATCGTGGCAGCGGGAGGTCAGGCAGGTGGAAGCCAGGCGCCTCCGGACCGGGAGGACCGATTTTGACCATCGCCGCTGATGCACCAATGTATCAGGAAGCAGGAGATGTCCGGATCAGGTAAGTAGGAGGTTGGGTTCCAGCAGGATCACTGAAGGATCAGGGCAGACAGGACGGAGCTCCGGAGCCGCGCTGCTTTCACATCCGGTAGCCGGCCACGCCCCCGAGTGCAATATATCTGACCATGCTTGAAGTAACGGTTGAACAAGATTCAGTTTACACTCTGCCTGTCTGACAAAAGACTGCACTGCATTAATACACTCTACTAGCACCTGTTGGGAACATGCTGAATAGTACTCAAAGAAATAAGATGAGTCATCCTCTAATAACCATACCAGTGATTCTACCTGAGCCATACTAAAGGGAGGAGAAAAGTCATCACTTCCTTCAGGTACTGGACAAAGCCAACTCTGCACAAACTTGAATCAATGGCTGAACATCATCAAACAGCATCCTGACCTGATCAACTAGGGAATGAGCAAGACGAATGCATTCGAACAGCTGATCACTGGCCCACTCCTTTAATATCTGGCAGCAGTATTCCTTTTCCTCTGTCACCAGCAAAGAAAAGTAGATTACTTCCTCAAGATGCATCTTGCAACAAACAACAGCAGAGCCAAGATGGCTTCTCTGTGCAGCCACTTCTGGTCAGGAGGGCCTTGGTATTAAGTCAGCAACAGGTGTGACCATAAATGTGTGGACTGACACAGAGAATATTAGGCATAATTAAGGTGTAAAGAATATAATTTATTTAAAAATAAGTGAATAACACAAATGTAAACGCACCTCCAGAAAACTACAACTGTGTAAATCCAACCAGATCACCAAGCAATAGTGACACACAGCAAACAACTGCTCAAACCAAATATATACAAAAACAGGATAAATTAATAGTAATTGTAACAGAGCTGGGTCATACATGGGAGATCAAGCAGAGGGAGCTGGGAACAAGACAGAACAGAGAGAGGGTTACAAGAGACGGGGTAAGCAAGCAGGAAGGAAGGAATCAGGCTGCAGGGTCAGGATGAGGATCAGAGTCCAGGATCAGGATGCAGGGACACAGGAATGCAGGTCAGGAGCACATGGAGAAAATACCAAGGCAGTGAAGAGAAGCATACACAGGGTTTAAATATATTTCCTGCAACCAGCATCAGGTGATGACTGATTGCATGAGATGTTAGCTTCTGACTACTGAGAGACACCCGCTGGTGGACACTGGAACTGCAGCCTATGGATCTGGGAGCTACAGTGCCACCAGCAGGTGAGCTCTTTCCTGACACCCCGCACTATTCTCTCCTGCTCCCCCTTTACTATTCTCTCCTGCACCTCCCTGTACTAATCTCTCCTGGCCCCCATGTATTATTCTCTCCTGGCCCCCCTGTACTATTCTCTCCTGCCTCCCCACGCTCTTCTCTCCTCCCTCCCTGTACTATTCTCACCTCCCCCAGCCCCCCCCCCCCCCACCTGTACTATTCTCTCCTGGCCACTCTGTACTATTCCCCCTCCTCTCCCCCATACTATTCTTTCCTGCCCTCCCTGTACTATTCTCTTCTGCCCCCCCTGTACTATACAGTCCTCTCTTGCCCCACCCCCCCATACTGTTTCCTCCTCGTCCCCTGTACTATTCTCTCCTGGCCCCCCTTTACTATTCTCTCCTGGCCCCCCTGTACTATTCTCTCCTGGCCCCCCTATACTGTTCTTTCCTGGCCCTCCTATACTGTTCCTTCCTGGCCCCCCTGTACTGTTCTCTCCTGGCCCCCTTGTACTATTCTCTCCTGGTTACCCTGTACTGTTCCCCTCTGCTCCCCCATATTATTCTTTCCTAGCCCCCCTGTACTATTCTCTCCTGGCCTCCCTGTACTGTTCTCTCCTGCCCCCTTCCCCTGTACTGTTCTCTCCTGGCCCCCTGTACTGTTCCCTACTGGTCCTCCTGTACTATTCTCTCCTGGCCCCCCTTGTAATGTTCCCTCATGGCCCCTCTGTACTATACAGTTCTCTCCTGCCCCCTTTACTATACAGTTCTCTCCTGCCCCCTGTACTGAGGGTAGTTGGTAGGGTGTAAGTAGACCCTAATAAGTAGGAGATTGTCACGTGACCTGGTGGAAAAAGCCCCAATCAGGCAAGTTTTGTTTGATGTCAAATTTAGGTGACATTAAATGATATCCTTTAGATACTTTATTTTGAATGGGCTGTCAAGGAATTGCAATGCTGGTTTCAACATACTTGCACCTATTTTTAATCACAGAACATGGCAGCACACAGATGGTTCACCTCTGTGTATTGTGGTGCACAAATAACAGTCCATATTCCCATTGTAGGCGTTCCTAGAATGAGCTCTCAAAAGTACCGGTTGCTGCTGAAACCACCAGCTGGATACTGGAGCATACATGACAGCATGTAAATATTCGCCAGCACACCAAGGATCTTCAATTGCCTCCAAACGTTTTTTATTAAAGAAAGATCACATCACAAACAGTGTAGTACAGTGTTTCGGAGCCAAGCAGGACACCTTCGTCAGGCATCCGAAACATATATACTGTATATACACTGCCCGGCCAAAAAAAAGTCGCCACCTGGAGTTAACTAAGCAACTACAGTATCTCACAAAAGTGAGTACACCCCTCACATTTTTGTAAATATTTTATTCTATCTTTTCATGTGACAACACTGAAGAAAGGGCACTTTGCTACAATGTAAAGTAGTGAGTGTACAGCTTGTATAACAGTGTAAATTTGGTGTCCCCTCAAAATATCTCAACACACAGCAATTAATGTCTAAACAATTTTTTTCCAGTACTGCCTTAACCCTCTTGGGCATGGAGTTCACCAGAGTTTCACAGGTTGCCACTGGAATCCTCTTCTACTCCTCCATGACGACATCACGGAGCTGGTGGATATTAGAGAACTTGCGCTCCTCCACCTTCCATTTGAGGATGCCCCACAGATGCTCAATAGGGTTTAGATCTGGAGACATGCTTTTCCAGCCCATCACCTTTACCCTCAGCTTCTTTAGAAAGGCAGTGGCCATCTTGGAGGTGTGTTTGGGGTCATTATCATGTTGGAATACTGCCCTGCGGCTCAGTCTCCGAAGGGAGAGGATCATGCTCTACTTCAGTATGTCACAGTACATGTTGGCATTTATGGTTCCCTCCATGAACTGTAGCTCCCCAGTGCTGGAAGCACTCATGCAGCCCCAGATCATGACACTCCTACCACCATGCTTGACTGTAGGCAATACACACTTGTCTTTGTACTCCTCACCTTGTTGCCGCTACAAGCGCTTGACGCCATCTGAACTAAATAAGTTTATCTTGGTCTCATCAAACCACAGGACATGGTTCCAGTAATCCATGTCCTTAGTCTGCTTGTCTTCAGCAAACTGATTGTGGACTTTCTTGTGCATCATCTTAAGAAGAGGCTTCCTTCTGGGACGACAGCCATGCAGACCAATTTGATGCAGTGTGCAGTGTATGGTCTGAGAACTGACAGGTTGACCCCCCACCCCTACAACCTCTGCAGCAATGCTGGCAGCACTCATACGTCTGAGTACAGAACTTAACCCCATTGAGAATCTTTGGGATGTGCTGGAGAAGGCTTTGCGCAGTGGTCCAAATCTCCCCTCATTTGGTGAAAAATGAACGGAACCCTGGAAGGAAATAAATCTTGTGACATTGCAGAAGAGTATCGAAACAATGCCACAGCGAATGCGTGCCGTAATCAAAGCTAAAGGCGATCAAACAAAATATTACAGCGCGTGACCTTTTTTTTGGTGGTGACGTTTTGGCCGGGCAGTGTATATATAATGATAACTGCCTTTGCAAAATTAGTAGCAAATTCAAGAAAGAAATAGCATTTTGCACAAAGCTTTCCCGGATGTTTTCTATGTAATAGGACCTTGAAGAGGTTAATGCTGTTTCTTCTTGTGTGGGAATTTACTGGGATAGGAATGGTTTCAATGTAGCCAGATTCCAGAAAACAGATCTTTTAAAAGTATGTGAGGCAGATCTACAATTCCCATGGGTATACTCAGCTCACCTCCAGGCATAACATTATTAGAGGTTATATTGTAGATTACAAGACCTTTAGATGGCTAAGCTACTTAATGACCAGGGGACCAGGCTTCCTGTATACTCCCTGAACTTTGAATTAAAAAGGGGAAAAACCTCAGTTGACAAGCGAAAGTAGGAGGGAGGTGAGGAGTCTCAGACAGAAAGGATATGATGCATTTATTTACCTAATCTGGGAGGACTCCGAAGCCAGCTTTTCTGTCTCTCTGCTGTAATAGTCTCCAGCGTGTTTAGTTTTTTTTTCAGTTTAATCATTTAGGAATGTTTATTATTGCAAGCATGACCCATGTTTACAGGTGACTTCGTTCTAAGGAGTTGTGTTAGAATTATTAAACTTTCCCATGTGCTCTTCAATAGGAATATGTCTGCTCTCATCTTACGTATGGCGTGGAGAGTGAAACTCTAAGTAAATCGTTTTTTTATTTTTGTATAAACTAAGGAAAAGTTAGAACATCTGTGAGGTTTTTTTGGGTATCTTTTTCCCTGTGATGTACCATCACTTCCTCTGCAAGTGTCACCTGTCACAAAGGCAGGATGTGAGCAACAGCTTCTAACCTTTACCCACCAAACAATATGTGGTCTTATTGTCTGACTTTCCATTGAAGAACATTCTCACATTTCCGGTCCCAGTTAGGGCTGGTGCTACCACTAGATGACTAGATGAGCAAGGCAGCCACCTAGGGCACACTACCACCTAGGTAGGGCCCCTGTTACAAATCAGGGCCCTGTGCAGCCTACCTGAGCCCCCCCCCCCCCCCCCCGTGAGAAAATATCAAAATGTTTTTTTTCACAAAAAATACATGCAAATTATTATTAGTGAACACAAACCTTCCATCATACGTAAAAAAACATAAATTCCATCTTCAAGCCAAAATTCTCCCTAAACCATAATGCATATATTCCACCACTACTAGTTCCAATCTCCCCTCCCAGCACAAATCTTTGCCCTCCCCAGTTCAAATGCCACCGAATTCACCCTCCTAGCACAAATCTCCCTCATCCCCAAAAAAATCACCCACTCAGCACATATCCACTTTCTTTTCAAACTTTCTATCCTAGCACAAATCTTCTCCCCCAAATCCCACCTGCCAACATAAAGCCCACTCAATACCTCCTCTTAGCCCAAATTCAACCACCCCCTCCTGGCACAAAATCCCCCACTACCTATACCCCCCCTCCCAGCACAAATCTTCTTTCTTCAATCCCCCTCCTAGGACATCCCCCCAAATCCCACCTCCTAGCACAACCCCCTCTAAATTACCCTTCCCAGCACAAATTCTTCCTCCCTACCCAAATTCTCCATCCCTCTCCTAGCGCAAAAACATTCCCTCTCCTAGCTCAAACCCCCCCCCCCCCATTATTTCTTCTACCACATATCCCCCCTCCCCAAATCCCCATTACGCATCCCAGCACAGATAGCCACCCACCCCCACTTCCCCAACTTACAGGGGGAAGCCACTACAAAGCCAGGAGGAGGTGCGCTGTCACCTCCAGTCTGAAGAGTGCTGCTTCTGCTCCATACAGCATATGAGACAGGATCGCTCTTACTGTAGATCACATTGCACTGTACACACACAGTTTGATTGCTGCCCCCTATCTGCTCCAAGGGCTGCTCACCTCCCTGCAGCAGGAAACGTTGATAAGGGGCGGGAATCAAACTGTGTGTACAGTGCTTGCGATCTACAGTAAGAGGGATCCTGTCTCATAAGCTGTATGGAGCAGCGCTCTTCAGACAGGAGGTAAGAGCCCAACACAGCGCACCTCCTCCTGGCTCTTTCCTCTCTGCCTCTTTTCCTCTCACTGCTCCAGCCTCCAGGCTCAAGTCTCCTTGTCCTGGTCCCAAGCGCAGGCAAGGTCTGAGGAAGGTGTTCAGCGGTGTCCGGCCAGGCACAAGGGAGAGCCGGCCCTGGGGGGGGCAGAATCCACCCCAGCACCCCCTAAATCCAGCCATGTGTGTCGCTCACTCAGTAACTGAAAGACGGCGGGAGGGAGAGAAGAAGAAATTGGCTTTCAGTTGTTGGGCGAGGGACACAGAGGGCATTGTTCTGTCATGCTTCTACATGACTATGTAAGCAAGGCAAATCGCCATTCTGTCAGAGGGGAAGATGGAGATCTTGTGTTTCTGCTAAGCAGGAACACGGATCTCTGCTGAAGCACCCCCACACAGTTAGTAAGCACTCCCTAGGAACATATTTAACCATTTGATTGCCCCTGATGTTAACCCCCTACCTGCCAGTGTCATTAGTACAGTGACAGTGCATTGTGGTACAGTATCGCCAGCCACATCGGTGAGTTGGATATGGTGGAGTGGAGAAACATTTAGCCCACGCATTGAAGCCGCCATTGGATACCCTCTATCTGGTGCATTCGTATAAACAACAGTGGTTTATGCCTACCCTCTACATACTTCTGGTAAGAAGTTTGCACTACTACCGAGGTGTCACCTCACTTGATTTCATTTGTTCACGTGTTGAAAGTGCCTATTCACCAATAAGGCTCACTGTTTAGTGTTATCTGGTAAGAGGCTATTTTTTCTATTTCACCCTCACATATCGGTCTAAGATTAGCAAGATTGAAGATCAACTATTGATGGAAGCTTGATCTTTAACTATTTGAGATTATCTGGATCAATTGGAGGACTTTATATTTATTTTTTCACGATTGTTATAAATTACAGTGCCTTGCGAAAGTATTCGGCCCCCTTGAACTTTGCGACCTTTTGCCACATTTCAGGCTTCAAACATAAAGATATAAAACTGTAATTTTTTGTGAAGAATCAACAACAAGTGGGACACAATCATGAAGTGGAACGAAATGTATTGGATATTTCAAACTTTGTTAACAAATAAAAAACTGAAAAATTGGGCGTGCAAAATTATTCAGCCCCTTTACTTTCAGTGCAGTAAACTCTCTCCAGAAGTTCAGTGAGGATCTCTGAATGATCCAATGTTGACCTAAATGACTAATGATGATAAATAGAATCCACCTGTTTGTAATCAACTCTCCGTAAAAATGCCCCTGCACTGTGATAGTCTCAGAGGTCCGTTTAAAGAGCAGAGAGCATCATGAAGAACAAGGAACACACCAGGCAAGTCCGAGATACTGTTGTGGAGAAGTTTAAAGCCGGATTTGGATACAAAAAGATTTCCCAAGCTTTAAATATCCCAAGGAGCACTGTGCAAGCGATAATATTGAAATGGAAGGAGTATCAGACCACTGCAAATCTACGAAGACCTGGCCGTCCCTCTAAACTTTCAGCTCATACAAGGAGATGACTGATCAGAGATGCAGCCAAGAGGCCCATGATCACTCTGGATGAACTGCAGACATCTACAGCTGAGGTGGGAGACTCTGTCCATAGGACAACAATCAGTCGTATACTGCACAAATCTGGCCTTTATGGAAGAGTGGCAAGAAGAAAGCCATTTCTTAAAGATATCCATAAAAAGTGTAGTTTAAAGTTTGCAACAAGCCACCTGGGAGACACACCAAACATGTGGAAGAAGGTGCTCTGGTCAGATGAAACCAAAATCAAACTTTTTGGCAACAATGAAAAACGTTATGTTTGGCGTAAAAGCAACACAGCTCATCACCCTGAACACACCATCCCCACTGTCAAACATGGTGGTGGCAGCATCATGGTTTGGGCCTGCTTTTCTTCAGCAGGGACAGGGAAGATGGTTAAAATTGATGGGAAGATGGATGGAGCCAAACACAGGACCATTCTGGAAGAAAACCTGATGGAGTCTGCAAAAGACCTGAGACTGGGACAGAGATTTGTCTTCCAACAAGACAATGATCCAAAACATAAAGCAAAATCTACAATGGAATGATTCACAAATAAACATATCCAGGTGTTAGAACAGCCAAGTCAAAGTCCAGACCTGAATCCAATCGAGAATCTGTGGAAAGAACTGAAAACTGCTGTTCACAAACGCTCTTCATCCAACCTCACTGAGCTTGAGCTGTTTTGCAAGGAGGAATGGGCAAAAATTTCAGTTTCTCGATGTGCAAAACTGATAGAGACATACCCCAAGCGACTTACAGCTGTAATTGCAGCAAAAGGTGGCGCTACAAAGTATTAACTTAAGGGGGCTGAATAATTTTGCACGCCCAATTTTTCAGTTTTTTATTTGTTAAAAAAGTTTGAAATATCCAATAAATTTCATTCCACTTCATGATTGTGTCCCACTTGTTGTTGATTCTTCACAAAAAATTACAGTTTTATATCTTTATGTTTGAAGCCTGAAATGTGGCAAAAAGTCGCAAAGTTCAAGGGGGCCGAATACTTTCACAAGGCACTATATGTTTTTGCATAAAGAATTTTCACATATGGTTTTTTTAGACTGTATGAAGATCACTATAATATTTGGGTCATCACAGATGTCATATGTTTAATATTTATGATTGTGTTGAGCGCACTATACCTTTTTTTACATTTATCTCCCCATTTCAGTGATGCCGCATAATTGTATGGTTAGCGGCAGCGCACCCTTTTTTCTTTCACATTCCTACCTAAGACCCTGATCACCTATAGTGTAGTGACCTGTGTTTTAAAAATGTTTAAGTTTTATTTTGGGGGCTGCAAGTAGCTGGTCTTGCCTAGGGTGCAAAATAGTCTAGACCCGGGCCATCTTCAGTCGTGAGACAGAAAATGAGGACCGAAGTCTTACGAAGGATAGACCATCCAAAATCATACAGAGGTTTTACCCCTCACCCACTTAAAGGAAAACAATGGGCTGCAGTTCTAGTTTAACTACCTCCCGCCCACAGTATAGGCATTTAACGAGCGCAAGGTGACTCTCTTTTTCTGGGACAACGTCATATGCAGTCATCCCACTCCGCAGGTGCGCAAACACGGTATTTGTCGGCATGCTGTGCTCCTGGGACGCAGCACGTCCCTGATCTCGGTGGAGAGCCGATGACGCACATCTTTACCCTCGTGATCATCTGTGTCCAATCACAGCTAATCACATATAAACAAGGAAATGCCGGTTATTGGCTTTTCTCTCCTCTCACTGGCAGAGTGTGAGGAGAGCGGATCAGCAAAATTTCCTCACAGGGGAAATCTGCACAAATGATCAGGGCACTGATTATCAGCGCCTTGATTATTAGTGCAGCCCCAACAATGCCCAATCAGTGCTGCTAATCAGTGGCCATTAGTGATGCCAATCAGTGCTGCCTTTCAGTGCCCATCAGTAGTGCCCATCAATCCCACCTATTAGTGCCCATAAGCGCCGTCCATCAGTGCAACTTTAAAGTCCAATTTATCGGTGCTCATCATCACTGCTATATATTAGTGTTGCCTATCAGTGCCCATCAGTGCTGCACATTAGTGCCTCCTCATCAGTGTCACCTCATCAGTGCCCTTCAGTGCCACCTCATCAGTACCCATCAGTGCAGCCTATCAGTGCCCATCAGTGCAGTCTTATCAGCATACATCAGTGAAGGAGGAAAATTACTTATTTACAAATTTTTTTGCAAAAATTAAAAATCTCAGTGGTGATCAAGTACCACCAAAATAAATCTCTATCTGTCTAAAAAATATGATAAAAATTTAATTTGGGTACAGAGTTACATGACCGTGTAATTGTCATTCAAAGTGCGACAGTGCTGAAAGCTGAAAATTGGCCTGGGCAGGAAGGAGGTGAAAGTGCCCAGTATTGAAACGGTTAAAGAAGGATTTGAAGTATGGATTTTTTATATTTGTATACTAGGTACTAGGTGTCGAGATCCTGGGGCCGCCTTGTAAAGGTGGCTTCCAGATTCCGATAAGCTACCCCTGCACTCCTACAACCACCAGGCCAGAGTTGTGGCAAAGAGGCACTTGTCTTCATGAACATGGGGAAAGGTGCTTTGGGGGAAGCCCCCCTCCCTCAAAGCACCACCCCAAAGTTGACGGCATGTGGCCTGGTACGGTTCAGGAGGGGGGGTGCTTGCACATTGTGTAATTAGGTAGTGTTACTACAACTAACAAGTGCAGCATCAGTCATATACTATAGATTTTCCAGTATATTAAAAATCCCCTGTAACTGATCTTTATTTAATCAATGAGTAGCCAGCTTGAACATATTTCGGGCCTTTGGACCAAAGCCTTACCAAGAAGACCACTTCAGGCATTACAGCATGCTATATGTGTGGCCATTCCCATCTGTATCTCCCAATTGTCTGGTATCAGCTTAAATGGCTCTCTGTGTGGTCAGGATTTCAGCAAACCCATATTCAAATTCCAGCAACACTTTAAAATCAGGGGGATCTGAAGATATGTCAAAGGTGAGATAATCGGTAGCTGTGTGATTACATAGCCAATAATTTAAAAATAGTAAATGTCATTGTTTTAAATAAGCAGACACATTATCTTAAACATAACCAGATTGAGGCTTTGGACTTTAAGCAAAATACTTGTGGAGATGGGAGTTTGACCTCCCTGGAGTGTTTTATCGTTGACATAATTACCTTTGGAGGCAACAAACACATGGTTTAGTAACCAGTGAAATGTAATTAATATAAATGCGATCAGTGTGGAATGTACCGGAGAACAGAAAGCTATAAAACTTTTGATTTATGTTACACCTAAACAATCGACAGACCAATTAAACTTAGAATTCTTTTTCCCCATTTCCTTCCATGAAAAGGTTCAGAAAGGTGATACTGAAAAAGACTGGCAGCCAAGCAAAGGAACACCAGTAATTTTTGGAAGCTATGACTCTCGAGTCAACCACAATTATAGCCTTATTTGTACAGTATTTACCAATAGTTCTAATTTCAGGAGTCATTTCTTTGTTGGCTGAAAAGGCCTCAGATTTACAAAGTGGAGTTCCTCAAAAGAGGCAATAACCTCTGAAATTGAGAACTCAAAAAAAAAAAATATTGCCAAAAGAGAGTGCCGGGCAGTCGTTTTAACATTGTGATAGCAGGAAGATAAATAAGTATCCAATGCGCTTGGGGGCCAACAATCCTAGCACAGTGACCGAGCTGTCAAAGGTTTTGAAAGATCTTGTGCAACCCAGAACACTTCAGGAAGAACAATGATGCAGCATGGTAAAGGTTCATTTAGGCAAAACTGCACTGAAAGTAGCGGTGCGTAAAAGAGCTTATTTCACTAGAACGTGAGCCTTCACGCTGTATACACTACACACATGCCACAGTCCTTATTCACACAAAATATGCTTTAAATACTGTGCCACAGACATTTAAGCCTTACCACAATTATTTGTAAAAATTTAAACATTCCCATTATTTATGATTTTCTGAATACAGACGCTAATTTTATAGCCCTCTTTAACCATTGCATACTTCTGCCTTTTATGCTGTTCACATTTTTACCATCTTACATTGCTCACCTTTACACTCCCCTGCACCCCTCCTTCACTGCTCATATCTGTATTTCTCTGCACCAGTGTTAATTTTGTTGACTAAATTAACACTATTTTAGTCTACCAAAATACGACTTTAACTTAAAACAATTCAGATGACTAAAATATGACTAAAACTAAAATGGCATTTTAGTCAAAAGACTATGACTAAAACTAAATTGAAATTTGACATCAAATTTACCACTGCCCTACCATATAAGAGTAGGGGGCATCTACTAAGCTGCTGAAAAAATGAAGTGTAAAATTAAAAATTAACTTCTGTGATGGCAGCTGGAAGATGACTGCCCCCGAAGATTGTCCTGACCTTGCAAGCCACCCAAAACCTCTGACAACCTGGGTTTGGACATGTGTTAAAGTGATAATGCAAGTACACAGACACCAGTCTGTAGCAAAGTATATAAGTATTTTGCTTAAAATTATTTAAGGCAGATAAGAACAATAATTGCTAGGGCAGATATCTTTCAGTGTTAAACTTTGGTCTTAGTAAGTATACAAAGGATATGCAATGCAAGGGAAGATCGCAATAAATCAAACAGTATTACCCAGTGGGTCCTAAAATAACTCATGACCCCAGGTATAAAAAGGAAGAGAATGACCTTTTTCTGTGCCAGCCTGCTCTCCCAAATTCCTGGTGCCACAGGCCCAGAAAGAGTGTGGCACAATTGAAACAGGCCCACTGCAGCTGGCGTTACAGCATGACCCACATTAACACAGGCAAAGTGAGCCAGCACCTGGCTACATCCTCCCCTCACTTGAAATCTTTGGTCCTCCAAAGAGGTAGAAACTTCACAAAGTATTATTTTATTTTGCATACTTCAGGATTTTGCTGAAACCAATTATATACGGCTTAAGTTAACTCATAGTCAGTCTGTTGACAGGCCAGGGCTATTATCGGAACCGACCCAGTAGTGTCAGAGGGCAAGTCAAGGTCACCTCCTATCAAAGGAACGGTAGTGGGGTCAGGCACTGGATTCTTCTGTTGAATAGTGGGTATTAGTTCATCTGAGTTTTCCCCTAGGACATCATAAGTTAGTCTCTTGGGAGAGTCTATGTTTCGCCTCAGTTAGATAGGTGACAAGTCTTCAAGCACAGAGGTGGGGTCTATGTTCAGATTCCCAGCACTGGTAGAACTGAAAGGTTTCAAAGAGGGATCAACAGAATCTGGTTCAGAGAAGAAAGGTTCTGTAGCTTAAATATCAGGGTTTGTGTGAATTTGGCCTCCATGAGATTCTACATCTGCTAGCAGGATTTCAGCTTCAGGGGAACAGTCTGATCTAGGTTGTAGTAGATCTGCATCATTGAAACTGATCAGATCTTCATCACCTCCTACATTAAACAGGTTAACTGTCTCAATCTTAACCTCGCCAACCCTTTCAGGAAGAGATAGAATTTCCACTCCTGAACTTGAGGATTTTCTCTCTTCCTCAACTGCAAAGTTGGTTTCTTAGTATAAAGGCCATACATAGTCAGTGGGGCACTATCTCCTCATATTCCACTATCAGGTGTCTGCTCTGACCCAGCTGACACAGCCAGGTTCTGAGAGTTGGTGATTCATTGCCCGGGGGGTCATGGACTGGGGTACTCAGGTGGCATTGGATAGGGGGATCAAATGCTTCCAATGCAACATTTTCAAAGGGCCTGTTTTCCCCTCAGGGGAAAGCCGGAGTTGGTGCACTGGCAGCCCAGAGAGTTGCTTGCAGATGATGTAAGGTTGGAGTCACCAGCGGTCTGCCAACTTGCGCTCTCCGGGTACCCCATGGTTCCTAAGCAACACACGATCTCCTGGCTGAAAGTCTTGCATTCTTACTTTCAGATCAAAATTTCTTTTGTTCCTCTGCTCTCAGGCAGTATCATTGCTTCTCTCACCAGAATTGTGTTCTAGGCACAGAAAATCAATGCAAACTAGCTCCATAGGCCTTTGACTCTGTAAAGGTCCCATGGGTGCAGCTTTGACTGGCAAGGTCTTCCTTTGAATGCACGGTAAACAGGAGTGACCGTAGCTCTTTACTTTGGCTCTCATGTTAAGCCAATAAAACCTATCTCTGATTAACCAAAAGGTCCTATCTGAGCCTATGTGTCAATGTTCATCATTGAGCGCAGCCAGCACAGCCTGTTGGTGCTTCCCCGGGAAGAATAGCTGCCATTTTTCTTCTGAGTCCTCAGAGGGGCCCTTCCTATGCAACAGTCCATCTTTCATCTGTAATTGGTTCCATTCCCGGTGCACTATTTTGGGATCCATGTCAGCACTCTTCAACAGTAGACTGGGGTTTTGTTTGGTCTGGGCTTCCATATTCAGACGACGTAGCAAGTCCTCATTCTGATCCATCATCAGATCTTTCTTGGACAACTGAGGAAGCACTTCACCCCTCACATGGGTCCAGTCACAATAGCACTTTGGTATTCCAGAGAAGGTGGCTCCTATGGATGCAGCTTTGACAGCCCCTTTGAGTTTCTGGGCAATGCCCTGACACAGAGCTTGCACTCCTTTAGATGTCACAAAGGTCCAGTCCTTCGACTCTCTGACTGACCTGTGAGGCCTCCGGGACAAAGCATCAGGGTCTCTATTTCCTGCCTCAGGTTTATACTTTAGACTGAACTGAAATCCAGACAGGGTTGCCAGTCATCAATGCCTGGAAGCATATTGCTTAGCTGAGGACAACAAGAATGTTAGAGGATTATTAATCCTCTTTACTATGAAAGAGGCTCTGTACAGATAATCTGTCAACTTGTTTACTACAGCCAACTTTAGAGCCAGAAATTTTAACTTGTGCACAGGATAGTACTTTTCAGACTGTGTCAAACTTCAACTCACATATACTATGGGCCTAAGCCCACTATCTTGTTCCTGGTACAGAACTCTGCTCAGCTCCTCTTGACTGGCATCCACATGAAGCTCGTATGGTTTGGCTGGGTCTGCATAGGCCAGTACTGGTGCTTATGTGAGGCTTCTCTATAGGTGTTGGAAAACTCTCTCACATTGAGGGGTCCACTGCTCTTGTATAGACTCCTTTGACTTCCGAGCCCCATGTCTCACCTGGCTTAACTTGCAGCCTTCACCTTTCACCTCAATCTTAAGTAACTTGTTAAGTGGCTGGGCAATCTTCGCAAAGTTTTCCACAAGCCTTTGATAATAGAAGCATAACCCAAGGAAAGATTTCATCTTCATAGCAGTTCTCGGTTTGGGCCAAGTAGTGACCACTTCTAGCTTCTTAGGGTCAGTAGCAATGCCTTTTGCAGAAACAACATGCCCTAGGTAGGTGACAGAAGTTTGGTAGAACTGGCACTTCTGTAAAGACAACTTCAGCCCCTCTTCATGAAGCCTTTCAAAGACTTTCTCAAGCCTTGCTTCATGCTCCTCTAAGGTCCCTCTGAAGACAATAATGTCATCCAAGTACACCAGGACCTCGATCACATTTATGTCGCCAACAGCTAGGGCATAACTGCAGGGGTTGCAATTTCAACCGGGCCCAATGCTTCAGGGGGCCTGTATGGCTCCCCTGTACACCTGGACAGGAGGAGCGGCGGGGGCAGCATGTAGAGAAATCACTGTCCTCCTGTAGCTGCAGGAGAAAAGTGGAGGAGATTGGTTCCTCTGTATGCTGCTCCCGCCACACTTCCTATCCAGTTCACTTGTTTTCTGCTGTCTCTGGACCCCTGTGTGCTCCCCTGCTCCCCCCCCCCCCCCCACTGTGCTGCTGGCTTCCTCCCTCCCCCCTCCTGCTGGCTGCTGCAGGGGATGTGTCACAATAGAGAACCTGGAAGGGGTTGGTAAATATGTAATTTACCAGCTCCTTCCTTTTCTGAATTGACAGAGTCATAGTCAGTGACACTGTAAAAAAATAAAATAAAATGATAAAAAATAATACAATTAAAATACCAAAAATAAAAACTACTGACACAAGTGGGTGAACTTCCAGAATAGCAAAGGTCACACTTGTGACTGGGCCCTGGCATTCCACCACCGTTGGGAAGCCCCAAGATGGCAGGAAGGGGACCCACTGCAGAACTTGTGAAAGGGTCCCGCTGCGGGACCATAATAAAGGGCCCCGCAACGAGAGTAAAGTGCCCCAGGATCAGTGGGAAGAACCGCAGGCTTAAAGGGAAGGGCCCTGGCCAGGGGTTTGGGGGGCCCTTCATGGTTTCTTGTACCAGGCCCTGAAGGTTCGAGCTATGCCTCTGGCCAACAGTACGCCTCATCAGTGCTGGAAAGTGGCAGGAGCTCCTGACAGTCCCTGGGACATTCTGTCAAACTCATAAAACCTCAGTGGGCAAATAAATGCCCTCTTCTCCCTATCGTCAGGGTTCATAGGGATCTGGTAGTATCTGCTCTTCAAGTCCAACACACTAAACCACCTCACCTCGGACAGACACTTAAGGTCATCTCTAATACAAGGGGTGGTGCACTGATCAGGAATGATCCTCCTGTTCAAAGTTGGACAATTAATGCACATCTGCAGCATATCATTCTTCTTTCTCACCACCACGATAGGGGAAGCATAAGGCTCCTGGACTCCTGACTTCTTCAGCCCAGCCAGCTGCTTCCTGAGATCTTCCAGATCACTGAGTGGTACCCGGCCTTGCTCTTTCTCAGAATGGTTTATTCTCCTGTATCCAAATCCTGAAGAACATCTTCTTCCACCTGGACAACTGATCTCAGACTCTATCTTGCCTCTCAGGAGGTAAGGTCTCAGAGGAAGAAAGAAACTCTTCTCTCAGCTTCTCTTTATCCACTCTCTGTACCAAGGACCAAGGGAATTGGATGTCCCTGGAACAGGCTCTTGAGGAATCTGCAACCAGCGAAGGGTGCCTGGCCGTGCACCTGGGGATGCAGGGATTCAGCTGGGTCAGTACCGGTGAGAATAATAGTGACCCAAAGCAGTCACAAGGCTGACAGGGAGCTGGCAAGGGTGGATCTGCTCGCTCACTTTTTGGAGACTCTCCGTGCCACCCAATCGGCGGCGCCTGCTTGCATCCCCAAGAGCGGCCGGGTCCTGCTCTCAGCTGTAGACCATGGTCTCAAGAGAAAGACTCCTCCCTGGACCAGGCAATTTTTGCCTTCATCCAGCATCTTTCTCTCTCTCCCAGCCGGCTGAAACTTGAAGTCTGCAGTATTCTGGCTCTAATGCAAATCCTGGTTCCTCTAACCACATATCCAATGATCCTCTGCTCTCAGCTGTGGTCTCTGCTTGCTCTGCATTTAGGAGATGATGGCACAGTGTCCAGACTGAACACTAGAGGCTCACTTCAGCTGGTGTTACAGAATGTCCCACGATGATACAGATTTGATTTCAAATATATCTTTTATGACAATTTAAAACAGTTTATTGATATTTATTTATTTTTACTCTGTATTTCAAAGGCTGTTTTTTTGTTTTGAACCTGTGACTAGCAGCAGAGGACTAGACGCTCCTCCTTATGTTTCCCTACCTACACACTGGGAAAGAGCTGGGTCATGTTACAGCTGAATGTAGCACTGCCCCCTTGAGGACTGCTAGATAATACACTTTCGGGTCCCCTGGGTTACCGTTAGCAACACTGGTATTCAAGATTCAACACTTTACTTCTTGACTCAGTCAATTATCAGTCCAGAGAGATGTAGTTGTTTTTGGTGTTTTATTTTAAATAGGGATGGGAGAAAGGGAAGAGTGGGATACTCCAGATTAACTATTCACAGGATGTGAGGACTCCTGTCTGATGATGCAGCCAGGCTGCTGATCCACCTTGCCACTTAGGTAGATTTGAATTTAAGTGTCTTGCTAGAAGACTTGGTGAAATACAATTATCTTCAGGACACTCTCCTCAGTATCCCCTTTCTTGACTACTGACACCCATCCTCTGACTATCCTACTCCGGGGTGGCCCCCCCCCTCAGGTAAGGCCCCTAGACATGATCCCCTGTACTCACGATACTGTTTTTCCAGGTTTTCCAGTGTCTCACCCTCAGTCAGCTCCCCAGGATCTCTGGGTTCAGTTCTGTTTCTCTGGACATCAGGACAACCTCCTGTTGCCACGGAGGGGCAGCCACCACCCTCCCTCCAGGACTCTGCTCACCAGTCAAAGACCCTGCAGTACATGTGCTCTTGGCTTTTATACAGTATCCCAGAATGCACCGAGACAGCCCGTCTCTACCAATAACCTGGACTGTATAAAAGCCTATCCATTGGTCAGGTTTCGTCCCACTGTCTAACATGCCTCCCTATTGGACCAGTGTGAAACACTCTCTAGACCCAATAAATCACATACTGAGCACACTGAGCAGACCTTACTCACAGATCCTGCTCTCTGGTAGGCAGAAAGCCTGCTGCTCCTCTGATAGGCAGACCGAGACACAAACTATACTCTCTCACTAGCACCTACCTAGGAGGGTGCTACATGTATATAGATTAAGAAAAAGGCACTTTTTTATTAAAATAATTATAGTGCCATCATCCACATAGAGAAAGAGAAAGAACAATGTAAATTGTTTATTATTTCTTTAACTAAATACATTACCTAAATAAAAAAGCCTGAAATTTGCTTATTTCAATGTAAATACCAAATTGAAAATATAATTGTTTAAAAAGTAAGTGTTGTTGTGTTGTCCAAATGAGCAATTATGACTTTGCCAATTGAGAATGCCACATGCTTAATCAGTAAGAAAGAGTATAAAGAGATGTAAACATACTTGAAAAGAACACATAAGCATTTAATATTATGTTTGGAATTACCAGAGTCTAGTTAATATATTTGTCAGCAGTGTGTTAATGACAGCTGTCTAACCTCTATGGCAATGAGAATCCAGTCACATGATCATTCAATATTTGCCCTTTGAATAGTGGTTTAGAACAAGACACCACAATGTAAGAGGGCTTTGAAAGTTGTTACTGGCCATCAAATGATGACTTCATCATCAGTTACCTGGCAAGCTGATTTGTGCAAGGGAAAGCCAAGGAAAGCACAAGGCAATACAGAAACCTGGAATGACATCAATAGGACTCCCTGTAGACATCTGGTGTCCATAAGGAGGTCACGTCTGAAGGAGAGGGTGCACTGGAGAGAAAGGGTTTGTGGTGAGAAAATTAGCAATGCTCAAGTGACTTTCCCAGCCTTTGAGGTTTACAAGCTCTTTTAAAGTGTGTCTGTTAGAAACACAGCTTCCTTACCTACGACAAATGACATGGGAAAGCCACTGTGCCAGAACAACACAGGCTCCTGAAGCTCTACAGAACAACAAAAGGGTTTTCTACTACAAGTAGATTAGACACATTTTGGAAAGAGTTGTATGTTTATTTTTGTTAATTTAAATTGTTGACTTTTGTAGTTTTGAGTAATTCTGGCATAGAAGTTATGCAAAACAGCTGAAAAGAATCTGGATAAACATTAACTTTTAAATAGCCTCAGCTCATTACATTGTCTTACTCTATTTTTCCTATTTTACTTCGAAACTATTTGTTCATTATGTAAACAAATGTGTACAGAAGGAAAGAACTTTCATTATAATTATTTAAACCCATCATATATCTTTTGTATTTAATTTAAAGATTAATATAAATATAGCCTAAAAAGGTTTTGCCAGGAAGAGGCTTTAAAGTCAATACAATGGACATTTGGTGGGTTCAATAATTGAATTTAGGTTATTTGTGGATAAGGGATAAGGAACCAGAGGCTTAACTACAAACAGGGCCGGAACAAGCAGAAGGCAGGAGGGGCAGTTGCCCTGGGTGCAGTGAAGCAAAGGGACAAAAATGGACTCAGGGTGGTACACCTATTCTAGGGCAGGGGGCGCAATTCTGGATCCTCACTCTGGGCACTGGACAACCCTGTCCCGGGATTGACTACAAATCGTAGGGTCCCAAAGCAATATTTAATTGGAGCCACACGGCAACCTGCCTACTGTTATTGATTTTAACATAGTGTGTGTCTAAATAAAGGACAGGTAGCAGGGGAGCTGTCAACATAATCAGTATAGCGTTAAGGACCAATGCTGTGGACAGAAATTGTCAGAGAAGAGGGGGGCATCAGTGAAGGGAATTTCATTAATATTCTAGTATTCAGTCCCCAATAGCTTCCCAGTCTTTTTTAGTATATTGTATCTCAGGGCCTCAGTGTAAATTCTAAGCCCTCCCACCTGTTCCACTGCCCACCATGAGGTTGTCTAGTAATAAGTAAAAACACACAGACCAACAAGAGGTGTAGTAGCAATAATTATGGCCATCACAATATTTTATAATATGGCTTGCACACAGTGGGTGTGTCATAAATGTGCTCTGAGCTGTACATGTGCAGCTCAGTGTATATTACTGCTGACAGACAGGGGAAAGCATTTATTACAGAGGAGACCATTAGGGTCTCTATGATGCTTTTGCATGATAACGTTGGAGAAGCAATGGACAGCTAGGTCTTCAGATGCACCAGCATCTGACTTCACAACCTGGCTGGTCCTGCCCCCCCCCCCCCAACTATGATTCCAATAGTAGCTTTCTTTTCAGAATTTCATATAGTTCAGCCAGTGTCATTGGTATTTAGTGTTTAAGCACTTTATAGTTCTGCAATTAGGAATGCCTGGCTAAATCTATCCTGTCCATGCAAAGTTGGCATAGTTTGCATTATTAACAAGTAATTAATAATTCCCCTTGCTTTCAGAAATGTATGTACAGTAGCACTACCCCCGTAGGAGCTGCTTAAAGTGGATTCCCCTGTGTTACTCATAGCAAAAGTCTAAAATATTCCTCACTTTACACTTGGCTCAATCAAAAAAAGTAAATGAACAGTCCAGGGGATTTGTTTTTTTGTGTTTTTATTTTATAGTGGGATAGGAGAAGGGATGAGTGGGATATTCTAGATTGTAAGCTCTAACGAGCAGGGCCCTCTGAATCCTCCTGTATTGAGTTGTATTGTAACTGTATTGTCTTCTCTCATATTGTAAAGCGCTGCGCAAACTGTCGGCGCTATATAAATCCTGTATAATAATAATAATAATATTCCTTCTTGTAACTATGCATAACTTAAAGGACAACTATCTGCAGAGGATGCGGCAAGGCCGCTGCTTCACTTTGCCACTAAGGGGAAGATTTAACTGATGAACTGTACTTTAGCTTCTCTTCAGGGTCTAACTTGGCACCCTCTTTCTGACCCGCTATGTGTGCTGATTCTTGTCCACTGACTTTCCCTGGAGTGGTCCCCTTCCTGTGCAGACCCCTGGCAAGCTCCCTGGTACTCACTTTTAAATGTGACATGTCAAATCTCATGTCAAATCTGAACGTGTGTTTAGGAAGAGCATATGCTGCTCCACTGAACTCACCCTGGAATTGGCACATGTTCATCCTAAAATTGAAAACCGAATGTTTGGAACCGATTGTGATGTCACATTCAGGTACCAAACTTCCGGTTTGGAGGCATGGTGGGGCATGCACTTTATATCTTGCACATTATTGCACAGAAGTTATTTTTGCACTTTGGAGACACATAAGTCAAAGCCTTTTTTTTAGTATATTTGTGGGAATTGTTTCTACAAAAAAATAAAATGTTTTATGCACAAAAATGTGTTCTATACACAGAAGATTGTTTCGTTTTGCATTTTAATACTATACATAGGATGCACTAATTGAAACACTTGCCGACCACCCTCCACAGTTTTACTGCAGCAGGCTGGCTCGGCTGCGCGAATCAATGTAGTACTACGTCAGTCGCACGTGTGGTGCTGGGGGGCAAGCGCGCGCTCTCGCCCCCACTAGGCAGCGGGGATGCCGATGCACGGGGCCAGCGGCCACCCAGGATCGCTCCCCACTGAAAGAGAAGAACGGTTAGCTCTTGTAAACACAGCTGACCATTCTTCTCTCTGAAATGATCACAGAGCGCCTATGATCCTTCTATATAGGATCACATGTCTCTATGGTCATTTCACAAGCCCCTCCCCCCCACAGTTAGTAAACACTCCCCAAGGTTCACATTTAACCCCTTGATCCCCTTGTCTAGGTTAACCCATTCCCTGACAGTGTCTTTTATACAGTAACAGTGCATATTTTTAGCACTGATGTCACTGGTCCCCCCAAAAGTGTCAAAAATGTCAGTTAGGTGTCCGATCTGTCCGCCGCAAATGTCGCAGTCCCGCTAAAAATTGCTGATCGCTGCCATTACTAGTAAAAAAGAAAAAAATGACATAAATCTTTCCCCTAGTTTGTAGACGCGATAACTTTTGTGCAAACCAATCAAAATACACTTATTACCAAAAATATGTAGCAGAATACAAATTGGCCTAAAAGGATGAAAAAATGGGATTTCTAAATTATTCTTTTTTTGGGGAATGCTATATAGTAGAAAGTGAAAAATATATTTTTTTCAGAATTATTGCTCTTTTTTTGTTTATAGCACAAAAAATAAAAATTGCAGAGGTGATCAAATACCACCAAAAGAGCTCTATTTGTTGAAAAAAAAGGACATCAATTTTATTTCGGTACAGTTTTGCATGACCGCGCAATTTTCCATTAAAGTAACGCAGTGCAGAATCTCAAAAAAATGGCCTGGTTATTAAGAGTGCAAATCCTTCCGGTCCAGAAGTGGTTAATTGGGTACTTTTGTTTACAGAAGCACTCCCAAGTTTTGATTTTTCTTTTTACACCAGGTTTGTAGCTGCTGGTACCAATTTCCCTTTTTCTATTATAACTTATATCCCTTCCAGCAACAACCATCCCCCCCTGGGAATATAAGACCCCTCCCAGCAACAATAGATTCTCCACCAGCAACAATAGACCTACCCAGCAACAATAGCCCCCCTACACAAAAAATGTCCCCACCAGTGACAAGAGATCCCCCAGCGGCAATCATCAATAGACCCAATAGACCCTGATTGCCATTACATACATTCAGTGGTAGAGGTGCCGGAACTGCGTTCCCCCACGTTCCCCCTGAAAAAAAGCCCTGCTTATATCTAATGCAGTGCAGGTGTCTATTTGATTATCATAGTCCACATAATGTTTAGAAACCTGAACTCTATATTCTCCACTAACTAAAAACATTTCTTTTTTGAGTGACATATACTTGAAATTATCTGTCTATAAGTGAAAACTCAAAAACAAAGCCATATGATTACTATGTCAGCATAGATGTGGTAATCACAAGGTTTTGTTAGAAAAAAAATCTGTATGATTTTTCTCAAGCAATATTGTGAAAATTCAAGACTAATTGGCTAAATGTTTGGTGAAAACTGTTACTTTTGCAGCAAACTCATTTTCACTGAAAACACTCCGCTTGTCCTTACTGTCAAATTTTCAGATACCAAAGGAATGCAGCACTTTAATCTGCCAACTGAAAAGATGAGAGATTCATGTTTATAACTGGGAAAATTACAACCAGAATTCGCAAGTAGGAGGTTTATATGCAGAACTCCCACTGTCTACCATTTACCACCCTGCAGTAAAAACAATGACTGCATGTTATATATATTTACTCTAAAGAGAAATAAAATAGAAAAACCTAAAGTGTTACTAAACCCAGGACCTTGCATTCGCTATATCTGGTCTCCCACAATACACAGAACATGGAAATGCAATAAGTTTAGTAAATATTAATGGGTAAATACCTTTTCTCATCAGCAGTATATAGCAGCCTTGTGACTTGTATCAGTTCCTAGTAAAGCTTGTAGGAGGAGTTTTCATTTTCCCCTGATCCTCTGTCAGGACATGTCTGGACAGTGCTGATTGGCCCGGGGCGGATCCAGAGTCTAGTCTCAGGAGGGGCACTGCGGTTTTTCGCTGGCAATTTGTCTGGGCAATGGCTGGTGTTGGCTCTTCAATTATCACGGCACCATGTTTGATATGGTGTCAGGATGATTGAAGCACATTATTTCTATTATTACATTGTAATAATAAATAAAATAGTGCAATTAACCACAATGCTTAATCAGAATCAGTGGGAGCCCGTGTTACCTGCCACCAGATGTGGATTGTAACTTGCCGCGTCGCCTGCCACCAGATGTGGATTGTAACTTGCCACGTCGCCTGCCACCAGATACAGCTTGTTACTTGCCACCGGATGCGGATTGTCATTCGCCACGTGACTTGCCACCACATGCAACTTGTCACTTTCCATGTCGCCTGTCACCAGATGCAGCTTGTCACTTGGCACGTCACCTGCCACCAGAGGCAGCTTGTCACTAGCCATGTCACCTGCCACCAGATGCAGATTGTCACTTGCCACATTGCCTGGCACCAGATGCAGCTTGTCACTTGGCACGTCACCTGCCACCAGATGCAGATTGTCACTTGCCACATCACCTGTCACCAGATGAAGCTTGTCACTTGCCACGTCGCGTGACACCAGATGCAGCTTGTCACTTGCCATGTTGCCTGTCACCAGATGCAGCTTGTCACTTGCCACCGGATGCGGATTGTCACTTGCCACGTGACTTGCCACCAGATGCAGCGCTTGTCACTTGCCACATCGCCTGACTACAGATGCAGCTTGTCACTTGCCACGTCATCTGCCACCAGATGTTCTTTTTTAGAGACAGTGAAAGAAGAGGTGGATCAGAGAAGACAGATGCAAACACAATGCACAGGATTAACCCCTTAGGTTCCACAGTGAGTATAACTAGTGTAGCACCCTCCTAGGTAGGTGCTAGGTAAAAGCATCTATTGCTCCTTCTGCTTATCAGGGGAGCCTGATCTGTTAGGTTGCCTGTTACATGTTTCCAGGTGGGATTCACTGGGTCAGAGGGAGTGTCCCCACTGTATCCAATGAGGGAGCTTGTTGGACAGTGGAGGAAACCCAGCCAGTGACCCATTGGCCTTTGTGGGAGTCCCAGTGGGCGGGCACTCTTGCAGTGCATTCTGGGATTGCTCATAAAAGCTGGGGGGATATGTGACAGGGCGTCTTTGGCGGGAAGCAGAGTCCCAGGAGGAGGCTGATAGGTGTCTCTCCTCCTGTTGTATGAGGAAGGTGGTCTTAGTTTCCGTTCAGGAAGGGGGACCACTCCAGTGAAGTCAGAGGATCAAGGGGCCAGGTTACACAGAGTGTCATAGTAAAGGGGGTGCAGTATAGAACCCTGAAGATTAGGGACAAAGGGGGTGCCAAGTAGGGCCCTGAAGAACGATTTAGAAAACAGTACAGTTCATCATTTCTTCTTCACTGCAGTGACAAATTGAAGCAGCGGCCTTTTCAGCTATACTTAAATGTCCCAGATATATTGCGCATAGTTATTCAGTTGGAGTATTCCCACTCATCCCTTTTCCTATCCAAGTTCTCAAATAAAACAAAAAAAAAATCCCCTGGACTGTTTTCTGACCGAGCCACACACTTAAAAGATGTTATATTGTCAAGTTGTTGCTATGGGTAACCCAGAGGAATCCCTAACCAGCAGCTCCCATGGGAGTAGTGCTAAACAAGCATGCTTTACTGCATATACACATTGATTTAAATGTTGTGGGTTTAGTGACACTTTGAGAAAAAAAAATGATGCTGTTTCCTCTTTTTAGCTTCATCATTGGACTAAAGGTATTTGTAAAAAGCAATGAGCAAATCTGCTTGGGTTCAAATAGCAGCTGGATTTGGAGAACAAGGAAAAGAGTCCTCAAATTGTGAACTTTATTAAAGCCAATAGTAGTAGAATTAAGATATTCAATTCACTCCATTTTCAAGGCAAGGCACTGCCCAGGGGAGGCATGTAGCGAAGCAAAAAAAAAAAAAATTGAAAATAACTCTTTAAAAAATGCTTAAAGTTAAACATTAAAAATGCAAACATGAAGGATGCATTAAACCTGTATTTGGTTTGGCTCATCTGTATGGTGTTCTAAAGCAAAAGTAAAAATAAATTGGTAGTAGATGTTGTTTTAAAGAAAAATTGCTGACAGACAGGATATTTATGACAGAAGAGAACCGATTGGTCTCTTCTGTCATAAATTCTTCCTCCTGCCCGTGTGGCTCAGTGTACCATTTTAAGTTGCTGCAATGAAATTTCAGCAAAACGGACTAGCCTGCTGCATCATTTTTTTCACTTTGATTTTGAATTCAGCCCTCCGTAGGTTGGTCATTTTCATTTCCATCAAACGATGTGGCATTCTTTGGTTGCTAACACATTTCCCAGTCCATATCAGTATAGATATCCAGCATTATATTTTTCCCCCATTGAGATCTGATGTGTTTTTAAAGTGTTCCTTTAATTGTTTTGAGCAGTGTTTATTTACAGGTCTGCTGTTAGAAATTACAGGGCCCCATACAGCCTATCTGAGAGGGACCCCCCGAAAATATCAAAACAATATTGTAGCCAAAAAATACACTACAATCATTATTAGCAGACATAAACATAACATAACTTCCAAAGTTCCTGTTAAATCTCAAAAATAAAACTGTATTGAGTAATAAAGCTCTGTGTGTAAATGAGGTCTTGGAGCTCATTCACATTGGTGCTTTGGCCTATACAGTGTGAATCTGCATTTTTTTTTTAATGTAAGCCTCAGCACTGCAGATTAATGAACAGGAGATTGAGGATCCTGTTTATTCATAAACTGAAGCATAGAAAACATAGTTTACTATGCTTAGTTTTCTAAGGACACAGGAGCGATCACATATTTACTGGCCACTTCCCCCACTTTCAGTCCTGACAGCTGACGCATCTTGTGTACCAGCAGCGCTCTGCGGCAGTGTGGGGGGCCCGGGCACAAAGGGGGATCAGATATGGGCAGGACAGGGAGAAGGATTGGTGCAGAGGGGTGGGGAAGTGCATTTAAAGATCTACAGTGCCTTGCAAAAGTATTCGGCCCCCTTGAACTTTGCAACCTTTTGCCACATTTCAGGCTTCAAACATAAAGATATAAAACTGTAATTTTTTGTTAAGAATCAACAACAGGTGGGACAGAATCATGAAGTGGAACGGAATTTATTGGATATTTCAAACTTTTTTAACAAATAAAAAACTTAAAAATTGGGCGTGCAAAATTATTCAGCCCCTTTACTTTCAGTGCAGCAAACTCTCTCCAGAAGTTCAGTGAGGATCTCTGAATGATCCAATGTTGACCTAAATGGCTAATGATGATAAATAGAATCCACCTGTATGTAATCAAGTCTCCGTATAAATGCACCTGCACTGTGATAGTCTCAGAGGTCCATTTAAAGCGCAGAGACCATCATGAAGAACAAGGAACACACCAGGCAGGTCCGAGATACTGTTGTGGAGAAGTTTAAAGCCGGATTTGGATACAAAAAGATTTCCCAAGCTTTAAACATCCCAAGGAGCACTGTGCAAGCGATAATATTGAAATGGAAGGAGTATCAAATCTATGAAGACCTGGCCATCCCTCTAAACTTTCAGCTCATACAAGGAGAAGACTGACCAGAGATGCAGCCAAGAGGCCCATGATCCTGTTGTGGAGAAGTTTAAAGCCGGATTTGGATACAAAAAGATTTCCCAAGCTTTAAACATCCCAAGGAGCACTGTGCAAGCGATAATATTGAAATGGAAGGAGTATCAAATCTATGAAGACCTGGCCATCCCTCTAAACTTTCAGCTCATACAAGGAGAAGACTGACCAGAGATGCAGCCAAGAGGCCCATGATCACTCTGGATGAACTGCAGAGATCTACAGCTGAGGTGGGAGACTCTGATCATAGGACAACAATCAGTCGTATACTGCACAAATCTGGCCTTTATGGAAGAGTGGCAAGAAGAAAGCCATTTCTTAAGGATATCCATAAAGTGTTTGTAAAGTGTTGTTTAAAGTTTGCCACAAGCCACCTGGGAGACACACCAAACATGTGGAAGAAGGTGCTCTGGTCAGATGAAACCAAAATCAAACTTTTTGGCAACAATGCAAAACGTTATGTTTGGCGTAAAAGCAACACAGCTCATCACCCTGAACACACCATCCCCACTGTCAAACATGGTGGTGGCAGCATCATGGTTTGGGCCTGCTTTTCTTCATCAGGGACAGGGAAGATGGTTAAAATTGATGGGAAGATGGATGGAGCAAAATACAGGACCATTCTGGAAGAAAACCTGATGGAGTCTGCAAAAGACCTGAGATTGGGACGGAGATTTGTCTTCCATCAAGACAATGATCCAAAACATAAAGCAAAATCTACAATAGAATGGTTCACAAATAAACATATCCAGGTGTTAGGATGGCAAAAGTCAAAGTTCCGACCTGAATCCAATCGAGAATCTGTGGAAAGAACTGAAAACTGCTGTTTAGGGTTGAGCGGACACCTAGATGTCCGTGTTCGACGGGTTCGGCCGAACTTTAAAAAAAAGTCCGGGTCCGTGTCCCGGACTTTTACCGAACTTTTCCCGGACACCGAACCCCATTGAAGTCAATGGGGACCCGAACTTTAAGGCACTAAAATGGCTCTAAAACACCAAAGGAAAGGGCTAGAGTGCTGCAAATGGCAGCAAAACGTAATTAAGAGCATGGCAAGTGCTCTGCAAACAAATGTGGATAGGGAAATAACTTAAAACAACAAAAAAAAACAGAAAAATAAAACAATGTTCTTCTTCATCTCTGAAGGACGAGGCCCATATGGAGTAGGAGGGAGGTTGAGGTGGTGGTGGATGTGGCGGTGACATAGGCGTGCGCACAGGGTGTGCTGGGTGTGCCTGGGCACACCCTAATCACCTAGGGCACATAGCATTGCCAGTGAGGAGATGGGAAAGATCTCCCTGGGACCTGCTCTGCTCTATTTCTCCTTGCCTACAGGTACATGGCCCCGATACATTACTCTCCCTGCTGGCAAACACATGCATGTGTATTTCAACTTTGGGGTGCACACCTTAATGCAATAGGCTGCGCACACCTATGGGCGGTGTAGGTGGAAGCGGCGGTGGAGGAGGACCAGGGCCGGATTAACAGCATCATGGGCTTGGTGCTGAGGATTTTGAAGGGCCTTAAGGGCCGTGCCTTGGCATGCACCCAGAGGAGGAAGGGTGCAGCCATGCATGCCTAATTCAACATGGGATGCTGTCTCTGAAGCCCATAAACACATCCATGCATCGCCAACTGTCCCTCCTTGTCCGGCCTTCACGCTGTGTGGGGAGGTTCTGAGGGTGCTGCCTGGGGAAGCGAGCATAGAAGCCAGACTTCTGTGTTTACAAGTGACAGAAGAGCGGTAACAGTGAATATGGCCAAACCGGGGCCTATATAAAAGGTAGGGGCCTGGAGCTGCAGCTCCAATAGCCCCTACATTAATCTGGCCCTGAGGAGGAGGACGAGGTAGCCAACACTGCTTCTTTTCAAAAATTTTAAATGAGGGTACACCCCAAAAGAGTGAGAAAGAGCAAAAATGGAACAATGGGTGGGTAAGGTCGGTATCCATTGCTATTCTGCATAAGGTACGGAAAAGTCCCGTGGGATCCATGCCTGGTTCATTTTAATGAACGTGAGCTTGTCCACATTGTCTCTGGACAGGCGGCTGCGCTTGTCTGTTATAACGCCCCCAGCCGTGCTAAATACCCGTTCAGATAATACACTGGCTGCAGGGCACGCCAGCACCTCCAAGGCGTAAAGGGCAAGCTCAGGCCATGTGCCCAATTTGGAGACCCAGAAGTTGAAGGGGGCAGACCCGTCATTCACTACATGTAGGCGTGTGCACACATACTGCTCCACCATGTTGGTAAAATGCTGCCTCCTGCTAAGACGTTCCATCTGAGCTGCTGGTGCTGCTGTTTGTTGTGGCGTGCTGACAAAGCTTTTCCACATTTCGGCCATGCTAACCCTGCCTTCTGAGGTGCTGGCGGTGCCCTGGTTGCGTTGGCGACCTCCTCCTCCTCCTCCTCTGCCTTGTGCTTCCACTGTGGCCCCGCTGTCAGATGGGAATGCCAGCAGCATGGCGTCTACCAGCGTGCGCTTGTACTCGCGCATCTTGCGATCGCGCTCCAGTGAGTGAATTAAGGACGGTACGTTGTCCTTGTAACGGGGATCCAGCAGCGTGGCCACCCAGTAATCAGCACAAGTTAGAATGTGGGCAACTCGGCGGTCGTTGTGGAGACACTGCAGCATGTAATCGCTCATGTGTGCCAGGCTGCCCAGAGGCGACGAAAGGCTGTCCTCTGTGGGAGGTGTATCGTCCGTGTCCTCTGTATCCCCCCAGCCACGCACCAGTGATGGCCATGAGCTGGCCTGGGTGCCACCCTGCTGTGAACATGGTTCCATCTCCTCCTCCAGCTCCTCCTCCTCCTCATCCTCCTCATCCTCCAGAACTGTGCCCCTGCTGGACAATTGTGTCCCTGGCGTTTGTGTGTGCAGGAACCCACCCTCGGAGCCCCTTGCGAATGACTGCCCTGAAAGCCTTTGAAATGTTACCTCTTCATCCTCCTCCTCCTCCTCCTCATCCTGTGCCACATCCTCTTCCATCATCGCCCAAATTGTTTTTTCAAGGAGGCATAGAAGTGGGATAGTTAAGCTGAGAATGGCGTCATTGCCACTGGCCATGTTGGTGGAGTACCCAAAACAGCGCAACAAGGCACAATATATGCAAATGTCAAATATGCAAACTATGCCGCAATTTAATGTTTTTTACACCAAAAGGGTGTGTATTGAATAGCGGAATAGGATAAAAAACTGTGTATCTCACACGTACAAACACAGACTAGGCCCGATTAAATTTTTTCCTACCCTAAAGGGAGGATGAGGAAGAGGAGTATGGAACATGCAGCACCCTCAAATCTTCATAAGTATGAGATGAACCCCAAAAACTTGGAAAGGTGGATCTCTCTCACACGTACCAACACAGACTATCCCCCAATTTAACTGATCCCCAAAGGTTTTTGATTAAATAGCGGAATAGAAAATATGATTCAAAAAAAGTGTATGTATATCACACGTACACAACCACACTAGGCCCCAATTACTATTGTTTGTACCCCTAAAAGGCTAGATGAGGAGTAGGGGGAGTATGGAACAGGCAGCACCCTCAAATCTTCAGAAGTATGAGATTGTGTTCACTGTACCCCACAAAGATTGAGTTCACTGCACCCCACAATGATTGTGTTCACTGCACCCCACAAAGATTGTGTTCACTGCACCTCACAAAGATTGTGTTCACTGTACCCCCCAAAGATTGTGTTCACTGCACCCCACAAAGATTCTGTTCACTGTACCCCACAAAGATTGTGTTCACTGCACCCTAAAAGGATGTTGTTCACTGCACCCCACAAAGATTGTGTTCACTGCACCCTAAAAGGATGTTGTTCACTGCACCCCAAAAAGATTGTGTTCACTGTACCCCCCCAAAGATTGTGTTCACTGCACCCCACAAAGATTGTGTTCACTGCACCCCAAAAAGATTGTGTTCACTGTACCCCCCAAAGATTGTGTTCACTGCACCCCAAAAAGATTGTGTTCACTGTACCCCCCAAAGATTGTGTTCACTGCACCCCACAAAGATTCTGTTCACTGTACCCCACAAAGATTGTGTTCACTGCACCCCAAAAAGATTGTGTTCACTGTACCCCCCCAAAGATTGTGTTCACTGCACCCCACAAAGATTCTGTTCACTGCACCCCACAAAGGATTTTGTTCACTGCACCCCAAAAAGATTGTGTTCACTGCACCCCAAAAAGGATTTTGATCACTGCACCCCAAAAAGGATGTTGTTCACTGCACCCCAAAAATGATTTTGTTCACTCCACCCCAAAAAGATTGTGTTCACTGCACCCCACAAAGATTGTGTTCACTGCACCCCAAAAAGATTGTGTTCACTGTACCCCCCAAAGATTGTGTTCACTGCACCCCACAAAGATTCTGTTCACTGTACCCCACAAAGATTGTGTTCACTGCACCCCAAAAAGATTGTGTTCACTGCACCCCAAAAAGGATGTTGTTCACTGCACCCCAAAAAGGATGTTGTTCACTCCACCCCAAAAAGATTGTGTTCACTGCACCCCACAAAGATTGTGTTCACTGCACCCCAAAAAGATTGTGTTCACTGCACCCCAAAAATGATTTTGTTCACTGCACCCCAAAAAGGATTTTGTTCACTGCACCCCAAAAAGGATGTTGTTCACTCCACCCCAAAAAGATTGTGTTCACTGTACCCCAAAAAGATTGTGTTCACTGCACCCCACAAAGGATTTTGTTCACTGCACCCCAAAAAGATTGTGTTCACTGCACCCCAAAAAGGATGTTGTTCACTGCACCCCAAAAAGGATTTTGTTCACTGCACCCCAAAAAGATTGTGTTCACTGCACCCCACAAAGGATTTTGTTCACTGCACCCCACAAAGATTGTGTTCACTGCACACCAAAAAGGATTGTGTTCACTGCACCCCAAAAAGATTTTGTTCACTGCACCCCAAAAAGATTGTGTTCACTGCAGCCCAAAAAGATTGTGTTCACTGCAGCCCAAAAAGATTGTGTTCACTGCAGCCCAAAAAGATTGTGTTCACTGCAGCCCAAAAAGATTGTGTTCACTGCAGCTCACACACAGAAAAATGGATGTGGATCACTGACACCTGCCTATCTCCAATCCCACACCACACAGCAATATCGATTGTAGTTTGTAGAACACAGTTTCCCTAAAATTCAGCAGACTCTGTCCCTAACAGGATTGAGAAGAGATCGTAGATCAGGATTGAGTGCAGATTCACCCCACCCCCCACACAGCAATATCGATTGTAGTTTGTAGAAGACACTGACCCTATAATTCAGCAGACTCTATCCCTAAAATGCCTACAACTCGCCCTGCCTAAACACTCTGACCTGTCCCTCAATTCTATCCGGACACAAATGGTTTTTTCCTGCCTATCTTTCCCTAATCAGCAGCCAGCACGTTGATGTGTGCTCTGTCCCTGATATAAGCAGCATAATGACGCCGCTGCGGCTGCCTCGAACTTATAAAGACTTGGTCACATGCTTCAGACGGCCAATCACAGCTACTAAGACATTTGCAGGCATGGCTGGGATGGCTTAAGGCACACCAGTTAAACGATTGTTGATTGGCTGTTGAAAGCCCGCCATGAAAAGAGCGCCAAAGCATGCAAAACCCGGAAATAAAACGACCGAACACGGATTTTTACCCGAACATACAGTAAAGTGTCCGTGTCCGTGTTCGGGTACAAAAAATCCAATTATTCGGTACGAACACGAATAATACAGTCCGTGTTCGCTCAACACTACTGCTGTTCACAAACGCTCTCCATCCAACCTCACTGAGGTCAAGCTGTTTTGTAAGGAGGAATGGGCAAAAATTTCAGTCTCTCGATGTGCAAAACTGATAGAGACATACCCCAAGCGACTTACAGCTGTAATCGCAGCAAAAGGTGGCGCTACAAAGTATTAACTTAAGGGGGCTGAATAATTTTGCACGCCCAATTTTTCAGTTTTTTATTTGTTAAAAAAGTTTGAAATATCCAATAAATTTCGTTCCACTTCATGATTGTGTCCCAAAAGCAAAAGGTCGAAAAGTTCAAGGGGGCCGAATACTTTCGCAAAGCGCTGTATGCACTGTGTGTCTCTTCCTCCAGCAACTGAATGCCGGTGGGACAGAGACGGGCAGAAACCAGCTTTCAGTTGCTGCAGGGAGAGCAGCACAGTGCATTGTTTGCCCTACCTTAAAGACGGCCCTGCAAGTCTTCATTGCCCAGAACAAGCGGTGCAAATACTACCAAATACTCATGCCTGTATATAGAAATTTGAGCTGGCCATTTTAAGGGTTTTATCTGCTAGACTGAGGATTTCAGATTTTGAAAGTTAGAACATTAAGTGAGAAGAAGCAAGAAAGCATGTCCCATGTAGTTCATAAGTGTAATGTGGCAAGAAGTGCTAATTTAGTTTTTAATGGCCTGGGCCTTACCTCCAAACATATTGTCATTCTCAAACATGTTTGGGTCATTGAATGCATTGATGATCTGTATGTTTTCCTCCTTCATATTCTCAATCTTTTGGTGATGCATTGGCTCTATGGATCAATTTCTCTGATGCAAATAATGTTACTAGCAGTTCATCCTCAATCTAATACAAAATCGAAAATATACATAAGATGGGACTTTGTATATACCTCCAGAAGCAATAACACATACATTTTATAAAAAATCTAATTTTATTTTAGTATCAAAAAGATAACAAATACACAAAGACATTGCTTCTTTAAAAACAACCCAGGTGTTGGTCACATGTTACATGCGTATATTCAAACACAATGGTCTAGAAAACTTTCCTAGAGCTTGCCACTCAAGTGTGTCCCAGATACATGAAAGGGGAGGTTGACGCGTTTTGTGAATACTGCTTCCTCAGGACATCTTTGCTTTTCTTATATCTCGCACAATGTCTTTGTGCATTTAATATCTTTTTGATACTAAAATAAAATTCGATTTTTTATAAAATATATGTGTTATTACTTCTAGAGGTATATACAAAGTCCCATCTTATCTATATTTTCGATTTTGTTTTTACGGATGATACCTCCTTAAGTAGCTTTCAAACTAATAGGAAATCACCAGTTCACGTATTAATACATCCTCAATCTAAGCATTGTTTTGTGCACTGTTTCATACTTCCCAACTTTATGAGATGGGGTTTGAGGAACGCCTATTAGCAAAAGTACAAAGGCATAGGACACACCCCCTGTCACACCCCCTTAAAGGAGAATTATACAAAAAAAATGATTAGTTAAACCCTCAAGCACTTTTTTTTTACCACAATTATTCCTTTATGATGGCTTTTGAAATTTACAAATGCAGCAATTTAGAATTTGGATGAAAGATTTAGCACTACAAAACACTATTTGAAAGATAAATAGTGCATTTGTAAATACAACTATATAGATCAGACCAAAATGAAGGACAAATGAGGAGGAAAGAGAGACTTTTATCCAAATTAGGCACAGTCTCGATATCAGGGACAGTTGGGAGCTATGCTGTTTAGCTATTGATGCAAAAAAATAGTCCTTTTTTCCTTCAGTGCTTTTCCTGACTACTCTTTTGATTCTTTTTTTTCTGTATTCTCAAAAAGCTCAAAGCAAGGTTCCGTGTTCAAAGCTGATATGCAATATGCCAATGAGTGTAATTTTATATTTTTGTCAGACTGCTTTTTACAAGATTCGGGGCTTTGTCTTTGTAGCTTTTCCAATGGTGCAGTCAGCATTGCTTCATGTCTAATAAGCGCATTAGACCCTTTTGGCTCTGTGATGTGGTCTTGTTTCAAACTGTTATAATTTTGTTATCTTCAAGCTTCTCTAGATGCAAATTAAGCCTCTGAAGTTTTTATGTGTTCTATGTTCCTGATTTGAATTTGATGATGAGATTTTTTAAGTAACCACACAGAATATTGTCATGTTCCTGTGTGACGGCGGTATGTATGATCTTGTCTTTCCCTAATAATGTGAATGCAATCAATGTCTGTAAATGTTTCTGAATAGCTTTTTTCCTTATATACTTCATTAATGTATTTCATTCCAAATGAAAGTTACTGTACGTTTTTATCTTCTTGGTTTATTTAAATAACTTCCTGGTGATAACTGCGTATCAAGGCTACCTAGCCAGTAGCCATCTTTCACATCCAAAAAGGTAAGGATTGTTTTCATCTTAAAAACAAACAAAGAGAGGACCAATGCACTACCTGAGGGGTTTGACTCTAAGGTGTGGTCAATAAGTGTAACAAATGAAAAATTAGTGCTGAAAAATATAATATATGTAAATGAATAGGATACAGCAGAAAAAGCAGCCAATTCTATTCGGTGTCCCCACTGTAAGTGACAATGTGCAAATAATCAAATATTAGCGCAGATTTTTTTGATTTTTGATTGTTTTCATCTTGTTTTGGATTATACAATCTCGGGTTTGTTAAAGCAGATCTAATACCAGTCACTTCAATCTTATATACAGTTTAAAAAAAAATTTTGAGACTACAATCTTTATAAATCTATATTGAAAAAAACAATAAAATAAAAATTATACAAATAAAATAAAATTAAATTGATGAATTTTGACTTTATAGTGATGGGACATTGAATAGTTTATTAATAATTATGGAAAAGTGGTGGGATTAGATACATTTATACTTCTTCCCACACCTTTTTGGGTATGTAAACTAACTTATTTTTTATAGTTCTTTTTTGTCTTCTCTTGTAACTAGTTGTTTTGTGGTTGTCTACTACTGAATGATTACTTCTTTTATTTTGTATGTTTTTTTACATGTTCGAAATAAACTTAAACTAGCTTACTAACTAACTCACTAACTAACTAACTAAACATAAACAAAATAACTAATGGGCCATACACACTATAAGATTTTCTGAAGACTTTTTCCTTTAGACTTACCAAAACCATGTAATATGAGGTCAAACCTAAACACTTTCAATTTGTATGCAATCTGGCAGGCTCTTGCACTACATAGAAAAGGTAAATCTGAAGGAAATCTAACCACAAAAGTTGGATAGTGTGTATCCAGCTTAATTCTGCAGCTTTTATTAAAATAATACCTGGTAGCAGCAAGGGCCACAATCCCAAAACACTGGAAAACACTATGCAAGAAAAAAGTTATGAACTCAATCAACGTATGCATATGGAGGAACTAACAGCATCATTATATGATATATACCCTAATTTTGTAAACCTAGAGCACCTGGATAGTCATGAAAGGCTTTGATTATTTAAAAGACTTCTTGGTGCCCTAATAACAGACACTTGACAAGTATAAACATGATTTCAATGGATTTTCTCCATAAGGCTTGGTTCACATGGATGCAATGCGGGAAACCCTGCAAATTCACTGCGGGTTCCCGCATCACACCCGACTTGCAGGCAGTTCACACTGCCATATGCAAACTGCTGGGAGTGTCAATACAAAGTTAATGACACCCTCCAGATCGGTTCACATATCGCAGTGCGAACTGTTAATTTGGACAGGAATCTGATTGCATAGGTGTGAACACCCATGCGATCCGATTCTGGTGTGGACCAAAAAAAGGGCCCTGCACGAGTTTGGTCTGAATACAATGCAAATTCAGCCATACAATCTGTATGACTGAATTTGCATCACACAGACATTGGATGTGATTTGCACAGCAGTGCGGTGCGAATCACATGCGATGTCTGACATTGCACCAATCTGAACCGAACCTGAAGTAGAACTATAGGTAATTTTTTTTTTTTTTCGTTTTGGATAGAGCAAGGGAAGGTTATAACCCTTGTCAGATTTTTTTTTTTTTTTTTGCCATCTGTGTTTTATTGCAGAGATTTTTCTCAACCTCCTGTCCCATAGTCAAACAATAAGTGAGAGGAAATCCCTGCAAATTAAGGGAATTCCTTGGGGACCCCCTGGGCACCAGAATTTTTTGGGGACAACTCAAAATTTGGGATTTTCTTTTACTTTCACTTTTAAGGATAATGGTAAACAGGAGAAATAGAGAGGGTGAATCTCCCTAACGGGCACAGACAGCAATAAAAACTGACAAGTATTCTAATCCATCTCCACTCTATACAAAACGAAAAAAAAAGTTTTGCCTTTAGTTATAATTTAAGCTGAGCACCCCCTGCCCCCTGTTGTCAATCCTATTTACCCCTACTTTTCTTTTCTATCTTTTTCTCTTTGCTCAGGCTTGGTCTCAGGTGGCCTATTGCATCCTATATGTATGACATCTCCTGATGCCCGCCCCCAAAGAGCTAAGTAACATTAACAAAAATTTAAATCCAACTGCCTATGGGACTGTTTTTGAAGTAATTCAATACATAAAATGATATGTACAAATAATGCACTTTATTAAATATATATAATCATGTAGATGTTAAAACTCAATTAAAGTATAACTAAAGGTAAAACCTTTTTTTAGTTTTGGATAGAGTGGCGAGGGATTAGAATGCTTGTCAGTTTTTATTGCTTTTTGTTCCCCCATTAAGGAGATTCACCCTCTCTATTTGTCCTGTTTATCATTATCGTTGAAAGTAACAAATAAATCTTAAATTTTGGGTTGTCCCCAGAAAAGTAATAGAGGGGAAATATTCCAATGGGGACACTAAATCTGACGTCCCCACAAAATTCCCTTAATTTAAAGGGATTTTCTCTCACTTCCTGTTCGGCTATGGGACAGGAAGTGAAGGGAAATCTCTGCAGATGGTGAAAAAAAAATGTGAGAAGGGTTATAACCCTCCCTTGCTCTATCCAAAATGAAAAAAAAAGTTTTGCTTATAGTTTTACTTTATTTAACACCAGGAACTGATTTACAATTGCACATACTGTATGTGGCCAAATATACAAATAACCTCATCATATAGATGTCAGACATTGAGCCTAAAAATAAAGCAGATGATTAAGTTGCATTACAGATCTCAACAAGTTTGATGAACCAAAGTTCCATAAGGACTTATATTTAGCTTCAGGTCCATAGGGACCTATATTTCCAGGAGCTGTTTCCTCCCCGGGGGCTGCGATGCAACTCTACGGTCTGTCTCCCCTTATTTTTTTTTTTTTTTTTTCATTCTACTCATTCCCTTTTTCTTGTTCCTTTCCCTTCTCCCCCTTTCATTCCCCATTTTTAATTGCTTTTTTGTGTATTTTGTTTATATTTTGTTGTTCTGTTTTTTTGGTTTTGGTGTTCTTTGTTAGTCTTTGCTTTTGTTTTAGTTTGGTTGAATGGCAATTTAGTTAGTTTGTTGTCTGTTTTGTTTTTATTGTTGTCTTTGATCTTTCTGAGTAGAAGCCAGTAAAGGAGCCAGCAAAATATAAAGTGGGTCCCAGCTAGGCCTAGCTGGAGGACCTGAAGATAAAGAATCCCAGGAGGCACACCTGAGGAAGTACAAGCCTTTTTGTGTTATTTTTGTACAAAAGTGAACAAGTGCAGCCAGACAGTCAATAGGCCTCAAGCTGTTCAAGTTCTACAGTTCTGGGGTATCCCATGCTCCCTGCCCCATTTAGGTTTTACCCAAAAATAAAAACAACAGAAAAAGAAACCCCTAGACTTGAGCCAGAGTGTGCCTGGCTGTGCTCCTTAAGGGAAGTGCTACACATAAATATTTATAACTCGGATCTTCTTATAATATCACCAGGGACACCCCAAATGTGGACAGAAGAAAATACAAACACTGAGCTTAGCAGCACTAAATTTAGGACACAATTGCATATAGCAGGGTACCTACAGACAAAGTTGTTAGTACTACTGCCTGCAATTGCTTTAAAATCTCCCCTCCATGCAATAAGTCCCCTTCTGCCCTGCAGTAGCACTATGGCATCATTATGTACAATGCAGGACCAGCAGGCCTGCATTGTAAGTGAGGATGATGAGAGCCCCCCCACAACCCAAAATGTAAGAGAAAGGAGGAGAGCGCTGGCTGCTGGGGGGAGCAAAGGATAAGGTAAGTAAAACTGGTTTTTAATGTTCTCACTGAATAAAAACAATAATTTTACCCTTGCTTGGTGGTGAGGGCAGCCAAAATGCAGGGGCCATTTTTCATTTTTTTATTTTTTTTTAAACATTTTTTTTTTTTTTTTTTGCAGAACCTAAAACAGCTAGCAGGTTGAGGAGATATTCGGGGATTTTTTACAGCCTTCTGAGGAAGACTGTATTAGGCATACAGGGTTAAATTCAGAGCAGGCCAGGATGAACAGAAATTCTGAAGACAATAAATCTACACTGCTAAGACAAAATCTCTTTGCTTGCACTAGTGACAATGATTCTGAAATCCCCTCTTGTTGTTCTGACGTCAGCTCTTTTTGATTAGGAATGTCAGAGGGTACAGGGTTAGTGTCCACAGCGACCTCTGCAATTCTTAATAACACAGTGATGGATATGTCTTATGTGCACACAGTTTTTTATTTTTTTTTCTTGTTTCAATATTTTTGTTAGGTTTTGTAAAAATGCAAAGTGAAACCTACATGAGCAAGTTGTGTACTTGCCCAAATGAAAATATAAAGAAAAGGAGAAAGACACAACATCGTACAGTGTCAAAAAGATAACTATAATAATGACTAACTGAAGAAATGCAGGAGTGGCGCAATAGGCTCCATAGCGGGAAGTCTCCTGAGCTAATATCTAAAAAGAAGTTAAAACAGAAAACAACAAGGTATGGGAAACAGAGATGTGCATTAAACCAACTAGGATCATTACACTGAAAATTTTACTCGGTGGCTATACCAATTGAACCAGAAGGACCAATCTTTTTTTCCACCTTCAGCAGAGGATAGCATCCGTAAGTAACAAACATAAGTGTGGATTAGTGGTACTACTTCAATACAGAGAGGCAGATCTTGAGATTTCCACTGGTGGACTATAGCCAATCTGGCCACAAGTAAATTGTGTGTGAGTAGCTTGTGTAGATATTGTGGATAATTCTCTATACCCATATTCAGAAGAGCTAGTTGGGGGGGGGGGGGTAAAAGAATATGGAGTATGTATAATTTTGCTATTTAGCTGGGAGATATCAGATCAAAGGGTTGTTAGTTTGGGGCATCTCCAGAATATGTGGAAAAGGTTCCCTGTTTCCCCGCACACCTTTCAGCAATTAGGTGAGGTGGAGGGGTTTCCTTTTGTGCACCTGGGCAGGAGTTATGTACCATCTTAAACCAATCTTGTAGTAATAAGTTAAAACAAAAAGAAAACATGGGGTGTGGGACTTTTTAAGGGTGCTAAGACAAAACTACTCAAATGTTATATATAAAAATATAAACTTTAATTCTTCAAAAACAATGATAATAAAAACATTATAATACATTAGGTAGTATTAGCCTTTAATCTTACTGCATGGCATTTTTTATGTGAGGGTTTTTTTTTTTTTCATTTATTTATTTTTACAACCAATGCAGGTTTATCCCATTAGGTGCACACTATGAGTCTGTCGGGGTCGATCTGGCATGCTTGGGCGGGTAGGCCTGTGCTGTCTGAGGTCCCCATACGGACACCAGAGGCGTCCATGATTGGCAACGGATCTAGAGCTATGCCCCTGTTTACAGGCTAGGCTCTGACTGTTGCGATTTGGGCGCCGTCTACACAGGGCAGGTCTGTGTTAGATGGGCTGGGTCCCATCATCCATCTTGTCCGCGCCGTTGTCCGGTCAAGCTCCTTCTTCCCCTCTCCCTTAATCAGTCTTGTACTGATCGGGTAGGTGTGGTATTCCCTCTTTACTGCGCCCAGGTGAGGGAACCATTTAGCTTGACTGCTGACGCAGGGCGGCGGGACCCTGCCACTGCGCAGGTGTGGGGCCCTGTAACTTTGCGTCCGCATCCCGTACTGACATCAGACGGGGGGGGGTATAAAAGGAAGTGACAGACACTACGTCGGCCTGAAGGAGCAGCGCAAGTGTTTGTCTGATCATATCGAGGTATGTGTTCAAAGAAAAGGTTAATATATTGATGTGTGTAATGTTCCGGTACCTTTGGTACCCTAAATTACACTTTCCACAAGTGTATGCGCCCTACCATTTACTTTTGGAAAGGTGCGCATACACCTTTAAGACTGGAGCTGTCATCACTCAGCGCCGGACTAGATGGCTATTTAAGGCGTCGGCTCTCACTCACATGTGTTCGTTCAAACACCCTTATCTGGATGCTAACCTTGCTTGAAGCTTCCATGCTTGCAAGCTTACTTCGCTGACGGAACCTCGCTGCGCTGATCCCTGTATCCCGCTACTGGATCATCCGCCTCTCCTGAACCACCCTTCGGCTGTATCGCTAATAGTGCTAAGTACCCCGCAGGGGAATTCTCTATAAACTTATACTAAGCTTACACTATCTAGCTCTGCATAGTAGAGACTGTTTATCACATCTGCATAAACTAGATTGCTAGCTCTTGAGACTACTGCTACTTTTCTGCACTGGGTTGATCTCTTTTGTATGTCCACCTGCTATTCTATCATCTGCTATCATACAACATTGCTAAACCTTCCTGCATCCATCTGCTACTGTCTCACCTTCAAGTGTCTATCACCTACCACCTCCATTCATCCTATCCCTCAACCTTCATCATTGTGTTACCACATATATAAAGTCACTCTAGGAACCAGCTTGCTAATTGTGTGTATTTACTGGCTGAAATAAGACCTTCCACACATGATGAGTCATTGAGGTTGGGAATGGTATCTCAGCATATCTCTTACATGACAACTGACGTGGAACTATTTCTGCAGCTGAAAATCCACACCATATAAGAAACGCAGGAGCGTTACAGATTGAACGAACCTAAAAAATGGATTCAGCAGAAATAGCCACTCAGGTGACACAATTAAAACAGCAAGTATCTGCGTTAATACACGCACTTGCTGAATTAAAAGAAGACAATCAGGCTCTGTCGCAGCAGGTAATTAGACTGACACAACTTACCTCTGCTCAGTCCCCTGAACCCAAGATAAATCCCCCTTTGGTATTTACAGGCGATCGCAAAAAATTTCGCGAATTTAAAAACGCATGTGAGTTACTTTTTTTGCTAAAACCTCGTACCTACCTTACTGATCACATTAAGGTTTGTACTATTATTTCTTACCTATCAAGCGATCCTCGAGCCTGGGCAGATTCTCTTTTTGAGAAAAACGACCAGCTTCTCAACTCCTATGCCTTGTTCCTGGCAGAGCTCACTAGCCTATATGATGACCCCAATAGGCAGAGTACTGCTGATCTTCAGTTAAGATCCTTGAAACAAGGAAGGAGGCCTGTGGAAGACTTTGTCGCAGAGTTCAAGAGATGGACCCTTGATTCAGAATGGAATGATGCATCTCTGAAAACCCAATTTAGGCTTGGCCTATCAGAAGCCGTTAAGGACGAGCTCGCCCGAGCGGATCTGCCAAAAACCCTGGATGCATTAATACAACTCAGTATTACCATAGATAGAAGACTACGAGAAAGAAAGGCTGAAAAGATGGGAATGCCATTATCCGTTTCCTCTCGGAGTCTGGCCGTTGACCCCGTTCCTATGGAGATAGGAACCATACGCCCACCGCTATCAACTATGGAAAAAGCCAAAAGACGTAATGAAAATCTCTGCTTGTACTGTGCATCCCCGGATCACAAGATAAACGTCTGTCCCCTAGTCAACAAAAAGAAGGGTGAGTGTTCACATGTCTCTCTAGGAGGATTGACAACTTCATTCACTAACCCCTACATTTCTGTTTTTTTGACATTACAGTGGGACCAGAACAGGATTACTACTAAGGCCATGATTGACACAGGATCTTGTGGAAATTATATGGATATATGTTTTGCTGCTTTAAATAAAATTCCTATTATTTCTAAACTCAAACCTGTCTCAGTAAGTCTTATTACCGGTGTTCCGTTATCCTCTGGTCCGATCACCGATCAGACACAAGCACTTCTAGTCACTATTAACGAGTCTCATAGGGAGACTTCTACCTTCGATTTAATACCATCACCCCACTTTCCCATTGTGTTGGGACTTCCCTGGTTGCACACACACCAACCAACCATAGATTGGAAGAAACGGTCCTTGACCTTCCCTTCTTGTTATTGCGAGGAAACGTGTAACCTCCCGTTTTCCGGGAAGATTCTGTCTGTGGTGACAGATGAGATTGCACCACTATGTTATCAGGATCTTTCTGAGGTTTTTCTTGAGAAAAATGCTCAAGCATTACCTCCTCATCGAGACTATGATTGTAGCATTGATCTACTCCCAAATAGCAAATTGCCGTTCGGTCATGTTTATCCTCTTTCACAGGATGAACTTGCCCATCTCAAAACCTATTTGGATGAGAACTTGGAAAAAGGTTTTATTAGACCTTCCACTTCTTCCACAGCAGCAGGACTCTTTTTTGTTCGCAATAAAGATTCAAGTCTCAGACCTATCATCGACTACAGGAAATTGAATGCTATCACAATAAAAGATCGCTATCCTCTACCACTTATCCCTGAGCTCATTGAGCAGGTGCGTGGAGCTACCTATTTTTCAAAATTAGACCTGAAAGGAGCATACAATCTCATTCGAATCCGTGATGGACACGAGTGGAAGACTGCGTTCAGAACTAGATACGGATTGTTCGAGTATCTTGTGATGCCATTCGGCCTATGCAATGCCCCTGCAGTTTTCCAACGATTTATAAACGATATTTTTAAAGACTTACTAGATGTCTGTGTTGTGGTATATCTGGATGATATACTTATATATTCACGGACCCTGTCTGAACACATAAGACATGTAAGACTTGTATTATCGAGATTGCTTGCACATAATCTTTATGTGAAGCTGAAGAAATGCTTGTTCCATAAAGATGAGGTACTCTTTCTAGGCTACATCATATCCAAAACAGGAATCGAGATGGACATGAGTAAAATATCCTGCATTCAGGATTGGCCTACACCAACTACACGCAAGGCGCTACAGCGATTCCTGGGATTTTCACATTTCTACAGGAAGTTCATAAAAAACTTTTCTGCTATTGTGAGAACCCTCACACAGCTCACTAGCATAAAAATACCATTTAAATGGTCAGAAGAAGCAAATAAGGCTTTCCACTTGTTAAAGACAAGGTTTACTTCCGCTCCCATATTACGCCATCCAGACCCATCCCTCCAATACATTCCGGAGGTAGATGCGTCAAACCTGGCAGTAGGAGCAATACTCTCCCAACGACCTACCCCCACTTCACCACTTCATCCAGTCGCCTTTTTTTCTAAATCCCTGAGCAGTCCCGAGATAAATTACCCCGTGGGTGAGAAGGAACTGCTTGCTATAAAATTGGCTCTGGAGAATTGGCGACATTTACTCGAAGGCACCCAATTACCAATAATTATATACACGGACCATAAAAACCTCCAATATCTTCAGACTAGCAAAACTCTCTTGCATTGACAGGTACAATGGTCACTATTCTTTCTAAGGTTTAACTTCCTAGTGACCTACACACCTGCAGATAAGAACAAAAATGCGGATGCACTATCACGACTAACTGAAGAAAATTACTTTGAAATTCCTTCCGTTCCTATAATACCTCACAAACGCATTATTGGAGTTGTCCGTTCCTTGAAGGAAGAGGTTCTGCATGGTATAAGGTTGGATTCACCCCCACCACAACTAAATACCGATGCAGAAGGCCTCCTCTACTACAACGACAAACTTTACATACCACCTACCCTACGCACCAAGATCTTGGAATTATCGCATGATGTGCCTATGGCAGGACATATGGGTATGACAAAGACTTTCAATTTGATTTCTCGGCAATTCTGGTGGCCTGACATGAAAACATCTATACAAAAATTCGTCTGTTCATGCAATGTCTGTGCCAGGTCCAAAATTGACACTACGAGACCATCCGGCCTACTATGCAGTCTACCAATACCCCAAACTCCATGGGAGGTTCTGTCATTGGACTTCATCGTAGAATTGCCTCCTTCCAAAGGATTTAATACCATCTTGGTGTCAGTGGACCATCTGACAAAGATGGCACATTTCATTGCTATTCGCAGACTACCTTCGTCCAAACAAACGGCAGAACTCCTGATGAAACATGTCTTCAGATTACATGGTATCCCAAAAACTCTTTTGTCTGACCGTGGATCCCAATTTATTTCTAAATTCTGGCAAGAACTATGTCACATACTACGGATTGAGCGGAAGCTCACTTCTCCTTACCATCCGCAGACCAACGGACAGACTGAAAGAGTCAACCAATGCATCGAGCAGTATTTACGTTGTTACACTTCTTACCAACAGGATGATTGGTTGGATCTTCTCCCCCTGGCAGAATTTGCCTACAACAACGCAACTCACAGTACAACCAAGCAGAGTCCGTTCTACTTGAACTATGGGTTCCATCCCTCTATTCTCCCTCCACGCATCCTTCCTTCAAATAACCCAGTAGCCTCAGACTATCTTTCCCAAATAAAGGATTCTCTGGGTTTACTAAATACTACCATTGCACACGCTCACAGTCAACAAAAGAAGTACTATGATCTTCGTAGAAGACCTTCTCCACAGTATACTATCGGGGACCTCGTTTGGCTCTCAACAAAAAACTTGAGACTGAAGATCCCTAGCAAAAAGCTTGGACCTCTGTTCTTGGGACCTTTCCCAATCAAGAAACTTATTGGAAAAGCTGCAGTGCAGCTTACATTGCCAATGGACCTAAAAATCCATCCCATTTTCCATGTGTCGCTACTAAAACCCCATGTTCCGGACCAAGGAATAAGGCCTAATATTCCACCTCCCCCTCCTGTACAAGTTGAAGGTGGAGAAGAATACGAGATAAAAGAGATTCTGGATTCTCGTATCTACAGAAGAAGACTTCAGTACTTGGTTAGATGGAAGAACTATGGGCCCCAAGACGACACCTGGCTAAACACCTCTGACATACATGCCCCTAGATTAATCCGCAATTTTCATGCGAGATACCCAGACAAACCAGCTCCAGAGGCCTTCAGGAGCAGGCCTTAAAGGGGGGGTATTGTAATGTTCCGGTACCTTTGGTACCCTAAATTACACTTTCCACAAGTGTATGCGCCCTACCATTTACTTTTGGAAAGGTGCGCATACACCTTTAAGACTGGAGCTGTCATCACTCAGCGCCGGACTAGATGGCTATTTAAGGCGTCGGCTCTCACTCACATGTGTTCGTTCAAACACCCTTATCTGGATGCTAACCTTGCTTGAAGCTTCCATGCTTGCAAGCTTACTTCGCTGACGGAACCTCGCTGCGCTGATCCCTGTATCCCGCTACTGGATCATCCGCCTCTCCTGAACCACCCTTCGGCTGTATCGCTAATAGTGCTAAGTACCCCGCAGGGGAATTCTCTATAAACTTATACTAAGCTTACACTATCTAGCTCTGCATAGTAGAGACTGTTTATCACATCTGCATAAACTAGATTGCTAGCTCTTGAGACTACTGCTACTTTTCTGCACTGGGTTGATCTCTTTTGTATGTCCACCTGCTATTCTATCATCTGCTATCATACAACATTGCTAAACCTTCCTGCATCCATCTGCTACTGTCTCAACTTCAAGTGTCTATCACCTACCACCTCCACTCAACCTATCCCTCAAACCTTCATCATTGTGTTACCACATATATAAAGTCACTCTAGGAACCAGCTTGCTAATTGTGTGTATTTACTGGCTGAAATAAGACCTTCCACACATGATGAGTCATTGAGGTTGGGAATGGTATCTCAGCATATCTCTTACATGACAACTGACGTGGAACTATTTCTGCAGCTGAAAATCCACACCATATAAGAAACGCAGCAGCGTTACAATGTGAGAGTAGATTAGACTATAGGTCAACTGGCCCAATAACAAATTTTGTTTAGGACTCTCTTTTCCCCATGTAGATCGGTGTCCATTCTGGGCTTTGGTGAAGTCCATCTACAGTGCCTTGCGAAAGTATTCGGCCCCCTTGAACTTTGCGACCTTTTGCCACATTTCAGGCTTCAAACATAAAGATATAAAACTGTAATTTTTTGTGAAGAATCAACAACAAGTGGGACACAATCATGAAGTGGAACGAAATTTATTGGATATTTCAAACTTTGTTAACAAATAAAAAACTGAAGAATTGGGCGTGCAAAATTATTCGCCCCTTTACTTTCAGTGCAGCAAACTCTCTCCAGAAGTTCAGTGAGGATCTCTGAATGATCCAATGTTGACCTAAATGACTAATGATGATAAATAGAATCCACCTGTGTGTAATCAAGTCTCCGTATAAATGCACCTGCACTGTGATAGTCTCAGAGGTCCGTTTAAAGCGCAGAGAGCATCATGAAGAACAAGGAACACACCAGGCAGGTCCAAGATACTGTTGTGGAGAAGTTTAAAGCCGGATTTGGATACAAAAAGATTTTTCAAGCTTTAAACATCCCAAGGAGCACTGTGCAAGCGATAATATTGAAATGGAAGAGTATCAGACCACTGCAAATCTACGAAGACCTGGTCGTCCCTGTAAACTTTCAGCTCATACAAGGAGAAGACTGATCAGAGATGCAGCCAAGAGGCCCATGATCACTCTGGATGAACTGCAGAGATCTACAGCTGAGGTGGGAGACTCTGTCCATAGGACAACAATCAGTCGTATACTGCACAAATCTGGCCTTTATGGAAGACTGGCAAGAAGAAAGCCATTTCTTAAAGATATCCATAAAAAGTGTCGTTTTAAATTTGCCACAAGCCAAGTGCTCTGGTCAGATGAAACCAAAATCAAACTTTTTGGCAACAATGCAAAACGTTATGTTTGACATAAAAGCAACACAACTCATCACCCTGAACACACCATCCCCACTGTCAAACATGGTGTTGGCAGCATCATGGTTTGGGCCTGCTTTTCTTCAGCAGGGACAGGGAAGATGGTTAGAATTGATGGGAAGATGGATGGAGCCAAATACAGGACCATTCTGGAAGAAAACCTGATGGAGTCTGCAAAAGACCTGAGACTGGGACGGAGATTTGTCTTCCAACAAGACAATGATCCAAAACATAAAGCAAAATCTACAATGGGATGGTTCACAAATAAACATATCCAGGTGTTAGAATGACCAAGTCAAAGTCCAGACCTGAATCCAATCGAGAATCTGTGGAAAGAACTGAAAACTGCTGTTCACAAACGCTCTCCATCCAACCTCACTGAGCTCAAGCTGTCTTGCAAGGAGGAATGGGCGAAAATTTCAGTCTCTCGATGTGCAATACTGATAGAGACATACCCCAAGCGACTTATAGCTGTAATCGCAGCAAAAGGTGGCGCTACAAAGTATTAACTTAAGGGGGCTGAATAATTTTGCACGCCCAATTTTTCAGTTTTTTATTTGTTAAAAGCGTTTGAAATATCCAATAAATTTCATTCTACTTCATGATTGTGTCCCACTTGTTGTTGATTCTTCACAAAAAATTACAGTTTTATATCTTTATGTTTGAAGCCTGAAATGTGGCAAAAGGTCGAAAAGTTCAAGGGGGCCGAATACATTCGCAAGGCACTGTACATTGACTGATTTACAATAAACGCTCACTATATCAATACAAGATGGTGTTTGTGAAGCAGTGTCCCCTGTAGATCATTTAATATGGGGAGTGTTTTCTTTTGAAGTATTCAAATACCCAGTAAGTAAAAGAGGGTATATCAGAAGACGTTGGTACTGGGATAGGTAGTGCGCAGAAGACATATAGTAATTGGGAGAGTTTGAGAAATTTAAATGTAGCTGCCCATCCTGACCATGACAGTGAAGTCTAAGCTAGTGCTTCAAGTTCCTTAGGAAGGGAGTGGATAAGGGGGAGCATCATTTTCTTGGTATAGAGAGCAGACCTGCTTAGTCAGTTTGATTCCTAAGTAGGGTATTGAGTTTGTGGCCCAGATATTTAAGGGTACTGATCTTTAGTCAGGTGTTTAGAAATCCCTAGATCTAGGATCGATTACTTGGTAGCAGGGGCAGAATGATCGGTCGGGCACTTCGGACGTGGTCCGAGGGTCTGGCCTGGAAGGGGGCGCCTGGCCAGCAGGGGGGCCCGTGGCCCAGTACAGAATTCTCACCCGATGTTATCTGAGACACAACATCGGGCTGCTATCTGGGCCAGCGATACGTAGGTGGGAGGAGGGGAGGGGCCCGGCGGACGTCGCTGCTTCAGGGAGAGGAGGGTTTCCATGGTGTCCTGGCCTGCTGTGAGCGGGGGCGTGTCGGCGTCGCATACTGACATGACGTCGACGTGCACCGCCTCCACAGACTGTGATATGGGTAACGGTCGGAGACGGAGTCGGACGGTAACCAGTCACCGGAGACGAGTTCCCCCTGATGCCTGCGAATTTGTGAAGGAAGGAGTTCCCTCTTCCTCAATCCCTTCATCCCTCGATCCCTGGCTGTTTCAGTGAGTAGTTCTTTTTGGCCTCTATTTGAAATCCAGCTCTACTTAATGGTCTCTCCTGTGAGGAATAATGTGTACATACATTTGCATTATCCCACACAATTTTAATAAAAATATATGAATGATATATTTTTCATATATTTTTATTAAAATTGTGTGGGATAATGCAAATGTATGTACACATTATTCCTCACAGGAGAGACCATTGAGTGGAGCTGGATTTCAAATAGAGGCTCTATTTTAAATCCAGCTCCTCTCAATGGTCTCTCCTGTGAGGAATAATGTGTACATACATTTGCATTATCCTACACAATTTTGATAAAAATATGAGTCATATATTTTTATTATACATTAACTAGAGAAAATGGCGCCTCGCTATAAACAGATATAAAATTACAAATATGTGAATACGGCTGCCATTAATTTTGGATGTGCCAAAAAATATGTGAAGACGATTAGAGGCGGCGAATCCGAAAAGTGCTGGTACTAAATAAATAAATAACTTATATAAAAACCTGTCTCCTATCACATATAGTTCATGTAGTGTAAACAATACATTTAATAAATTAATTTAAATAGCTTAAACAATAAGTCCATTCATTTCTGTATTTTTCCAATCTGGACCAATCCACCACAAAAGTCCAAAAAAGCGTGCTCAAAAATCTTCATAAGAAAGTGCCAGTGCTTTAAATATCTCCTTCACCCTTGTGGGGGTGACTCACCAGAAGACAGAGGGCCTCCAGGACCCAATACACTTGTTAGAGATACTGGATAGCCTCCTATAGGGGTGGTATGACGCTGGTACCTTTCCTGGGGTTAGAGTAGTCTGCTGTGGACTTTTCCCTCAGCCCGGATAAGTATAGCCATTTTCCCAGGATAAAGCAAAAAACATACAATAGCGCAATAACGTTTTGATAGTTTATTAAAAAGAGGTCACAAAATGAAAACTCACATTAGATGGTGCCACATTTGGCACAGTACATCAGCAGAGCCAGTGGTAAGTCTGAACGCTGCTTGGTGCTCGCGTGCGCTCCAAGGTGCGATCCACAACAGAGCGGAAGTGACGAACCGGAAGTTTAGGGCCGGACCAACCTCAATGCATTTTGCGATAGCGCGTCATCAGGAAGTCATCGGCGTGATGTGGGTGTGGCTGGGAGGTGGGACGTGGGTGTGGCTGGAGGTGGGGCAAGGATGTGGCTGGAGGCGGAAAATGGGTGGGGCCTGGAAGGGGGCCCTGAGGGTTTTCAGTCCACCCCTGTTTGGTAGCATTCACTTTGTAATAAGATATAGCGCTAAAAGTTGATAAAACCTGTTGAACCAAAGCCATCTTGACATCTTCGGCAAAGAAATTTAATTTGTGCTCCGTGGAACCGATAAGTAAACCCAAGATGTTTTTGCTAAATCTGATGGTTTCTGCTAGAGGTTCGCTCATTAGGTTAAAGATAAGTGGGGAGAGAGGACATCCTTGTCTTGTGCTGTTAGAAATTTTTAACAGTTTTAGAGAGCATTGCACTTGGGTTGATGGGTGAGAATAAAGAGCAATAAATGCAGAGAATATGACCACAAAAAACATATTTCTGCAGGGTCTTGGTCTGGTAAGGCCAATGAACTCTGTCAAATGTCTTCCCTGCATTCAAAGGGAGGAGCAGAGAAGGCATCTGAGATTGTTGAGCATGTTGAATGATGTTGATCATGCGGAGTGTGGCATCAGAAGTTTGCCAACCTTTGGTAAATCCAAATTGGTTGGGGTGGATTAGATAAGGTAGTAGATCTATTAGTTGGTTTGCTTTAACATTTGCATATAGATTGAGATCATGGTTAATGAGTGAGATATGGTGAAAATTTTGGGGGGATGTAGGTTCCTTCCCTGGCTTTGGTAGTGTAAAGATCAAAGCATTTTTCATTTCCTTTGGGATGGAAGATGAGGTGGCAGTGGCATTGAAAAACCAAAAGAGAGAAAGAGTTTAGGAGAATATTCTTAATTGTTTAAAGTTTTCCCCACAAATCCATCAGGGCCAGTAGATTTGTTGTTTTGTAAGGCCTCTATAGCCTTGCTGATTTCCATAATCTGAAAAGGTGAGTTAAGATGTTCCAATTGTGTAGGAGTTAGGGATGGTAAATTGATTGCATTGAGGAAGGACTTAATTCAATTAATGTCAGGTGACAGAGAGGAAGGATCCTTGTAAAAGATACCATAGGTACTAAATGCATCTACAATGTCTTGTGGACCGGTTAGCTGCTCTTTAGAAATTGGATGGTATAGAAAAGATGTGAGATTTAAGGCAATGGCCTTTGAGTTGTTGGGACAGAAGTTTGCCGACTTTGTTTCTGGAAGCATAAGAGGACATTTTCAAGCGTTTTTGTTGTTCTTCGACTTAATTTTAGCACCAAGTAGAATAAAAAGACTGCACAAATATGCTTTATGCGCGGCCCATAGAGTAGTGGATCAGTTGTTGAGTTGGTACACAAAGAAGAACAAATTTGTCAAGGCGTTGGCGAAGTTCTTCTGAGTAGGAGGTTGATTAGAGTAAGTGAGTGCTCATTCTCCATACAAAGGCAGGATTAGAACATGGGGTATCCTCTGGTTATACATATTGGTGAGTGGTCAGACCAAGTTGTAGACAAAATGTCTGAAGTGGATATTTTCTGCAGAAGCCTTTTATCGGGGGAAAAAAGGGTCAATGCAGGAGTAGACATTGTGGCACATAGACCATAAAGAATAGTCCTGTTCTGTGGCGTGTTGACAGGGCCATACATCATGCCTCTTGGATGGGTTTGAGGAGTCAAGTTGCGGGTCTGGTGTGATGTTGAAATCCCCACACCAAATGAGGGACCAGTGTTGCACTTTGAAAATTTTTTTACGTAGTTTCTTTAAAAAAAGGATATGGTTAGGTTAGGTGCATACACTGCTGCAATTGGAAAGAGACTGTGTGTTTGTGTTAAGGTGCCAGGAAACCAGACCACACGGGGATGCAGGAAAAATTAAGCAGAATATTGCAGATTATTGGAGCAAACAACAATAAACGCTCAGCAAGAGTGAGAAAGTACGAGCAGGAACAAGCCAGGGTTAAGTCCAGAAGTGGGTAGTCATCAAAGCCAGGGTCAAGTCCAGAAGCGGGTAGTCTACCGATGGCTGGTCGTCTGGTGATGCAGGATCGTCTGCCGATGTGGGGTCAAGAGCAAGGAGAGTCATCAGCCAAGCCAGGTCATACAAAGAGGAACACAGAGAACAGAAGACTGCTAGCAGAGATTCACCTTGGAGCACAAAAGCAAGGGCAAAGACTGCAACCCATTAGGTGATAGAAATACAGTAGTCAGGAGTGCAGCATCATCACTGTGCAATGCCCAGGCAGCAGGCAAGTGATGATGCAATTAGAGTCTATAAGAGGCAGCAGTCTGCACATATCCAAGATGGCTGCCAACTGTAGGGCAAGGTAAGACCTTGAGTTTGACAGCTAGGAGAACACCTTTCGCTTTGGCTGATCTACTGCCAGTGAAAATGTGCAAAAAGGATTTGTTGGTGCATCTGGATTGGTGAAAAGTATGAAAGTGCATTTCTTGCACACAAAGAATATTGCACTGGGTTGAAAACTCCAGTTTCTGAAGCAAAACTCTTTTGGCTCTGTGGTTCAGGTCCTTTGTATTGATGGATCTTGATGGTCATGGTAGCTGTATGAGGAACAAACTATGTGTATTCAGTGATGAAGAGAGGATGCGATACACAAGCATGATGAGTACTATTGGTTGTTATGACAGTCTAAACTGAGACTAAAAGAGTTTAAAGTGTGCTTCGAAGCAGTGACAAAAAAAAAAAGAAAAACCAGGAGAACTGCTTAATGAAAATGGGTTGACAACTGTTAAAAACTTTCTGCGCTTGAGGCACAACTGTGCCCAGGAATGAAATACAGGGATAAAAGTTCAGTAAAGCTAGAGGCTAGGAAGTACCGGAATGGGAATATGTATTATAATTTCTCCTGGCTGCAAATTTAGCATGGATCTTTGGTGACTGCGCTGAGGCTGTGGATAGCTGGTAGGTGGTGCCGTTTATGCAGGGTATGTTGGGTCTGGTATGATGCCCCAGATATGCAGTTGTTGTAGGCCTGCTTGTAGGGAGAAAATGACATGTTTGTAAGGTAACCAGATGTTTGGCAGGGTTAGCCCATTGATTTGGAATTTTGTGGGTACTTAAGGCTTTTGTTATTGTGTTTAGTTGTATGTGACATTGTAAAGCATGCTGTGATTGATCTGTGTATAGTTGCAGATGAGAATAGGGTTCAGGCAGAGTTACGGCAGTTTTAGCTTCCTGCATGAGTTGATCTTTGATATGTTAGACATTGATGCACAGGATGAAATCCCTTGGTTTTCGAGTCAGGCAGGTGTCTGGGTTTGGGGAGTCTCTGTATGCGACTGATGACTAGCTCAATTTTTCTGAGCTTATAATATTATTTTAAGCAGGCCTCGGACGTATGTGGACAGATCGTGCGCTTGCACATCTTCGGATTTTCCCCTAATTTTAACATTATTCCAGGGAGATCTATCCTCTATATCTGCCAGTTTGTCTTTAATTCAGTTTTGTTCAACAGAGTGTGCCTCATGAGCGTCTATTAAATTGTTAATGGTGGTTGCGAAATCCCCCATTTTTGCCTCCATTTGCTCTACTGGAACATTTCCTTTAGAGTAGTATCCAACACTGGCTGGTTAGGGGTAGGGAACATAGTGATGGCATCAGGTGGAGCTATCTGTGACCCAGGAGTATGAGAAGAATGGCTCATCTCATCTAGATCCTCTTCTGGGGAGTCCATTCGCATCTGAGCCTTGGCTGGACTGCCTGTGATCGGGGTGCTGAGAGGAAAGCTGGCAGAGCATGTGTCATTGAGGTGAAACTCCATGATGTTTTGGAATGGAGCACCAGCCATCTCAGACTAAGAAGCCAGAGCAGCAGTGGAGAGAATGGTGAATGGTGCAAGGTCAGAGCCATCTTGCTGGTGCCTCTCCACAGGCTGGAACATGAAATCGGTGAGCTTGTGCGATTACCGCGCTCATCTTTCTGTTGCTGCTGGGGTGGCAGGTAAGCACAGGAGCTCGCCGGGCTTGAGATATCGCTGCAGATCGATGTCAAATAGTTGCTTGTACCCGATCCGGTATGCAGAGCCTAAGAGCTTGGCATCCATCTTGGGCTCTGGCCGGCCACGAAAGCCCCCCCCCCCCGCAAACAAATCTTCTATGTTTAAATTGCCTTAACCCTCCCTCTAATAGGACCCCCTTCTACCCCCAGGCCCCATAGCAGCCTTGTGGGCTGCAATGGCTATTGTTACACCACTGATAATTATATTATTTAGGAACTCTGCTGTATTAGCACCAGTCAAATATAAAGCCTGCAAATACCGTGTGGCTCTCTTGGCCTCTTGGCCTGAGGTGACCGTGTTGCATAATGTACAACTGTACTCTATAATCTGGTGCAGCTCTGTATAGTAACCAATCAGCTTCCACTTTTTTTCTCAACGTTTAAATGAACAAGCTGAAGTTAGAAGCTGATTGGCTACCTTGCACAGCTTTACCAGATTTTGCACTCTACAGTTTTAATATATCAACCTCTATACCTATACCAATATAACCTTTATATTGATCCATTTCTAATACAAATCTATTCTTTAAAATAATATCTGGTGATCCTGCTATGAAAGTTCTTGTTCAGGCACTTATTTTGTGGGGTTTAATTGCTTCAAAAGTACTGACATGGTATAGCAAAAGGATATGACACAACAGTAATAATACAGCTAACAGTTAAACTACAGCAATGAATATTTTGCAAATTGATGAACAGCAGAAAAAATATATTGTTTAGTTCTCCTTAACCCTATACTGCGGCAATCCTAATTAAGGATAATTACGTAACTCTAACTGTTCAGTAGTTTGTAATATATTCTCTTCTGCTGACCAGCTTGTTGGGGTCCAGCTGTTATGTCATAGCACACAGGATAATGTAACTTTAAGCATTGATTATGACACTGACTGTAGTCCCTTTAAGCACTGACAAAGTCACTGGGTCTGTTATAGTTGCAGGCAACACTGCCCCTCTTTTGACAAAGTATAATGTGGATTGCCAGTGGCCTCTCACAAACTTTTTGTGTTAGCAGGTGGTCTCCCTCTGTATACCAGGTGAAACACAACTGGTCTGTATTTGCAATGTCCTTCCCCCTTGATCAGGCAGTGGGCTGCACCAACATTTGTGGCTTCAATGTCCTCAGATGTTTGTCGCTGTGCTTCCCCCCTTCTTAGGTTATGCATCAGAAATATGCATCCTTTCAGAAACAGCCTCCATACTTCTTCTCCTCAGTCCAGGAAAGCTAGAGGGAATACCCTCTCCTTATTGCTCCAGTGCCTTTTGTGATCTGCAGTTTACTCCTTCCAGCACACCAAGCCAGCTCAGTCTCTCAGAACTACACCTCCCAGAATCCTTGCAATCCTGTGTGCCTTTCTATTAGGTAGAGGGCAGGCTCAACACTGGCTGTGCACAACTCTACAATAAGAGTACCCTTCTGTAGCTGTGTCTCCTCTAATGCCAAACACAGCAGAGTAGATTACATAGGCTTCTGCATACTAGGCAACGCGTTCTTTTGCATATTAGAGATTTGCTTGTATCAGGTCACTGACTCACCAGTTAGTGATGGAAGGATAAGTATGACAGCCTAGAGCTTGCATTGTTAAATAAATAGCAGCTCCTATATTAACAAGTTTCTTTTAAGCCCTGAAAGTGCTTGTTTAAACAGAGACATTTTTTTTTAATACTTTCATTTTGTTTCAATAGATACACATGTAGCACCCTTGTCTTAATGCAAGGTTGCTATTGAAATTTAGTTTGCTGGGCAGTAACTAGCCTGGCTGTAATTACCCTGTTTCCCTGAAAATAAGCCCTACCCCGAAAATAAGACCTAGCTTTAATTTTGGGGATGGCTGCAATATAAGCCCTACCCCGAAAATAAGCCCTAGTTAAAGTCGTTGTAAAAACATGCAATCCATTTTGTAAAAAAGATTATATAATATGCAGTGTGTCTCCTTTGAAACTTTATTGTGGAATATACCTTATTTACAGTGCTGCTGGGTGCTCACATGACCCGCCATAGATCTTCTGCTCTCCTCCTGGTTGACGTCAGCGGCCCCTTACTCTGCAGTGCTCAAAGCTGGGAAGAAGAGTTCCGGTGGGTCATGTGAGCACCCAACAGTGCTGTAAATAGGGTATTTTTCACTATAAAAATACAAATGAGACACACTGCACATTCTATAATCTTTTTACAAAACTGATTTTGACCAAGGTTTATTTTTGGGATTACAGAATATCCTAATGCTGACTCCTGAGCTGACAGGGAAGACAGGGGACACAGGATATTTTTTAAAAACATTTTATTGTTTTATTCCAGGTTTTTTAGAACAAAGAGAGGGGTAAATGACACAGTGCACTGTGCTGTCTATCATGCCCTAAAGGATCAGGATTTTTTTTGTTAGGGTTTCAACCACTTTAGGAGCGTCATGATGACGTGACTGTTCTTGAATAAATGTAAATTATTGTACGTACCGTAAATAGGTAAGACACCCCCTGAAAATAAGCCCTAGTGTGTTTTTTCTAGCCAAAATTAATATAAGACCCGGTCTTATTTTCGGGGAAACACAGTATACTGTGGTCAATTGAACTTCCTCTCTTAATCTGGGCTTGACTGCATTTCTCCCTTCCGTCAGTAGGTGGCACTGTTGCCTCTGACACTTGAGTGAGAATTCCGGTTAAACAAACTGTTAATGTTAATGTCTCTCTCAGCCAATTACAGTGTGACTGCAGCATTCTGGGAGACCTTATTTAGGTGAGGGGAGGTCCAATAATTGTTCTCTTCCCACCCGGACCCCTACGGGGAGGGTGTGTGCTGCTGTGCTGCTGCTGGCTAGGCCTGAAGCTTGGGGCCTAGTCACATGCCTGGGATTCTGCTGAGGAGAGCCAGCGACCCACATGGAAAAGAACATCCACAGACATCCAGTAACCTGTGTGAGTTACCTGCCTGTTTCATATGGAAGACAGCTGTCCAGCCAGTACAGACCACAAAAGAGATTGAATCTGGTGGAGAGCAGTTGCCTCCCAGATCAATCTGAAGCTTTATGGATACTGAATAAATCTCAAGGTCTGTTATCCTGTACCGCTGTCTCAGTACCTGTCTTTTTGTAATCGGAGTCTGCCAAATTGACTGTCCTTCAAGGGTGTCCTGAGCCCTACCCCTCTCTCCCCCAGTTTATTCTTGTCCTGTTGAGAAGAAATAAACTATTTTGTTACTTCAGCATAAAAGTGACTGGCGCCCATCGTTTCTTTTACCTGCATCACTACCCACCATGCCTGACAATCCACACCCACAGGAGGTATGTAGGCCCTCTCTGCCTCTGAGGGTCATCACTAGGCCCTAGGGGGTTCTGGGGGTCCGCTACACACATAAAACATTGCATATGGATATTTAATATTTACCACTTGCAGCCAGCAGGTGGAAGGTTCTGTGAAAGCTAGGATCTCTAAAGACACCGTCTTACAATTGTTGCACTAAAATTAGACAACTGAATGACACCTTCCTTCTGTGTAAGTAGAGAGACAAGTGCATCTTAAAGTAAAGTTTTCAAGGGAAAATCACAAGGGCTTATCCTCATGCATGTTTCTGGTCTCCAGACTTTGCATGACAGCCAGATAACAAGCTTTTTTAGAAGCATGAAACAATGGCACCTTCCAAGTGTCTGCTAGGACAGATTTTCTGTAGAGTTGCCTCTGTTGATTTATTTTTCAGAAAATGCAAACTATCTGGCTTCATGCGAACACAAGGTGTGTCTAGAAAATTTGGTAAATGGTCCGATATCTCAAAGGCAACATGGGCCAGGTGCGTGCATGCACATGGCTAACCAGAGACACGTCGAGAAGTGCCACCTAGCGTGGAGTACACATGACTGTGCAGGCAGTCGAACGTCTTCAGTGTGAGAGGTAAGGCCATAGTGCAATGAAGCAATGAGTGAACATCAAGCTCTGCTACAAACTGGGCAAAACGGCATCAGAGACGCATAAAATGTTGATGCAAGTGTACGGGATAGAAGTTGCGAGCAGAAAACATCTGTTGAAAACAACACAGGATGAGCCACGTTCAGGTCGGTCATCTAAAGGCAGAACCCCAGACATGATTGAGCGAGTGTGACAAGTGCTGACACAAGATGGGCAACTGACTCTACGGTTGATGGTGGAGGAATTTGGCATTAGCAAGGACACGGTGTGCACCATCATCCGCAAAGATTTGAGTAAGCGGAAGATCTGTTCCCGGTTTGTACCGCACAAGCTGACGGATGCAGATAAATCAACGCATCCGCCATGTTTGGCTAGAGTTGTACAGGACTGGACAGTGGATTGTGCTGCACGATAACACGCCTTTACACTGTGCGATCCATGTGCGCCAATTCTTGGCTCAGTACAGCATACCTGTTCTTGATCATCCACCTTACACCCTTGATCTGGCGCCTGCGGACTTCTTTCTGTTTCCCTACCTGAAGAGCGTCATGAAAGGCGCAGGTTTTGATGACGTGGCGGCAATGTGTGACAGAGGTTCTGCGATCGATTCCTAAAGAGACAGTTTCCAGAAGTGTGAAAAGTGTGTTTTGAAGGATGGCGATTATTTTGAAGGCCAATAAAGGTAATTTGTTTGTATCTTCTGTTTTGTATGTTTTCCGATACCATTAACCAAACTTTTTAGACACCTCATTTATTGCCTTTAATATTTTTGTATGTATACCAGCATTTCTGATATCACTCTGAATTGGCTGGTGCACTAGAAGTGAGCTCTGGGCACAGGACAGCTCTGAATTTCTGACATTTTTGCTGCAATGCACTAAGGTGGGTTGGCATGTGTTGGAGGACATTGCCTTAGTTCAGTGGGGTGCTATTCAATATGTCACCCCCATGTAATGTAAATCAGCTCTTTTACAGGGTTTACATGCACTTTAACCACTTGCCGACCAGCCGCCGTACTTATATGGTGGTAGGTCGGCTCTGTTCCAGGAAACAATGTACCTGTACGTCGTTTCGGTGGACAGCTAGTGGGTGTGCGCGTACACCGCCAGAGGCCCGCGCGCGTGACGATTGGCCTCAGGGGGAGCCAATAGGCGTATCTGGTGGCCGTGATGTCTGCTGGGCACCCACAATCGCTCCCCGTGGAGACAGAACGGCGGTCTGCTGATGTAAACACGGCAGACCACTGTTCTGTCAGTAATGAACACAGGGATCCTGTGTTCCTCCTATTTAGGAACACAGGTCTCTGTGTTCATCCAGCTAGCCCATCCCTCGCACAGTTAGAAAGCACACCCTAGGGACACATTTAACCCTTTAATCGCCCCTGGTGTTAACCCCTTCCCTGCCAGTGTCATTAGTACAGTACGAGTGCATATTTTTTGCACCGATTACTGTTGTAATGTCACTGGTTCCCCCAAAAGTGTAAAAAATGTCAGTTAGGTGTCCGATTTGTCCAACGCAATGTCGCAGTCCCACTAAAAATTGCTGATTGCCTCCATTACTAGTAAAATAATAAATAGACAAAAATACATAAATCTTTCCCCTAGTTTGTAGACGCGATAACTTTTGCGCAAACCAATCAATATACACTTATTGGGATTTTTTTTTTTACCAAAAATTTGTAGCAGAATGCATATTCGCCTAAAATGATGAAAACTTTTGATTTTTAAATGTTTTTTATTGGAAATGTTTTATAGCAGAAAGTAAAAAATATTGTTTTTGTTTTGTTTTTTCAGAATTGTCGATATTTTTTTTGTTTATAGCGCAAATAGTAAAAATTGCAGAGGTGATCAAATACTACCAAAAGAAAGCTCTATTTGTGGGGAAAAAAAGGACATACATTTATTTGGGAACAGCGTCGCATGACCGTGCCATTGTCAGATAAAGTAGTGCAGTGCCGTATTGCAAAAAATGGCCTGGTCATTAAGGGGGTAAAACCTTCCGGTCCAGAAGTGGTTAAGGGAAATGTCTACAAAGGATGGATATTGGTTTAAAAAAACTTCAGATTCTGCTTTTTTTTTTTTTTTGACTGTAAGCTGTATCATTACCTGCACTATGAGTCTTTTAGGCAACTATGTGCGGTTAGTATAAAAAGTAGGAGACATTTTGCTGCTAGGTTGTGTCCCCTCAGCCGGTTTAATTGCAGAACTGTCACTCTTAACTGGAATATCCTTCTAAAAACTTGCTCACCTCTAGTTACCGCAAGCAAACAAGAGAAAACCCACACTGAACATTGAACAATATTGAGCATTTATCAGCAAAATGGGGCTGCCAAACATGATGTCATCAGGAGAAATGGGAAATTAAAATATTATTTTATCCTATGAGTATGACTGAAATATTGGTTTTATGACATATATTCCCCCTTTTTTTTTTTCCAGCTTGACTTATACTGTATGTGATCACTGCATGATTTTACCTACAATAATTGTGTGACGTGAAGGCACAGACAGCCGCTGGCAAATTTCGCCAACTATTTTATTGGTTTTTGCCCAGCAGAGAACATCCAAGTTTTCTACTGTTAACCTCATTAGATTCACCACTTACCCAGAACTGCTTCATGTGGTTGTCCATTGAGTCCAACTCACTCTTACTCAGCATGTTGGGCAAAAAGAACAATTTCCTCTGCCTGTACTTTGATGCTGAACAGCACAGCGTCTCGTTGCTACATGTGACATCATAAAGAAGTCTGGTGAGGTCAGGAGTGTGAATGACACACACTTGCTGCGGCACCTCATTGTGAAAACACTGTATAAAGTCCTATCTGGTGCAATAAGCAAACATATCGGTAAGCCAGTAACTGACAGGTCATGTAGGAGCTGAAACATTTCCAGCTATGAAGCGAAGAACAAGGAAAGGACAGGAAACCGACGCTTGTTCTGAATGAATTGTATCTGCCAGTTCTTTAATTGTCCTTCAGCTTTACTCAGCTTTACCGTACATTGAGACTTATGTAATTTTTCTTACTGGCATGAATTAGTCTCCTTTTTTCTCTTTTATGAAAGCTGTTACATCCTCTGAGAGTCACTTTCTGCCATACGTACCCTGAGGGACTTCTAATGCAGCTTTGCTGTTATATTGTTGGCTGAACACAAGACTGCTAGTTCACCTCTTTATAGCGGATAGAATTCTCAGGCTCCTGGGACGTTGACATTTTTTGGAATGGAAACAGTACAGCTAATAGCACATTTTCGTCCTGACTTAATTGTGTTGAGAAATGATGTGTTAACAGATTTAAAACTACTTTATTATTACATGCTCACATCATTGCCTAAAAGTACAAGACCGCATTTTACTGGGTGTGTGAAAAATTCCTTTGTATAATATTAGTAGAAAATCAAAAGCATTTTTCTTTTTCGGTTGGAGAAGCAATTAGATGAAAATGCGTGATACCTTTTAAAGACTAATTAGACTATAAACATTAAAAAAAACAAGCTTTTCTTACCATGAGGCAAGGTGATACTTTTGTTTCAGCATTCTTAGGCCTCGTTCACACAGGCAACTGGAGTGCAATAAAAACAGGCAGTTGATCCATAGATTTGCCACCCTCTGACCGCCTACCTAAAAATAGCATATAACAATAACAAGCCTGACCCAAAATGGCTGCCAGAGTCACATGGAGTGGCAGCATCCAACTGGATTTCTTCATCAGTGACCCAGGCAACCATAAAGAAACTGTGTTCTCTAAGGGTTCATTTCAGTCAGGATCCACTCACTCTCCCGTCCAACCTGGGGTGCTTACCACAAGTACTCGGGAATAGATCAAAACACACCAATAGTATTGCAAATCCTATTCAAAGCTTTATTCATTGTTTTCAAACTTATATGGGAAAACAAATGGGCAGGTATAATATAAGGTGACCAGATTTTTAAAATAAAATCCGGGGAAATTATTTTTTTAAATTGTAAAATGGCACAGGACTGCATAATACACAGAGCACTGGGTACAGGACTGCAAAATACGCAGAGCGCTGGGCACCCGGACTGCATAATGCACAGAGCTCTGGACACAGTACTACTTAATACACAGAGCGCTGAGCACAGGACTGAATAATACACAGAGAGCGGAGCACAGGAATGCATAATACACACAGTGCTGGATACAGGACTGCATAATACACAGAGTGCTGGGCACAGGACTGCACAATACACAGAGCGCTGGGCACAGGACTGCATAATACACAGAGCACTGGGTACAGGACTGCAAAATACACATAGCGCTGGGCACAGGACTGCATAATACACAGAGCACTGGGTACCGGACTGCAAAATACACAGAGCACTGGGCACCCGGGCTGCATAATGCACAGAGCTCTGGACACAGTACTACATAATACACAGAGCGCTGAGCACAGGACTGAATAATACATAGAGAGGGGAGCACAGGAACGCATAATACACAGAGTGCTGGGCACAGGATTGCATAATACACAGAGTGCTGGGCACATGACTGCACAATACACAGAGCACTGGGCACAGGACTACATAATACACAGAGCACTTGGCACGGGACTACATAATACACAGAGTGCTGGAAACAGGACTACATAATACACAGAGCACTGGGTTCAGGACTACATAATACACAGAGCGCCGGGCACAGGACTACACAATACACAGAGTGCTGGGCACAGGACTAAATAATACACAGAGCGCTGGGTATATATACATTATATATATATATGGGTATATGTGCACAATTCCACGAGGACTCTTGTTGGGCTCTTTGCTGATATTACATGATTATACTTTGTACCTTGAATGTATGTACTAATTATTATAAATTTTTAATTATATAAAGTTCATATTATTTCCTTGCTGGTACACATATACATACTTATGATTAATGTTATATGGTGGCTGCAGTAGTTCCTCTTCTCCCAATTACTTTGATTAGATTACTGGCTAATTTATTAGGGAAGACTTTCCCTCTGCTCACAGAGGCCCTGTCCTAGGTGGAGGCACTGCCAACTTTATTATCAAACCCACTCTTCCACTTAGCAAAAGTTCTGGTTCTCTTATTTATGTACAGATTTAATGCAATATCCTGTTTGGGGAGGGAAATTTCTCATAGCTCCATCAAACGATACCTACATTTGGAGGCACTACAAAAATCAAAGTGGGATTAACAGTAGTATGGATGAGCAATATAATCCAGAGCAGCATTCTCAAGTTGCTCCTAAAGAACCTAACCTGCTCCTAGGTGCAATAATAGATTTACCCGGCACTTTCCTATCAGTTTCGCATAAAAGAAGAACCCGGATCAGTTAGCTGTTCTCACAGGCTGGATAGAGATATAGAACACCTTAGTTGGTGAAGGTGGTACTTTAGTCAAACTGACTGAAATGTTAGCACACAGTTTACAGGCAGCACATTACAGGAAGTTAAAAGTGTTTTCTGGTAATGTCCCTGTGCCACAAGGTAAAGAAAGTTTTGAATTCTAGAAAGAGCACACTCTCTAATGTTTAAGGGAGTGCTCTTATTCAGAAGTAGGGAAGTAACACTTTGTCACTAAAAGTCTGCAGTCCCCAGCTGCAGAATTAACAGAATTAGCTTCATTTACTGAAAACAGTGACTTGGAAGATCTCCCTTGTCCTGGTGTTGGAGCTCTTTGTGCAATGGTTTGCCAATGTTGAAGATCAAATTACCTTTTCTCAAATTTGGCTTTATGACTCCATAGGAGGTTGATGAGAAGCTGTGTCAGACATATGTGCTCACCTTGAAGCATTGTAGTCCATTGAGAAAAGTTCCATATCTCCACAGGGGATAATAAGGAGTCAAAAAGGCTGACATGCTAATTAGAACTCTGCATAGGGCTGTGAATGCCAAAGACCAAGAGATGTTGGGGACTGATTGGGAGAAGTTCAAGACAGATAAAAGATTGCTCTATCATGTGGTCTTGTATAATGACCACCGTGAGACATGACAACTGGTTCTCCATCAATGTTTCAGAAAGATGTTTTTCAGATGTCTGCATGATCTCCATGGTCATCTGGGACCTGAGAAAATGTATGACATAATTCAAGACAGTTTCTATTGGCCCAAGATGAGAGATACCATGACAAGTCTATGTAGACATTGCCTCAGATGTTTGCAGAGGAAAGCCCTGCTAGTTTAATATGCTCCAATGGGACATTTACAGAGTTTGGGCTCCATGGACTTTGTATAGGTTTTCTTTGCATTGACAATGATTCAGTAGGGATTGGAAATGTACTGCTGGTGACCCACCACTGTTCCTGATAGTCCAAGTTTTTCCTACCAAGGATCAAAGGGCAGTTACAGTCACAAGAGTGGCTTAGGAAAAGTATTTTATCCATACAGTCTACCCCACAGATTGCACTCAGATCAGGGCAGAGATTTTGAAATCCATCTAATTAAAAAGTTACCTCAGTTGCTGAACATTCACAAAAGTCGAACCACCTCTTATCACCCTGAAGGGGATGCTCTCCCTGGGAGATTCAACAGGACCTTTCTTGATATTCTAGGTTCCTTACAGACTGGTGACAATTGTACCTGGAGCAGCAGCATTAAAACCATGGTCCATGCTTTTAACAGCATCAAGCATAAGAGTATAGGATTTTCCCCCGATTTCCTGATGTCGGAGAGGGAGCCTAGATTGCCCATTGACCTCCAGCTAGAAATTTCCACCAATGGTATTAGTTATCAAAGTCATTACCAGTATGTGGCTTGTCTGAAAGATACCCTCAAGTCTGCTTATCGATTAGCTGAAGTAAATGCCGCTAAAATAAACAAAGGGAACAAAATAAGGTTTGATCTTAGGGTGAGATACACAGATCTGAAACCAGGTGACCGAGTCTTGCTACAGAACTTGGGAGCCAAGGGAAAGCATAAGCTGGCTGACCAATAGTGAAATGAGATTTTTACAGTATTGAATAAATTGCTTTGGATCCCAGTATACATGATAAAGGGACCTGAAGGTGGGATCTAAGCCTGGTTTAGAAAGCATTTGCTGCCTATTCCTCAGGTCAGTGATGAATATAGCTCAGGTGATACTACAGAGCCTGACTCACCCCAGTTTCAAGCAGACCTCTAATCTGATTTTCCTGATACCCATGAGAGTGATTGGACTGTAGTTTCTGAGGTCCTAGCTCAACTGCACTCTCTCCTCCAAGAGAGCCCCTGAATAGTGTTGAGCGAACACGGACTGTATTATTCGTGTTCGTACCGAATAATTGGATTTTTTGTACCCGAACACGGACACGGACACTTTACTGTATGTTCGGGTAAAAATCCGTGTTCGGTCGTTTTATTTCCGGGTTTTGCATGCTTTGGCGCTCTTTTCATGGCGGGCTTTCAACAGCCAATCAACAATCGTTTAACTGGTGTGCCTTAAGCCATCCCAGCCATGCCTGCAAATGTCTCAGTAGCTGTGATTGGCCGTCTGAAGCATGTGACCAAGTCTTTATAAGTTCGAGGCAGCCGCAGCGGCGTCATTATGCTGCTTAGATTCAGGGACAGAGCACACATCAACGTGCTGGCTGCTGATTAGGGAAAGATAGGCAGGAAAAAACCATTTGTGTCCGGATAGAATTGAGGGACAGGTCGGAGTGTTTAGGCAGGGCGAGTTGTAGGCATTTTAGGGATAGAGTCTGCTGAATTATAGGGTCAGTGTCTTCTACAAACTACAATCGATATTGCTGTGTGGGGGGTGGGGTGAATCTGCACTCAATCCTGATCTACGATCTCTTCTCAATCCTGTTAGGGACAGAGTCTGCTGAATTTTAGGGAAACTGTGTTCTACAAACTACAATCGATATTGCTGTGTGGTGTGGGATTGGAGATAGGCAGGTGTCAGTGATCCACATCCATTTTTCTGTGTGTGAGCTGCAGTGAACACAATCTTTTTGGGCTGCAGTGAACACAATCTTTTTGGGCTGCAGTGAACACAATCTTTTTGGGCTGCAGTGAACACAATCTTTTTGGGCTGCAGTGAACACAATCTTTTTGGGCTGCAGTGAACACAATCTTTTTGGGGTGCAGTGAACAAAATCTTTTTGGGGTGCAGTGAACACAATCCTTTTTGGTGTGCAGTGAACACAATCTTTGTGGGGTGCAGTGAACAAAATCCTTTGTGGGGTGCAGTGAACACAATCTTTTTGGGGTGCAGTGAACAAAATCCTTTTTGGGGTGCAGTGAACAACATCCTTTTTGGGGTGCAGTGAACACAATCTTTTTGGGGTGCAGTGAACAAAATCCTTTGTGGGGTGCAGTGAACACAATCTTTTTGGGGTGGAGTGAACAACATCCTTTTTGGGGTGCAGTGAACAAAATCCTTTTTGGGGTGCAGTGAACAAAATCATTTTTGGGGTGCAGTGAACACAATCTTTTTGGGGTGCAGTGAACACAATCTTTGTGGGGTGCAGTGAACACAATCTTTTTGGGGTGGAGTGAACAACATCCTTTTTGGGGTGCAGTGAACAACATCCTTTTTGGGGTGCAGTGAACACAATCTTTTTGGGGTGCAGTGAACACAATCTTTGTGGGGTACAGTGAACAGAATCTTTGTGGGGTGCAGTGAACACAATCTTTGGGGGGTACAGTGAACACAATCTTTGTGAGGTGCAGTGAACACAATCTTTGTGGGGTGCAGTGAACACAATCATTGTGGGGTGCAGTGAACTCAATCTTTGTGGGGTACAGTGAACACAATCTCATACTTCTGAAGGTTTGAGGGTGCTGCCTGTTCCATACTCCCCCTACTCCTCATCTAGCCTTTTAGGGGTACAAACAATAGTAATTGGGGCCTAGTGTGGTTGTGTACGTGTGATATACATACACTTTTTTGGGATCATATTTTCTATTCCGCTATTTAATCAAAAACCTTTGGGGATCAGTTAAATTGGGGGATAGTCTGTGTTGGTACGTGTGAGAGAGATCCACCTTTCCAAGTTGTTGGGGTTCATCTCATACTTCTGAAGGTTTGAGGGTGCTGCCTGTTCCATACTCCCCCTACTCCTAGCCTTTTAGGGGTACAAACAATAGTAATTGGGGCCTAGTGTGGTTGTGTACGTGTGATATACATACACTTTTTTGGGATCATATTTTCTATTCCGCTATTTAATCAAAAACCTTTGGGGATCAGTTAAATTGGGGGATAGTCTGTGTTGGTACGTGTGAGAGAGATCCACCTTTCCAAGTTGTTGGGGTTCATCTCATACTTCTGAAGGTTTGAGGGTGCTGCCTGTTCCATACTCCCCCTACTCCTCATCTAGCCTTTTAGGGGTACAAACAATAGTAATTGGGGCCCAGTGTGGTTGTGTACGTGTGATATACATACACTTTTTTGGGATCATATTTTCTATTCCGCTATTTAATCAAAAACCTTTGGGGATCAGTTAAATTGGGGGATAGTCTGTGTCGGTACGTGTGAGAGAGATCCACCTTTCCAAGTTGTTGGGGTTCATCTCATACTTCTGAAGGTTTGAGGGTGCTGCCTGTTCCATACCCCCCCTACTCCTCATCTAGCCTTTTAGGGGTACAAACAATAGTAATTGGGGCCTAGTGTGGTTGTGTACGTGTGATATACATACACTTTTTTTGGATCATATTTTCTATTCCGCTATTTAATCAAAAACCTTTGGGGATCAGTTAAATTGGGGGATAGTCTGTGTTGGTACGTGTGAGAGAGATCCACCTTTCCAAGTTGTTGGGGTTCATCTCATACTTCTGAAGGTTTGAGGGTGCTGCCTGTTCCATACTCCCCCTACTCCTCATCTAGCCTTTTAGGGGTACAAACAATAGTAATTGGGGCCCAGTGTGGTTGTGTACGTGTGATATACATACACTTTTTTGGGATCATATTTTCTATTCCGCTATTTAATCAAAAACCTTTGGGGATCAGTTAAATTGGGGGATAGTCTGTGTCGGTACGTGTGAGAGAGATCCACCTTTCCAAGTTGTTGGGGTTCATCTCATACTTCTGAAGGTTTGAGGGTGCTGCCTGTTCCATACCCCCCCTACTCCTCATCTAGCCTTTTAGGGGTACAAACAATAGTAATTGGGGCCTAGTGTGGTTGTGTACGTGCGAGATACATACACTTTTTTTGATCATATTTCCTATTCCGCTATTCAATAAAAACCTTTGAGGATCAATTGAATTGCGGGATAGTCTGTGTCGGTACGTGTGAGAGAGATCCACCTTTCCAAGTTGTTGGGGTTCATCTCATACTTCTGAAGGTTTGAGGGTGCTGCCTGTTCCATACTCCCCCTACTCCTCATCTAGCCTTTTAGGGGTACAAACAATAGTAATTGGGGCCCAGTGTGGTTGTGTACGTGTGATATACATACACTTTTTTTGGATCATATTTTCTATTCCGCTATTTAATCAAAAACCTTTGGGGATCAGTTAAATTGGGGGATAGTCTGTGTCGGTACGTGTGAGAGAGATCCACCTTTCCAAGTTGTTGGGGTTCATCTCATACTTCTGAAGGTTTGAGGGTGCTGCCTGTTCCATACCCCCCCCTACTCCTCATCTAGCCTTTTAGGGGTACAAACAATAGTAATTGGGGCCTAGTGTGGTTGTGTACGTGCGAGATACATACACTTTTTTTGATCATATTTCCTATTCCGCTATTCAATAAAAACCTTTGAGGATCAATTGAATTGCGGGATAGTCTGTGTCGGTACGTGTGAGAGAGATCCACCTTTCCAAGTTGTTGGGGTTCATCTCATACTTCTGAAGGTTTGAGGGTGCTGCCTGTTCCATACTCCCCCTACTCCTCATCTAGCCTTTTAGGGGTACAAACAATAGTAATTGGGGCCTAGTGTGGTTGTGTACGTGTGATATACATACACTTTTTTTGGATCATATTTTCTATTCCGCTATTTAATCAAAAACCTTTGGGGATCAGTTAAATTGGGGGATAGTCTGTGTTGGTACGTGTGAGAGAGATCCACCTTTCCAAGTTGTTGGGGTTCATCTCATACTTCTGAAGGTTTGAGGGTGCTGCCTGTTCCATACTCCCCCTACTCCTCATCTAGCCTTTTAGGGGTACAAACAATAGTAATTGGGGCCCAGTGTGGTTGTGTACGTGTGATATACATACACTTTTTTGGGATCATATTTTCTATTCCGCTATTTAATCAAAAACCTTTGGGGATCAGTTAAATTGGGGGATAGTCTGTGTCGGTACGTGTGAGAGAGATCCACCTTTCCAAGTTGTTGGGGTTCATCTCATACTTCTGAAGGTTTGAGGGTGCTGCCTGTTCCATACCCCCCCTACTCCTCATCTAGCCTTTTAGGGGTACAAACAATAGTAATTGGGGCCTAGTGTGGTTGTGTACGTGTGATATACATACACTTTTTTTGGATCATATTTTCTATTCCGCTATTTAATCAAAAACCTTTGGGGATCAGTTAAATTGGGGGATAGTCTGTGTTGGTACGTGTGAGAGAGATCCACCTTTCCAAGTTGTTGGGGTTCATCTCATACTTCTGAAGGTTTGAGGGTGCTGCCTGTTCCATACTCCCCCTACTCCTCATCTAGCCTTTTAGGGGTACAAACAATAGTAATTGGGGCCCAGTGTGGTTGTGTACGTGTGATATACATACACTTTTTTGGGATCATATTTTCTATTCCGCTATTTAATCAAAAACCTTTGGGGATCAGTTAAATTGGGGGATAGTCTGTGTCGGTACGTGTGAGAGAGATCCACCTTTCCAAGTTGTTGGGGTTCATCTCATACTTCTGAAGGTTTGAGGGTGCTGCCTGTTCCATACCCCCCCTACTCCTCATCTAGCCTTTTAGGGGTACAAACAATAGTAATTGGGGCCTAGTGTGGTTGTGTACGTGTGATATACATACACTTTTTTTGGATCATATTTTCTATTCCGCTATTTAATCAAAAACCTTTGGGGATCAGTTAAATTGGGGGATAGTCTGTGTCGGTACGTGTGAGAGAGATCCACCTTTCCAAGTTGTTGGGGTTCATCTCATACTTCTGAAGGTTTGAGGGTGCTGCCTGTTCCATACCCCCCCTACTCCTCATCTAGCCTTTTAGGGGTACAAACAATAGTAATTGGGGCCTAGTGTGGTTGTGTACGTGCGAGATACATACACTTTTTTTGATCATATTTCCTATTCCGCTATTCAATAAAAACCTTTGAGGATCAATTGAATTGCGGGATAGTCTGTGTCGGTACGTGTGAGAGAGATCCACCTTTCCAAGTTGTTGGGGTTCATCTCATACTTCTGAAGGTTTGAGGGTGCTGCCTGTTCCATACTCCCCCTACTCCTCATCTAGCCTTTTAGGGGTACAAACAATAGTAATTGGGGCCCAGTGTGGTTGTGTACGTGTGATATACATACACTTTTTTTGGATCATATTTTCTATTCCGCTATTTAATTTAACTGGGCCTCCATGCGAGACCTGTGTGCCTTGTTGCGCTGTTTTGAGTACTCCACCAACATGGCCAGTGGCAATGACGCCGTTCTCAGCTTAACTATCCCACTTCTATGCCTCCTTGAAAAAACAATTCGGGCGATGATGGAAGAGGATGTGGCACAGGATGAGGAGGAGGAGGAGGAGGATGAAGAGGTAACATTTCCAAGGCTTTCAGGGCAGTCATTCGCAAGGGGCTCCGAGGGTGGGTTCCTGCACACGCAAACGCCAGGGACGCAATTGTCCAGCAGGGGCACAGTTCTGGAGGATGAGGAGGATGAGGAGGAGGAGGAGCTGGAGGAGGAGATGGAACCATGTTCACAGCAGGGTGGCACCCAGGCCAGCTCATGGCCATCACTGGTGCGTGGCTGGGGGGATACAGAGGACACGGACCATACACCTCCCACAGAGGACAGCCTTTCGTTGCCTCTGGGCAGCCTGGCACACATGAGCGATTACATGCTGCAGTGTCTCCACAACGACCGCCGAGTTGCCCACATTCTAACTTGTGCTGATTACTGGGTGGCCACGCTGCTGGATCCCCGTTACAAGGACAACGTACCGTCCTTAATTCACTCACTGGAGCGCGATCGCAAGATGCGCGAGTACAAGCGCACGCTGGTAGACGCCATGCTGCTGGCATTCCCATCTGACAGCGGGGCCACAGTGGAAGCACAAGGCAGAGGAGGAGGAGGAGGAGGTCGCCAACGCAACCAGGGCACCGCCAGCACCTCAGAAGGCAGGGTTAGCATGGCCGAAATGTGGAAAAGCTTTGTCAGCACGCCACAACAAACAGCAGCACCAGCAGCTCAGATGGAACGTCTTAGCAGGAGGCAGCATTTTACCAACATGGTGGAGCAGTATGTGTGCACACGCCTACATGTAGTGAATGACGGGTCTGCCCCCTTCAACTTCTGGGTCTCCAAATTGGGCACATGGCTTGAGCTTGCCCTTTACGCCTTGGAGGTGCTGGCGTGCCCTGCAGCCAGTGTATTATCTGAACGGGTATTTAGCACGGCTGGGGGCGTTATAACAGACAAGCGCAGCCGCCTGTCCAGAGACAATGTGGACAAGCTCACGTTCATTAAAATGAACCAGGCATGGATCCCACGGGACTTTTCCGTACCTTATGCAGAATAGCAATGGATACCGACCTTACCCACCCATTGTTCCATTTTTGCTCTTTCTCACTCTTTTGGGGTGTACCCTCATTTAAAATTTTTGAAAAGAAGCAGTGTTGGCTACCTCGTCCTCCTCCTCAGGGCCAGATTAATGTAGGGGCTATTGGAGCTGCAGCTCCAGGCCCCTACCTTTTATATAGGCCCCGGGTTGGCCATATTCACTGTTACCGCTCTTCTGTCACTTGTAAACACAGAAGTCTGGCTTCTATGCTCGCTTCCCCAGGCAGCACCCTCAGAACCTCCCCACACAGCGTGAAGGCCGGACAAGGAGGGACAGTTGGCGATGCATGGATGTGTTTATGGGCTTCAGAGACAGCATCCCATGTTGAATTAGGCATGCATGGCTGCACCCTTCCTCCTCTGGGTGCATGGCAAGGCACGGCCCTTAAGGCCCTTCAAAATCCTCAGCACCAAGCCCATGATGCTGTTAATCCGGCCCTGGTCCTCCTCCACCGCCGCTTCCACCTACACCGCCCATAGGTGTGCGCAGCCTATTGCATTAAGGTGTGCACCCCAAAGTTGAAATACACATGCATGTGTTTGCCAGCAGGGAGAGTAATGTATCGGGGCCATGTACCTGTAGGCAAGGAGAAATAGAGCAGAGCAGGTCCCAGGGAGATCTTTCCCATCTCCTCACTGGCAATGCTATGTGCCCTAGGTGATTAGGGTGTGCCCAGGCACACCCAGCACACCCTGTGCGCACGCCTATGTCACCGCCACATCCACCACCACCTCAACTTCCCTCCTACTCCATATGGGCCTCGTCCTTCAGAGATGAAGAAGAACATTGTTTTATTTTTCTGTTTTTTTTTTGTTGTTTTAAGTTATTTCCCTATCCACATTTGTTTGCAGAGCACTTGCCATGCTCTTAATTACGTTTTGCTGCCATTTGCAGCACTCTAGCCCTTTCCTTTGGTGTTTTAGAGCCATTTTAGTGCCTTAAAGTTCGGGTCCCCATTGACTTCAATGGGGTTCGGTGTCCGGGAAAAGTTCGGTAAAAGTCCGGGACACGGACCCGGACTTTTTTTTAAAGTTCGGCCGAACCCGTCGAACACGGACATCTAGGTGTTCGCTCAACCCTACCCCTGAATCCTGAATCTCCAGAGTTTGTGCTTCAATTTAATGAGCATGCCTAGTTCAGGGCTCAGTCTTTCTACACAGTCAGTGCCATCCCTTCCCATGACCCACAGTCCTGAATCAGTGCTTTAAAACCCAGGATTACCTCAGAGAGCAGTGCAGAGAGGTCAGAGAGTCAAAGATTATGCACTTATTTGACCTATGATAATTTGGGGGACTCAGGTTTATGACTCAGCTACACCTGTATAGTCAACATGTTGCATATTTTTTGCTTAACCCAGCACGTATTGCTGCTAACTAGTTGTTTTTTTCTCAGAAAGCCATTGTAATGTGGAGAGAACAATGGTGTTTTCTAAACTGATGTTTATTTTGCACGTTGTGTTACCTACGTGATGTAAAGATTTCACCAGGGGGAGTGTGTAGAGATCTGCTTCCATCTACTATCTGTATTTATAAATAGCCATTGCTTGATAATTACCACATCGTTAGTTGCATATACACAGGTATTTCCTGTCCCTGCTAGCTGGGTCAGAAACCCTGATTAGAGGTCTATGATATCTTATAAAAAGAAGTTTCCAAGAAGTAGAGACAAAATTTGACACATGACCATCCATGGAGGAGCTGCTGCTGTAATATTTTCAGGTCAGAAGCAGAGACTATTAGGCTGTTAACACTATTGTGTTCCTATGTTCTGGCAGTTTCATAGTAGCTGCCCATAACTTTATGTAACACACCTCCTAAGGAGCCGCTGGTGATTGCAGTCCTATTTCCCCCCCTTAGAGCACACACAGCCAGGTACACAGCATTTATAACATTCATATTTGAAAATAATGGAAGAGCTCCTATTCTAGTTGGTACATAATGCTAATGCTGTTACGCTGTATCCAAATTTTATTGTCTTTCCTATATATCCTTTTCATATAAATCTTTGACAATGGCATAAATACACACAGCATTATACTGTATATGTTATAAAATCATAACTATTTTTCAGATGTTTCTCCTGAGTGGAACAGGTGATCTATTATCAGTATGACAACAAATCATACAGTGAACATGTAGTAAGCTTTTCTTTTTCTAATATTTTTTTAACATAAATCTACCTTTTTTGGTAATTATGAATTCTATTAACAACTGACCTTTGATTTGCAGTTATTTTCTGATACCACTAATATTTTCAGTTTCCCCATCTCTTCTCTTGCAAAAAATCTTAGTTCAAGCATAACTGTTGTTGTTGTTCAGCCGTTTAGAGGTGTCCACTGTCCAACTCTTCGTAGCCTCATAAATCCATAGCGCGCCAGGTTTTTTTGTCCTCCACTGCCTCCCGGAGCTTTCTTAACTTCATGTTTTTTGTTTTGATGATGATATCTTTTCATCTTGTTTTCTGTCGTCCTCTTCTCCTTTTTCCTTCCATGTTTCCCAGCATCAGGGTCTTTTCCAATGAGTCATTTCTTTGCATTAGGTGGCCAAAGTATTCGGGTTTCAGCTTCATGATCTGTCCTTCCAGTGAATTTTTAGGGTTGATTTCTTTCAGGATTGACTGGTTTGATCTTCTTGCAGTTCAAGGGACTTTCAAGAGTCTTCTCCATCACCATAGATAAAAAGCATACATTTTTCGGTGTTCAGCCTTCCTTATGGTCCAATTTTCACAGCCATAGTTTACTACTGGGAATACCATAGCTTTGACTATACGGCACTTTGTCGGTAGGGTGATGTCTTTGCTTTTTATAATGATGTCTAGGTTTTCCATTGCTTTCCTCACAAGAAGCAAGTGTCTCTTAATTTCATGGCAACAGTGACCACCTGCCATGATCTTGGAGCCTAGGAAGAATAAATCTGTCACTGTTTCCATTTCTTCTACTTTTATTTGCCAAGGAGTGATGGGACCAGTTGCCATGATCTTAGTTTTACTAATGTTCAATTTCAGGCCAGCTTTTGCACTCTGCTCTTTCACCTTCATTAAGAGACTCTTTAATTCTTCTTCGCTGTCTGCCATTAGTGTGGTATCATCTGCATATCTCAGGTTTTTGATATTTCTCCCTGCAATCTTAATTCCAGCTTGTAATTTGTGAATCCTAGCATTTCGCATGATGTACTCTACTTATAAGTTAAATAAGTAGGGTGACAATATACATCCTTGCCACACTCCTTTCTCAATTTTGAACCAGTTAGTTGTTCCATTTCCTGTTCTAACTGCTGCTCTCTACACTGGTGAGACCTCACTTGGAGTATTGTGCGCAGTACTGGAGGCCATATCTCCAGAAGGATATAGATACTCTAGAGAGAGTTCAGAGAAGAGCTACTAATACTAGTACATGGATTGCAGGAAAAAACTTACCAGGAAAGGTTAAAGGACCTTAACATGTATAGCTTGGAAGAAAGAATAGACAGAGGGGATATGATAGAAACTTTTAAATACATAAAGGGAATCAACTCGGTAAAGGAGGAGAGCATATTTAAAAGAAGAAAAACTACCACAAGAGGACACAGTTTTAAATTAGAGGGGCAAAGGTTTAAAAGTAATATGAGGAAGTATTACTTTACTGAGAGAGTAGTGGATGCATGGAATAACCTTCCTGCAGAAGTGGTAGCTGCAAATACAGTGAAGGAGTTTAAGCATGCATGGGATAGGCATAAGGCTATCCTTCATATAAGATAGGGCCAGGGACTATTCATAGGATTCAGATATATTGGGCAGACTAGATGGGCCAAATGGTTCTTATCTGCCGACACATTCTATGTTTCTATGCTTCTTGACTTGCAAACAGGGTTTTCAGAGGTCAGGTGAGCTGGTCTGGTATTCCCATTTCTTTCTGTGTTTGGCACATCTTCTTGTGATCCCTACAATGGAAGGCTTTACTATAGTCAATAAAGTAGAAGTATACTTCTGGGCAAATGATGGCAATTTATTCTCTAGTTCCTCTGCCTCTTCGAAATCCAGCTTGTACTTGTGGTAACTCTCAGTTTACATGCTGCTGAAGCCTAGCTTGTAGGATTTTCAGCATAACCTTGCTAGCGTGTGAGATGAGTGTGGTCATACGGTAGTTTGAACATTCTTTGGTGCTGCCCTTCTTTGGTATTGGAATGTAAACGGACCTCTTCCAGTTCTATGGCCATTGTTGAGTTTTCCAAATCTGTTGGCATATTGAGTGCAGCACTTTAACAGCACCATCTTTTATGATTTTAAATAACTCAGCTGGAATACCATCACTTCCACTAGCTTTGTTATTAGCAATGCTTTCTAAGGCCCACTTGACTTCACTGCCCAGGATATCTGATTCAAGGTCAGTGATTGTATCAACGTGGTTATATGGGACATTCAAATATTTCTTATATAGTTCTGTATATTCTTACCATCTCTTCTTTATTACTTCTGCTTCTGTCAGGTCCTTGCCATTTTTGTCTATTATCGTGCTCATCTTTGCACAAAAGCTTGCTTTGCTATCTCAAATTTTCTAGAAAAGCTCTCTAGTCTTTCCCATTCTGTTGTTTTCCTCTAATTCTTTGCATTGATTGTTTAGGAAGGTCTTTTTGTCTCTTCTTGCTATCCTCTGGAAGTCTGCGTTTAGTTGGGTATATTTTCCCTTTTCTCTATTGCCTTGTGCCTTCCTTTTTTGTTTACTTTCCTACGTTACTTCTTCTTTGGGATGGTTTTCATTGCTATGTCTTGTACGATGTTACACCCTTCTTTCCAGAAAGAAGGAAGAAACACACTACTTTGCAGAAACACACTACAGTCCATTTAACATGGTTTCCTATGGGTCACGTTCACATCTGTGCATTTTATGGAAAGGGCCAGTGACCAGCAGGTTGTGTTTTCGGTTCCATGGATTTCAATTGATTAAAAATGTGTATTGAAAACTGCAAAATGCACCTGGAATATGAATCAACTGCAACCTGCATAGGTGTGAACCAAGCCTTGGTAAGATCCTGAACATAAAATGGTATAGGAAAGGGTTCAAGCTATTGGTACAAAAAAAATAACTGAAATGACAAAATTACAAATAGATAGATATCAGAGAAATATGCCAATGGCCTGTGGGTATTTAGAAGCAGGTGGAAGTGGATGTCACAACATTTTGATTTAAGAACCCCTTTCTCCCTTACTTGACAAAATGGGGTGAGATCCTTTATGTGTACTGCTGTGTATTACTATGTCTTTAAATTATGCTTTTTTTTAAAAATATACGAAATTTAAAGCACTGGCTGTCTGGAGTGCTGCCTATTTGTCTCACCTGTGTAGCAAAATTCCAAGCTTCTATTTGGCCATCCTCTGATACATGAGCTGCTGAAAACTCAGTGGATTTCTACTGAACAGGCGCAGTCAAGTAGAGGACAATTGAGACACTGAACATTCCTGCAGGCTGCTGCTGTCCATGGAAGAGTAAATCTGGGGATGCGGTTAAAGTGATATTAAAGGCAAGTTTTTTTGTTATTTTTTTATTTTTTTTTTAATGTCATATTTACCTGCCCTGTGCAGTGGTTTTGCACAGAGCAGCCCTGATACTCCTAGTTTCTTTTCCTTGACCAGTGCCCCCGATAGCATAGTCCAGTGGTCTCCAAACTGCAGCCGAGGGTCAGATGTGGCCATCTGCTTGCTTTTATCTGGCCCTTGGGGCATTATTCCCCCCATCGTCAGCAACAGTGGGCCATAGTTCCTTCTACTCTCTTTCTCCTACTGACACCAATGATGGGACACTAGTCCTCTCATTGAAAAAAAATAGTAGCCTGGTGCGCTAAACAAGATATAAATCACTTATGCCTTATATCTATAATGAAAAACCACAAATATAACAATCTGTATAACAATCGTGAGTCCCACAAGTGATCCAAAACTGTGACAAAGTTATAAACCCCAAACATGGTGTCAACCTTAACAAAATATATCAGTGTCCAAATGTGATGTCCAATACATTTTCCATGTTTGAACTGAAACCCATTAACGGGGAAATAAATGCTATGAATCCAGGTGGTAAATTTGAGTCCAATTATGAATATCCAAACAAAAAAAAAAAGCCAAATAATCCAAATAATGTGTAGTGAATCCCACCACCTCCAGGATTAGCTTCTTTACCAACAGGTTAGGATATTAGGCAGTGAACTCCTCCCAAGAGTGGTGACTCCCTGTGCTGTGTAAGTGATCCCTTTCTCCTTTACACCTCGTGGAAAAGACAAACAAACCAGCCCCTTACCGGATGGATGTTATAATGAAGCATGTATCTGTCCTTTTAAAAGGACCTTCATTCCAACAGCAACAGTGGATATAGGCATGGATTTCTCACTGGTGATCTCCTATGGGTCCTATACTCTTCTAAAATCGTCCTCCACAGATTGTCCCATACAAAAAGTGATAGGCAGCCAATAGTGCATTACCCCAGTAAACTTTCTTTTTAAAAAAACCAAGTGCACTACATGATCACACTGTGAATGAGCTTGTGAACCTCAGATGTCTGCGGCCCCCTGCAGTGCAGACCACGGATGAAGATAGTGACAGCGTGGCGCCTCCTCCTTGACGCGTTTCCCCCGAGTGGGCATCAACTGAGATTTCCATTTAGTCCTCTCATTGACACTAATGATGGGACACTATTCCTCCTACTGAAACCAATGATGGGCACTGTTCCTCCCACTGACAACGATGACGGGGCGCTATTCCTCCCACTGACACCAACATTGGGGCACTATTCCTCCCACTGACACCAACATTGGGGCACTATTCCTCCCACTGACACCAATGATTAACCACTTTTCCTCCCACTGAAACCAGTGATGGGGCACTATTCCTCCCACTGATACTAATGATGGGACACTATTCCTCCCACTGACACCAACGATGGGGAACTGTTTACTCCCACTGAGGTAATTTCCAACTCCCACTGGCCGTAGTCCCCCCTTCAAGTTTGAAGGACAGTAAACTGGCCTTTTGATAAGAAAAGGTTTGGAGACCCTTGGCATAGTCCATAAGAACCATTGAGACATGGTCCAGCCCCAACCTCTCCTGCCTAGTGCCCCCACAGCAAACAGCTTGCTATAGGGGCACCCAAGCAGGCTCATTCCCGAGCAGCTGCTCTGCATGTGTATTCACACACAGAGGCATGGCTCGGCTCTGCCCCCGGTTTCTCCTCAATGGCTCACTGGCTGTGAAAAGGGAGAGTTCCAGGAGAGCCGAGGCTCTTGCGCACATCACTGAATCGCGATGGGGCTCAGGTAAGTATTAGGGGGGCTGGGGGCTTGCTGCACACAGAAGGTTTTTTTACCTTCATGCATACAATGCATGAAGGTAAAAAACTTTGAGCCTTTAGAACCACTTTAAGTTAGGTCACAAGGTGGGGGAAACTAAGGGTAAAGTAAATTGCTTCCATTGATTAGAGTTTGTGACCCATAGTGTGACCGTGGCAGGGACTGTGATTTGTAAACTAAGTCTTGTAGGGCAAGGATTGATATAAATTATTTAATGGACTCTACCAAATGCTAAACACAGGAGCTAAAAAATACCTCATACTGTTAACATTAAAAGACAAGTTTCTAAACCACTTCCCGCAAACCGACATACCTGTACGTCAGCTTGCAGAAGTGGTTGTACCGGGATGATGCCTACTGTTTATTAGAGCTGGCAATTGGCTTTTAGGAGATCACAGAGGATGCGGCTCAGCAGCCGCTTGGCTGTTATCTCAGCGAGCAGGAGGGGATGTCTATCTTCCGCGGCTCTGCTTGGGTCTCCCATCCCACCGGGAGACCGGAACAACCAGGCGACACGTCCTCTGGCTGGTTGGAGTACTGAAAAAAGCCGGTTTCGGTCTCCGATCATGTAACCTGAAGCGGCGTCACTTCTGATTTACTCGGCTGCCAATGGCGCCGATTTAAAAGAAATGTCAGCATTCAAAAATGCAGATTTTGGCATTTTGAATACTTTGAAAAGCAGTGGAGGGGTCTGGGGTCTTTTACCCAATCCCTCCATAAAGAGTACCTGTCGCTGCCTATTACTGTCAAAAGGGATGTTTACATTCCTTGTGACAGCAATAAAAATGATCAGATTATTATTATTTTTTTTAAACAGTTTAAAAAAATAAAATAAAAAAAAATAGTAGAAAAAAAAATGTAAAGCGCTCCTGTCCCAGTGAGCTTGCGCACAAAAGAAAACGCATACTTAAGTCGCGCCTGCAAATGAAAACGGTGTTCAAATCCCACATGTGAGTTATCGCTGCGATCACCAGAGTGAGAGCATCAATTAGAAGAAGACCTCCTCTGTAATTCTAAACTGGTAGCCGTTAAAATTTTTTAAACCTATGGAGTATGGTAGTATGTCACCATTCCACGAGCGTGCGCGACCTTAACCACTTTACCACTAGAGGATTTTGCTGTCTTACGTCTGGGCCACTTTTTGCGATTCGGCGCTGTGCGAATTTAACGGACAATTGCGCGGTTTTACGTCCTTTTTTTCCCACAAACAGAGCTTTCTTTTGGTGGTATTTGATCACCTGTGCGATTTTTACTTTTTGCGCTATAAACAAAAAAAGAGCGTTTATTTTGAAAAAATAACAATATTTTTAACATTTGTTTATATGAAATTCCCCCCAAAAAAATGTAAAAATCTAAATTTTTTTAAATTTGTGGCCAATTTGTTTTCTGCTACCTATGTTTGGTAAAGAAAATCACAATAAGTGTATTTTGATTGGTTTGCACAAAAGTTATTGCGTTTACTAACTAAGGGAAATATTTATGTCATTTTTGGTGTTTTTTTTTTTAACGAGTAATGACGGCGATTTGCGATTTTTTTTTGCGGGACTGCGACATTGCGGCGGACAGATCGGACCCTTGACTGACATTTTTGACACTTTTGGGGGTACCAGTGACATTACTGCAGTAATCAGTGCTATATATATGCACTGTTACTGTAAAAATGACACTGGCAGGGAAGGGGTTAATTTTATTGGAGAGGGAGGGGTTAATGTATGCCTGGTGCTTACTGACGTGTGTGGGGGGAGGTGACTGAGTGAGCCAGGGACAGATCGGATGTTCAGCTATGCTGAACACTGCGATCTGTCACTCCCTGTCACTTAGGAGATCCGCCCGCTCATCGTTGTCAGGCGGGCGGATCTCCAAACTAGATTCCCCGATGATCGGAGAAGAGCAGCGGCGATCACCGCCGCTCCTCCCCTGGCCCGACTCCCGCTGTGACTGAAAACAGCGGGAGCGCACCTCCGGCGGCGCGCGAGCGCCGCCTACAGGGTGAGGAGTCTAGCGACGTAGTACTACGTCGCTAGACGATAACAAGCCACGTTGCTGCAGTAGCAGCAACGTGAGCAGACGTTATGTGGTTAAACCATAGCATGTTAGGTATCTATTTACTCGGCAGGACATCATCTTTCACAATATGCAAAAAAAATTGGGCTAACATTACTGCTTCTTTTTTTTTTCTAAACGCAGTGAAATTTATTTTTTTTTTTTAAATTGCGTTTGAAAGAGTGCTGTGCAAATACCGTGTGACCAAAAATATTGCAACGACTGCCATTTTATTCTCCAGAGTCTTTGCTTAAAAATAAAAAAAAATATATATATATATATATATATATATATATATATAATGTTTGGGGGTTCTAAGTAATTTTCTTACAAAAAATACTGATTTTAATTGTAAACAACGTGTGTCAGAAATAGGCCTGGTCCTTAAGTGGTTAATCTCTTATTGTATGGCATACATTAGAGAATTTATTTCCAGCAATAAAACAACAGCAGACTTAGTATAGTGCCAAGAATTCTGGAGAAATCTAATGTACATGGTGAAAGTCATTGTATCCAGGAGCCAGTTCTCTAAGTGTAAGAAAAGCACCAGTCCTAGTCTAAAATGAGACATTGACATTTATTTCCTTCTCTTTCACTGTAAAGAAAAAAATGTTTTTAACTGGAAACTTATGTTGTACATCCTTATTAATTCTTTTTTTTCTCCACTACTGGCATTGTGACCGGCATATTTTTAATTTGTACAAAATGCCTTTCTCATCATGTAACCTCTAAGAAAAGAATCTGTCTGTCCATGGTCTACAGAGCTTTTGTAGCACATTCCCCGTAAGGGCTTAATGCACATCTGTGCTTTTGCTTTATCAGGGAAGAATCTCCAGTAGGACCTAATAACACAAACATGTTCAGTTTTATGGTTTGAAATGGCATCCTTTTTACACTCACATTGACAAAAATGTCAACAGCACATATGCTTCTTACCAAAGCTGTGTTTATAGAATTAAAATCTTTGTTAGGTGTCGAATTACATAGTTATTAGTAAGGCTGAAAAACATGAGCCTGCCAAGTTCAATGTTCATTCATTGTAATATAACTGAATTATACTAGTGAGTTAAGGTCTGTGTTTTTGTCTTCTACAACTAGATGTACCTAAGAAGAAAGGCATCTAAACTATTTTGAACTATTTTGAATTCATTTAATAGATATGCCATTACCACATCCGGTGGGGAGAGTTTGAACTCTAGTCCAGTGTTTCTCAACCTTCTTTCAGTCAAGGCACCCTTTAATATTATGGACAATCTCAGGGATTAATTGCATTGGGACCCCTCATGGACTTCAAGACAAACAAGTAGAATAAAAAAAAGACAATCTGTAAAACAATCTTGTATATAAGAACAAATACAGTATCCTTTATCCAATACATAATAAAAACGGATACTTGTTACATAAAGGTGTGGAGAACATACGACCATTCGTTTATGCCGTTACGTCTAATGCCATGAATGTGTGGAAACACCTGACATGTTAGTGATGGTGACACCCGGTGATGAAGATGGACTCTTACCACAAATTAGGGAGAAAAGAGCCAAAGCTTTGGTACCAGGGAATCCAATTTCTGATCGGCCAGAGATGGTATGACACCCAATGGGATGCATGAGTCAATCAGCTCCTTATCTACATGGGTCCGGAAAACCTCTGGGAATGGGAAATTCAGGTGTAGTATGGTAAGCAACGGGTTAAGTTGCTGTCTGCAAAATGTTACAATTATGTATATGTCTGGGAGCTGGGTGTGGCTGAAGTTGGTTGCATGCGTGATGTTCAGTGAATAAAGAAGCAACCTGTACAGCCTGGTCTGTGTTAATACACTACATTTTGGCGACGAGGATGGCTAGCTTTCTGGATTTACCGGCTATCGGACCGTTTGATGTGTCTGGAGACCACACTAGTCTCTCACAGCGCTGGGACAAGTGGAAGAAGGGATTTCAGCTCTATGTTATAGCCACAGGAGTGACTGCACCTGCTCAGAAGAGAGCCATGCTGCTGCATCTAGCTGGACCTCAAGTTCAGGACATTTTTGAAACCCTGGGAGCAACAGGGGAAGATTCAGACTATGAGACAGCCATGAATAGACTGAGTGAGTACTTTGAACCAAAGAAAAATATTCCCTATGAAAGATATAAGTTTAGACAGGCTGTGCAAGAACCGGGAGAAACCACAGACAGTTATGTGACTAGGCTGAAATATCTGGCAAAGTCTTGTGATTTTGGGACTGTAACTGAGGAGATAATCAGAGATCAGGTCATAGAGAAATGCACATCTGTGCACCTCAGGAGGAGATTATTGAGAGAACCTAGTCTCACACTTACTAGTCTGCAGGAGATTGCAAGAGCCATTGAACTGTCTGAGCTCCAGGCTCTGCATATTGAAACCAAGGACACTGCATCTGTCAATACAGTCTCCAAACCTACCTATAATAATAGGAATATCTGGAGTAGGAAAGAGAGTTTTCCAAAGAGGACTTTACATATAACCTGCAGTAAATGTGGCAGAGTGGGACACACAAGTCAGGACTGCACTGTGGTACAAAATAAAATGTGCTATGCTTGTGGAAAGACAGGTCATTTTGCAGCTGTGTGTAGAAGTACAACCAGAGATAACAAAACCAAAGGACCATCAGCACAAGTAAATGTTATAGCTGAGGATAAAGAGAGTGCTCCTGACTGTGAATTTATATTCTCCCTGTGTTCTCTGCAAGCTGGGACATTAACCATTAAGATTGGAAATACAGATGTGTCAGTGTTGATTGACTCTGGAGCTACATGCAATGTTATGGACTTAGCTTCTTGGCACAGTCTTAATGGCAGAGAAAACCACCTTAAATTGTGTAACACCACTAAACAGATTTATACTTATGGCTCCAGTACACCACTACAACTTAAAGGCAAATTTTATACCTCTGTTCAAACACATGAGACTGGTCCTCCATTGCAGACCAAATTCTATGTTGTAGATGGCACAGGGTCGCCTCTGCTTGGTCGTCAAACAGCAATGGCACTAGGGGTGTTAAAGATTGGCCGTGATGTAGGCAGCGCAAGAGTGAATATGGTGTCTCCTGCTATTTCTGCATTGAAAGAGGAATTTAAAGATTGCTTCTCTGGGTTTGGAAAATTAAAGGATTTTCAGTTGGAGCTTCACATTGATCCACATGTAAAGCCTATTGCACAGCCAGTACGCAGACTTCCTTATAGCCTGAGATCACCTGTTGAGCACAAACTGGCAGAGCTGCTAGACCTTGACATTATTGAACCTGTGGGAGGACCCACTCCGTGGGTATCGCCATTAGTTGTTGTACCAAAGGGCACAGATATTCGGATTTGTGTGGACATGAGATGTGCTAACCAAGCTGTGCAGAGAGAGAGACATCCAATTCCCACTATTGAAGATGTTCTACATGCAATGAATGGTTCAAGTGTCTTCAGTAAACTGGATTTGAAATGGGGTTATCATCAGATTGAATTGACCCCAGCATCTAGAGTCATCACTACATTTGCAAGCCATAAAGGTCTTTTTAGATACAACAGGTTGATGTTTGGCATATCGTCAGCACCGGAGGCCTATCAACATGTGATTCAGCAAGTGCTACATGGTTGTGAAGGCACGCATAACATTTATGATGATATAATTGTGTGGGGAACAAACACACAGGAGCACGATGAACGTCTCCGTGAGAAGAAGTGCACATTTCAAATGAATAAAATGACTTTTATGGGCCATGTGCTGTCTGACAGGGGCATTGGTCCGGAAGACTGTAAAATTAAAGCTGTGTCTGATGCCAGAAATCCTGAAAACCCTGCAGAAGTACGCAGTTTTCTTGGGCTAGTAAATTACTGTGCCAAGTTTATTCCAGATATGGCGACTGTCTGTGAACCTCTGAGATCGTTAACTCGCAAAGCAGTCCCTTGGAAGTGGGGCCTTTTGGAACAAGGTGCATTTGATGAACTTAAGAGACGGCTGACTTGCGCCACAACTTTGGCTTAGTTCAATCCTACTGCACACACCCAAGTTATTGTCGATGCTAGCCCTGTGGGGTTAGGCGCCATCTTGGTTCAGAGACAATGCACAGGCGATTACAGGCCTATTCAGTATGCAAGCAGATCCCTTACTGATGTAGAGAGACGTTATTCTCAGACCGAGAAAGAAGCTTTGGCTGTTGTTTGGGGATGTGAAAGGTTTCACACCTATCTCTACGGCCTTGATTTTGAAATCATCACAGACCACAAGCCTCTGGAAGTGATATATTCGCCACGCTCAAAACCATCCGCCAGAATTGAAAGATGGGTTCTCAGATTGTTACCGTATCGATTTACAGTGCGGTACAGACCTGGACCGACTAATGCGGCAGATGCACTTTCCAGATTGCCTCAGTCTTCAGCACCTGTTCATAACCTAGCAGAAGAGTACATTCGTTTTGTGGCTACTAACGCCATGCCTCAGGCATTGACACCGCGGGAGGTTGAAGAATTGTCATCTGTGGATCCGGAAATTGATCGGTTGAGAAAATGTGTAAGACAAGGTGTTTGGATGGATTGTGACCCAAGCTATCACAGAATCAAACAAGAGCTGAGTATTGCAGGACAACTAGTTTTACGTGGCAATCGTATTGTGATGCCTAAAGACTTACGGAAACGTACATTACATTTAGCCCATGAGGGCCATCAAGGCATTGTACGCACCAAACAAAGATTACGTGAGAAAGTCTGGTGGCAAGGAATTGACAAGGATGTGGAACGTTTGGTTTCTTCATGTCGAGCATGTCAGTTGGTGGGCAGCAAACCTAAACCAGAACCAGTAACTCACACTGTTCTACCTGAGGGACCATGGGAAGATTTAGCCATTGATCTGTGTGACATTCCATCTGGACACCATCTTTTAGTTGTTGTGGACTATTATTCAAGGTGGCAAGAGGTGGTAGTTCTCACTAAAGCTACATCATCAATTGTAATTGAGGGGTTGGAGAGCATTTTTGCGTCTCATGGGTTGCCTAAATGGATTGTGAGTGATAATGGTGCCCAATTTACTTCTCAGGAATTTCAGGACTATCTGAAATCAAATGCTATTGAACATCATCGTACAACTCCATACTGGCCACAGGCTAACGGGGAAGTGGAACGCCAGAATCAAACCTTGCTGAAAGCTTTGCGGATTGCTCATTTAGAGAGAAGAGACTGGAAAAAGGAACTGTGGCGTTTTCTTTTGGCTTATCGCACAACTCCGCATACTGTCACTGGCGTTAGTCCTGCGGAACTTCTTTGTGGTCGCAAATTCAGGACAAAATTGCCAGACATTGGGGGTCCTCCTACGAGTCAGAAACCTTTTCGGCAGATTGATGAGGAAAGGAAGATCCGGGCTGAACAGTATGCAAACCACCGCCGCCATTGTCAACCTAGTGGCCTTCAACAGGGTGATAAGGTGTTGCTTCAAAATGATCGGTTTAACAAACTGGCTCCGTCCTTTGAACCTGAGCCTTATGTTGTAAAGGAGAAAAGAGGTACTCAAGTGGTTTTAGAGTATTTAGATGGACACACAAAAGTGCGTAATTCCTCATTTGTGAAGAAATTTATTGAGTCAGAAGGTCAAGTATCGGAAGACGGCGAACAGGCAAAGAGTAGTGATGATACTGCCAGTGATCCAGACTTCAATCCACAACCATCCACATCGGAATGGCCAAGAGAAAATCGAGCAACTAATCCACCGGCCTACCTTAAGGACTATGTGTATAGTCAGGAGTTTATAGTTTAAATTTTTAGTTGTTCATCCATGCATTTTGTTAATCTTATTAATACGTTGTGCATGTTATGTTTTATTCAAAGAGAGGAGGGAATGTAGTATGGTAAGCAACGGGGTAAGTTGCTGTCTGCAAAATGTTACAATTATGTATATGTCTGGGAGCTGGGTGTGACTGAAGTTGGTTGCATGCGATGTTCAGTGAATAAAGAAGCAACCTGTACAGCCTAGTCTGTGTTAATACACTACATCAGGGAGAATATCCACCATGGAAAGAAGGAGGGAACTGATAGTGCATTACCCAAGTATTTATTGAAATATAAAAGACAAACACTTACAAGCATCCGTGATGTAAACAGCAGTGCTCAGGTTAAAAAAATCACGGCCGCCAGCAATGCGGTCCGCGACGAATAGCAGTGCGGCTGGCTCCCCCCGACGTGTTTCCACTGAATAGTCGGCTTCTGGGACTGGAACTGAAGCCGCGCTGCCCTTCTCCCTGCTTAAATGACTGTAGAATGGAGACTTCCGGGGCTTTAACAAGGCTGTATTACAGTGCTAGAGCTTTGGCGGGGCTATGTTATATACTGGGGGGCGTATTCACTACTGATTGGCCTCTGGACCCCGTAGTCACTCCAATCACATTCCGAGCAGACTCCTGCCCCCTCAATTGGCTTTTACTGATGTTTCTGGACCAATCACAGGCTTTTAAAGCCCAGTTCCTGTCCCATTGCATTTTGGGCGGTTCTGGTGGCCGAATTCCGAACTTTTACTGCAAAAAGTTTGGAATTCAGCCGAATTTCGAACACCCAATGTTCGGGTCGAACCGATGGTCGACCCGAACCGTTCGATCATCCCTAGCGGAGACATCATAAAACAATTCAATGGTTCCACTGGGGGTAGCGCTTCAAATGCTATTGAAATAGGTAACTTAAATTCTCCTATAGACTGTTATATAGAGTTGCACTACTGCTACAGCTCCTGTGATGTTAAAGCCCAACTCCAGACAAAAAAAAATGATGTCTTGCAGCAGGGCTGTGCTTGCACTGCAAGGGTTAATTGCCCTCTTTGGTCTAGGAGAACAAAAAAATAAGATTTTACTTACCTAATCCTCAGTTCCTTACAGCAGCTAGAAAGGTCTCCACAGCTTCTCCTTCTCCACACACCAATGGTATAGGGTTCTGACATGATCAAGACTGAAGCAGAGTCCATAACCCTACATTGGACATAATGACGCCTGGTGACAGTCCTGAGGAGAATGGAGAATGGGGCTGAGGAGTGGAGGATCTGTCAGCAGAGTGGAGTTGATACTTTTCTTTCTGCTTCTTCAGTACTTTTCTCTAGTCTCTTTTTCTCTACTCTAGTCATTATGCACCAGTAATCATAAAATGTTATTTCATTGATCTTACCTGTAATCCGTGGGAAGCCCTACTCCCTCAACCTATTTCAGACCTTACCTTAAACAAACAAAAGTTAACAGCCTACATTTTCTAACTACATGTCAAACCATAGACAAAGCTTGGGGACTCTCTAAATTTCATGGCGGTAACTCAGCAACTTATAAGTACTATGATCAATGTATGACTTACTTCTATACTAAGCAACACCCCAAATTCTTGAAAAAATGGTCCCAGTGGATCAAATACAAACACAAATTGAACATTGATCACTCCCTACTCTCTCTTTGAGATCCAATAGTCTTATGAAATGGGAGCCCCCGGTCAGTTCAGTTCCCTGATGTTCTTTCTCCATCCTTACACCTCCTCTGATCCTCCTCTTCCTCCTCTTCCTCCTTCTACCTTCTATTCTTTTTTTTTATATCAAACAGGTTCTTTATTGACAAGGACAAGGTTCAGTACAAACAAACACAGTCTGGTAGCATTACAAAATGGTACAAAACATTGTAAGGGAAAAAATGCAACACTTTCCACCCCAGCATTACCTCTGGCATTGACATAGAAAAAAAAAGCACTATATCATCAAGATGTACAATAAAAACACCCACCAGCCTGCAATTGCATGTAAGATGGGTATAACCTTTTAGTTAAATCGAAATAACCAGCCACTAGGCATGTTGAAGAACATATGGGGATCATGTTGGTTGACCAGGACACTGCAAAAGCTGCGTCTGTACAAGTTTGCTCGGACTGAGACATGGGGTATCCAACCATGGTGCCCAAAATCTTTAAAATTTTCTAGGACATCCCCTATGTTAATATACATACTGTTCAAATAATAGGGTTTTTCCCATATATGTTACCCATAGCTGATGTGATGGGGGATCAGATGACTTCCAGAGCAGAAAAATCATGTTCTGAGCCTAGAAAAGAGCCCCATTAAGAGCCCCATTAGGTTCCCCAGGAATTTTGTCACTTAGGATGCCCAGTAGACCACATTTAGGCTCCAAGGGTATGTGCATATGGAACACCCTATTAAGAGTACTCATAAATGTTGACCAGTAGCGGTGTAATTTGGGACCCCGTCAGAGGATATGAATAAGATCACCCCTATCCTGTTTGCACCAGAAGCAAATAGGGTCAGCCAGTATACCAATGCTGTGAAGGCGAGCAGGAGTGTAATGGGATCTTAAAATTATATAGAGCTGGGATAGTTTTCGTGAAGAGATTAGAGAACTAGTAACCACCACCTGTAAAGCTTCTTCCCATCGATCTCCAGACAGTTGACTCAGGTCTTCCCCCCATTGCCTCTGGGCCTTGGAGGGGTAGCCATCCAAAGGTGTGTTTTGCAACATACTATAACACTGGGAAATACGGCCCTTAGCATGAGTTACCAAGGAAATTAAATGCAAGATAGGGGTTGGCGATAGGGTCCACACAGCCCCCGTTCCCTGAGCCCTAATGGCATGCTGTAATTGAAGGTAGTAGAATTTCATGTGCAAGGGAAGGGAGATATTCTCCTGGATAGATGAAAAAGGTAGTAGAGTCCTGTTCTAAAAAAAACATGAGTCAGATGAGTCACCCCAAACCTTTTCCATCTATCCCCCTGGGTCAGCTTGACCAATTCCTTATAAGATCCGTTATCCCAGATTGGGCTATATGAAGTGAACCCCTCCCAACCGCTGCAGCTTCTTTGATTTCCACCAAATGTTATTTAAGAGATTATTTGTAGGAAATTGTCTAGGTGGTTTGGCAAATAAACCTGCTTCCAAGCCCTCTGGGATGGAGTCCGCTCCAGTACAATGCAACATAAGGCAAGCTGCTGAGGATGGCAAATCAGAAGGACTAGTGGAAGGTGTGGAAAACATCGCCACAAGAAGCTGTAACTGAGCTGCCACATAATACAGCCAGGGATTAGGTAGTGCCAAGCCTCCCTGATCCTTAGGGTGCTGTAGCTGCTCTAATTTAATTCTAGGTACTCGATTATTCCAAATCAAGGATCTGAAAATCGTATTGACTATTCTTAATGTTTTCAAAGGAATCACCACGGAATAATTATGCATTGGATAGAGCGGTTGGGGCATTAGAATCATCTTAATTAGGTTGGTTCTACTGGCTACTGACAGCCGTAACTTACTACAAGTATTGACCCTATCCCTAAATCTGGACAATAAGGGGTGTACGTTAAGGCGACAATAATCAAGCGGATTGGCGGGTTCCATGCACCCCCAAGTATATAAATTGAGATATGGTGGGCATGGGACAGGTTGTTGAGACTATCTGGCCCTCGCTGCCCTCCAATAGCAAAAGCGCAGATTTCACCAATTTATGGTGAGGCCAGAGAAATATCCAAATCTGAAAATCATAGCCATGGCGGCCTCTAGAGACACATTAGTATTACCCAGAAAGAGCAACATGTCATCCGCATACAACATGAGGTTGGGGTGGATCAGGGCAGCCAGTAGTTCTATGGCAACTGCAAACAGCAGGGGGGTAAGAGGACATCCCTGTCTAGTACCCCGTCCAGCCTAAAGACAGGAGAAATCCTATCAGCATATCTTATAGTGGCCTTGGGAGCATTGTACAGAAGCTGCACCCATGAAAGAAACCTCTCTCCAAAGCCAAATTTGGCCAGCACTCCCCATAAATACTTCAATTCCACACTATTGAACACTTTATTAGCATCCAGTGATAGTAGCACTGTGTTGTCAGCAGGTGTTTGCATGTTAAGAAATAACCTCTGGAGATTTAAGGGATGTGGACTTGTGGGGCATAAAACCCGCTTGATCTGTAAGTATAATGGATAGAATTACCTCATTAAGTCGTCGTGCAAGTATCTTTGCCAGGATTTTAACATCACTCTGCAACAATGATATCAGTCTGTAGGACCCTACATCCAGTGGGTCCTTACTTGGTTTCAGAAGCAGAACAATATTAGCCCTGGACATAGATTCTGGGAGACACTTGGCATCTAATGCAGCATTAAAGACTTTTTGGAGGCATGGTAAAATACATTCCCCATATCTAGTGTACACCTCTACAGGGATACCATCATCGCCGGGTGCCTTGGATTCTGGGAAGGAGGCAGCAGCCCCCTGCACCTCGTCCAAGGACAGCGGGGAGTCAAGTTTGGAGCTCTGAGCCTGAGACAGTGTAGGAAGTGTTAACTCATTCAAGTAAGCATGCAATTCATCCAGGGAATAGTGACACTGCGATTGGTAAAGGGATTCCTGGTACCTGTTTAGCTCAGCTGCAATAAGGTCAGGGCGACTTAGTATGTAGCCATCTGGAGCATGAAGCGCACCTATGGCAGAAGAGGCTGGGTGTGAGTGAGCTATCCTAGCCAACAAACGGCCTGTGTTCTCCTCCTCCTAGTAAAACGCAATTTTGAAAAAGTACCGTTTACGTTCCGCGGAGGAGGCTCTCAGCCTGTCAATCGAGTCCTGGGCCGACATCCATGCTTCCCTCACGGAACCCTGTGACATAGTCACATAGAGCAACTCTAGCTGTCGCACCTGGCTTTCAACCTGTAATATAAATTCAGAGGAAGATTGCTTTATGGCATTTTTTTCCGCTACAAAAAATCCCCGTAGGTAAGCTTTGAAGGCCTCCCAACACATCAACTTATTCCCTTGCAGGGGATTAGATTACAGAAAAATGCTATATCTGTGTTACTAGTACTCTATCATGAGAGGGAACAAGTTGTAGCCAAAAGGTGTTCAGTTTCCTGGGGCCCTAGGGAGGGATGAGGGGGGCTCTCATAGAGGGGAATGGTTAGATACTGCCCACGGTAAATATTCCAGTCGGGAAACCAAGGGAATACTAGAAGTGTTACCCAGACAAAGGTTAATCCTGGATAACGACCCATGCGTTTTAGAGAAGCAAGAAAACTGTTTATCCAGGAGGTTTCTAAACCTTCATAAATCAATCCAGCCCACCTCTGATTTTAATTTACCTTCTATCCTAAACTTCTCTATTTCCTAAATATAGGTAGGCTTACCTTTCTCCTCTCTTCCCCCTCCACTCCCTGAATCTGCCAAAATGCCACTAGAGTTCACTTTCAAATCCTCTACCCCAGGCAACCATACCTAGAAACCAACAATTGCAAATTTTTATACAATACTTGCACACTTTCAGGCCTACAGATATATTCCCTTTTTCTCCATCCAACCCATGAATAACCATATCCTTCAGTTTCTTTTGCCAGCATTAGACCTTAATATGTCCTGTTGACTAGGGATGATCGAACGGTTCGGGTCGACCATCGGTTCGACCCAAACATTGGCTGTTCGAGGTTCATCCGAATTTAGAACTTTTTGCTGAAAAAGTTCGGAATTCGGCAACCAGAACCGACCAAAATGGGCCAGGAAATGGGCTTTAAAAGCCTGTGATTGGACCAGAACCATTAGTAAAAGCCAATTGAGGGGGCAGGAGAATGCTAGGAATGTGATTGGAGCGACTAGGGGGTCCCTAGGCCAATCATTAATGAATACAACCCCCAGTATATAAGATAGCCCCCGCCAAATTCCTAGCATTGTAATACAGGGACATGGAAGAGAGTGGAAGCAGTTCTGTTAATTTTACTTTAAAAGTGTCATTTAGCATTTATTCGTGTGAGGAAAGGGATATCTAGTGTAGTTAGGGTGCTCTTTTACACTTTAGTTAGATGCAAAAATTTAGTTTCTGTAGGGAAAGTGTTAAGTGCCAGGGTGACCGTAGTGTAGTGTAGGGTGAACTGACTGCTATGGCAGGGTGACCAAACCCTTCCATTTCAGGGTGACCGTAGTGTAGTGTAGGGTGAACTGACACTGACTGCTATGGCAGGGTGACCAAACCCTTCCATATCAGGGTGACCGCTATAGAGAAAAGATAGTTTCTCTTAAGTCACATTCGGTGCACTAATATGGCTTCTCGCCGGTCAGCCTGCTTTTTGGCTGCAGGCGTTTATAGGGATTTTTTGAGGACATGTTTGGAGTCAGGCATGATATCTGAACATGTGTATAGGGGGTATATATACACACCCATGTATGTATATATACACCTGCACATATATAGGTGTGAAAGGAGCAGAAAACACTACTTGCGCTTATGAAATAATTAACACCAATATAGTTACGCTCCTATCACACCTATATATGTGTATGTGTAAAATACATATAAGTGTGTGTGTATATATATATATACCCCTATACAGAAGTTCAGATGTTTTGCCTACCTCCAAAGAACCCAAAAAAATAACCAAAAAAACGCCCAGGTGTGTTGTTGCAGGCATTTTTTTGTGGTTTTTGGAGGCAGGCAAAACATCTGAACTTGTGTATAGTGGTATATATACACACATACTTATATGTATTTTACACTTACACATATATAGGTGTTATAGGAGCGGAGCCATATTAGTGTTAATTATTTCATTAGCGCAAGCCTATATTTCTGCTACTATCACACCTATATATGTCTAGGTGTATATATACATATAAGTATGTGTGTATATATACCCGTATACACAAGTTCAGATGTTTTGCCTGCCTCCAAAGAACCCAAAAAAATGCACAAAAAAACGCTAGCGCCAAAAAAAAAAAAAAAAAACGCCCAGGTGTGTTGTTGCAGGCATTATTTTGGGGGTTTTGGAGGCAGGCAAAACATCTGAACTTGTGTATAGTGGTATATACACACACACACTTATATGTATTTTACACATACACACATATATAGGTGTTATAGGAGCGGAGCCATATTAGTGTTAATTATTTCATTAGCGCAAGCATATATTTGTGCTACTATCACACCTATATATGTCTAGGTGTATATATACATATAAGTATGTGTGTATATATACCCCTATACACAAGTTCAGATGTTTTGCCTGCCTCAAAAGACCCCAAAAAATGCCCAAAAAAATGCCTGCTACTAAACCAGCAAGGTGTGAAAATAGCGAAGCCATATCTCTGTTCCATAAGTGACGTAATACAAACGATCTTTTTTTTATGGCTCTGGACATGCTACAGAGCTGGAACTTCACAGGTACACTTTTTAGACCCCCCAGACACCAAATCCAAAGAAATTTCTTTTTTTTTTTAATTTTCTTTTTTTTAATTTTTTCAATAATTGGCTCTCTATCAAAAATGAAAATTTTTAAGAACTTTTTTTTGTGTGATTAATAGTCCCACTTTTTAGGGGCATTTATTGGGTTTTAGGGCTTCAAAATGGTGTTTCTTGATTACCGAAGTTCAGGTTTCATTGATTTCAATGGGGTTCTGAAATCCGGGCCGAACTTTAGGGCAGTTCGGATGTTCTGGCCGAACCAAACTTTTGAAAAGTTCGATCATCCCTACTGTTGACTACATTTTTTTTTCACATGATTGAAAACTTAAATGTTGAACAATGTGCACTATGTTAATTGTATTAAAACTTTTAAAAAAGACAATAAAATATACGTAAAAATATGTTATTGCATATTCCATAAAACCCTTCTCTGAGCACATTTACTATGATTTATTCCTCAGTTATTACTAAGCGATTTTCAGTTTTTTTATTGAAAGGCATTCCTAGTAGGCAGAAAGAAAGTGCTGTGCACATTGGAGTTTTTTGCACCAATAGAAAACGTCTTATTTTCTATTGGTGGTGGTAATACCTTTTTCTTTCACGAGCAATAATGCTTTAAAATACCCCAAATGTCACAGAATGTGCAGTTTTAAAACCTCACTCCCCAACCCTTGCACCATTCACTTGTCTTTTTAGGGAGGTGTTGAAAATGTCTCCTCAAAAGCAGCTTTTACTTTGTTCCCTGGCAACAGCGTGTTCTACAATAGGAATATGAAGACCATTTCTCATATAAGGGTTTCTTTCAGTTCCACAGTCCTAACTATGGCTGCCATCAAAAGTCAAAAAGTTGCTAGTCCTTAGATACATAATTGCAGTTACAGATATCCTGACAGCATACATGCATGTGTTCAAGGAACAGAGAATTTTAGCTCCCAAAATTCACATACCTTCAATTCCTCACTTCTACTCTGCATGGCAGGTCCACAAGAGAAAATATAATGTATAGGAATGAAACCCCCTTCTCCACTAATCTAAATAAATATACCTGCTTTTAATTTATTAACAGTCTGAGTAAATGTAAAAGTAGTATTTGGAACACAAACTTTTTAAACCTCACACATTGGGAACAATAGCAAGACAAGGGTACAGATGCGGGAGCTCTAGAAGCAGTAACGCTGCCAAGTAGGAGTTTTCAATCATAGTGGAAAACCCCTTTAATTTAAACACAGAACAGTAAGCTGTAAAAAAAAATAAAATACTACTTTTATTCAGCAGTACATTTTCCCAAACTTTGCAAAACGTTTTTGACCCAAAATACACACAGGCCTGCCAGAGTATCACCCAAGGCCAAAATTCCTAGCCAGAGTTATAAACACACTAAATAGCCATTTAACATAAAAAGCCTTGTGATCCATACTTTTGTCAGTATTACCACCCTGTCATGACATCTAAAAAATGGATGTTCTCAACACATTTAAAAACATATTACATAGCCACAAAAAATGATCATATCTATGAGATCCCAGCCTTTTATTTATAGTACCACATAAATGTTTAGAACACTATAAATCATTAAGAAATGTCCAACTCTTTCACGTCTATAATGCATTTTTTATTTCCTTCACTTTTATCATGGTACAAAAGGACGCAGAAGGTGAAATTTGTAAAATATTCATTTTGTAACACAAAAGTTAGTGATCAGAGTCTGCACAATAAACTAAAAAACAGTTTACAAACTATTAATTTCTAAATCAACAATCTCATTATTCAGTAAGCCAGTCCAAAGAAGTCTTCAGGATTCAGGAATCCATAGAAAACCTAACAGTCATATTTCAGATTACTGTAGTCAGCTCAATGAAAATACTGACTGGTGTGTTACTGTGATATCATCACTGCTCTTTACTCTGGCATTGAGTTACTAAAGGAGTAGTATATGTTCATCCAGCCTAGTAAATAAAGTGAAGCTGTGTTTCAGTCATTTTGTTCACGTGAGAAGAAAAAAATGTCTATTTATTGTGATGGGTATTCAAAGTAACCATAGCTAGCATGCTCATAGCACCAGAAATGAATGCACTGAGCCTTTTCACAATCCACATATATTTAAATATGGTAAATGCAGAAATACAATTTTATGTGTGCCCTAAAATTTGTAAAACCTTGCTATGCAAACGTTGGTTTCATGCAGGGCTTTGAGTTTGGGCCAGTGGAGAGTTTAAACTCCAGCTGTACAAGGTGTGCTGAACAGGTGAGCTATTGGCACTTTTCCACTGCAAGTACCGGCTCGGCTCTACTTGGCCCTGTTTGGTTTTCCACTGCATGGTACCGCAAGGTACGGTGTAGGAACGGTTCAGGGCGGTTTGGTATGGTTTGCTTTTCCACTAAAGTAAGTGGGTGGGATAACAACGATTCTCTGACCAATCAGTGGCTAGTAGTGACAAACAGTCAGCTGCATGCAAAGGATTGTGGGATATGGTTCCGGTATGGTACCTCTTGGAACCACAATCGAGGTGGTACTGTTTTAGAAAGCCGTACCGTTTGGTTCCATGTAGTGGAAAAGCGCCGCCGTACCATATCGAACCGTTCCAACAACGTACCATGCGGTACCAGCAGGGGAAAAGCACAAAAGCGAGCCGAACCGTTCGGTTCCATGCAGTGGAAAAGCACCATATATGGCCAGGTTTGGCCTGTTCGCCTGCTCCAAATTCTTCACTTCTTGACCAGCTCACCAGGTTATTTCACATGATAAACAAGCCAGAGGGTATCCCAAGTGACATAATTGACCAAATATGGTCATGACCATATTTAGGCACGGATGTCAGCCAGCATCACCAGTCAGCTTGTTGACGTTCAGCTGCCAGCCAGGATGTTTACATTGGTGGCAAGAGCCTAGCTGGAGAGAATCGCTGTGTATAGGTCATCTTGTTTGCGTTAGCTGGTTGTCAGGGCATTGTTCATCATGATTGACAATTAATCTTCATAGCTGGATAACATGAATAGTGATGGATTTACACCATGACACATTTTTTATTTTGTGGGTGTATTTATTAGAATTTTTGATTTTGAAATACATGGACACCCAGGTATCCCCCCCCCCCCCATATGAATGAGTAATGCCCCATACACACGTGCAGATTATCTGCAGACTTTTGTCTGCAGACTTACCTTTTCTATGTAGTGCAAGGGCCTGCCGGATTGCATACAAATTGAAAGTGTTTAGGTTTGACCTCATATTATATGGTTTTGGTAAGTCTGCAGACAAAAGTCTGCAGATAATCTGCACGTGTGTACGGGGCATAAGAGTTACATAGTACTCCGTGTTACTCGTTCACAAAAAAGGGAAATGTAAATAAATTTACCCAATCATCAATCACATTGTTAAGATCCATTATTAATCATGGAAAACAACTCAATGACCCAGCGCAACATACATGATGACTCGCACCAAGAATCCTGATCTGCTGTATTCTCACTGCAAAATGACAGCTCCCCAGCAGGCTGATAAATATCAACAAACCAGCTGGAGATGCTGACTGACGTCAATGACCAGATATTGTAATGATTAAATGTGGTCAATGACATCAGCCAGGATCCCCAGCTTCTGTTTACATCCATAAGCTGTCAGGACAGGAGATGTCATTTAAGGGCATTTTTTTCTATAGTACATTATAAACACGTGCATCATTTCACATGCAGATTTAAGGCCCTCAAGCATGTTTTTAAAGGAATTGTTTATTTTTAATGTTGCCCTTTAGTCCCGGTTCACACTAGGGCGACCTGTGAGGCGACCTGGTCGCCTCACAGGTCGGCGCAGGTCGACTCCCATAGGGAAGCTGCGGACCCGTTCTAATAGGAGCGACACAAGTCGCTCCGACCTAGAAAAAGGGTCCGGAGCTTCTTTGGGGCGACCAGGAGGCGACCGCCATAGACTTCAATGTTATGAAGTCCGTAGCGGCCGCTCCGAGGTCGCGGCGCGCTGCTCGCACCGCGACCTCGGAGGTCGCGGTGTGAAGTAGCGTCGCCCCTATGTGAATGGGGCCTTAAAGTGATTGTAAAGGAAAAATGTTTATTTAAAAAAAAAAAAAAAACAAACATGCCATACTTATCTGCTCTTTGCGTTTTACAGAGAGCAGCCCCGATAAGACACAGAGAGCGCAGCCCCGCCCCCAGCTTCTTCCTCACTGGCTGTGATTGACAGCAGTGGGAGCCAATGGCTCCTGCTGCAGCATCTCAGCCCTAGCATAAGGAACAAACTATTCAGTGAAAGGAGATACAATAAGACACGTGGCCGCTCACTAAAACTAGAGGAAAGGCGGTTTAAACTTAAAGTGTGTAAGGGGTTCTTCACTGTAAGAGCGGTAAGGATGTGGAATTCTCTTACACAAGCAGTCGTATCAGCAGGGAGTATTGATAGTTTCAAAAAACTATTAGATGGGCACCTTAAAGACCACAACATACAGGGGTATACAATGTATGTTTAACAACAAGCACACACACACATCATAGGTTGAACTGGATGGACGGATGTCTTTTTTCAACCTCACTAACTATTTAACTATGTAAGGAGATAGAGAACCAGAAGAGCCTTGGGTCTCGTGCACATCGCTGGATCGAGATCGAGCATAGGAAAGTATTGGGGGGGGGGGGGGGAAGGGAGCTGCACACTGAAGGTTTTTTTACAGTCATGCACAGAATTAAAAAAAAAACAGCCTTTACCACTTTAAGCAACACTAAAAGACTCATTCCCTGCTAAACAGTGTTCTTAAAAAAATATGTTTTGCATTTGTAGATGTCCCCCATGGCAGTGCCCAGCTACCCAAAACTGACCAAAAGTATGCAAATGGACCTCGAAAAAGGCTTCTAACGACTTCAATAGGGTTCGGCACCATGTACCGGATTCACAAAATTCTGACTGCATTCGCAAACACCATCCAGTTTTCTAATCACTTCCTACAAGATCAGAAACTCAGACTTGAATGTACCTAAATGTTTCCATATATTGGAAAATTAAATGTATGTAAAAAATGCATCTCCCAATTTTAATTTATTTATTTTTTTAAACTGCACAGTTGTTACATGCTGAACTTTTGAATGACAAATTAAACAGGAGTGAAGAAGGTCTGTGAGAACATGTGGTTACCATTTAATGAATTGTCAAGCTATAAAATGACCTGGAATTTGTGTTTCTATTTCTAGAGCTGGCTTTTATTGATGAGAGGGTAAGGAAAGGAATAGAAGGTTATCATATAATGAGATGAATGAGAGGAAAGGTGCTGGAGAAATGAAACATTTGCTGAGAAAACAGGCCAGAAATAACAAGGTCACATGAGAGGCTTTCCGGTTGAGTCATACACTTGTTCCTTTGTAACTGACCAAAGCAGGAGGTCAAATAGAGGAATTCGGAGGCACCTGAAAGGAATGGGCAATCTGTGCACATAACATGGTCTCCCAGGATAGAAGAGGGGATTTCCAAGGACAATAATTGGAAAAGACAAGCACAAAAAGACAAAAAAGGGATATGAGCTTCAAAGGGTTCAAGCAGGAGCAAAAGGATGATTTAAAAGCAGCTATAAGTTTTAGAATTCAAATCCCATTGGTTTGTATATTCTGTGATTGAGACAAGAAATTACCTCTACAGAGCATGGAGGAACATATTTTACAGGCATATTTATGTAATAGAAAAATAAATAAGATTTTCATTAAAAAAAACTACTATGTAGGATGAATTATAGTTATACCCTACCATACCTACACACAATATACTTAGTGCCTGTTCACACATAAACATGCATGGAGATGCTACCTAAATGGATGTGCATTACCTTTCATTGGCATGCACATGCACTAACATGTGTTGACACATTTAATGCACATTAAATTGCTATGGGTCAATGTAAGGGACAAAATAATAAAAAGCTTTTTTTTCTCAATAGATTTGCATTGTTGTTTATGTGCATTTGCGAACATTTATGTGCATTTACATGAATTGCATTATATTAAAATGCATACATGTAGTATTTTAACGCAATGGACCACACTGCACCAGCATTGTGGTGTAAACAGGACACATAAAAAACAATAATTTTCTATGTGTCCTTGCGGTGACCTGCATCTTTCCAATCCAGTAAAATGTATGACACTGCAGTATGTGTGAACAGAGCCTTATGCCTGGTACATACAATAAAGCCTAGTACACAGGCAACGAATTTCCGCCGACCGATCGTCCGTCTTTTGTTCAGAGTTGTGTTTTGTTGGTTGGAATGTGCCTAGACTGCACACGAATTTTCCCGCATGACAAAATTCTACTTCAGAAGTGATGTCATGTGTTGGATTGCTTTTTTTGTGTTCTTTCTCCTCTGAGCATGCCCAGACTTGCTCATAAGATTTTCCCCTGTCGAAATCTGTACTGACTGCACGAAAATCGGACGTGTTTTGACGGAGGACAAAAATTTTATAGCGTGCACACCAGATTTTTTTGGCCGAAAAGTCGGAGTCGGTTGTCGGAAGCATCATACTAACAAGCTGAAAATCGGCAGATCGGTCGTCGGACAAAAATTCCCCGCTGAATTTCAACTCGTGTGTACAGGGCTTAAGATTATCGGATGAATGATGGTCCGTTTTTTTTTTTTTTTGCATGCTAAATATCGAAAATGAAGTGATGTTCTCGTACAACAGAATAAAAATTTGAAATAAATTTGGAAGTGATATAATGTATTGCATTGTGTTTGTATTGTATTTGTGAATGACAACAGTACTAATTCTAAATGAAAATTTTTTGTGCTTGTCCCATCAGGTAATATCAGATGAACTGTCCTGATTGGCTCTCAAAAGCTGTGTAATAACGATCAGATTATGGTACTATTGATTTTCTGATCATGTGTACGGGCCATAAGATTGGATTTGTATCAAAACTGCACTGGCCTTGACCTACACCTATTGACACCCCCAGGTTACCTTAGCTAGGGAGGATGTATTTTTAGGCTGTTGGTGTCTGATGGGCAAGGACATGCCTTTGCAGACAGTAAAGGCTTTCTTGTGCCTGCTGCAATTCTCATCAATGTAAATCAAATGGATGGTGGGGAAAAAATGCTACTTTATTAACTAGGGTCCCATTCTGCCTTAATCCATCTCTGCAGCACCCCCCTCTCCTTGTCCCCAAGCACATTCACAATAAGTTAGATCTTCACTGTGAGGTCTGCCTGGCAATTTTCAAAGCAGTGCACACACATATGTACTGCAGTCTCTATTCACTTAAAGGGGTTGTAAAGGCAGAAGGTTTTTGCATTCTATGCATTAAAATAAAAACCTTCTGTGTGCAGCAACCCCCCTCAGTCCCTCTAATACTTACTTGAGCCCATCTTCATCCAGCGATGTTGCAGGAGATTCTCAGCTGTCTGGGACTCCCCTCTTCATTGGCTGAGACAGCAGCGTGGCATGATTGGCTCCCGCTGCTGTCATTCAAAGTCATTCAGCCATTCAGGAGAGAGACAGGGTGGGGCCAGGTTCTGGCTTTATGTCTGAATGGACACAGGGAGCTGTGACTCAGCTCAGGTGTCCCCATAGCAAGTTCCTTGCTGTGGGGGCACTCGACGGAAGGGAGGGGCTAGGAGCACAGAAGAGGGACCCAAGAAGAGGAGGATCTGGGCTGCTCTGTGCAAAACCAACTGCACATAGCAGGTAAGTATGACATGTTTGTTATTTAAAAAACAAATATAAGACTTAGTTTATAACCATAATCACTAAAAATTAAAAACCTGTAGGTCAGAATGCAAGTGGGCATTTCATTGAAATAAATAGAGGCCACAGAGTACATTTGCCAGTACTGTTTTGAAGACTCTGGGCACAGACTGTGTGGCTGCAGGCAGATCATTTAATGAAGATCTTAAGGCTCCGTTCACATCTAGGCATTTTGGGGAGTTTTTCTGCTCTAGGATCAGCTCTCAAAACGCCCAACAAGACAAATCCTATTAATTTCAATGGCCCCTGTTCACATCTGAGCGTTTTGACGCTGTAAGCAAAACGCCCAACGCTCAAAAAAGTACATGAGCTTCTTTTTGGGCAGATTACAGGCGTTTTCCATTGGTCTCTATTCAATCTAAAAACGCCTGCACAAAAAACCCCTGTAAATCGCGGTAAAAATCGCGGTAAAAATCGCAGTAAAATCGCGGTAAAAAACGCGCGAAAACGCTACGCTCAGGTGTGAATGTAGCCTAAATGTTATTATTGTTAAGTATGACCTACTCTGAAAGTTCCTGGGTAGGGAGGTAGAAAAGGATAAGTGCAATAAAAGTAATGCTATAGTTTAAAACGACATATTTAGGTCCAAAAAGTCTTGCAAATACAATAATATACAAATAGATAGTTTCATATATGCAATCTATAGTATTGAACATATAGCACTGAATATCAAGCCAAAGTTTCAGTGCAGCAATATGGGTCCTTATAACAGAACTATATTTGTTCCATGGTGGACTGCAAAAGATCTAAAAAGAAACTTACATACAGATGCATTGTTACTGAGATTGCAGAACTTTATTTATCCACTAGATGGCAGCAGCCAGCATTTTTACTTGACAGCCATTGCACAGGTGTTCAGGGCCTTCTGAGAGTTGTAGGCTGGAAGCAGAAAATTTCTGATAGTAAAGCTGATCTCAAACTACAGCGCTCACAAGCAATCACCAAGGGGTAGGAGGATATATAAGGAAAAACCCGGGAAGACACAGGGGGAGTTGGAGAAAGACATGGCATTGGGTTGAAGTGTGTGTAAATTTGTGCTGAGCCAGACTTGACCGGGTTAAGCCCGCATTGTGCAGTACATCTGAGGAATCCAAGAAGGAGACTGTTAAGAAGAACACTGAGTTGTGAGGACTACCCTTGGGAGACCCTTTAGCTGTTAGTGTGAGTTACCACCACCACATTTGAAGGGGGCTCACCATCACAAGACCACTGACGCATCTCCGGGTTGCCCCAGAGGCTTCACTGCTGCAAGTTACATTTAGCTCTTGTTGCCAGTTAGGCCTGTTTAGGCTATGAACATTCTTTAACATTGACCCTTCTCATGGTTAACATCCCATTGCCCTTTATTGCTGCAAGCTGCCGCTTCATCTTCATCTCTTAAAGTGACCTGTGTCAATAACTTTGTCTTTTAAAGGAAACTGTCCTATTCATTCCACATCTTAAAGGGACAGCACCTTACATTGTCCGCCAACAAAAGGGCCTCAACTAAGTGGGCAGAAGCCTTAATCTTCAGACTGTTTTCATATCCAGGGACTATTTCTTTAGCATTTTCAAGCTTAAACCTAGACTCTTCTGACTGAGGGCCTACAAGTGAGCTAGTTGTTGTTTCCTTGCTATTCATATATGTCTCATATTTTTTTGTTTATGCTCTAGGCAGGACATAGGTGGCTACACTAAAAGGTTTTTGACTGTTCTGTGTTGTTACTGTATTGACTCACTGTGTTTAACAGCTAACATCTAAACTGTTGCATTGCCTTACCATTATATTTCTACTAATACAACCTGTTTATTTTATCACAGCTGGTGTGTATCCTTCTTGTGTTACTACCGGCCAATGTAGTCTGGTAGTGTCAGTAGGGGTGGGGCTCCGTTTAGGGTCAGGGAAGAGCAGAGGACCCAAATCTATCAGCTGCTCCTTCGGGACTGGAACTACATGGAGATCAGAAATATTTTATGAAATAAAAAAAGGGCAATCATATGTGGTAAATGCGATTTATGTTGCATGTCACAGTAATCCAGCTTCTCCTACCAATATAAACAATCTAATTTAAAACACCCGCAGTTAAAAGCACTAAATGACCTGTCACAGAACCACAGTTTAGTTATAAAATCAGCAGACAAAGGAAAAGGCATTATTAGGGTAAAGGCTAAAACTAATGGAGTTATTGATAAGAGAGTTCCATAGAACCCATTATTTGTAAATTCACCAAAAATTCAAAGGAACCAGGGTAATCCTCCAAGATGCCATATAGTCCCCTCTATGGAGAGTATTTCTAGCGGATTTTCACTATATGTTGACCAATTTCTCTAACGTTTAGCTCAAAGTTTACCGTTATATGTTCGGGATAAGATCTGGACGGTACTGATTAGCAGCACTAGTGGGCACTGATAGATGGGCACTGGTTGGTACTGATTAGCAGCACTGATGGGTATTGTGTGGGACTGATGTCCCTGTAACAGAAGTCGATTACCTGCTGTCAGTGTGAAGAAAAAAGATGATAACCGGCATCTGTTTACTTCCGTGATCCGCTGTCATTTGCTGACACCTGATCATGTGGTAAAGGGGCGCTGTGATTGGCCCTTTACCCTGTTCTGTGATCAGCTTAGTCTGAAGAACTTGACGATCACAGATAACACCGCCCGCAGGGGGCGCACGAGCAGTGTGATCACAGGAGGAAGTCTAGTGACGTCCTTCCATCACTGGAAGCCTGCGCTGTAGCCGTCTTTCGGCTATAGCATGGGCGGAAAGTGGTTATTTCAATTTGATGGGGACTTTTACCTACAGGTCAATAGCACAGCGATGGGGGCTAATTTTGCCCCCAACTACGCCATATGTCTTATGGGGTTATGGAAGTCCCAGTCAATTTGGCATAAAAACCCATTTGCAGCTCAGATTATTTTTTATGGCTGTTATATTGACAATGTTATCTTCATCTGGGATGGCCCTGGTTTTGAGACATAATTGTTCTAGGAAGAAGGACTATGTTACACATAGTGATCTTCTGGAAAATGAAAATTCCTAGAGAAAGGATATCCTGGTACTCTGACTGAGGAAGCCTACTGCCTATACGTCCAACAATAGTCAGCCAGTTAGGTTCCTTATTATTGGAAGACCCTCACCTAAAGTCTTCTCTAGCCACCAAACCTAAAGTCATTTACAGGAAGGCCCGGAACATCAAGAGCAGAGTGGCCCCCATTAAAGTTTGATCTATTGAAACAAATGGAGGACAGTCCCTCACATTTTTTGCTCTAAAAGGTATGTACCAGGGTCCTAAGCCTAAATGTCTTACTTGCAAAAACGTTCAGCACCAACATTAAATTACAGTTAAGGGGCATACGTATGAGATCAAGCATTTTCTGGTACCATCACAAATCTTCCTCAAGATTGATGGTTTGGGTCATTGAGTCCATACCAAGGACCGTTTCCTGAGATGTTTCTACAACTTGGTTGGAGTCCACCTGTGGTAAATTCAGTTCTTTTGACATGATTTGGAAAGGCACACACCTGTCTATATAAGATCCCACAGTTAACAGTGCATGTCAGAGCACAAACCAAGAAATGAAGTCCAAGGAATTGTCTGTAGACCAATTAACCTACCAGCATTTCTTGGGAAGAGTACAGAAAAATGTCTACAACATTGAAGGTCTTAATGAGCACAGTGGCCTCTGTCATCCATAAATTAAAAAAGTTGGAAACCACCAGGACTCTTCCTAGAGCGGACCGCGCGGCCAAACTGAGCGATCGGGGGAGAAGGGCCTTGGTCTAGAAGCTGACCAAAAACCTGATGGTCACTCTGACAGAGCTCAAGTATTTCTCTGTGAGGAGAGAAGAACCTTCCAGAAGAACAACCATCTCTGCAGCACTCCAGCAATCAGGCCTGTATGGTAGAGTATGTACAAAAGATATATGACTCCTGCGCTTGAGGGGTTATCTTGAAACGGGTATCCTGAGAATGCGATTCAGGTTGAATGGACATAGTCCCGGCTGTGCTGCCATTCTCAACAGGTCGTGGTAACCCAAACAGACTCTAAAAAGGAACGGACAGAGGGCGCACCAGACTAGCGCATTATCTTTAAAACAATTTATTAAAATAAAATAGCATACACATTGTACTCACAAAACAAGTTGGAACACGGGCAAACATGTGCAATCAAGAACCACCAAGACTCTCCACTGGGCTTCCTCTGCTGATGCAGGCCGTGGTGGGATGTGGACCTCCAAAGAACCGCTTACGTGTTTCGGGGGATGTTCTGACGAAGGGGGGACACCCTGAAACGCGTAAGAGGTGCATGCGCCGCTGATGCTCAGGAAAGCCCGTACACGTTCGGCTATTCCTGGGCATGCTGCACATGCGCTGTGACATGTTGGCACCGGGCGGCGCCATTTTTAAAAAGTAAGTCAGCCAGTGACTCGGATATAAGCCTAGGGGGGCTTTTTCAGCATAAAAAAACATGCTGAAAAACTTGGCTTATACAGTACTTGAGTATATACGTACAGTACTTCACCCGCTTTTTATTTTTGATAAATTTGCAAAGATTTCAAACAAACTTCTTTGATGTTGTCATTATGGGGAATTCTTTAAAGAATTTTGAGGAAGATAATCAATTTCATCCATTTTGGAATAAGGTTGTAATATAACAAAGTGTGGAAAAAGTGAGGCATTGTGAATACTTTCCAGATGCACTGTACACGTGAGTTGCCATTTTGTGGATGTAATATAGAATACAGCATTATTACACTTAAATGGCGCTTTCTCGTCTCTCTTTCTAATTTTCTCCAGGAACCCTTCAAATAGGTATAGGCTTCACTTTATGAGATGCCAATGTTGCAGCGCTTAAGATGCCAGCAGCCTATGTATAGGTTATAACTGAAGTGATATGCTAAATGTTTTTTTATATGGACAGGTCAGGGAAGGTGCCATTCAAGCAAATGTGTAATTCAAGTCAAACAACAGACAGATAAACAGCATAAAAAAAGAAGAAAGTGCCTCGTATTTGTTTGGGCACTGTCCTAGCAGTGCATCTAACATTATTTTTATTTGCTGCTTTGTGACATCTCTGGCACTCTTATGTATGCCTGAGGTGCATTCCTAATTAAATCCTGCAGATGACGCACAGCACTTGGTCCAGCCCAAAAAGAATGAAGCCATGAGTAGATCTAGCCACAGGAACATGAGAAACAGCTGTCCATAGGAGATAAGGGGAAGCAGCCTATTCTTAACATTTATTATTGAGTTTGTCCTTTTCTTCCCTAACTTTCCACTCTTTTGTGTCTCCTGTAGTATCTATCTGGTGTATGCACACGCCAACTCCTTGTTGAAAACTAAACTCATTCAAGATGGTCAAAAAGTATTATATCCTTACACTAGTGCTTCCAGATTGCACACATGTGGGCAGGGCCTAATCGATGTACCTAAGAATTGGGAGGACTGAACACACATGGATACTGTTGATTTTATTGTAGAATTTGAATGATCACAGAAAAAAAAGCAGTTTACAGCAATGGCAGAATTTATTTTGCAAGTCAAACACTTCATCAGGCAGAAAAAAGTTGTGTTTATCAACAAGGCATTTTTTAATAGTGATATAACATGAGCTTACAGACAATAAAATGCCTGAGGAGGTAGGTAGGTAGTTCCAGGAAGCTGGCAGAAGAGACACACTGTAAAGGGGAAACCTACTCTTCCCCTCCTCCTCAGTAGGGATGATCGAACGGTTCTGGTCGACCAGCGGTTCGGCCCGAACATTGGGTGTTCGAGGTTCGGCCGAATTTAGAACTTTTTGCCCAAAAAGTTCGGAATTCGGCAACCAGAACCGCCCAAAATGCAATGCTTCAGGAAATGGGCTTTAAAAGCCCGTGATTGGACCAGAACCATTAGCAAAAGCCAATTGAGGGGGCAGGAGAATGCTAGGAATGTGATTGGAGTGACTAGGGGGTCCCTAGACCAATCATTAGTGAATACGCCCCCCAGTATATAAGATCGCCCCCGCCATATTCCTAGCATTGTTATACTGGACATGGAAGAGAGTGGAAGCAGTTCTGTTAATTTTACTTTAAAAGTGTCATTTAGCTATTTTTAGTGTGAGGAAAGGGATATCTAGTGTAGTTAGAGTGCTCCTTTACACTTAAGTTAGCTTCAAAAATGTAGTTTCTGTAGGGAAAGTGTTAAGTGTAAGGGGACCGTAGTGTAGTGTAGGGTTAACTGGCAGTGACTGCTATGGCAGGGTGACAAAACCCTTCCATAGCAGGGTGGCCGCTATAGAGAAATGATCATTTCTCTGAATTGCTTCGGCACACCCATATGGCTTCTCACCAGCCAAGCATTTTTTATGCTGCAGGGGCTGCCAAAGTCAGTGCTTTTTTGAGGACATGTTTGATGTCAGACATGACATCTGAACATGTGTATAGGGGGTATATATACACATATATGTCTGAATATATACCCCTAGACATATATAGGTGTGATAGTAGCAGAAATAAATGCTTGCGCTAATGAAATCATTTACAGTAATATATTTCTGCTACTATCACACCTATATATGTCTAGGGGTATATATTCAGACTTATATGTGTATATATACCCCCTATACACATGTTCAGTAGTGATGTCGCGAACCTAAAATTCGCCGTTCGCGACATCACTACTGAACATGTGTATAGGGGGTATACACGTTCGAACATTTGCCGATGTTCGAACGCGAACATCGGCAAATGTTCGCGAACCGGCGAACCGGGCGAACCGCCATAGACTTCAATAGGCAGGCGAATTTTAAAACACACAGGGACTCTTTCTGGCCACAATAGTGATGGAAAAGTTGTTTCAAGGGGACTAACACCTGAACTGGGGCATGCCGGAGGGGGATCCATGGCAAAACTCCCATGGAAAATTACGTAGTTGACGCAGAGTCAGGTTTTGATCCATAAAGGGCATAAATCACCTAACATTCCTAAATTGTTTGGAATAACGTGCTTTAAAACATCCAGTGTGTGAATACGATCAGGTATGATGTTGTATCGGTCAAGTAGTGTAAGGGTTACGCCCGCTTCACAGTGACAGACCAAACTCTGACAGACCAAACTCCCCGTTTAACAGTCAGTCAGTCCATTTGCACAACCGCAAACTCCCCATTTGCACAAGGTTGGATACCAAGCTAGCCATGTCCCGTTCCTTGTCCTCACTGACATCATTGAAGGTCTCTTCCTCCACCCAGCCACGTACAACACCAAGGGTCCCCGAAAGGTGAGAACAAGCCCCCTGGGATGCCTGCTGTGGCTGGTATTCCACCTCCTCAAAGCCACCTTCCTCCTCTGACTTCTCTTCTTCAGACTCCTCTCTCTGCGTTGCCACAGGTCCAGCAATTGACAACGACAAGGCTGCTTCTGGTGGTGATGGGGACCACAACTCTTCCTCTTCATGCTCATCTACAGCCTGATCCAGTACTCTTCGCAGGGCACGCTCCAGAAAAAACGCATATGGGATGAGGTCGATGATGTTGCCTTGGGTTCGACTGACCACCAGGTTTGTCACCTCCGCAAAAGGACGCATGAGCCTACAGCCATTGTTCATGAGCATTCAGTAACGCGGCCAAAAAATACCCAGCGCCGCAGAAAGAATGAAAGAAAATGAATGTTTTTTCTATGAAAAATTATCCCACGGATCGCTTTTAGTCTGTTCACAATGAACCTTATCATCTGGGGTGTGCCAACACACTTCTAGAGGTGATCGCTTCATTGTGATAAGCAAGCCCCTTCACCACGACAAGGTAACGATCACGAAGGGGAATTGACACATGTATGTGCCTTTTTTTTTGTTTTTTGTTTTTTTGCAGCCACAGTGTAGCACCAGAGGCCAGAAAAATTAGGCATGTACACATGCATGAAAAAGTAGGTACTGTTGCAGCCGCTGCTTTAGCAGCGGCCTGAAAAATTGAGGTTTTCAAGGCAGAAAGTGCACTAAAACATTGTGGCTTGAACCGTAGTTGGTGGGGGAGACGTCACGTAAGTCATCCGGCATGCAGAGAATGATTAAATACAGCAGCGTGTGGACCATTTTTAGCCCAAGGCATCTCAGTCATCACCAGGCCTTTTTTAGTCAAATGCATCCCCCACTGTCAGTCCCTTTGGGATCCATACCTCATTCATCTTAATAAACGTGAGGTAATCAAGACTTTTTTGACCTAGGTGACTTCTCTTCTCAGTGACAATACCTCCTGCTGCGCTGAAGGTCCTTTCTGACAGCACACTTGAAGCGGGGCAGGCCAGAAGTTCAATGGCAAATTGGGATAGCTCAGGCCACAGGTCAAGCCTGCACACCCAGTAGTCAAGGGGTTCATCGCTCCTCAGAGTGTCGATATCTGCAGTTAAGGCAAGGTAGTCTGCTACCTGTCGGTCGAGTCGTTCTCTGAGGGTGGACCCCGAAGGGCTGTGGCGATGCGTAGGACTAAAAAAGCTCCGCATGTCCTCCATCAACAAGACGTCTGTAAAGCGTCCTGTCCTTGCCGGCGTGGTTGTGGTAGGAGGAGGATTACTTTCACCTCTTCCCCTGTTGGATTCCCGTTGTGCTGTGACATCACCCTTATATGCTGTGTAAAGCATACTTTTCAACTTATTTTGTAGCTGCTGCATCCTTTGCGACTGCCGGTAATTGGGTAACATATCAGAGACTTTCTGCTTATACCGGGGGTCTAGTAGCGTGGCCACCCAGTACAGGTCGTTCTCCTTCAGCCTTTTTATACGAGGGTCCCTCAACAGGCATGACAGCATGAAAGACCCCATTTGCACAAGGTTGGATGCCGAGCTACTCATGTCTAATTCCTCGTCCTCACTGATGTCATTGAAGGTGTGTTCTTCCCCCCAGCCACGTACAACACCACGGGTACCAGATAGGTGACAACGAGCACCCTGGGATGCCTGCTGTGGTTGGTGTTCCTCCTCCTCAAAGCCACATTCCTCCTCTGACTCCTCTTCCTCAGACTCCTCTTCCAGTGTTGCCGCAGGTCCAGCAAGCGATGGTAAGGCTGTTTCTGGTGGTGGTGATGGTGACCACAACTCTTCCTCTTCCTCTTCACGCTCATCTACGGCCTGATCCAGCACTCTTCACAGGGCACGCTCCAGGAAGAAAACATATGGGATGATGTCGCTGATGGTGCCTTCGGTGCGACTGACTAGGTTTGTCACCTCCTCAAAAGGACGCATGAGCCTACAGGCATTGCGCATGAGCGTCCAGTAACGTGGCAAAAAAATACCCAGCTCCGCAGAGGCTGTCCTAGCACCCCGGTCATACAAATACTCGTTGACCGCTTTTTCTTGTTGGAGCAGGCGGTCGAACATTAGCAGTGTTGAATTCCAACGTGTCGGGCTGTCGCAAATCAAGCGCCTCACTGGCATGTTGTTTCGCCGCTGAATATCTGCAAAGTGCGCCATGGCCGTGTAGGAACGCCTGAAATGGCCACACACCTTCCTGGCCTGCTTGAGGACGTCCTGTAAGCCTGGGTACTTCTGCACAAAGCGTTGCACAATCAGATTCAACACATGTGCCATGCACGGCACATGTGTCAACTTGCCCAAATTCAATGCCGCCAACAAATTGCTTCCGTTGTCACACACCACTTTGCCGATCTCCAGTTGGTGCGGGGTGAGCCACTGATCCACCTGTGTGTTCTGGGCGGACAGTAGTGCTGGACCGGTGTGACTCTCTGCTTTCAGGCAAGTCAACCCCAAGACAGCGTGACACTGTCGTATCCGGCATGTGGAATAGCCCCTGGGGAGCTGGGGGGGTGCAGTTGGTGTGGAGCAAGATGCAACAGCAGAAGAGGACTCAGCCGAGGAGGTTAGCAAAGAGGATGGAGTAGGAGGAGTAGAGGAGGTGGCAGCAGGCCTGCCTGCAAGTCGTGGCGGTGTCACCAACTCCTCTGCAGCAGAGCCACGCATTCCATGCTTGGCAGCCGCCAGCAGGTTTACCCAATGCGCAGTGTAAGTGATATACCTGCCCTGACCGTGCTTTGCAGACCAGCTATCAGTGGTCAGATGGACCCTTGCCCCAACACTGTGTGCCAGACGTGACATGATTTCCTTTTCCACAATAGAGTACAGGTTGGGGATTGCCTTTTGTGAAAAATAATTTTGGCCGGGTACCTTCCACTGCGGTGTCCCAATAGCGACAAATTTTTTGAAGGCCTCAGACTCCACCAGCTTGTATGGTAAAAGCTGGCGGGCTAAGAGTTCCGACAAGCCAGCTGTTAGACGCCGGGCAAGGGGGTGACTCTGTGAGATTGGCTTCTTACGCTCAAACATTTCCTTGACAGACACCTGACTTTTTTGGCAGATGAGCAGGAACTGCTGAAGGTGAGAGGCGGAGGGGCGGGTTGTTGATAGGGGGCATGGAGGACAGCAGTGGTTGACGTGGCTGAAGATGCTGGACCAGGAGGAGGATGGTGGCTTTCAGTTTGTGTGCTGCTTTTACTCATGTGTTGATCCCATAGGCGTTTGTGATGTGAGATCATGTGCCTTCGCAAAGCAGTTGTACCTAGGTGGGTGTTGGACTTCCCACGACTCAGTTTCTTTTGGCACAGGTTACAAATGGCATCGCTGATATCAGAGGCAGACACACAAAAAAAATGCCACACTGCTGAGCTTTGCAAGGACGGCATTCTGGTGGTGGCAATAGCTTGCGTTGATTGGCGTGCTGTCTGGCTGACCCCGGGTGCCGAATCTACATGCTGTCTGACTGCTCCACTAGCTCCTTGCGATGACCTCCTCCCCCTGCTTCCAACTCGTCTCCTCCTCCTCTCTGTCTCCCCATCTGAACTTTCCCCCTCTTCTTCTGCTCTTCGAGCAGGCACCCAGGTGACATCCACAGACACATCGTCATCATCAGCTGCTTCACTTGACAACTCAGCAAAGGCAGCAGCAGCAGGTACAACATCATCATCATCATCACAATGTACGTCCATGTGTATAATGCTGCCTGACTGAGACATATCCCCGTTATCTACATCCTCTGGCACAAATAGTTGCGCATCACTTATTTCTTCCAACTGATGTGAAAATAACTCCTCTGATGGATCAAGTGAAGCGACTGTGGTGCTAGTGTTGGTGGTGGTGCCGGCGGGCTGGCGAGTGGAAAATTGAGAGGTGCCCGAAGCTGAGCTGGAGGAGGATGGTGCATTAAGGTTCCAAGCGGAAGCTGTAGACGATTGGGTGTCCTGTGTAAGCCAGTCAACTATGTCCTCAGAATTTTTTGAGTTCAGGGTCTGTGGTGGCCTCTGAACACTGGGAATTATTCTAGGGCCTAAGGAAATCACAGCACCATGACCACGACGGCCCTTGTGGAGTGGCCTGCCTCTGCCTGTCATTTTTTTTTAATGTGTTGTACTATGAGTGCAAGGTGCTGTGCCACCCTATAGGAGTGTTGGGCAGTGGGTACAGTACACTCTGTGGACCTGACAGTCACTGGCAGCCCAGGCAACTGCAATTATAAAAAATATATATTTTTTTTACTTTGCAAGCTGCTGTGCCACCTTATATATCAGTGGTGGGTGGGCAGTGGCACAGTACACTCTCTGTGGACCTGACAGTCACTGGCACCCAGGCAACTGCAATTATAAAAAAAATATATATTTTTTTTTACTTTGCAAGCTGCTGTGCCACCTTATATATCAGTGGTGGGTGGGAAGTGGCACAGTACACTCTCTGTGGACCTGACAGTCACTGGCACCCAGGCAACTGCAATTATAAAAAAAAAATATATTTTTTTACTTTGCAAGCGTCTGTGCCACCTTATATATCAGTGGTGGGTGGGCAGTGGCACAGTACACTCTCTGTGGACCTGACAGTCACTGGCACCCAGGCAACTGCAATTATAAAAAAAATATATATTTTTTTACTTTGCAAGCTGCTGTGCCACCTTATATATCAGTGGTGGGTGGGCAGTGGCACAGTACACTCTCTGTGGACCTGACAGTCACTGGCACCCAGGCAACTGCAATTATAAAAAAAATATATATTTTTTTACTTTGCAAGCTGCTGTGCCACCTTATACAGTGGGTACGGAAAGTATTCAGACCCCCTTAAATTTTTCACTCTTTGTTATATTGCAGCCATTTGCTAAAATCATTTAAGTTCATTCTTCTTCCTCATGAATGTACACATAGCACCTCATACTGACAGAAAAACACAGAATTGTTGACATTGTTGCAGATTTATTAAAAAAGAAAAACTGAAATATCACATGGTCCTAAGTATTCAGACCCTTTGCTGTGACACTCATATATTTAACTCAGGTGCTTTCCATGAGACAGGTGAGCATCTTTGAGACTGGTGAGTGTCCTTGTGACTGGTGAGCATCTTGCGACTGGTGAGCATCTTGCGACTGGTGAGTGTCCGTGCGACTGGTGAGTGTCCGTGCGACTGGGAGTGTCCTTGCGACTGGTGAGTGTCCGTGTGACTGGTGAGTATCCTTGCGACTGGTGAGCATCTTGCGACTGGTGAGTGTCCGTGCGACTGGTGAGTGTCCGTGCGACTGGTGAGTGTCCGTGCGACTGGTGAGTGTCCTTGCGACTGGTGAGTGTCCGTGCGACTGGTGAGTATCCTTGCGACTGGTGAGCGTCTTTGAGACTGGTGAGCGTCCTTGCGACTGGTGAGTGTCCGTGCGACTGGTGAGTGTCCGTGCGACTGGTGAGTGTCCGTGCGACTGGTGAGTATCCTTGCGACTGGTGAGCATCTTTGAGACTGGTGAGTGTCCTTGTGACTGGTGAGCATCTTGTGACTGGTGAGCATCTTGCGACTGGTGAGCATCTTGCGACTGGTGAGTGTCCGTGCGACTGGTGAGTGTCCGTGCGACTGGTGAGTGTCCTTGCGACTGGTGAGTGTCCGTGCGACTGGTGAGTGTCCGTGCGACTGGTGAGTGTCCTTGCGACTGAGTGTGGTGCGACTGACTGGGCTGTGCAACTGAGTGTTGGGCAACTGAGAGTGATGTGCGACTGACCGGCTGTGCGATTGTGAGTGTGGTGCAACTAAATCGGGCTGTGAGACTGTGAGTGTGTGCGACAGGAGAGTTGTGCAACTGACCGGGTGGTGCGACTGGGAGTGTCGTGAGACTGACCGGGCTGTGAGATTGTGAGTGTTGTGCAACTGAGTGTCAAGTGAGTGAAGCGGAGTACCAGAGGGTGAGAAGGTAGCGTTAGGAAGCCAGGAAATAGCCACATAGGATAGACTTAAATCGCTGAATCCCCATTAGATTAGATAGTAGGTACAATGCCCGGCGGGTGTGGAGATGCGACTCGGTGTACATCTTGTGATATGTATGCGTTCCTCGGACATGTGATCGAGGGCGAATACGAATGCGCAAAATGTAAGCAAGTTGCTTCCCTGGAAGCTCAGGTCCTGAATCTAGGGAAGCAGCTGGCAACACTGAGACGAATGTCCATACCGGAGGAGAGCCAGGATCGTACCAGTCAGGTGCAGGCAGGGGTCTGCACAGAGGTGGGCGGAGTATTGGAGGTGCAGGCATCAGAGCAGTTTAGAGGGGTGACAGTTAGGAGGGGTAGAAGGGAACAAGGCAAGGAGGCTGATCCTGGGCTGGAGCACCCCAATAGATACCCCCGTTGTGTGATGTTGGGGAAACCAGTCAGGGACCAGCATTGCTGGAGCAGAGTGACGCCCCTAGCAGCCAGGGGAAGAACTCCTCCAGTGAGGCCGGGAGAAAGGGAAAGGAAAGACAGGTGCTGGTGGTAGGGGACTCAATTATTAGAAGGGCAGACAGTGTAATCTGTGACAAAGACCGTGTGTGCCGAACAGTCTGTTGTTTGCCGGGCGCTCGGGTTCGGCACATTGCGGATCGGATGGACAGATTATTGGGTGGGGCTGGGGAAGACCCAGCTGTCATGGTACACGTGGGTACCAATGACATAGGCAGAGGAAGACGGAGAGTCCTAAACGATTTCAGGGACTTAGGCGCTAAGTTGAGGACTAGGACCTCCAAGGTAGTATTTTCCGAAATACTACCTGTACCTCGAGCCACACCAGAGAGGCAGAGGGAGATTAGGGAAGTTAACGAGTGGCTGAGGAGCTGGTGTAGTAAGGAGGGTTTCGGGTTCCTGGAGAACTGGGCCGACTTCTCAGTCGGTCACCGGCTCTTTGGTAGGGACGGATTGCACCTAAATGGGGTGGGTGCAGCCGTACTGGGTGAGAGGATGGCCAAAAAGTTAGAGGGGCTTTTAAACTAGGGAATGGGGGGGAGGGTACAGATGTAGAATTAGCCAGTGGAAAGCAAGTTTCAGAGGGCAGAAATGGGGGCATTAGCGGTAGGGTGTTCGGAGCTCCTATACCCAGGGTGGGTATGGGGAAAATTCAAGAGAGCAGCCTAAAAACATCAAATGAGGATATTTGTAACCGATCAAAATTAAGAGGTTTGTATACCAATGCCAGAAGCCTGGCCAACAAGATGGGAGAGCTGGAGCTACTGATGTTTGAGGAGGACTTAGATTTTGTGGGGATAACTGAGACTTGGTTTGACAGCTCTCATGACTGGATGGCGACCATTCAGGGGTATTCCCTTTATCGCAGAGATAGAGAGGGTAAAAAAGGGGGAGGGGTATGTTTGTATATTAAGAACAGTATACAGGTAAATATGAGGGATGATATTAATAATGGAGCTATGGACGAGGCAGAATCCCTATGGGTAGAGCTTCAAAGGGATGGCACGGCGGGGAAGGTAATATTGGGCGTATGCTATAGGCCCCCCAACCAGAGGGAGGAGGGTGAGGCGGACCTCCTTTTACAGATAGGATTGGCAGCAAGGATGGGAAATGTCATTATAATGGGGGACTTTAATTATCCAGATATAGACTGGGCAGAAGGAACCGCGCACTCAGCCAAGGCTAGGCAGTTCCTAAATGTTTTGCAGGACAATTTCATGGGTCAGATGGTGAATGCACCGACAAGAAACAATGCGGTACTTGACCTACTGATTACCAACGATACAGACCTGATCACGGATATAGAAATACGGGACAACTTGGGAAACAGTGACCATAGGTCAATAAGTTTCAGTATTAATTACAGTAATAGGAAGCAGAGGGGTAATATAAGGACACTGAATTTCAAAAGAGCCAATTTCCCTAAACTGCGCTCACTGCTAGAAAATATCAATTGGGATAGAACCCTGGGAACAAAGAACACGGAGGAAAAATGGGAGTGCTTCAAGAGTATACTAAACAGGGGGATTGACCAGTGCATTCCAAAGGGAAATAAATTTAAAAGAGCAAAAATAAACCCTGGATGGCTAAACTCCAACATAAAAATGCATATTAGTGCTAAGGAAAAGGCCTTCAAAAAATACAAGACTGAGGGCTCATTGGCAGCATTTAAGCACTACAAAGAGTGTAATAAGAAATGTAAAGACGAAATCAGGGCGGCTAAAATAGAACACGAGAGACATATAGCGGAGGAGAGCAAAAAGAACCCCAAGAAGTTTTTTAAGTATATAAACAGTAAGAAAGCGAGGCCAGAACACATTGGCCCCATAAAAGATGATAAAGGAAATATGGCCACTGAGGACAGAGAAAAGGCGGAAGTGTTAAATCATTTCTTCTCTTCAGTCTTCACAAAAGAATCGGGGGGCTACACAAACCCAGCTTGTAAGGCCGAACTAAATAATACACCTCAGGAAGTGCCACCATGGCTAACAGAAGATAGACTTAGAGCCAAACTAGAGAAACTTAACATAAATAAATCCCCGGGACCGGATGGCTTGCACCCGAGGGTTCTTAATGAGCTCAGCCAGGTGATCGCCAGACCATTATTCTTGATCTTTAAGGATAGTTTACAGACGGGTATGGTGCCAGCTGATTGGAAAAAAGCCAACGTGGTACCAATATTTAAGAAGGGGCCGAGATATATCCCGGGTAACTATAGGCCGGTCAGCCTAACATCTGTAGTCTGCAAAATTTTGGAGGGGATGTTAAGGGACCACATACAAGACTTTAGTAATGAAAACGGTATTATAAGTACTAATCAGCATGGATTCATGAAAAATCGTTCTTGCCAAACCAATCTATTAACCTTCTACGATGAAGTGAGCAGCCACCTAGATAAAGGTAAGCCTGTGGATGTGGTGTATCTGGACTTTGCAAAGGCCTTTGACACCGTTCCCCACAAACGATTACTGTACAAACTAAGGAAGGTAGGTATGGATCAGAAGGTGAGTAACTGGATAGAGAACTGGCTCCAGGGGAGAGTACAGAGGGTGGTGATTAATGGGGAGTACTCGGATTGGGCGGGTGTGGAAAGTGGGGTCCCCCAGGGTTCTGTCCTGGGACCAATCCTGTTTAATTTGTTCATAAATGATCTAGAGGAGGGGATATCTAGCACAATCTCAGTATTTGCAGATGATACTAAACTAGGCATGCCAATATCTTCTATGCAGGATGTGGAAACCTTGCAAGCAGACCTGAACAAAATAACGGGGTGGGCAACTACATGGCAGATGAGGTTTAATGTTGATAAATGTAAAGTAATGCACTTGGGGGCCAGAAACCAGAAAGCAAGCTACTCACTAGGGGGGGAACCTCTGGGTGAGTCTAGGATGGAAAAGGACTTGGGGTTACTGGTAGACAACAAGCTTGGCAGTGGCATGCAATGCCAAGCCGCCGCAAGCAAAGCCAACAGAATACTGGGATGTATAAAAAAGGGGATTCACTCCAGAAATAAAGAGATTATTCTCCCACTCTACAAGACTCTGGTCCGGCCACATCTGGAGTATGCTGTCCAGTTCTGGGCACCGGTCCTCAGGAAGGATGTGCTGGAACTGGAGAAAGTCCAGAGAAGGGCAACAAAAATAATTAGGGGAATGGAGGACATCAGCTATGAGGAAAGACTACAAGCCCTGAACCTTTTCTCTCTGGAGAAAAGACGATTGAGGGGGGATATGATATCAATGTACAAATACTGTACTGGTGACCCTAGCATAAGGAACAAACTTTTCAGAGAAAGGGAATACAATAAGACACGTGGCCACTCACTAAAACTAGAGGAAAAGCGGTTTAACCTTAAAGTGCGTAAGGGGTTCTTCACTGTAAGAACGGTAAGGATGTGGAATTCTCTTCCACAAGCAGTCATATCAGCAGGGAGCATTGATAGTTTCAAAAAACTATTAGATGGACACCTTAAAGACCACAACATACAGGGGTATACAATGTACGGTTAAAAGCAAACACACACACACATCATAGGTTGAACTGGATGGACTGATGTCTTTTTTCAACCTCACTAACTATGTAACTATGTAACTATGTAAATTTCTTCTGATCATCCTTGAGATGGTTCTACACCTTAATTTGAGTCCAGCTGTGTTTGATTATACTGATTGGACTTGATTAGGAAAGCCACACACCTGTCTATATAAGACCTTCCAGATCACAATGCATGTCAGAGCAAATGAGAATCATGAGGTCAAAGGAACTGCCTGAAGAGCTCAGAGACAGAATTGTGGCAAGGCACAGATCTGGCCAAGGTTACAAAAAGATTTCTGCTGCACTTAAGGTTCCTAAGAGCACAGTGGCCTCCATAATCCTCAAATGGAAGACGTTTGGGACGACCAGAACCCTTCCTAGAGCTGGCCGTCCGGCCAAACTGAGCTATCGGGGGAGAAGAGCCTTGGTGAGAGAGGTAAAGAAGAACCCAAAGATCACTGTGGCTGAGCTCCAGAGATGCAGTCAGGAGATGGGAGAAAGTTGTAGAAAGTCAAACATCACTGCAGCCCTCCACCAGTTGGGGCTTTATGGCAGAGTGGCCCAACAGAAGCCTCTCCTCAGTGTAAGACACATGAAAGCCAGCATGGTGTTTGCTAAAAAACACCTGAAGGACTCCAAGATGGTGAGAAATAAGATTCTCTGGTCTGATGAGACCAAAATAGAACTTTTTGGCCTTAATTCTAAGCGGTATGTGTGGAGAAAACCAGGCACTGCTCATCACCTGTCCAATACAGTCCCAACAGTGAAGCATGGTGGTGGCAGCATCATGCTGTGGGGGTGTTTTTCAGCTGCAGGGACAGGACGACTGGTTGCAATCAAGGGAAAGATGAATGCGGCCAAGTACAGGGATATCCTGGACAAAAACCTTCTCCAGAGTGCTCTGGACCTCAGACTGGGCCGAAGGTTTACCTTCCAACAAGACAATGACCCTAAGCACACAGCTAAAATAACGAAGGAGTGGCTTCACAACAACTCCGTGACTGTTCTTGAATGGCCCAGCCAGAGCCCTGACTTAAACCCAATTGAGCATCTCTGGAGAGACCTAAAAATGGCTGTCCACCAACGTTTACCATCCAACCTGACAGAACTGGAGAGGATCTGCAAGGAGGAATGGCAGAGGATCCCCAAATCCAGGTGTGAAAGACTTGTTGCATCTTTCCCAAAAAGACTCCTGGCTGTATTAGATCAAAAGGGGGCTTCTACTAAATACTGAGCAAAGGGTCTGAATACTTAGGACCATGTGATATTTCAGTTTTTCTTTTTTAATAAATCTGCAACAATGTCAACAATTCTGTGTTTTTCTGTCAGTATGGGGTGCTATGTGTACATTCATGAGGAAGAAGAATGAACTTAAATGATTTTAGCCAATGGCTGCAATATAACAAAGAGTGAAAAATTTAAGGGGGTCTGAATACTTTCCGTACCCACTGTATATCAGTGGTGGGTGGGCAGTGGCACAGTACACTCTCTGTGGACCTGACGGTCACTGGCACCCAGGCAACTGCAATTATAAAAAAATATATATTTTTTTTTACTTTGCAAGCTGCTGTGCCACCTTATATATCAGTGGTGGGTGGGCAGTGGCACAGTACACTCTCTGTGGACCTGACAGTCACTGGCACCCAGGCAACTGCAATTATAAAAAAATATATATTTTTTTACTTTGCAAGCTGCTGTGCCACCTTATATATCAGTGGTGGGTGGGCAGTGGCACAGTACACTCTCTGTGGACCTGACAGTCACTGGCACCCAGGCAACTGCAATTATAAAAAAAATATATATATTTTTACTTTGCAAGCTGCTGTGCCACCGTATATATCAGTGGTGGGTGGGCACGCAGTGGCACTGCAGTGGGCACAGTACACTCTGTGGACCTGACAGTCACTGGCAGCCCAGGCAACTGCAATAATACATTTTGTTTTTTTTTTTTCAATTTGCAACAAGATGCTGTGCCACCGTATATATATCAGTGGTGGGCAGTGCACTGCAGTGGGTGCAGTGCACTCTGTGGACCTGACACAGCACTCACTGCAATTATGACAGAGGAAAAAAAAAATATTTTTTAAAATGCAAGGTACTGTGCCTGTGCCACCCGAAATTAGTGTGGTGTGCACACAGTACAGTCTGTGGTGGGTCTGTGGCCTCTCACACACAGCGGGCAGGCAACTGCAGTGTACAATAGATATATATATATATATATATATATATATAAAGAAAAAACTCAATTACCAGCCCTTAAAAGGGCTTTTGGGGACACTAGATATATATATATATATATATATATATATATATATATATATATATATACAGTGGGTACGGAAAGTATTCAGACCCCCTTAAATTTTTCACTCTTTGTTATATTGCAGCCATTTGCTAAAATCATTTAGGTTCATTCTTCTTCCTCATGAATGTACACATAGCACCCCATACTGACAGAAAAACACAGAATTGTTGACATTGTTGCAGATTTATTAAAAAAGAAAAACTGAAATATCACATGGTCCTAAGTATTCAGACCCTTTGCTGTGACACTCATATATTTAACTCAGGTGCTTTCCATTTCTTCTGATCATCCTTGAGATGGTTCTACACCTTCATTTGAGTCCAGCTGTGTTTGATTATACTGATTGGACTTGATTAGGAAAGCCACACACCTGTCTATATAAGACCTTCCAGATCACAATGCATGTCAGAGCAAATGAGAATCATGAGGTCAAAGGAACTGCCTGAAGAGCTCAGAGACAGAATTGTGGCAAGGCACAGATCTGGCCAAGGTTACAAAAAGATTTCTGCTGCACTTAAGGTTCCTAAGAGCACAGTGGCCTCCATAATCCTCAAATGGAAGACGTTTGGGACGACCAGAAGCCTTCCTAGAGCTGGCCGTCCGGCCAAACTTAGCTATCGGGGGAGAAGAGCCATGGTGAGAGAGGTAAAGAAGAACCCAAAGATCACTGTGGCTGAGCTCCAGAGATGCAGTCAGGAGATGGGAGAAAGTTGTAGAAAGTCAACCATCACTGCAGCCCTCCACCAGTCGGGGCTTTATGGCAGAGTGGCCCGACGGAAGCCTCTCCTCAGTGTAAGACACATGAAAGCCCGCATGGAGTTTGCTAAAAAACACCTGAAGGACTCCAAGATGGTGAGAAATAAGGTTCTCTGGTCTGATGAGACCAAAATAGAACTTTTTGGCCTTAATTCTAAGCGGTATGTGTGCAGAAAACCAGGCACTGCTCATCACCTGTCCAATACAGTCCCAACAGTGAAGCATGGTGGTGGCAGCATCATGCTGTGGGGGTGTTTTTCAGCTGCAGGGACAGGACGACTGGTTGCAATCGAGGGAAAGATGAATGCGGCCAAGTACAGGGATATCCTGGACAAAAACCTTCTCCAGAGTGCTCTGGACCTCAGACTGGGCCGAAGGTTTACCTTCCAACAAGACAATGACCCTAAACACACAGCTAAAATAACGAAGGAGTGGCTTCACAACAACTCCGTGACTGTTCTTGAATGGCCCAGCCAGAGCCCTGACTTAAACCCAATTGAGCATCTCTGGAGAGACCTAAAAATGGCTGTCCACCAACGTTTACCATCCAACCTGACAGCACTGGAGAGGATCTGCAAGGAGGAATGGCAGAGGATCCCCAAATCCAGGTGTGAAAGACTTGTTGCATCTTTCCCAAAAAGACTCCTGGCTGTATTAGATCAAAAGGGGGCTTCTACTAAATACTGAGCAAAGGGTCTGAATACTTAGGACCATGTGATATTTCAGTTTTTCTTTTTTAATAAATCTGCAACAATGTCAACAATTCTGTGTTTTTCTGTCAGTATGGGGTGCTATGTGTACATTCATGAGGAAGAAGAATGAACCTATATGATTTTAGCAAATGGCTGCAATATAACAAAGAGTGAAAAATTTAAGGGGGTCTGAATACTTTCTGTACCCACTGTATATATATATATATAAATATATATATATATATATATATATATATATATATATATATAAATAAAAAAAATCCTCAATTACCAGCCCTTAAGAGGGCTTTTGGGGACACTAGATAGATAGATATATATATATATATATATATATATATATAAAAAGAAAAAACTCAATTACCAGCCCTTAAAAGGGCTTTTGGGGACTATATATATATATATATATATATATAAATAAAAAAAATCCTCAATTACCAGCCCTTAAGAGGGCTTTTGGGGACACTAGATAGATAGATAGATATATATATATATATATATATATAAAAAGAAAAAACTCAATTACCAGCCCTTAAAAGGGCTTTTGGGGACTATATATATATATATAATATAAATAAAAAAAATCCTCAATTACCAGCCCTTAAAAGGGCTTTTGGGGACACTAGATATATATATATATATATATATATATATATTAATATAAAATTACACAAATACCAGCCCTTAGAAGGGCTTTTTGGGGTGCTGTCAGGATGCTGTCCTTACAGCAGTAGTGGACCAAGAACACTGACTAGCAAGACCAGGAACACTGACTAACAACTGTCCCTAGCTTAACAGCAGCAGCAGCAGCAGCTCTCCCTGCTCTCACTAACACACACTGCTTCAGAATGATCTAAGATGGATGCTGCCCTTGCTTATTTATAGGAGGTGGGAGGGTGTGGGAGGGAGGTATGCTGATTGGCTGGAAATTTGCCTGCTGACTGTGAAGTTCAGGGTCAAAGTTTGCCTCAATGATGTATTATAGGGGGCGGACCGAACATCGCATATGTTCGCCCGCAGCGGCGAACGCGAACATGCTAAGTTCGCCAGCAACTGTCCGCCGGCGAACAGTTCGGTACACCTCTAATGTTCAGATGTTTTGCCTGCCTCAAAAGAACCCAAAAAAACGCTAGCGTCAAAAAAAAAATGCCCAGGTGTGTTTTTGCTGGCATTTTTTGGGGGGTTTTGGAGGCAGGAAAAACATCTGAACTTGTGTATAGTGGTGTATATACACACATCCATATATTTATATACACACCTAGACATATATAGGTGTGATAGTAGCAGAAATACATGCTTGCGCTAATGAAATCATTTACAGTAATATATTTCTGCTACTATCACACCTATATATGTCTAGGTGTGTATATAAAAATATGTATGTGTGTATATATAGCACTATACACAAGTTCAGATGTTTTGCCTGCCTCAAAAGAACCCAAAAAAATGCCAAAAAAACGCTAGCGTCAAAAAATAAATGCCCAGGTGTGTTTTTGCTGGCATTTTTTGGGGGGTTTTGGAGGCAGGGAAAACATCTGAACTTGTGCACAGTACCACTATACACAAGTTCAGATGTTTTTCCTGACTGCAAAGAACCCAAAAAAATGCCTGCTTTGAAACCGGCAAGGTGTGAAAACCGAGGAGAGAAGCTAACCCCCTGAGCTGAAAGTTTTCTAATACATACAATCCTTTTTTTTTCTGGTTCTGGACATGCTACAGAGCTGAAACTTCACAGGTACACCTTTTAGACCCCCCAGACACAAAATCACACAAAAAAAGTTCTTAAAAATTGTCATTTTTGATAAAAAAAGCCAATTATTGAAAAAATTTAAAAAAAAAGAGATTTTTTGATTTTTACTTTGGATTTAGTATCTGGGGGGTCTAAAAGGTGTACATGTGAAGTTTCAGCTCTGTAGCATGTCCAGAACCATAAAAAAAAAGATTGTTTGTATTAGAAAACTTTCAGCTCAGGGGGTTGGCTTCGCTGCTGTAACACCTTGCCGGTTTAATAGAAGGCATTTTTGTTGGGTTTTTTGCAGTCAGGAAAAACATCTGAACTTGTGTATAGTGGTACTGTGCACAAGTTCTGATGTTTTGCCTGCCTCCAAAAACCCCCCAAAAATGCCAGCAAAAACACACCTGGGCATTTTTTTTTTGACGCTAGCGTTTTTTTTGGTATTTTTTGGGGTTCTTTTGAGACAGGCAAAACATCTGAACTTGTGTATAGTGGTGTATATACACACATAATTATATGTATATAGACACCTAGCCATATATAGGTGTGATAGTAGCAGAAATATATTACTGTAAATGATTTCATTAGCGCAAGCATATATTTCTGCTACTATCACACCTATATATGTCTAGGTGTGTATATAAATATATGTATGTGTGTATATACACCACTATACACAAGTTCAGATGTTTTGCCTGCCTCAAAAGAACCCCAAAAAATGCCAAAAAAACGCTAGCGTCAAAAAAAAAAAATGCCCAGGTGTGTTTTTGCTGGCATTTTTTGGGGGTTTTTGGAGGCAGGCAAAACATCAGAACTTGTGCACAGCGCCACTATACACAAGTTCAGATGTTTTTCCTGACTGCAAAGAACCCAAAAAAATGCCTTCTATTAAACCGGCACGGTGTTACAGCAGCGAAGCCAACCCCCTGAGCTGAAAGCTCTGTAGCATGTCCAGAACCAGAAAAAAAGATCATATAGGTGTTAAAGGAGGGTCCCACATCCCTGTTCTACTGAAAAATTATCTTTTTTTTTTTCATGGTTCTGGACATGCTACAGAGCTGAAACTTCACATGTACGCTTTTTAGACCCCCCAGATACTAAATCCAAAGAAATCTCTCTATTTTTTTTTTTTTCAATAATTGGCTTTTTTATCAAAAATGACAATTTTTAAGAACTTTTTTTTGTGTGATTAATAGTTAATGGGGCATGACCCAGAACCCTAGGCACTTTTTATGGGCATTTATTGGGTTTTAGGGCTTAAAAATTGTGTTTTTTGATTACCGAAGTTCGGGTCCCATTGATTTCAATGGGGTTCTAAAATCCGGGCCGAACTTTTGGGAAATTCGGGTGTTCTGGTCGAACCGAACTTTTCAAAAGTTCGATCATCCCTAATCAGCATTTCTTTGGAGTAGGAGAGAAAACTGGAGTTTCTGGACGAAAACCCATGCAGGCACAGGGAGAACATGTGTTCAAGTCCATATAATTCAAACTTGTGAAGACGTCTGAGAGGCTCATCAAAAGTCTTAGAGAAGATGATCTTCCAGGTAAATCAAAACTGTATCTAAGTTGAGGTCCTCCAAGCACCATTTCATAAGCCTCTGAAAAGTGTTGGAGGCTTTGGTTAGCCCAAAAAGCATGCGGTTTGTATAACCCAGCTTGATGATAAAGTTTGTCTTTTCACGCTCTTCTTCTGACACTTGCCAGCAGTCACTTGCCAAATCCAACTTAGAAAAGTAAAAGGTCATTGGAGACTCCTGCACTCTCAGCATTGCAGTGGGTGCAGGCATCTAACTTTCTGTAATATACACAGAAGTGTAAATTTCCATTGTATTTCTCACAAGGACTACAGAAACAGCCTAAGGACTCCTGCTTTTCCAATTGAACCCCACTCTGTAACCTATTATGCAACAGATTTTTAACTTCTTGACAAAGAGCTAGGGGAATATCTTGGTAACTTTCTCTAATGGCAGCAGTGCCCCCAGTATGTATAGGATGGTCCAAGGCAGCAGTATGGCATAATCTCCTGTAACTCCAGCAAACACAGGAGTTTCACCAGTAACTAATGTGGCAGAGTTTGTTGATTAGACTATAACTCATGCAATGGAAAACACATTTATTTCACCAACTTTTGGTACATGGAATTATCCAATGCTGAAATAGTGGCTATCAAGTGGCTTCTACCCCTGAACAGGGTGTTGCAACATTTATTTTTTTGACTTTGCACACATCAGCAATAACCAGCAAAGCAGGCAGTTGTACAGGAGCAGTCAACTATTTGTACGAGCACCCTACCACAATGCACTACAGAAAAAGTCTTGGCTATCTGCCATTTTCCCCTTATCTCCAGGTCACACTTGTAATTTTTCTCTGAGCCCTTTCAAAGAGTGGACAAACTATCTACTGTCACAGTAATATCTTCACCCTTTGGCTGGCAACTGCACCACCTTCTTTGCTTCTTTGTCTGTCAGGTATTCTGCATCTGTTGGGTCTGATAAACGTTGAGCAGATTTTGGAAATTAGTCTGTTCCCTTCAATCCCTTGGGTTCATTACTGAATGTACTGAAGCTTCCCTTAGTAGTCCTAAATCCAATTCCTGCAGGGCATTCATACTCAGGACTACCAAGACTTCCACTAAGGCTCAGCCATGGGTCTCCACTACTCCAATCTGATCAACTGTTCGATCAAAAACTTAGATGGACATTTAGGTGATCCCTTTTACAGGAATAGGAAGACTGTTAGCTGCCTTCAAGGTTAGACAAGATGGGTATAACATTGAGGCTTGTTCAAACTAATGCTGGTAGAAAGTATAGCCCATGGTGGTCACTTTGGACCTGGTGTCAACTAAGCAGATTGCCTGTTGTCCACTGGGTAGGAAGAGATCATCTTAAACCAGTATTTAAACCAAATACTAAAATGTATTATATTGTGTGACAGTGCTATAGAAACATAGAAACATAGAATGTGTCGGCAGATAAGAACCATTTGGCCCATCTAGTCTGCCCAATATATCTGAATCCTATGAATAGTCCCTGGCCCTATCTTGTATGAAGGATAGCCTTATGCCTATCCCATGCATGCTTAAACTCCTTCACTGTATTTGCAGTTACCACTTCTGCAGGAAGGTTATTCCATGCATCCACTACTCTCTCAGTAAAGTAATACTTCCTCATATTACTTTTAAACCTTTGCCCCTCTAATTTAAAACTGTGTCCTCTTGTGGTAGTTTTTCTTCTTTTAAATATGCTCTCCTCCTTTACCGAGTTGATTCCCTTTATGTATTTAAAAGTTTCTATCATATCCCCTCTGTCTCTTCTTTCTTCCAAGCTATACATGTTAAGGTCCTTTAACCTTTCCTGGTAAGTTTTTTCCTGCAATCCATGTACTAGTTTAGTAGCTCTTCTCTGAACTCTCTCTAGAGTATCTATATCCTTCTGGAGATATGGCCTCCAGTACTGCGCACAATACTCCAAGTGAGGTCTCACCAGTGTTCTGTACAGCGGCATAAGCACTTCTCTCTTTCTACTGCTTATACCTCTCCCTATACATCCAAGCATTCTGCTGGCATTTCGTGCTGCTCTATTACATTGTCTTCCCACCTTTAAGTCTTCTGAAATAATTACTCCTAAATCCCTTTCCTCAGATACTGAGGTCAGGACTGTGTCAAATATTCTATATTCTGCCCTTGGGTTTTTACGCCCCAGGTGCATTATCTTGCACTTATCCACATTAAATTTCAGTTGCCAGAGTTCTGACCATTCTTCTAGTTTTCCTAAATCCTTTTCCATTTGGCGTTTCCCTCCAGGAACATCAACCCTGTTACATATCTTTGTGTCATCAGCAAAAAGACAAACCTTACCATCGAGGCCTTTTGCAATATCACTTATGAAGATATTAAACAAAATTGGTCCCAGTACAGATCCCTGAGGTACCCCACTGGTAACATGACCTTGTTCTGAATGTTCTCCATTGACTACAACCCTTTGTTGTCTGTCACTCAGCCACTGCCTAATCCACTCAACAATATGGGAGTCCATGCTCAATGACTGCAGTTTATTGATAAGTCTTCTACGTGGGACAGTGTCAAAAGCCTTACTAAAATCTAGATATGCAATGTCTACTGCACCTCCACCGTCTATTATTTTAGTCACCCAGTCAAAAAAATCTATAAGATTTGTTTGACATGATCTCCCTGAAGTAAACCCATGTTGTTTTTCATCTTGCAATCCATGGGATTTAAGATGTTCCACAATCCTATCCTTTAATAGGGTTTCCATTAAATTTGCCTACTATTGATGTCAGACTCACTGGTCTATAGTTGCTCGATTCCTCCCTACTACCTTTCTTGTGAATGGGCACGACATTTGCCAATTTCCAATCTTCCAGGACGACTCCTGTTACTAATGATTGGTTAAATAAATCTGTTAATGGTTTTGCCAGCTCACCACTAAGCTCTTTTAATAATTTTGGGTGTATCTCATCAGGACCCTGTGACTTATTTGTCTTCACTTTAGACAGCAATCTTAGAACGTCTTCCTCTGTAAAGACACATGCATCAAATGATTCATTAGTCATCCTTTCTAGTGGAGGTCCTTCTCCTTCTTTTTCTTCTGTAAAAACTGAACAGAAGTATTCATTAAGGCAGTCGGCTAGCCCTTTATTCTCTTCTACATACCTTCCGTCCTTTGTTTTTAATTTAGTTATTCCTTGTTTTAATTTCCTTTTTTCATTTATATATCTGAAGAATGTCTTATCCCCCTTTTTCATAGACTGAGCTAGTTTTTCTTCTACCTGCGCTTTAGAAGTTCTTATAACTTGCTTGGCCTCTTTCTGCCTAATCTTGTAGATTTCCTTATCTTCATTGCTCTGGGTTTTTTTTATAATTACAAAATGCTAGCTTTTTATTTTTAATGATTTGGGCCACTTCTGCTGAGTACCACAGTGGTCTCTTCCTTTTTTTGCTTTTACTGACAAGTCTAATGCAATTTTCTGTTGCCTTCAATAATGCACCTTTTAAGTAGTCCCATTTCTCCTGGACTCCATGTAATCCGTTCCAGTCTGATAAGGACTCATTTATGACTAATTTCATTTTTGAAAAGTCTGTTTTTGTAAAATCTAAAACTTTTGTTTTTGTGTGGTGTGACTCTGCTATGTCCTGTCCCTGTTTTAGAAGAGGTAAAGGTAACACAGGTTTGTCACGAATGCAGGTTGATGAACTCCAGATTGTCTGTTCTGAGTGGAGAAAATAGTTTTTTCAGTTTTCTCCAGGATTGGTAACTCCCAACTTGAGTTCTTGAGGCTGAAGGCTTCAAAGAGTCTTGTGAGGAATGAAGCCTCTAACCCTATGTCCATATCTTACAGAAGACAAGCACAGCCTTTATAATCGAGGGCTTTCTGTATTTCTGGGCTTCAGCTGGTAGACAGGAGGTTCTCTTGCCCAGAGGCCTGAGTGTAGACCAGAGCAACAGGGAGCTGAGAGAGGGCTGAGAAAGATGAAAAAGATAGTCTGACTTTGCTGTGACAGTTTGGAGGTCCAGACAGAGGCTTGGAGCATGAGGCCAGAGTAGAAGCGCTGCCAGAGCAAACCAGGTGACTGAAGGAACCATTTAGGTTGGTGTGTGGCTGCTGAGGACTTTGAATGACGAAACGCATACGGCGCCGTCACATCTCTTCCGGTTCCGGATCTCGGTGAAACACATAGCGTTCCGGATACATGGTCATTGCTTTTACTTATTTGGAATCTGTGAGTACCCTATTCCTTTGATTTCTGAATAAAATAGTTTTACAGTATTACGCTATTTGGTCCTCCCCTTACTTCCTATGTTACCACCACTTACCCCAAAAAAAATGTTTTTTTAAATATTTGTATTGCTTTTATTTACCATTTAGGGGTTATCATTTAAAGGTTCATTTTTTTTTGGTGGGGTAAGACAATTTCCACTTCCCCTCCTCTCCTTTTGATATATATACACACAGGGCTGGTTTCTCCCAAATTGTTTTGACTCCTATTTCTATACCATCATTTTATACTGATATCATTTCATTTACTGTTGAGATTTTTCTACACTTCCTGTCCTGGTGACATAACAAGAAATTAAAGGACATCTCCCACCAGGGGAACAGACAGCAGTAAAAACATGACAGATTTACTAGCAATTTCACTCTTTAAAATTAGATTTAAATGTTCTCTGTATCCCTAGTGGACAAATTCCCCTAATTTCCTGTTGAGTTAAAGGCATTCTTTATTGGCAATGCACAATACTAAAAATCCTTAAAAAAAGGAAGTTCCCTTCCTTCCCCACATTATCCAACTCAAAAGAAAATTTACTTCTTCTCTTAATAACTTAGAAACTGTTATTAAGGGGGGAAAAAACAACACCATTATTATTTCCGAAAACTTTAAACTGTTATTCTGACATAAATTTAACTTGATAGGAATCATATTTTTTTTTTTTTAAATACTTCTTGGACATCCAAGAAGTAAGTATCCATGCCTAATCCCACAGCAACTGTAGCCGTGAAGAAAGTAGTGCGTGTAGAAATCCTTGTACAGCTGGCTCTTCTTGCTGATGATCCATTAACAAAACAAAACATACAGAAACCAGAAATGAAAGAATGAAAAAAAAAATCCCTCTATGGATGATTTGCCAGGTCCTAATCTGCAGATAAATACTCCAAGCCTTTCTCTTTTTTAACACTAACCATTACAGAAATGAATGTGCAGTCTTCTGCCAAAGATAGCAACCCTGCCATGTTGATATCAGCTTGTAAACTACTGCTGCCACTCCTAATAAAGAATCATTCTACTGCAGGGTGGCTACTGCAGAATAAGTAAAGAATTTATGGTACCGAGCATGGCACCCCAATGTAAAAGGACCCTACAATTATTTCAGTAATAGTGACTTATAACAAATAATTCAAATATATAATTTAATGCCGTTTATTTAAAATTCAGAATGATACATTCAGTTTACTTTTAGAGCCCATACAGACTAGCGCGACTTGTCAGGCGACTTGTCAGCCTGACAAGTCGCACTCGGTCGCAGTCCATTGTGTAGTACAGGACCCGTTCTAATAGGAGCGACACAAGTCACTCCGACTTAGAAAAAGGGTCCTGTACTACTTTGGGGCGACCTCGGAGGGACTTGCATAGACTTCCATTATGTGAAGTCCCTGCAAGTCGCTCCGAAGTCGTGGTGCACGGGACTGACAAGTCGCCTCCCCAAGTCGTGCAGAGTTGCGTCGCCCCAGTGTGAACCGACTCTTATAAGCAGGATTTTTAAGAGAGGTTGACATAAGACTACATGAGAGGGTCAATGCGTCTGTCAAATATTAAATTCCAACTGTATCTTCACAAAGGAGATTTCTCTTTAGTTTATTTTTTTTATTGCCACCTATCACCTGGACTGGAGGTGAAGGAGAATTACCCTCATTGGGCAAACACAGCCAAAAAAATCTTGATGGAGGTTTAAAACCTTCCTCACCATAATACAAAGTGTATTTTGATTGTTTCCTGCGTCTTCGCTGGGTGTGGTTCCTCCTACATCCTGTTCTGTCTAACACATGTCACATAGATAGAAATAAAGAGAAATTTCCCAAGTGAGGACACAATCCACACACCATCAACAATTACAAAGAGAATGTGGGCTGTAATTGGACACATAAACACCTTACCTCCAAAAAGGATCCACTTGGTGGTGCATAAGGGTTCAGTGTGTGTTTCAGTAGCAGGCTGGTGTTTTGGAAGGCCTGCGCATTTTTTTAAAGTGCCCAATGCTTATGGGCATATAGAGTGTAGGGATGAGAGAATTTACCCAAGTTTGTTGAAACCTTGAGATCTACAAAACCTGAACATAGCATCAAACTCATTTGAAGTCTATGGAGGCTGAACATGGATACTAAATTCAGGCTAATAGCCAAGCACAGAAGCACTGCCAAGCAAATTAAAAGTTTAAAAAGTTTTTTTAAAAATACTGTACAGCAGAGAGAGGGAAATTTTAATTAAATGTTGAAGAAAAATTGGAAAGACACCAATCATTTAAATTACATGCATGAGTGATATCCTTAAAGTGTTTGTTACCCCAGCATTTCAAATTCCTGAGATGTGTCCGCTGTACTTTGTACTTGTATGAAAAAGTATCCTGTTCTCTTTGTATTGCTTCCTTTGGGTGAAGCCTTTCTACTTTCCTAATAAAAACTGACCACATTTGGCAGTAAAGCTCACTGTCATCAGCTCCCTATCTGTGCTTATCTGTGCTTAGGCTTAGGCTTAGGCTGCTCTCCTCCAATGATCAGACTTGTCCTTACATAACCACCCCCCCACCCCCACCCCTGGCACAGCCTTTCACTGGGAAGATCAGTGTGCTGTTGCTACTCCTCCCCCAGCTGTTATGCAGCTGAGAACAGAGGGAACAAAGGGAACGTGATCACTTATAAAAAAAAAAAGAGGGAAAAAAAGATATTTATACATATATATATATATATATATATAACTATACACAAACAATTTCCCTTTTATTTAAATTTTTAACTGAATAAGTTGTTTTATAAGGTAAAAGTTTACAATCACTCTAACTCTTTCACTGCCAGCCCTTGCGCTCCACTCATAGGTGAGTGCAGTCTATTGCATTAGGGTGTGCACATGCATGTGTGTGTGTTAATATATACAGTATATACATATATATGTATATGTGTGTAGATATATATACTCTACATATATATATATATATATATATATATATATATGTAAATGACACCCAAATCTATCTCGCTATCCCTCAGCTCACTCCTTTAGTCTCCTCACGTATCACTATTTACGAACAGACATATCATTCTGGATGTCACACCACTTCCTAAAACTCAATCTATCCAAGACTGAGTCCATGATTTGTCCTCCCACACATGCCTCTTCCCTCTTTTGATTTCTCTGTCGAGATCGATAGTGCTACTATCAGCCAGACCCCACATGCCAAGGTTCTAGGTTTAATCCTGGACTCTGAACTCTCCTTTCGACCCCACGTCCAATCACTCTCCAAATCTTGCCGCCTAAACCTTCCTAACATCTCCAAAACACGCCCCTTCCTAACCAAACACACCACAAAGTTCACTCCCTGGCCATTTCCTTTTTGACTCCCTGGTCATCTACTAAAAATTATAGAGTTTGGGCCCAGTACACAGAGGAGCCTTTATGTAGGCACTGTGCATTATGCATATATTTGCAAATGTGTACAAACAAAAACCTTTTGTTTTTATTGTGAATTGTTAGACAAGGTCAATTTGGTTGTTTTGCAGGCTAGCAGGTAAGTGTGCTGGGAAAACTTTGTTTGTGATGTACATTGCCCTTCCATGTGCACCCTACTGCAAAGGCTAGTTATAGATTGAGGTGGTTGCCACTTTTTTGTACAGTCAGTAGAGTAATGGACGGTGCCAGTAGAGCATCTGTTGTTATAATAAAAGGTTGGCTCGAGCAACCTTTTGGCAGAACCAGCAGTACCAGCCAGAGCCAGCAGTACTCACAGCAGTACCAGCCAGAGCCAGCAGTACCCACAGCAGTACCAGCCAGAGCCAGCAGTACCCACAGCAGAACCAGCAGTACCCACAGCAGTACCAGCCAGAGCCAGCAGTACCAGCCAGAGCCAGCAGTACTAGCCAAAGCCAGCAATACTCACATCAGAACCAGCATTACCCACAGCAGTACAAGCCATAGCCAGCAGTACCCACAGAAGAACCAGCAGTACCCACAGCAGTACCAGCCAGAGTCAGCAGTACCCACAGCAGTACCAGCCAGCAGTACCTACAGCACAGTACCAGCCTGAGCCAGCAGTACCCACAGCAATACCAGCCAGCAGTACCAGCCTGAGCCAGCAGTACCCACAGCAGTACCTGCCTGAGCCAGCAGTACCCACAGCAGTACCAGCCATCAGTAATAGTCAGTAGTACCAGCCTGAGCCAGCAGTACCAGCCATCAGTACTAGCCAGTAGTACCAGCCTGAGCCAGCAGTACCAGCCAGCAGTACCCACAGCACAGTACCAGCCAGCAGTACCTACAGCACAGTACCAGCCTGAGTCAGGAGAACCCAGGGCAGGACCAGCCTGAGCCAGCAGTCCCCACAGCAGTACCAGCCAGCAGTACCCACAGCAGTACCAGCCAGCAGTACCCACAGCACAGTACAAGCCAGCAGTACCAGCCTGAGCCAGCAGTACCAGCCAGCAGTGCCAGCCAGCTGTACACACCAGCAGTACCAGCCAGCTATACCCACCCGCAGTACAAACCAGCAGTACCCATCAGCAGTTCTTTTCAAAACTTACCACCACAAAGAGTCGACTGCGCTCCAGACTGACTGACGCAAACCTGGAAAACCAGTTGCAAGTAGCAACATCATCAATACCAGCTAACATCACACACCTCACCAAACAGAAGCAGTTGCAGCCATCACTTTAGGGGTGAGTTAATTAAATGTTTGACCAAATATAACAGGCACATTTTTAAGTTTATAATTTTGTACGGCCCCCAAAGGATTTTATAAATACCCAAATGGCCCTTGGCAGAAAAAAGGTTCCCCACCCCTGGCCTATTAGATGGAATAAAATTTGAAGGAGTCCAAAAAATCTGGACCAGAACACAGTTCATTTTGGGAAGGACCACCAAGTGTGGACCACATCTCCATGTTGGCCACTTCCCCTGAAGCATCTGTTGTTATAATAAAAGGTTGGCTCGAGCAATCCAGGCTGGACCACAATACCACCTGAAGAAAACCTTGTAAGCAGTTTCCAAAATGATCATATTAACCACTTAAGGACTGGAAGATTTTGCTGTTTAATGACCACTAACTACCCCTAACTGACATTTTTGACACTTTTGGGGGTACCAGTGACATTACTACAGTAATCAGTGCTAAAAATATGCACTGTTACTGTAATAATGCCATTGGCAGGGAGGGGGTTAATACTATTAGTAATCAAGGGGTTAAATGTAAGCCTAGGTGAGTGATTCTAACTGTGGGGGGGGGGGGGTAGGCTTGTAAGATCATCACAGAGACATGTGATTCTATATAGCAGGATCACATAGCCTCTGTGATCACTTCAGGGAGAATGACGGACGGCTGTGTTTACATCAGCCATCTGTCCTTCTCTGTCAGCGCCTGTCACACTCACTTGCTCCCTGGCTGACGAGCGGGGGTGGGAGCGCGCCGCCGGCGCCGCGCGCTCGCCCCCTAGAGTTTTCTGAGCGAGCGACATAGTACTACGTTGGTTTGCCCAGGAGCAGTAAATCTGCAGTGAGCGGTCGTCAAGTGGTTAAAGAAACATTTGGCTATACCTGTGCAAGCTTTGCGCCAGTCTTCCAAATCCTTTGAGGTCATGAAATCTAGCTCCCATAGAGCAACATATGAAAGAGAGGAGGGAGGGCCCAGTGTGTGCCAAGTGTAGAGTATAATAAAGTAATAAGTCTGTGGGACAAGTGAGATAAAATATGTTCAAAGGGTGTTGTAGTGTAAAGAAAGTCAGTCAACTGTGGGGTCATTATCCAATGGCTTAATTGTAGGTAACAGAAGTACTCTATTGGTGTTCCTGGATGGAAGCCTAGGTGGGGAAGATATGAGAAGTCAAAAAGAGATGGACATGTTTAAAACCATACATTGGACCCCACTTAACCCTTTTTGTTCCTTACCAGGGGGGAAAAAAAAGAGAAACATTGAGTCTAGGCAGTAAAAATAAAAATGGTGGCTATTCATTTGCCAGACAAAAGCCCACAGTTTTATGTAATGGAGCTTTAGCGAACTAAGTGGAGGCATATGAGTGTGGTGGGGGGAGCCACAACAAGGCTGCAATAGAAACAGAACCACAGTTCGGTATTTCCAGGAGCACCCACAAAGGAACATCCAATGTAGAAGAGAGAGTTGAGAGATTTGTGCTGCTTTATAGTATCAGTCAATATTATGAACCCTTAAACCACCCTGTAGTCTGTGGGTATAAAAGGTAAGGTGTGTGACTCGAGTGTACTTGTAGGCCCAAATAAAGGAAATAATCAAATTCTACAGCAGATGTAGGAAAAAAGCAGACACGAAAGAGGAGGTAATAGTTCACTAAGAATAATGAAGCGTAATCAGCGGTAAGTTTGACACCCAGGTCACCTTTTGATCAATGGAACCGGAAGTACATCACAGGAATAGGAAGTTTTGGTGCGGCCATTTTTGAACGGATGTATGATCTTTTCTTTGTACATGTCAGAATATTGGAAAATGAATATATGGTTTTTACCTAAAAATACTACACTATTGGAAATATGGAAATGGAGATTGGGTGCATTCTAGACCGATTATGGTCATAAGGCTCTGGTGAGGCTCCATTGCATGAGGGGACACCTGGTAGTTGAAGATTTTTTGTGGTATAGTGTGAGATCACTACATGTTTATGCAAGAAAAATAAATAAAGTGTGGGGAGCACAGTTTTGGTTTGATAGTATCACACTATGATGATTTTTGTTTTTATATGTCCAGGAATTATTGAACAGAAGGCGTGACAAACAGTGGAGTGAAGAGGAGAGAGTGACACTGAATTGTTGCTGAGCACAAGTGTGACTTAACACATTTTTCAAGAAAGGTTCAATATTTGGTGAGCATTTAAGATATTGGTCAGAGGAACACTTGAAGAGGATTGTTGATTTAAAAACTTTGCATATGGGGATATTCTAGCACTGGAAATAGGACTATAAATTTGAGACCCTTTTGGGGAAAGGAGGATTCTAGTAACTGGGATAATACTCTTTTTGGGGATGATTATACGTTTCTCATATATCGGAAGCGCTGAATTGCACCTTAATAAGTCCACCACAAACCTCTAACACAAATGACTTGCCTCAAATCCAGAGAACCAAAATCTTATCCCTAATAGAGTGGTATTAACATGAATGCAGAACAACACACTCATAGCCCTCTAGCCACTGATATACCAACATAACCTCTGGAACCTTTGGAGAGAAACACAAAAAAAGATATGTAAATTAAAAAGCCATTGGTCTAAATATTGGCATAAAGTACTTGTAATTTTCACATGCTATGACTTGGGCCTTTTAGATTAGACTTACAGTGCCTTGCGAAAGTATTCGGCCTCCTTGAACTTTGCGACCTTTTGCCACATTTCAGGCTTCAAACATAAAGATATAAAACTGTAATTTTTTGTGAAGAATCAACAACAAGTGGGACACAATCATGAAGTGGAACGAAATTTATTGGATATTTCAACCTTTTTTAACAAATAAAAAACTGAAAAATTTGGCGTGCAAAATTATTCAGCCCCCTTAAGTTAATACTTTGTAGCGCCACCTTTTGCTGCGATTACAGCTGTAAGTCGCTTGGGGTATGTCTCTATCAGTTTTGCACACATTGCCTATTCCTCCTTGCAAAACAGCTCAAGCTCAGTGAGGTTGGATGGAGAGCGTTTGTGAACAGCAGTTTTCAGTTCTTTCCACATATTCTCGATTGGATTCAGGTCTTGACTTTGACTTGGCCATTCCAACACCCGGATATGTTTATTTGTGAACCATTCCATTGAAGATTTTGCTTTATGTTTTGGATCATTGTCTTGTTGGAAGACAAATCTCCTTCCCAGTCTCAGGTCTTTTGCAGAATCCATCAGGTTTTCTTCCAGAATGGTCCTGTATTTGGCTCCATCCATCTTCCCATCAATTTTAACCATCTTCCCTGTCCCTGCTGAAGAAAAGCAGGCCCAAACCATGATGCTGCCACCACCATGTTTGACAGTGGGGATGGTGTGTTCAGGGTGATGAGCTGTGTTGCTTTTACGCCAAACATAACGTTTTGCATTGATGCCAAAAAGTTTGATTTTGGTTTCATCTGACCAGAACACCTTCTTCCACATGTTTGGTGTGTCTCCCAGGTGGCTTGTGGCAAACTGTAAACGACACTTTTTATGGATATCTTTAAGAAATGGCTTTCTTCTTGCCACTCTTCCATAAAGGCCAGATTTGTGCAGTATACGACTGATTGTTGTCCTATGGACAGAGTCTCCCACCTCAGCTGTAGATCTCTGCAGTTCATCCAGAGTGATCATGGGCCTCTTGGCTGCAACTCTGATAAGTCTTCTCCTTGTATGAGCTGAAAGTTTAGAGGGAAGGCCAGGTCTTCGTAGATTTGCAGTGGTCTGATACTCCTTTCATTTCAATATTATCGCTTGCACAGTGCTCCTTGTGATGTTTAAAGCCTGGGAAATCTTTTTGTATCCAAATCCAGCTTTAAACTTCTCCACAACAGTATCTCGGACCTGCCTGGTGTGTTCCTTGTTCTTCATGATACTCTCTGTGCTTTAAACGGACCTTATCACAGTGCGGGTGCATTTATACAGAGACTTGATTACACACAGGTGGATTCTATTTATCATCATTAGTCATTTAGGTCAACCTTTTAATCATTCATAGATCCTCACTGAACTTCTGGAGAGAGTTTGCTGCCCTGAAAGTAAAGGGGCTGAATAATTTTGCACGCCCAATTTTTCAGTTTTTTATTTAACAAAGTTTGAAATATCCAATAATTTTATTTACTCTTCTTTATTGTGTCACACATGTTGTTGATTCTTCACAAAAAATTAAAATTTTATATCTTTATGTTTGAAGCCTGAAATGTGGCAAAAGGTCGCAAAGTTCAAGGGGGCCGAATACTTTCGCAAGGCACTGTAGCTGTGTCTAGTCTCAACATTTGTAGAATGATTCACTCTACACTTGCAGGCACTGTATGGGCTTTTAATTATCAACGTATCAGGAGCACACAGCACTCAATAATAGGTTCATTATGTTCATAACAGGAATCATCCCTGGAACCACAAAGAACAGCATAGTTGGGAAAAGGTAAGGAAGGGGTTCTTGCACTAAGAATCCATTACTGGTGATGTTTAACAGCTCAAGTGGTTGTATTATTATTGCTCAAATGTAGCAAGATTCATGGAATTATAAAATGTCCTTTATATAGGACAAATGTATAAAGAAATCACTTTAGCTTTTCCACTATGGGCCTTTTTGTTCAGCGATTACTTTGACATTACTTACATCATTACAGATATCAAAGTAATCTATATTTTTTTTTTGGGGGGGGGGGGAGTTTAGACCTCCTCTTGGCAATATTGTCTTGCAAAATGATTTTATATACAGTATATATATATATATATATATATATATATATATATATATATATATACACAGTATCTCACAAAAGTGAGTACACCCCTCACAATTTTTGTAATTTTTTTTATTATACCTTTTCATGTTACAACTCTGGAGAAATGACACTTTTCTACAATGTAAAGTAGTGAGTGTACAGCTTTTATAACAGTGTAAATTTGCTGTTCCCTCAAAATAACTCAACACACAGCCATTAATGTCTACACCGCTGGCAACAAAAGTGAGTATACCCCTAAGTGAAAATGTTCAAATTGGACTCAATTAGCCATTTTCCCTCCCCAGTGTCATGTGACTCATTAGTGTTACAAGGTCTCAGGTGTGAATGGGGAGCGGCGTGTGAAATTTGGTGTTATCGCTCTCACTCTCTCATATTGGTCACTGGAAGTCCAACATGGGCTCATGGCAAAGAACCCTCTGAGGATCTGAAAAAAAGAATTGTTGCTCTACATAAAGATGGCCTAGGCTATAAGAAGTTTACCAAGACCCTGAAACTGAGCTGCAGCACAGTGGTCAAGACCATATAGCTGTTTTACAGGACAGGTTCCACTCAGAACAGGCCTCGACATGGTTGACCAAAGCAGTTGAGTGCAGGTGCAGGTGGGAGTGTCATGGTCTGGGGCTGCATGAGTGTTGCCAGCACTAGGGAGCTACAGTTCATTGAGGAAACAATGAATGCCAACATTTACTGTGACATACTGAAGCAGAGCATGATCCCCTCCCTTCGGAGACTGGGCCGCAGGGCAATATTCCAACATAACGACCCAAAAATACCTCCAAGTCGACCACTACCTTGCTAAAGAAGCTGGGGTAAAGGTAATGGACTAAACCCTATTGAGCATCTGTGGGGCATCCTCAAATGGAAGGTGGAGGAGCGTAAGGTCTCCAACATCCACCAGCTCCGTGATGTCCTCATGGAGGAGTGGAAGAGGACTTCAGAGGCAACCTGTGAAGCTCTGGTGAACTCTATGCCCAAGAGGGTTAAGGCAGTGCTGAAAAATAATGGTGGCCACACTAAATATTGACACTTTGGGCCTAGTTTTGACATTTTTACTTAGAGGTGTACTCACTTTTGTTGCTAGCGGTTTAGACATTAATGGCTGTCGGCTGAGTTATTTTGAGGGGACATCAAATTTACACTGTTATACATACAAGCTGTACACTCACTACTTTACATTGCAGCTAAGTTTCATTTCTTAAGTGTTGTCACATGAAAAGATACTAAAATATTTACAAAAATGTGAGGGGTGTACTCACTTTTGTGAGATACTGTACTGTATATATATATATATATATATATATATATATATATATATATATATATATACACTGAACAAAATTATAAACGCAATACTTTTGTTTTTGCACCCATTTTTTATGAGCTGAACTCAAAGATCAAAGACTTTTTCTATATACACAAAAGGCCTATTTCTCTCAAATATTGTTCACAAATCTGTCTAAATCGGTGTTACCTTTTATTGTGGCCAACCTAAGGCACACCTGTGCAATAACCATGCTGTCTAATCAGCATCTTGATATGCCACACCTGTGGGGTGGATGGATTATCTTGGCAAAGGAGAAGTGCTCACTAACACAGATTTAGACAGATTTGTGAATAATATTTGAGAGAAATAGGCCTTTTGTGTACATAGAAAAGGTCTTAGACGTTTGAGTTCAGCTCATAAAAAAATGGGGACAAGAACAAAAGTGTTGCATTTATAACTTTGTTCAGTATATATATATATAATAGAAACTAAAACACATTAGCAGAAAAGTTAGCTAAGGGGAGAGGGCTGATGATGATGTCATAATTTAATTACTGTTTCTGCAGTATAGCTTCTATACCATGCTCAACCACTGAACCTGAACTAAACTAAGATAAATCTGTATTTTTGAAGGCCTACTTCCAATGTTTATGTTTTTTTTTTTTTTGCTTGTTTTGTTTTTTTTACAAGGGATTGAATTGTAGTCAATGAAAACAGTACTGTAATAAGACCTACCATAATCATTCCTTTGTAGGTCCCCATTTTTCATATCATTACTCTATTTGAGCATACGTAAATTCATGACATAGTTGGCACAAATAACTGAGCAAACCATCACAATAAATAATTGCTTTGTTGAGATTTGGGAACCAAACTTGTGCCTTCAATGTGAATTATTATAGACATGTGACCTGCGACATTGCTGTGACCTGTGTGAAAAGTCTCAGACTGCAGCAACCACTCTCCAACACTCTGCTGGCCACATTCTACTGCCAGCCAGTGGTAACGGTAATGAATATACTGTCAGTGGAGTAGAAATTCCACTGAGGTCTATATGTTTCTAAACAACACCATTGTAGCTAAAAAAAAAAACATGATATTGTGCCCTTGTGTGTGGTATATGTACAGAAATTAAAATATTTATCCCTAATGTGTTATATCTGAATCAGGTAAGAAGGTCTCTGCTTTGACTGCTCTGGTTCTACATAAATCGATCAACCAATAAATGGGATAATTATTGTGGTTAAAGTTATAGTGAAGCACACTTTAAAATGAAAAGGTGCTAATTTATGGGTGTAGATTGCCATAATTTCACAAATGTTATCTGAGATGAAATATGTTTAGTTGGGGGTCAAACCTTGGTTTAGTTGATTCAGTTCTCTGATCTCCAGTTAGCTCGAAGGCCTAACTTTACTTTCCAACAATGTAAGCAGTGTCTTTTTTCTGTATTCCATGTGGTTTCTATAGAAAAAAATGACTACATCTGCTTCTAATGATGCACAGTTTATTACCAATTGGAACAACATAATCTGATGCATTTATTGGTTTTAAGACAAGAAATAACATCTGCAAAATGTTACTGCATCTATTAGAAAAACATTTAAGAGATTTAAAAAGAGTGTCAAGTTTCTAATATTAAGCAAAAATGGTTTAACTGTAATCAAAAGTGAGACTCTAGGTCTGTGAAACTCAAACATGAACAATGAGGGGGTGAGATATTAAAGGGAGTGCATTTTCTTTTAGCTGTTCAAGCTTACTTTGGCTTCAAGTAATTATTCTAGAGACAGGGAAGCATTCATTTTAATAGATATTTTAAAAGAACAAAGTCTTGAAATGCCTAGTACCTAGAAAAGAGGAAATCTTGTTGTACCTACCCAAGTTGATTTCAGAGAAAAATAAAGACATTGACAATAAATTCATTGAAGAAGTCCTCGTAAAGCTTTTTTATATATTTGGATATAATTGAGGAAGATAAGGTGAAAAATACACAGCCTTTAATTCTTCTCTAGTAAGTACCCAAATTTCTCTCTGTGCACTCAGATCTGTCTCCCTGCCAGAGTTAAATAGTGGCCATTATCATATTCTGGATACTGTTTAACATCTGCATCTGTCACTCTGACTCTTACTCTGAAGAAGTCACGCGACCAGTGACGTAACGCGTAGGAGGAGCCGAGTGATGTCAGCCTTGCTTGCTGCATTGCGATCCGTGCTGGGAGGTCGGGAATTTGTCAGCTGCACAGTGAAGCACAGGATTTCACATTTACATGCTTGAATGCTACTGCCATAATGTGTGTTTCTATAAAGTCTTTTATCCATAATAAATGTTTTTAAATGTATCACACTATGAGATCGCTTTTGTCCACATATATCTAATCGAGGAACAAACCCTAACCTAATGAGAGGAGGACCCCAGGGAAAATCCTTAAGCTGGACTGCCTTCTTTATCTAGCATTGCACTGTGAAGTGACAGCTTCCCCGTAAGGACTGAGAGAATTTGGGCAGATTCTAGGATATCGACCTCCCCCCTCATGTGGTTTTCATTCTGCACATATCTAATGTGCTTAAGGTGAGCGCGCATTGCACCTCACAGGGGGATACACGGTGGAGGGGACTTTTTTGAGCACGCTACAGCACAGAAGAATTATCATTAGAATTACCATATGTCACAAACTATTCAGGGACCTTTTTTCCAATTAATATTATTATTATTATTAGATTGATTCAGATCACCAGTATTCCAACTTACAGTATTTATGAAGATGAGCATGTTGTGGTATTCATAATATTTATGCATTCATCACTTTCATTTGGATTTTTATTTGCAATTATCCTTTCACTAGCTTTGTTTTTGATCACATATCTTACCCACCTTTCAATTTTTCCTCGTTATATGTAGAATAGAGTACCACCTTCATCACATTATTTTACTTGTTTATTAAGGTTTTAGGTTTAGCCCACTGATGGTAGCAGCAATTCCAGTCATCTGGATCATAACCCTATCATCTCTCATCTCTGGCTCCATTACCATCAGCCAGCCTTAGCAGCGCACCAGCATATACACATTAATTATCATAATCAGTACACATTTTTATTGTGGGCAGCAGTTTATTCGGTATGTGTATATATAGATGTAGCACCCTCCTAGGTAGGTGCTAGTGAGAGAGTATAGTTTTTGGCTCTGTCTGCCTATCAGAGGAGCAGCAGGCAAATTTATATTGCTTTCTGCCTACCAGAGAGCAGGATCTGTGAGTTAGGTCTGCTCAGTGTGCTCAGTGTGTAATTCATTGGGTCTAGAGAATGTTTCACACTGGTCCAATATGGAGGCATATTGGACAGTGGGAGAAAACCTGACCAATGGATACATAGGCTTTGATACAGTCCTGGTGATTGGTAGAGACAGGCTGTCTCGGTGCATTCTGGGATACTGTATAAAAGCCAGGAGCACATGTGCTGCAGGATCTGTGGCTGGTGAGCAGAGTCCCAGAAGGCGGTCGGCCTGGGGACCAGAGGAAAGGAACTGAACCCAGAGGTCCAGGAGAGCTGACTAAAGGGGGAGAGACACTGGAGACCCTAGAAAAACAGTATCGTGAGTACAGGGGATTGTGTCTAGGGGCCTGACCTGAGGGGGGCCACCCTGGAGTAGTATAGTCAGAGGACAGGTGTCAACGTGTCAAGTGAAAGGGGATACTTGGAGAGTATCCTGAAGATAATATAATCCATCAAGTCGTCTGTATAGAGATTTAATCCAAATTCACCTAGTAGCAGGGTGAAACCGCAGTCTGGCTGCATCGTCAGAAGTAGGAGTCCGCTACATTGTGAATCGTTAATTTGGAGTATCCCACTATTCCCTTCTCCCATCCCTAATTTAAATAAAAACAACTACATAACCCTGGACTGATCATTGACTGAGCCAAGAAGTAAAGTGTTAATCTGTGCATGCTGAAATTGCTAATGGTAACCCAAGGGGACCCGGAGGTGTGGAATCTAGCAGTCCTCAAGGGGGCAGTGCTACATAGACAGGTAGTAGACAGGTAGTAAACCACTGTGACTGGCCAGATTGAACTCAGGGAGGAGACATAGCTTTTTCCACTTCTTCCTTGTGTGCCAGACAGCAAAATCCCCATCTGCAGACCACCCCCCTGCATACATCACTTGCAAAGTGAACTGCCAAGCGATGTTTCACTTATAGAGCCTTGGGGAAAAAAGACACAGAGGTATGATGACTTTGTCTTCAAATCACTCACTAGTATTCCTTTATGGTTAGGAGACTCAGACTGCATTTCTGTAGATTATACACCTACTAGAATCAGGTAACAGCCTTGCAAAGATAGTAGTCTATCCTTAAAATGATTGGTCTTTGCCACTTCTGGAATTCCACCATATACCAGGTCGTTCTATTGAATAAATTATCTTGCACACACTGGGGCTCAGGGAGGATCTGAGGAGCACAAGGATCGGGATAGCTGAAGAGGCAACAACCAAGGAGAGCAGGAGTGACAGGAGAAAAGCTTGAAGAAGAACTATACAATGAGGAAGACCAAACCCTAACCAGCTGTCTTATGCCCAGCTGTACCTCAGATGTCTGAATATACCATAGCAGACAACAAACCACCCAGAAGTATGAATCGTTTCAGGTAGATCTGATAAAAAGTAGTGGAATGAGGAAACAATTAGGTACTTAGGTACAAAAAGCTGAGCAGTTACTGCCAAGAACAGTTCTTGAACAGTTGAAAACAATTCCAATATACAACTTGAAGAAACATTTTGCAAAGTCCTTAATGCACAACACAACTGTCCAGCAGGCTGGCTACATCACCCTACTTGACCTAGTTACTAGAATGCATACCACTTGACCCGAGGATACTCTAAATCCAACAGCAAGTGTGGCGCCCAGCTCTTAGTAAAAGAACATATCTGCAGGAACATGGCTGTAAATGATCTCTGTGCAGTGGTCTTCTAGTGTCCGATCTCTAATGTTGTGGTACAATGGATTTAAGCAACACTGTATCCAACAGCAGAGCAATCCACTTGTTTTTAAGGAAGGTTCAAACTAAACTGCATTCTCACAACATTCTGTACAATATTGTCAATAATACAACTACAAACATGAAATACATTAGTAGGTTTAATATAACATAACCCCTGCATATGTTACTATATTACAGATCCTCAAAGTTTATATAGCAAAATACAGAAAAAAAACTGAATCTCATACTATTACTAAGTAGATTTTAATTATTCTATATGGACCATTTAACTTTAATATGTACTAACTGTTGACATGTAGTTCTGCTTCGTGATATTTGCAACAGTGTAATTACATCCCCCTTCTCTGATTCGCATGGACCGTCACTTTCTCCCCTTATCACTTTCCATAGTCTCCTTTTCTGCTAATTCTCTCTATTTTATTCCCCTCTACTTTTTCAAAAAAATTAGGAACATACATTACACACATTGATGTGCTGCGGTGCCATTCCCTTTAAACACCCCAACACGCTAAGCCAGGGCAACTGAGCTGCATTGTACCACAAAGCACGGCAATTGACTACTGTGCATTGCCATGTCTACTGTGCCACAAAGGGGTTAGGTGCCGTTTTAGGCACACTGGGGTGCACTGGCAGTCTATGGGTTGCCTTGAAGCATTAACTGTTGATGTAAAATACGACATAAGTGTGTCCCTTTTTTTTATTTTTTTATTTTTTTACAAATATACCTAATTCCTCCCTTTAATCCAACCCAGCTCTTACATTTAATTCTACTCTTACCTGAGCTCTAAAATTCAACCTAACCTCTAATTTAAGGCAGAATTAATTTCATCTATATTTTTGCAGCTGAAGAGGCCATCTTAGCCGCTGTTTAGATCTTCAGTTGCCATGGTGCTGCACATTTGATCAGCTATAGCACAAGCCGCTTAAGGGATTAAAAGTTGGATTGGGAGTTGACATAAGCACACTGGCAACTGCGACAGTTGTCATCAGAGGGAATGTAGTGTACACTGTACTTGTGTTTGTAAGCAAAATGTCAATGAAAACACTGCAGAAAACAACAATAATATGCTTGATTAAAGCAGAGATAAACTTCTCGATACTAACCTATTCATCAATTCTTCGACTTTCCTCACTGGTGCAAGCATGTTCTACCCAGTTTCTTCTGCCATTTTCTTCTTCATTGATCGGCGCGGAATGATATCACTCATATGCCTGGGCAGGAGCGCAGTCATCCTGGCACACAGACGTAGTGCAAGAACGTAAACAGAACTACACTGGCACAGCCCAAGTGTCCATTCCCAAAATGGATGGGAAAAGACAGGTAGATTACTTTTATTGCAGAACAGACATTGCATGTCTCTTCTGCAAAAAAAAGAGCCTGCTTGCTCACAGTTTTTTTAAATTGGGACTTTAGTTCTGCTTTAATGATTTAACTGCTTCCCACCTGCCTACTATACATAAACGGCGGGGTGGGAACTTTGCCGTTTTGAGCCGACGTACCCGTATGTAATTTAGAACGAGTGTGTGACTGGGGGACCCTGCGCTTATGGATATAAAGTGCAATTATCAATAAATAGTGTGCAAATAAAGCTGCTAGCTGCAGTGAAAAGTGCTAGTGCTCTTTTAAAATGTGATATAGGGAATGCAGCGCTGCTTTTAAATATATGTATATTAAATATAGGTGATATTCTTCAAAAAAAAGGTAAATCATCAGATCATAAAATCATAAAATACGTAAACTTCCTAAAAACAAATGATTAAACACATTATGCTATAAATCAATGTCCATTAGTGCATCTTTCCAGGGTGCTGTGACTTTTTCCAATATTCAAAAAGTGCTTGGGTGCTCAAACTGTGCAATAAGCGGGGTTCCCCCCTTAAAATATCTGCTTACCACCAAGTGGATGTATTCAGGCATGGAAAAAGGCTTTACACTCTGTTACTCCAAACGATCAATCAGAAAGGAATATTGCTGGAACATCAAGATTTTACCCCCATGTCCTCAAAAAAAGAAGCTTTTCATAGTGAAGTTCGTTCAAACAACACATTTATTGGGTACACAACGGCGTTCATACTCACAAACATCACAAAATATCATGCAAAATTGTAAAGAGCGGCTCGGCGTTGTGCTGCTCCCGCAGCATGCGATCCTCCGGCCGGTAATCACGTGGTACTCGCTCTACCTATCGCTAGACGCGTTTCGCTGTGATACACAGCTTCATCTGTAGCTCAGCTCCCAAGCACTTTTTGAATATTGGAAAAAGTCACAGCACCCTGGAAAGATGCACTAATGGACATTGATTTATAGCATAATGTGTTTAATCATTTGTTTTTAGGAAGTTTACGTATTTTATGATTTTATGATCTGATGATTTACCTTTTTTTTGAAGAATATCACCTATATTTAATATACATATATTTAAAAGCAGCGCTGCATTCCCTATATCACAATTTAGAACGAGTGCCCGTGTGCTGCCCCGAGGCCACGCAGTGGCACAATCCTGTGATGGCTGTGATCACAGGACAGGGCCAAGACGGGATCTGGACATGAGCGATATGATTGGCCCTCCCGATCACATGATGTCTGCGTCCAATCACAGCCTTCACAGCGTAAACAGAGACACATGTCTCTGTGACATTTCTCCCTGTTGATCTCAGTGAGAGCTCACTGTGGGGGGGGACGGGGGGGTTGGAGGGTGCTGGGGAAGCTGCAACCTTTGTGGCTAGGGGTAGTTTTTTAGAGATATAAAGAGTAAGGTTGGTTTTGTTGCCGTCATCCCTATGATCAATTTGAAAAGGGGTTTGGTTCCTCAGGCCAAAGAAGGAAAAAAGTTGGGATTTTGTAGGCAATAGTGAATTATATCAATTTTATTAAAAAGGTTTTACACATAAATAAAGCAAAGCAGAAGAAAAATAAATGTACTGGTGATATGATACAAGGTCATATGCAAGGTTTAACAATCAACTATGAACCATATTACTTATTGAATCGGAGTGGTGATTCCCGGTTGTAGAACTGGGGTTCCGACGCGTTTCGGCATTTATAGCCTATATCAAGGAAAAATCACCACCAAACTCTATAAGGTGAAACGTGAAGAAATACAAAAATTAGTGACTTATTGTGCAAGATTTATATAAAAAAAAAGTAACATTGTTTTTTCTGGTTGTGTACCTAGATTCCAGAGATAGTTATCCCCATAGTACAGGTGAGAGGGTTTTGAGGTCCAATGCCCCCAGGTTTGCTACTGGATCCTGGACGTGTTGGGTCTGGAAAAGTAACACCACTAAAAACAGGTCCACTTTACAGCAATCAAGAAACAAAACTAAAACAACACTTGGAGGAATACAGCAACAACATACTACGGAACAAAGAGAAAAAATACTGGAGAGACAAAAATGCCTTCATACAAGGCAGAGCGTACAGGTGGAACAGCAATAGGAAAACAAGACCTAAACAAAATCAAGGCAACAAAAACTTCAACCCTTACTCATCCGATTCGTCATCCTTCTCCAATGCCTCAGGCACTGAGGAATCAGGCGCAAGAAGACGAGGACACTTCCAGAAACAACAGAATAGAGAACCACCAGTCCAAAATAAACCCAAAAAGAGTAAGGATCAGAATCCTGATAATCCGCAAGATGGCACCTTAGACGCCACAAGCCAGGAAGAGGCCGAGGATACCAGCACCACAGTTAGAAACCACGACATCTTCACAAGACTAAGAAGGAGAGAGCAAGAATCCTCAACAAGAGGTAAACCTTTTTTAGGCAAAGGCAGAGCACCTCAGAAACAACCACCAGACAATTAAATATCGAAGAAGAAGCATCCGGGATGTCCATCATTAACCTTTCACACCATACTTTAACCAAAGAAGAAAAAGAAGTCCTCTCACTTGGCCTATCCTTCTGCCCGAATCATAAAGAGGTTCTAGGATCCAGTGCCAGCTAGTTGTAAAGGGGGTACCTAGGTTGAGGACCCTGAAGCTACAGAGGGGGTACATAGTCAGTGGACCCTGAAGAGTTCAAGTTAAAGGGGGCACCTGCGGTTGGGCCCTGAACTGTACAAAGTGTGCCAGTTGCAAGTACAGCTATACAGAGTTCTACTTCAGACTACCTCAAGCTAGTCAAAGTGGGGGACAGTATTCAGTGACTTCCACAGCACAACAGTGTCAGGAGTTCTACAGTTCTCAGTCCTGGATCTTCTGGACTAATAGTCGATGATTCAGCACTTCTGTGTTCTACAGGATATTTACAGTGTTAGTGAGCATTGGCTGGTGCTGGCTGGCGTTGAGGAAGCGCCAACTGGCATTTTTCAGGAGTAAAGTCCCACATGTAATTAGTTCAAGCCTCAAGAAGTATCCCAGTCATTCCCTTCTCCCATCCCCTTTAAACCAAATAAAAACCACAAACAAAGATTCCGGAGTTGTCGATGCTTCAGTTGTCACACCAAGGGTCACAGCTCACATGGGCTGGAGAGAGTACTGATGGCAGACCCACATCAGGCCACAGGCCTGGAAACCTTGCTACATGTGTAAAATTGTGTTCGAAAAACTGCTGCGCAAATACCGTGTGACATTTTATTCTTTAGGACCTCTGCTAAAATGTATTATGTTTGGGGTTCTAGGAAATTTTCTAGCAAAAATACAGATAAGTACTTGTAAACAAAAAGTGTCAGAAGAAGGCCTGGTCTTAAAAGGGATAATGCATGAAGGTGCTCCTTGGATGTTGCGTCTTTCTGTGTGGCCAGGCTGTGAAAAAGTCTCACACATGTTATATCGCCAAACTCAGAACAAGTAGCGGAATGTATTTTGGGGTGTAGTTGCAAGTATGCCTATACCATGTGTCAGAAATATCTTGTTAATATGAACTTCAAAAAAACTTGCCATGTCTCTTAATACTATAAATACCTTGGAATGTCTACTTTTCAAAAAGGGTTAATTTGGGAAATATTTGTACTATTCTGGCATATTAAGGCCTCAAGAAATGAGATAGGCCGTCAGTACATCAGGCGTAATAAATTTTCAGTGATTGGTACCATAGCTTGTAGACTTTATAACTTTCACAAAGACCAAATAATATACACTGATTTGGGTTATTTTTACCAAAGAAATGTAGCAGCATAAATTTTAGTCAAAATGTATGAAGAAAAAGTACCTATTTGTAAAATTTTATAACAGAATCTAAGAAAAAAAATGAATTTGTTTCAAAATGTTCAGTCTTTTTTTATTTGTAGCACACAAAAAATAAAAAACCCATTGGTGATTTAATACCAGCAAAAGAAAGCTCTATTTGTGTGAAAAAAAATTGTAAAAATGTAATTTGGGTACAGTGTTGCATGACTAACTCTCATTCAAAGTGCGACAGCACTGAAAGCTGAAAATTGGCCTGGGCAGGAATGGGGTGAAAGTGCCCAGTATTGAGGTGGTTAATAACATTATTGAACATTTCTAGTTTGAGCTTTCTTTTGTGAAACAGTCAAACTGGCGGGTTTAGTTCCACTTTAACCACTTGCCGACCCGCAACAGTAAATATACTGCGGTGGGGCGGCATGTGCAGGCCCAATCACGTACAATACATGTACGTCATTGTGTCTGCTCCAGGTCCACCGTACACAGCAAATTTCAGTTACCGGGTATCATGCGATCCCTATAAGGGATGGGAGAACAGTTCAGCCCAAGCATGAGTTCAGGCCGAACATTGGCTCTTTGCCCGTTCAACGAACACCCGAATTATCAGGGCGTTCGACTGTTTGTTCTGCCTGCTGAATTACCACAATGCACTGCACAGCCGCACAGTGCATTGAAAGCCCTGATTTGCTGAAGCAATGAAAGCTTTGCCCAGTCAGAGCACAGAGCACTGTCAGAACCATTATTGGAGAAAGTAATGATGACTCTATCCAATCATGGCTCATTGCTCTTAGTCCCACCCCACACTATAAAAGTATTCTTTCAATAGCGGCCATTTGTATTGTGATATCAGCATGGAGAGAGATAGAACAGGGCTCTGTTCAGTGCTACTAGAGGGTTAAAATGCTATAGTGTGTTATTCTGATTCTATTGTCAGTGTAGAATATAAGTTTAGTGTGAATCTAGTGATAGTTCAGTCAGTGTGAGTGTAGTAAACATTAATTTTTACTTTAGTGTGTAGTGACCTGACCATTAATTTTTAACTTGGTGTCAGTTTGCTTTGTCAGGGCAGGTTTACTGTATTATAGTTCAGTTCAGTATATTTCTGTGCGTTGGTGCACATTTAACACAGTATATTTCAGTGCATTACATGCCATTTATCGCAGTATATTTCTGTGCATTACATGCCATTTATCGCAGTATATTTCTGTGCATTAGTGCACATTTAACGCAGTATATTTCTATGCGTTAATGCAGTTTTAGTGTGTCGGTGGAGTGTGCCTTTGTAGTGAGTACTCAGGTTAAAGTGCACCAAACACCACTTTCTATTGATTAAAGTGCACCCGCGTACATATTTCCACATCTTCATTACATTTTGTTAATGAGCACCTCCCCATCATGTCTGGGAGGCCAACAAGGAGAGGCAGACTTTCCCATGGCACTGTCAGGGGGTCAGCAGCATATGTGTCCACAGACAAAGGTGGATGTGGTCAGTCCTCAGGCAGGGCACCATTTCCTCTATTTAGTGATGTCGACCGTGCTATCCAGCCACAGCATGCAGAGGATGTGGTGAAATGGCTTACTAAACCATCCTCATCCTCCGTCACCCAAGCAGAGATTAGTGCGCAGTCCACTGCAGCTGCCACAGTGGCTAAATCTGCCTTCTTGTCCCCAGCTACTCCTGTCAGAGCCCCAGCATCAGTCATGGAGGAGTCAGCTGAGTTATTTGAACACAGCATCAGCTACTTGCTCCTTGATGATGCACAGCCATTACTTGATTCAGATGTTGGTTCTGGGGTTGAGGAAGGTAGGAACATGAGAGGGGAGAATACTGGCACATAAATTAGCAGTCATGTTCCCCCAGCCACAGCGTATTGCCAAGTTGTCTTCAGTGACCAATTTTACACCTGTTATGTCTATCCAAAGTCTGTAGAAGAGACACCAGAACTTTTCAAAAAAATCTCTAATCTTGTTCCCAGTGCACTACATTGTGGCCTCATCATACAGACTGGCTCCCCAAGCCGTTGTTTACAAAATAAAGAAAGCATGCAGGGAAAATTTCATTTTTTCGGCTTTAGAAATGCAATTTTTTCTGCAGCAGCTTCTATACACAGTACACATGTGCCACTTTACAGGTAGACTAAGGCCCCCCCCCCCCCCGGCACTACGTTTAAAGGAATTTTTCATTTTTATTGTTATTTCTGATTTTGATGCTTTCACTTTAAGCATCAGTAAATCACTGCTCATTTAAAAATGACGTTTTTTACAAACTTATTTTTTCATTTTGTTTTGTCCCCAGGGCAGTACCTGGACCCCATACCCCATAACCATTGTATGCCCAATTACTTGCATATAAGCCTTCAAAATGGGCACTTTTGGTTTTTCCAGTTCGGGGCTCATAGACTTCAATGGGGTTCGTTATTCAGGTTCCAAAACTTTTGCAGTGTTCAAAAGATCTGGTGCAAACCGAGCAGGGGTCGTTCGGCCCATCCCTAATCACTATCATTGGTGAAAGCGATCACATGATAATAATGTAAACAACATGTCAGGAATAGTTTTCTATTCATAAATAGCTTGCTTACTGTTGTGACCTGTGATTGGCCCACAGCAATCACCTGGTACCTGGCTACCTGTACCATGTGATTAGCTGTAGCCAATCATAGATTACAACCAAAGACAAGCTGTTCATGATTGGTTAACTATTGCTTATATGTGATCTTCACTGTATAAGCAATAACAGTTTAAAAAAACACTCCCTGATAACACCCCCAGAGTAGTACAGTGTTTCTGTGGTCACACTGGGGACACTGAACTGCTCTGAAGACAGGATGTAAAAAAAATAGTAAAAAAAAAAGTTAAAAAAGCTGAATAAAAAGACTATTATTGTATGTCCACCACATCATGTATTGAAAGTAGGGGCTTCAGCCACAGTCCCCACCCATTATTGATTGTGACTGAAGCTGTACTTCTATCATATGATGTGGTTGACCTACATGGAGTGCAACCCAAAGCTTTGTATGACTGTGAATGGACTGAGCAGGCCATGCTCCTTGAAAGACTAGCTCCCAGGGACGGGACAAGGGGTGGGCAGAAGGGACGGCTGCCTTGGGCACTGTGGTATCATGTGAGGTGGGGGGGGCCCACAAGGAGATTGGGGGGAGGGGATTTGTGTTAGAAGGGGAAATTTAGGGGGCGGCAGAGGGTAAGTATTATTCTAGGAGGAGAAATTCAGGGGAGGGGGTGCTACGCATTGTAATTTAGGGGGATTTGTGTTGGGAGGGGGATGGGGGGTAGAAGATTTGTAATAGGAGGGGGGATTTCAGGGTAATTCGTGCTGGGAGGGGGATATTTGAAGTGCGGGAGAAGATGTGTACTAGGGGACATTTTAGGGGTAGAGCATTTGGCCAAGGAGGGGTGAATTTATTTTCGGGGGGATTTGAGGAATGAGGGGGCAAAGATTTGTGCTGAGAGGGAGGATTTAAGCAGGGGGGTGGATTTGTACTTGGAGGAGGGGAATTTATGTTCAGGGGGTAAGCATGCAGATTAATGCTCAGTGTTTTTGTGGAGTGATTTATGCTGACACACAATATTCATATATCTTTGGGGGGGAGAGGCACAGTTTGGCATGTTTGCCCTGGGCTCTAAATGACCTTATCCCGCCACTGCTAGCATCTGCAGAAGGGAAGGTGGGCCATCAGGACAATACCCAGGAGGCTTTGAGCTGTGAAGTTTTCACATAAAGCAGGTCAATTTGCTTTATTGCACGAGAGACACTGGATGCCTCTTCTGCAATAAGAAGTTTGCCTGCATGTAATTGTACATTTGTTAACTTAAGTTTCACATTAACTGCTAGCATAACTGTTAAACTGAACCCTTAGTTTAACACTTAAAATGAACCCTTGGCACTTAACCCTTAAAGTGGTTGTACACCCTTACATATACCCAGTAAAGTGACTGGCTTCGGAGTATACACAGAAATGACACAAATCCTCCTCCATAAGTTGTACCTGTTAATCTACAGCAATTTGTCCTGTAGATCATTCCAAAACACACAGACATAGGTGTGCACAGCCCATTGATTTAGGGTGTGCACTCCAAAGCTCAAACACACATATGCCTTTCTCTGCAGCCTCATCTTCACTGGACAGTGAACGAATAGGAAGTGCTCTGTCCTGAGATTACTATGCTTCAGTTATGATTTAACACAGTGAGTGAGTGTGTTCACTGTGTTCATTTAGAAAAGGAAGTGGCTGTTAAATGACATATTGATTGGCCCTTCCCCCACTCTCCATCCCTAAATATCCCCTGGAGCAGCCTGGGGGAGAGGAGAGGAAAGGAGGGAAGCCAGCAGCACTGTATTGGGGGGTGCAACACGGGAGGAAGCCCAGGCAGTAGGGGGAATTTGCACACCTGGCACACCCCCTGCACACGGCTATGCACAAAGATCAAAGGATTTTTCTTAGCCTCAAGAAGCGAGGGGCCGGGATCTGATGCCACACACACACACTGGGGAGCTAAAGCACAGAATTCCCTGATATTTGACAGCTGATTAGAGGAAAAGGACACACACCTTGCACACAGGTTAATAGAAGCTGAGGCTATGAGTCACCTGCTGTGTGCTGCAGGGGGGCAGGCCGGGTTCTCTTCCAGGAGGCTGAGGTGTCGGCTTAGAGCCTTTTCAGGGACTCATGCAGATAGCGGTGCCACACTATGTGCTTTGGATTCTGGCTAACACACACTATAGAAGTATGTAATGTGTTCATTTTTCATGTTTACAACCATTTTAGTTGAACCTGTGCCTTGACAATTCAGTGCAACCCAACAGTCACTGATTCTTGAGAACATTTTTGTATTCCTATATAATTATCCATTTTGAATAGGGCTAATATGTTGATTTGATAACCAATACCATAAACAAAGTGCAACAAAGTCCAATGTTTTATGTCCTTCCTAGCAGCTCACAGCATACCAAATATAAGTATTTTCACAGCAAAGGAATGTTAGGATTCCAACTCTCAGACAGCAACAAATTGTCCATCATTTTATAAGGATGTGGGAAAAAGTAAGTGAAGCTAGAATGGAATAGGATCTCCCTAGTGTGGAATTTATTAGTGATTTCCTTTGAAGTGTAGGTTGATGAAAGACTTTCTGGGTGGCCCTGCTGGGCCAAAATAAAGTACAGTAGAGAGATGTCGGCATGTTTGGAGGAGGAGACACTTCAGGGCAGAACAATTACTTTTCTTCTAGGAGAATTTGAAATGTTTCCGCTCATCGTTTTCTATCATTTGTCATTTTACATTTAAATAGTTTTATGCATAGTTCACAAAGTAGTAATTGTACCATTTGCATAAAGTAATCCAAGTTATATTACTTTCCTTAGGAAAACCAGGCACGTGGCATTTGTTTGGCAGTGTTGTAGGGCACTCTCAGTTTCACTTTTTAAGCAAACAGCAGGTAGCGCATACCTCCCAAGTTCCAAAAACTTGATGACAACAGAGACATACTTAAAGGAGGTATCCAACATAATCCAGCACCCAGATTTAGTACAATGTTACAGTCTGCAAACACTTTACCAATGCCACTAACTGAGTGAAAACAGATTTGTACTCAGACTGCTGGAATGGTACTATGGCTATAAAATGTTTGTGATTAAGACCTGTTCCACAATTAAAGGTAAAATATTTTTTGGGTAAGTTTTATTTATTTTTTGTTTATAAAAATAAAAAAATAAATCCAATAATATATGCATAGCAACAGGTATTGTAGGCACTCAAAAGTGCCTACTCATTTATTTTGGATGGAGTTTTGATAACACCAACTCACCAACTTTCGTCTATATATACAGTATATATAAATATATATATATATATATGTATATATATATACATATATATATATATATAGTATCTCAAAAAGTGAGTACTCCCCTCACATTTTTGTAAATATTTTATTATATCTTTTCATGTGACAACACTGAAGAAATGACACTTTGCTACAATGTAAAGTAGTGAGTGTACAGCTTGTATAACAGTGTAAATTTTCTGTCCCCTCAAAATAACTCAACACACAGCCATTAATGTCTAAACCGTTTGCAACAAAAGTGAGTATACCCCCAAGTGGAAATGTCCAAATTCGGCCCATTTAGCCATTTTCCCTCCCCTGTGTCATGTGACTTGTTAGTGTTACAAGGTCTCAGGTGTGAATGGGGAGCAGGTGTGTTAAATTTGGTGTTATCGGTCTCACTCTCTCATAGTGGTCACTGGAAGTTCAACATGGCACCTCATGGCAAAGAACTTTCTGAGGATATAAAAAAAGAATTGTTGTTCTACATAAAGATGGCCTAGGCCAGTGTTTCTCAACTCCGGTCCTCAGGGCACACTAACAGGCCAGATTTTAAGTATTACCTTGGGGAGATGCAGACTAGAATACTGCAATCATTGAGCAGCAAATGATATCACCTGTGATGTATTTCAGTTTTCTTGCAAACCTGGCCTGTTAGTGTGCCCTGAGGACTGGAGTTGAGAAACACTGGCCTAGGCTATAAGAAGATTGCCAAAACCCTGAAACTGAGCTGCAACACGGTGGCCAAGACCATACAGTAGTCTAACAGGACAAGTTCCACTCAGAATAGGCCTCACAATGGTCGACCAAAGAAGTTGAGTGCACATGCTCAGCATGATATCCAGAGGTTGTCTTTGGGAAATAGACATATGAGTGCTGCCAGCATTGCTGCAGAAGTTGAAGGGATGGGGGGTCAGCCTGTCAGTGTTCAGACCATACACCGCACACTGCATCAAATTGGTCTCCATGGCTGTCATCCCAGAAGGAAGCCTCTTCTAAAGCTCATGCACAAGAAAGCCCGCAAACAGTTTGCTGAAGACAAGCAGACTAAGGACATGGATTACTGGAACCATGTCCGGTGGTCTGATGAGACCAAGATAAACTTATTTGGTTCAGATGGTGTCAAGCGTGTGTGGAGGCAACCAGGTGAGGAGTACAAAGACAAGTGTGTCTTGCCTACAGTCAAACATGGTGGTGGGAGTGTCATGGTCGGGCTGCATGAGTGCTGCTGGCACTGGGGAGCTACAGTTCATTGAGGAAACCATGAATGCCAACATGTACTGTGACATACTGAAGCAGAGCATGATCCCCTACCTTCATAGACTGGGCCACAGGGCAGTATTCCAACATAATAACAACCCCAAACATACCTCCAAGATGACCACTGTCTTGCTAAAGAAGCTGAGGGTAAAGATGATGGACTGGCCAAGCATGTCTCCAGACCTAAACCCTATTGAGCATCTATATGGCATTCTCAAACAGAAGGTGGAGGAGCGCAAGGTCTGTAACATCCACCAGCTCCGTGATGTGGTCATGGAGGAGTGGAAGAGGACTCCAGTGGCAACCTGTGAAGCTCTGGTGAACTCCATGCCCAGGAGGGTTAAGGCAGTGCTGGAAAATAATGCTGGCCACACAAAATATTGACACTTTGGGCCCAATTTGGACATTTCCGCTTAGGGGTGTGCTCACTTTTGTTGCCAGCGGTTTAGACATTAATGGCTGTGTGTTAAGCTATTTTGAGGGGACAGCAAATTTACACTGTTATACATGCTGTACACTCACTAATTTTCTACAATGTAAAGTGTTATTTCTTCAGTGTTGTCACATGAAAAGATATAATAAAATATTTACAATTTTTTTTTTTACATATTTACACATTTTTGTGAGATACTGTATATATATATATATGTGTGTGTGTACACAACTGTGTGCAAAATCACTATACAGGTCTTTTAAATGTCATATCAAGCAAAAACAACACTTGGTACAGTATATATCAGCATAAACTAGGGAACATCTATGGGGGTGCAGAGAGTGAAATCAGTAATGCAAAATATAGAAAAACACTATAAATACAGGTAGATGATGGTAAAATAATATTAAAAAAGTCAACAGAGCTGTATTGTAACCTTAGTTTAATGCCCAGCTGCCACATATGTACATCCACAGCTGAGGTTGTGTACTGAGATTGTACTCACTATGCTCCCAGCACACTGGTCGAGCTGCCACTGACAGTTCTCAGTCATAGCTTCTGTTTGGAAGCCAGTGGGACATAAGGGGTTAGCACAACACTAAACATGAGAATATTATCTGAAAAACTATTTTGTGCAATTAGAAAAAGTTTTAGTCAAGGATATAGATTTACTATTCACCACATCTAAATCTCAATTTAACCTTGCATATTAAAAGGAAAATGTGGAACGATGTTTTTTTTATATATGGCTTGATTAGTGCTGTCTTGCGGACCTTAGGGGTTCAAACCCTACAAGAGCCAATATCTGCATGGAATATGTATGTTCTTTTTATCTTTGAGAAGGGTTCTCTAAATACTGTGCTTTCCTCCAGCAGTCCAAAAATGAACCAGTAGTTTTGTGGTCATCTGCTTTAAATGCCCTTTTGTTTTTGTGACAAATAGGCCCTAGACATTGAAAAGAGCCACTGAACCTGGGAACAATGTGAATGGGTTCATGGTTTCTGTAAAGCAATGTATAGTATGTCTGTGATATAAACACTTTTTTATACCTTAGTGCTCATTGACAAAGAACTCTTGATAAATCAGCAACTGAGTGGTGATCCAATACCTCCTACCTTACCTTTATTGCGTGGCTTACAAACTCTCAGTGGACCTCATGGATCACTTTTTGCATCATGTCTTTGTCTAGATATAACATATTACAGCTAGGTTGGTGGTTTTTATACATTCTGTGCACTTTCCTCTCTTTAGTCACCTGCAAAGCAAAGAAAAGGTAGCCAACCATTGGACGTGTAGTTTATGATACAGTATATACATATGAAGGATTACAGATTAATATTATTATTATACAGGATATTATAGCACCAACAGTTTGTGCAGCACTTTACAATATGAGGGCAGACAGTACAGTTACAATACAATTCAATACAGGAGGAATCAGAGGGCCCTGCTCTTTAGAACTTACAACCTAGGAGGGAGGATCAAGTGATACAAAAAGGTAATAACTGTAGGGGAAGAGCTGATGAAGAAAATAAAAATACAGTTGTTAAGTGTGGGCAGGATAGGCTTCTTTGAAGAGGAGGGTTTTCAGAGATCGTCTAAAAGCAAACAGAGTAGGAGATAATCGTACAGATTGGGGTAGGGAGAGCCATAGGATTGGGGGGGAGGGGCAACAGCGCTATCCCACGGTACATAGTCTACAATGTAACTCAGGCAGGCTTGATGGAAAACCTTGAAAAGTTTATTTATAAAAATTATATATAGTGATGATTAAAACATAATAGAATGTATTCCAAACCCGATCTGTGGCGTTGCTGGGGGTCACAGGATGACCGAGCCGCTGGGTGAGCCGGAACTGTGTAGATGATCACAGCAGGGAACCAGGCATAAGGGAGAAGGATCTTATGTGCCAAAAGCAGACCGGACCAGCCGGTAAGGTGGCGTGGCTTCCTCCCACCCGATAGTGTGGCTGCTCGCACTGAAGCAGTGTAGATGTGCCGCGGAGCCGCCAACCAGAGGTATCCACAGCGGAGGCCGCTACTCATAAGCGGCGTCAGCAAGCGTCGGGACCTGGCCTGGAAAGCATCAGAGTTGCCGTGACGACATGTTTCGCACTGCTGTGCTTTGTCAAAGTCACGGGAGGAACAGCAACCTGAACATTTAAGGTGGAGGAGGGGGCGGGCACCCAGTTTCTCGATATCATCATTAACCCCTCAACATCCACTCTTATAAAAGATTTTTTAAAATTTTTTTTAAAAAGGAACATAGATAAAAAGCAATTGCTACTGCATAAACAGTTGGTAATGCTAGTGGACATATGCATTCAGTACTGGTACAAACATAAAACTGCAGATATGAGAAAGAATAAAAAAAAACGCAAAGAAAAAAAATGCATAATAAAAACGCATAAAAAAAAATAAATAAATAAAAATAAATAAATAAATGCAAAATAGAAACAAAAATGACCGGATGCAAGGACAACAACAACAATGATGAAATATATGTATAAAAAAAAAAAAAACGCATAAAAGAGCCATAGGATTGGAGAGGCTCTGAAAAAGTCCTGGAGGCGAGCATGGGAGGAAGCGACAAGGGAGCTAGAGAGCAGGAGATCTTGGGTGGAATGAAGAGAAGTAGTAGAGAAGGTTGGTATTTTGAGACTAGGTTAGCGATGTAGATAGAGGCTAAGTTGTGGATGACTTTGTAAGTTGTTGATAGTATTTTGAATTTAATTCATTGGGTGAGCAGAAGCCAATAGGGGTATTGACAGAGAGGAGTAATGATGATGATAAATGGCAAGTTTCGCCCTTCTACCCTTACGAGGCTTTTAAAAATTCATCCTTGATTTAGATATACGCATGCAAAGAAAAAATGCAAGCTTTATTGTAGTTTGATGCTGGTGATAAAATCCTTCTGTGCCAAGGATACCACAATTACCAATTAACAGGCTATATAAATGCACATTGTAGAAAATCTTGCACACATCAGTGGAGTTGTGTAAAACAATTATCGGAGAGCCCACACTGCAGACATTGCATCACCAACATACAATTCAACATGCTGAATGCTATCTACTCTTTTGCTATTCGGATGGTTCTTAAGAACTTTTCTATTGTGCTCATGTTTCTGTCACGGTGTCTGTCTTCCATTCCTGAACTCTTTTTTTCCATTGTATCTGAATAATCCAAGAGTAACCATTAGACTCCAAGAATATTTTCCTTGATCTTCCTCCATTATGCATTCCTCTCACTCCCACCTCGTCTGTTTGATCTGGACAGCTCTGGGACCCCCCTTTACGTAGAGGTGGTTGTCTGCAGAGAATGGAATGCTAACAATGTGGTGACGCACTGTGGTAAGAAACTGTTCCACACATGACATCATTCATCCCCATGATCATAAGAATCATTAAAATCTTCAGCCTCATACTGACCAGAACAGAGCTCATTTGGGAGGAGGTGATAAAAAATAGAGATGGAAAGTCTGGTGAAATAAAATAAAGACAAAAACAAAAATCACAAGGTAAATATAACACATCACAAAGCTTTGTTTTCAGCCTGGTTTTCAGTCATTGTTGAGCATAGACGAAGGATTACTTCTTTCACCTCCTCTGTCATGTTTGACACTATTCCTAGAAAAACATTGCAATGAATACAAGGCAGGCGAAAACATTTTACCTAGATAAAAATAAGCAGATTTGCATAAACTAATCTTTGACCCAGATTATGCAGAAATAGTCGATGAGGTAAAGTATAAATATTTTTGGGTATAAAACAAAAAAGTTTGGTTCAAACTAGGGATGTTCAGTAGAATAAAATATGGTTGGGTTATGTCAGCAGATACTGCTTCCAAGTAAATACGATGCAGAGGACAGAGGTTACCATCTTCTAAGTGTACTGATGCATTGGTACACTGGTCCTTAAGTACCGGGGCATGCTCCCAGTGCTCTAATGTCAGTCACCATCATTCCTAATGGTCCCAAAGAACCTATTGGCTAATTGCCAATTCTCAGTACTAGTTGTCAATAATTCCTCTGGCTTAAGCCCTGTACACACGTACCGATTGTCGGCCGAAAATGTTCGGCCGCCGAACGATCGGCCGATTTTCGGCTTGTTAGTATGATGCTTCCGACAGCCGACAGCGCACTTTCGGCCGAACAGAATCTGTCGTGCAAGCATTAAAATTTTTGTATGCCGACACCATAACGGCCGATTGTTCGCCAGTCAGTACAGATTTCGGCCGACAGACAGCAGATTTGCAAGACTGAGCATGCTCAGAAAAGAAAAAAGACAAGGAAAGTTAACCATCACATGACATCACTTCTGCAGTCGGCTGTTGTTGGCCGAAAAAATTTGTGTGCAGTCTTTTGCACTTTTCAACAGACAAGACAGCCCTCGGACAAAAGACGGCCGATCGTTCGGTCGACGATCGGTACGTGTGTACGGGGCTTAAATGTGCTGTTAATGCATAAGAAAAATGCAAGGTAAATGTAATACTAGTTAGCACATGAGGGTAGATAGGCATTTAAAGGAACTGAAGGTCACAATTTAGGGGCAAATGTAAAGGTTAGTTTGCTGCTTGCATGACATATTGCACATTAACAAGTTACTCTAAAGAATCTAAGCTATTTAAAACACCTATTTTTTAAAAAATAAATGCTGGTTTTATTCAAACACCAGTATAGGCAGTCTAGTTCATGCATACAAAAAGTCTTTCTTTTTGAGATCTTGATTTTTTTCTGTCTTGATGATGTGACAGAGAGATAGTGAACCTCAAGGCACCAAAATACTTTGTAGACTGCTCCCGAATCACAGGTATCCTTTATCTGCTAAGAGACCTTAAGGTAAATTTGAAATATAGAAGATGTAAGAGAATCAGAAAGATGAATCTGAAAGAAAATTAAATATGTAATTTATTTTAATAAGAGGTAAGTAACCAATAAGAGTCAGGGGTTCCTAATTCCCCTTCTTCGAGACTTCAGATAATATCAGTGATGCCTAGGGGTTCTGCTACATTTGTAACCATTGCTTGTGTCGGTCGACACACTGTGCAAGGTGGTAGGGAAAAAATGCCCATGTATCTCAGTCCCCATATGGCCAAGTATCTTATCTTTCCTTCATCTGTGACAGAAATGAATAGGGAGAAGATCAGAAGTCGCCATCTAGAATGGCTCTGCACACCCCAGGCGGTATTCGGAGTCTCCTAGCGACATCCATGACCGGACATCCACGATTTTTTAGTTCCAGCGGTGGCGCTTCTTCTGTTTGACAGCCCGAGCTATGGGTCCAATAGATAAATGTTAGTCCCGAGCGCCACTTGATCTGAAGCCCCAGCGGCGCACTGGAGCCAAGATGGCGATGAGTCCACCTAAGAATGAAACCACGAGGCTCTCTATGTCTGGCTCTGAGGGCTCTCTTGACAGTTTCCAGCAGTTTCCCTCAGCCCTGTGTCCCTCTGAGAAAACAGACACTTCCTGGCTAGATAAGATAAGGGGGATTGTGAGAGAAGTGCTCATTTGAGTACCAAAGAGACTTTCAGCTGACTTTAGAAAAGAGCTTAAAGATTTGGGCCAGCGTTCTGCTCTCTCTGAAGACAGACTTGATGCGGTCACCCCTGTTCTGGATGCCCACGAGACAGACCTAGAGGATCTGCAGAGTGAGGTGGCCATGCTCTGCACTCAGTTGGAGGATGCGAAAAACCTGGGCTAGAGGTGGTAACATTAGGATTCATGGGTTCCTGGAATCTGTCACAGATCTGCAAGGCTCAGTTCTCACCCTGTTTCAAGAGCTCGTCCCTGCTGGAGATGGACTGCATCCACAGAGCCCTAACACGCAAACTTCCAGAAGAGCCTCCCAGAGATATAATTTTAAATTTCACTTCTATCGCACGAAAGAAGCAGTGATGCGATCTTCCAGAGGTTCCTGCTCTCTGTCGTTCCAAGGACACCCATATCAGAATTATTCCAATCTGGCACAGTCCACCATTGTGAAACGCAGAGCACTCAAACCCCTCCTGCAAATCTTCCAAGCACAAGATATCAAGTACTGGTGGGGATTCCCCTTTAAGCTGCAATTCAACTACCAGAAGGATCACTACAAAGCCACTTCCTTCTCAGAGCTCCTACATCACCTCCAAACCATTGGCATGGAAGTCTCCGCCGATTTAAGCTCCCAAGCAGCTCCTGCTACGCCAGCACAGCGTGCCATACAGCCATCACCGACTGGCCCAGCTTAACGTGCCAATTGGGCCAGTTCCAGGAGTCTCAAGCATTGCAGCTCCTTTACTCCCAGGCATTCCATTCCCCAGCAGAGGGCTAATTACTGTTACCTTATTAAAAAACACACTTTGTAGACAAGCTCAGGGCACTTGTCTTGTCTCACCTTGCTCTGCATGGGACGCGCCTCATTATAGGGCCCCTCACCATCTGCCCTCCAGGCTTGGAGCTGCACCCTTTTCCTTGTCAGCTACAGGTCCCCGTCCTGATAGACCTAAGCGTGTACCTGCCGACACTACCTGCCACACTATGTTACACAAATAAATATATATATATATATATATATATATATAATTTTTTTTAAGTTTTATTTATTTATTTATTTTTGTACCCTTTTCTGTTCACCAAACCTGGAGGTCTGTTGTGTTATGTGACACAGGATCCCCCTTGGGGACTGTGTTAAGTCCATAAGACTAAAATTCCTGACCCTCCAAGCCAAACTGCTCCACTCAGTTTATTGAATCAAAACAGTGTAATTTTGCATATTTTTTTGTAAGGCTCTTGCTCCTGGCCTGGGGCATTTTCCCTCCTGGCTTAGTCGGACCTCCGAGATGTTATAGACCCCACTTTGGGCGCGATGGAGGATTGGTCCTGTGAGGTCTCGGGAGCCAGAGCCTTTAATATATAAATGGTAATATGCCTTTGGAACCCTGTGCTCTTCACTATAATGGTCAATATTGTTTAGCAATATAAGTTTATGTTCCTGTTATAAACGTTCACACTCCTGTTATCACTATGTTTTGCTCAGAGACCCAGCTCTACTCTTTGTGAAACCAATGTACCCCTGCTTTATCTGATCACTCACCTTTCCCTTTTCCACCCTCTCCTCCCCACCTTCCCTCACCCCTACTCCCCTTCCTTTACCCTCCCTCCCTCCCTTCCCATTTCCCTTGTGGAATCCCCTCAACCACTATAACATACCCATTCCCCCACCTTTTTCTTGGATTATGTACCTTTTTGGCTGGTCGCTGGAGGGTTAGACAATAATATTTTAAAGTTAGTATGAAGACCCTTTTGAATACTAGACCATTTCAATTATTGTTCTATTTGCATTGCTTTATGGGTGACTCCATGCTCTTTCAGTATACGAATGCCCTGCTGGAAACTGCAATGTTATTTTTCCATTAAAACCGTTTACCACTATTGGTTGTCCATGACAGTTAACTATTGTTTTTTTCTCAATAGACTCTACCTGCCCGGGGTGATCCATGTCCCCCTTTTTTTTCATTGGACTATGGGTGGTATCCTAGGAACCAATGTCTGGCATTAGCGCTTTCCAGCGCCATGCAAACATGAAACCAAGATGGTTTCATTCCAGCAATTTATTCTTTCTTTTATTTTTGACTTTGTTTTGTTTCTTTCTCTATGTCTTCTTAATTTTCTAATTTTCCTCTCGCTTTTTCCCCCCCCCCCTCAAAAGCCGCTGACTTCACTTCTGGGTAGAAGGTGGAGTGGGAGGTGCACGTGTTCGAAGCATGCGTGCTTCTTCCTCAGGCAATGAGTGCGGCCATCAGGGAGGAGGCATAAGTAGGAAGTCCAAGTGTCCGGTTCACAATTAACAACTACTGTACACCTGCTGATTGGGATAAGGACAGACCTAGCAAGTGCAGGAGTTTGATAACCCTTCATTAGGCATATATTAAAGCACATTGGATTGTACCTGAATAAAATGTATTTATAAAAACGTTGGTTACATCGTGGGCAAGCAGATTAATGAGTAGCAAAGAAGAAGGCAAGAAAATTATGAAAAAAGGTGGATAATAGGTGGCCAGTGGATAACAGATAATAATAGTGAGAAAAAGATGACAAAAAAAATGTGTAATGATGAAAAAATAAAATGAAATTAAAAGTAGAAAGTGGGAATAAATGATAATTATGACAAAAATAGAATATAATGACAAAAAATAAGTAGTACATAAAAAATGAAAAAATAAAAAAAAAAATGAAAAATAGATTGTGACAAAAAATATTGACTTAAAATGATGACAAAAAAATTCCACAGAGTTCCTTCTAGCTCTTATCATAGCCTGCAGCCTTCCACACTCAGTAACTCTCCTTTGTCCAGCAATCAACCCATGCTTGAACTGTATAGACATTTCAACCAGAACTTCTCAGCCTATTGAGCTCTTATAAGATAGTATTAGAAAGGGCGCCACCTATGATTGAAGATCTTAATACAGCTGGGTTCAATTTTGGTGAAACCAAAAATTAATATATATATATATAAATAGATTTTTGAGGCGCTGTTAGGAATGTATTTAAATCAACCTTGAACTCCTGTTATATTGTATAGTACTATGAGAATTATATAAACTCAAAAAATTATACAAGCTCAAAATATATAGTATTACACAAAATTCCAATTTTCAACATTGTCCATAACAACCTAAATTCTTTAGATCACCCCGTGTGATGAGTGCTCTGTATTCCTCCTAGATATACAGTAGATGCTCCTGCCCCTCTTTTCAAAAGGGCCACTCACCAGATAACTGAGGGCCACCAGGACCCGTACCACTTTGAATAGACTCCCTTTTCTCCTAAGCTGACTTAAATGCCCTTCAATGTAAATCAGCCATTATATTGCCTCCTAGGTTTAATGGCAAGATGGATGGGTGTCTAATCATCAGTAGAAGTTTGTCTCCCAGATTTCCCAAAAATTTAAAATAAATGGATAATTGCGCAATACCGTTTTATTAAGATAATAATTAAAAACATTCAGTTAAAAGCTCCCACGTACTTGTGCCTTCATGCGGTACCCACTTAATTCGCCTGGCTTTTTTTTAAATGGCTGCTCTGTGCCAGCGTGCGTTCCACCTACATTCCACAAGCCGGACCTGACGAAACCGGAAGTGATGCCGCTGTACTGAACCTCCATGCAGTTAACCAAATGGCGTCATCAGGAAGTTGTACAGCAGCCATTTTCTCGAAGTCTATTATACCCCCCTCTGTAATCCTATTGGTCAATGAATGCTGAGGTGCTCACGTCCAAATTTTTTCTATTTTGCTTCCATGGGATTGGTAATATGGTTCAAATTTCAGATTTTCTTTTTTATGCCTAAAGCTAGGCACCGCTTCCTGTTTATCACTGTCCGTCACACGCGGTTCATTACATTCTAAGCTAACAATATATGTACATCAACTTGTAAAATATTTGTTTAAAATTATTTTACTCTATTAACGTTCTTATGTTAATGAGCTACTGTATGATTTATTCATTATTTATTTATCCCCTTTGTCAATATAAACAATATTTATTTATTAGCCCCCTGGTCGGAAGATGGCATTATTACACCTATATTATGTCATCTAGTGTTATACAATTTTTGTAAATTCATTATAAACAAGAGCCCTTAAGTGATGACGGATTAATTAACCCAGTGAACATTGTCAATACTGTTTGCTAACTTTTGGCCCTCTATTGTGCAAGAGACAACATTGTTTCTATGTCAGATGATTTGATGTTATGCAATTACCCCTTTTTCCATTATGGATATGGGTTGCTATTTTTAGTCCATCTGTCCCTCTAAAAGAATTTATTTTTAAAGGATATATTTACGATCTCCTGGACATATAAAATAACTATATTAGGGTACATGGGACTAGCTATGGAACTAATATTATAGGCTGTATCTTCCTCAAAAGTTATTTGTAAAATAATTGAGGCTATATTTAGGCCCATGGGTCTAAGAGTGTTAAGCCAGTATATTCACTGAGTTGAATTTTTATATATTTGCTTACGCATGTCGTTTCCTCTCCAATATGGTTGTACTCTATCTATCCCATAGAACCTCCGCTTGGATGGGTCCCTATTATGTGCGATTCTGAAATGTTTAAACACACTATGTATTTTTATCCTCGTTTTATGTTATAAATATGTTCAATTATTATTTTATATAGGCATCTTGTGATTCTTCCCACATATCTCAAGCCACATGAACATATCAGTAGAGATGTAACATATTGTGTGTTACAACTTATGAACTTTCTTATCATGTATTCTCTTCTGTCAGTTCCTGTGAATTTTTCAGTTTTCCTTGTTTTATCTAAAGTTGTCCTTTGCATTTTCCACATCTAAAGAACCCATCCCTTTGTAGGAATGTAGTTCCTTTTTTTGGAGGGTTTGTGACATTTTATATTTATAATATAAAATGAGGATACAAAAATCATAGTGTGTCTAAACATTTCAGAATCGCACAAGCTGAGGTTCTATGGGATAGAGTACAACCATATTGGAGAGGAAGCGACATACAAATATAAAAAAATGAAACTCAGTGGATATACCAGCTTAACACTCTTAGACCCATGGGCCTAAATATAGATATAGACTTAAATTGTTTTATAAATGACTTTTGAGGAAGATCCAGCCAATAATAATAGTTCCATAGCTAGTCCCATGTACCCTAATATAGTTATTTTATATGTCCAGGAGATTGTAAATATATCCTTTAAAAATAAAATATTTTAGAGGGACAGACAGACTAAAAATAGCCATAATGGGAAAAAGGGGTAGTTGCCTAACATCAAATCATCTGACATAGCCACTATGTTGTATATTGCACAATAGAGGGCCAAAAGTTAGCAAACAGTATTGACAATGTTCACAGGGTTAATTAATCCATTATAAATTAAGGGCTCTTGTTTATAATGAATTTACAAAAATTGTATAACACTTGATGACTTAATATAATTGTAATTATGCCATCTTCCCACCAGGGGGCTAAAAAATACATATTGTTTATATTGACAAAGGGGATAAATAAATAATGAATAAATGATAGGTCATTAACATATGAAGGTTAATAGAGTAAAATAATTGAAAACAAATATTTTACAAGTTGATGTACATATATTGTTAGCTTAGAATGTAATGGACCGTGTGTAACAGATAGTGATAAACAGGAAGTGGTGCCCAGCTTTAGGCATAAAAAGGAAAATCTGAAATTAGAATGATATTACCAATCCATTGAAAACATGGAAATCACATTAACTAGTACAGCAAATGGAAGTAAAATAGTAAAAATTTGGACATGAGCACCCCACCATTCATTAACCAATAGGATTACAGAGAGTGGTATAATAGACTTCGAGAAAATGGTGCTGTACAACTTCCTGATAATGCCATTTGGTGAAATGCATTGAGGTTCAGTACAGCGGCATCACTTTCAGTTTCGTCTGGCTCGTGGACACAGGTGGAACGCATGCTGGCCCGGAGTGGCAATTTCAAATAGACCAGGTGAATGTTTTTAATTATTATCTTAATAAAACGGTTCTGCGCAATTATCCATTTATTTTATATTTTTGGGAAATCTGGGGGATAAACTTCAAATGCTGATTGGACACCCATCCATCCTGCCATTAAACCTAGGAGGCAATATAATGGCTGATTTACATTGAAGGGCATTTAAGTCGGCTTTGGAGAAAAGGGAGTCTCTTCAAAGTGGTACGAGTCCTAGTGGACCTCAGCTATCTGGTGAGTGGCCCTTTTGAAAAGAGGTGGAGGAGCACTAATAAGAAGCACCTATATTTAAGAGGAATACAGAGCACTTATCACATGGGGGGATCTGAAGAATTGAAGTTGTTATGGACAATGTTGAAAATTGGAATTTTGTGTAATTCTATATATTTTGAGCTTGTATAATTTTTTGAGTTTATATAATTCTGGCACTACTATACAATATGATAGGAGTTCAAGGTTGATTTAAATACATTCCTAACAGTGCTTCAAAAAACAACTTATATATATTGACCACCTATGTTTTTGTTGTACTTGCTCAAGAGCTGATCACCCATAATTTATTAATTTATATATTACAGATATTTATTTAGCGCCATCAATTTCCACAACACTTTACATTATTGCTGTGGCCTGGCTTCATAATGGTGACAATGGTGCAGCATGCCCAACCAATGTGTACCAACACAGCTGTTTGTAGTTTTAGCCAGTGGAGCATATCACCCCATAACAGGAAGTGCCTGAACAAAGGCCTTCATGGTGGGATCACCAGATCTTCTTATAATCATAGCTCTCAACTGTCCCTGATTTCAAGGGACTGTCCCTGATTTGGAACAAAGTCCCTCTTTCCTCCTCATTTAGGTCTGTACTATTATAGTTGTATATAAAATGCACTATTTATCTTTAAAAAAGGGTTTCACAATACTAAACCTTTCATCCAATTTCTAAATTGCTGCATTTGTAAATTTCAAAAGCCAGTATAAAGTAATAGTAGTGGTATTAAAAAAAAGGACTTGTGGGTTTAACCAAATTTTTTTTTTTTTTTGTTTAATTCTATTTTAGGTGGCGCATGACAGGGTGGGTGTGCTATGCCTACATATTTTTGTTAATTGGTGTCCCCCGTTCCCATCTCAAAACGTTGGAAGGTATGTTATAATGAATAAAATCTAAAGTATAACCGCGCTAATGTGAAATCAAAAAGCTGCAACTTCCAGTGTGATATCACCAAATAAACAATATTATAAACAAGCTGCACTAAGTGAATAAATCATATGTGATCAATCATAGATCCCCAATATTAAACAAATATATGTGAATAAATGACATAAACCACAACTAATAAAATATTGTGATCAAAAATACAAATGCGGGAAAGAAAATTATTTTGCACAATTAATAAATGTACATTAACAATAAAAATAAATGTGTGTGCATAAATTAAAGTCTCTGGTATAATCCAAAAACTCAGGAAAGAGTGTGAATATCTTAAGTGGATCTTATTCACACTCTTTCCTGAGTTTTTGGATTATACCAGAGACTTTAATGTATGCAAAATGTTATTGTTAATGTACATTTATTAATTGTGCAAAATAATTTTCTTTCTTGCATTTCTATTTTTGATCACAATATTTTATTAGTTGTGGTTTATGTCATTTATTCACATATATTTGTTTAATATTGGGATCTATGATTGATCACATATGATTTATTCACTAAGCGCAGCTTGTTTATAATAATGTTATAATAAATGCTGCATTTTTAAATACGCCGAAAACAACCTTTAAAATTACTCTAACATGGAAACGCTTAAATGAGGCAGGCAATATATTTACGTGATAATGATTATTAGACCGATTACATTAATGTGTTGTTACATTATCCATCATACTGTCTGAATTTTTAAAGTTTTAAAGCACAATTTGCTCCACAAATATTATCTAACTAAAATTAGTTCAGATCTAACGAAAAAAAAAAATCTGAAAACTCTTTTTTAATAAGGACATAACTTATTTTCTTTCCTTACAAAGACAGATCATCTTAATGAAGCACATTAGTGGGAGCTCTAATTCCATCAAGAGAGGTCATCTTTTTGTAGCCATGCTCCAATCAATACACAATGTAAGTAAAATATTCCAAATGGGTCCTAATTTTTAATGTTTCTGACTAATGCCTGATTGTTAAAGGTTGCTGGACCCTGTATACACTTTTCCATAGGTTCTACTGTACTTATGTTGTGCAGACAGTTATATTTTTCCCAAATTATAGCAAAACAACATTTGTTTGTTCTTTTGCGTACGGTATTCGCATGGCTGGTTTTCTTTAGATAAATTACATTTTCTTATTTGCTTTTGCTTGTATGGATCTCATTTGTGCTTCTTGCTTTAACCAGCTAAGTTTAATGCTCACAAAAATACTAAAATTAAAAGAGACCCTGTAGCCAGACCATTCATTTTGGCAGAAATCTTTCAAAAAGATTATATAAACATTTCATGTATTTTATACATGTTATTTACCTGTAAAATTCTCCCTTGTTTAGACATCCAGAAGCCCTGAGACTGCTACTGGATGCCACCATCTTAGATGTGTTGTCAGCAGCCCCAGCAGACTCAGAGCTGTCACTCGTGTAATATTTCCCTTTAACTCCTCCCACGGCAGATACATATAAGGTTATGTAAGGAGGTAAGGGGAGGGGATTAGTAGCTGGGTCAGCATAGACAGTAATTAGATTCTCCCTGAAGAAGAATGGGCTATGTTGTGCAAGGAAGGAGGTGCCTGTGCTGGAATTGACTCTTCCAGGGTTATTTGCATTGTCCAGCAAGTTTAAAAACACATTGCACGTGAAAAAAAAATATATATTTCTGAGTGCAATCAATAGACTTTTTATAAAAATTACTATACTGGTATCATCACATGAATTGTTTAAAAGTTGGAGACCATGTCCCTCTGTCAGCTAAAATAAATAGTTAAAGTTGAGTACCACAAAACGGAAATACGACAGCTAATCAGACAGTGTAATTTGTTGTAGGCATTGAATGGATGTCAAGACTAGACTGCTAGACTGGCGGGTCTGGCTCCTCGTGTGTCACGTTAGCAGACACACACGGACTTCTCACTCTCTCCTACCGTGATGTGTGTCTTCCCTCCCTGTCTCTTAACTTTCGAACAATAATAAGGAAAGGGAAAATGCATTGAAATAGAAAGCTATATACAAATTTAGCAGTGACCCCTCTTTGGCAGGGTTGAGTACTGTGTGGTTTTGAACATGTTCTGACTGCCAAATGAAAATCAGTCATACAGAGTGATGTTAGTCACCTGCATATTAAAGGGCACAGACATCATGGGCAAACAGATCCTGAGGCTTAGAGGGCATTCCAAGGTATATGTGCAGAAAATGTCATATGACTAACATTTGGGGGATAAATAAATTAGAAATACTTTCACCAATAAAATAGTTTTCTTTACATTAGCCCCTTTTCATCTGTCTCATGTAGAGTTTACTATTTGCCCCCTTTTTCATGCATTACTTTTCAGCTGAGAATCTTTGTTATTTTGAAAAAACTGCAGATGGGCTCAAAACAATATCTTTTCTTAGTATTCCTATAAGCTAGGTCATTTAAGAAGCTCATCCCTTTTCCTTTCTCTTGTACAGTATGGCTTGTCACTAAAGGAAATCTATTGTCACAACATACACTCTCGCTTTTTATAAAACAATAGTTATATTTGACAATCCAATATAAACTTACTTGGAAAATCTGCCACCCGTCTGTTGGCCATCTCTTGCCAAGATTTCCTGCATACTTTGCAGCTTCACCTCTACTGTTTACTTTCGATTTCTAAGGACTACATATCCCTTGGTACCTTGCTGCCTGCAAGCAATACTGACTCTGCATCCTAAAACTCCTACTCTCAGCACCTGTGTAGTTTAGAAGGCAAGCTTTGTGAAATGTGTGACACAGCAGTGCCTACTCATAGGGCATAGAGTATATGTTTCACAGAACTCAAGGAAGTAAATATGTGGGAATCTTAACAAAGTTTACAAACTTTAAGATCATTTAGATCTATAGGAGTAAGCGATAAACAATGAAAAAACAATGTGGAAAAGAATATAACATTTTATCTTTTGACCATTAATACACTTTAGCTGTCTGAGTATGTGCACAATTTACTGATACTGAAGCAATTCATTGTAGGATCTTATAGACTGTAAATTTTGAACATTCTAAAACAGCTGAATTAACCAAATTTGCATACAACTAGAACATAAAACATTCTCGAACACAGGTGTCAAACACAAGGCCCGGGGGCCTGAATGCGGCCCGTCAGGCCATTTCATGTGGCCCTCACACCTCTCCTGCCACGGCACCCCCCTAGTCTTGCCCCATGTTGTCTCAGCAGTTGGCAGCAGAGAGGATGACAGAACTCCTCCACCAGATCCTGCACTTCTATATGCAGTCGCGGAGACACCGGTCTCTGCCACCCTCCTTTCCATCTCAGGAGTCGGCAGCTGAAAGGAGGACAGAACTTCCTGCAGATCCTACTCCTCTGTGTACAGCTGCAGCACCCCTTTGTCTCTGCATCCCCTGGTCTTGACATGCAGCAGATTCTGGCAGTTGACTGCAGCCCTCCTCTGGTCCTCTTCCAGACTCTGCACTTTCTACATCCCAGCCCCTTCCCTGTCTTCTCCCCGGCAGAAGCACAAGGTAAGAGGGGTGAACTATAATTTAAAGGAGGGTGGGGGGGCTCTTGACATCTGATGTGGGGAGTGCTCTGGACATCTAGTCTTAAAGATACAACTGGCCCCTTGAAGGCAACCATAATACTGATGTGGCCCGCAATGAAATTGAGTTTGACACCCATGTTGTAGAAGGTTCAAATGGAGTTATGAAAATATGTTTTTTGTTTTAACCTGAAACTATCCTGAAATATGTTTTACATTGTGTTACCTAAAATGTAATCCAGTATGAAATTAGAGCTGGACAAAAGGGAGCTATACTTACCTTTCCTTCAACGGTTCCCGTTCTTTGCTGGTGTCTGCATCTTCTCCTGGGTGCTGGCCTTCGGCCATCTTTATTGGCCAGCATGGGATGACATCACTCCTGCAAAAGTACAGTAGACCATCATCCTGCATGCAAGGACAGTGCCAGCGATGTAAGCTGAGCTGCATGTGCCCAGCTCAGTGTACATCACCAGATAAGACAGCGAGCAGGTAGGTAGTTGTGTTTTATTGCAGAAGAGACAGTGCATGTCTCTTCTGCAATAAAAAGCCTGCTTACTTGCTGTTTGTCACAGCGGAGCTTTAGTTCTGCTTTAAAAGTATGGGTTTGTTTGTTTTTTTAAATCATTTTTTAAATCATACTTACCTAGGTGGAGGCAGCATCGGTCCAATGCTGAATCTGTCCCCCGCTGGCTCTAACACTGAGAACCGAGCGATCAAACACTGCCGATCGTTCAGTTCTCAGAGCTCTGTGAGCAGAGAGCTGGTAACTGTCAGTCACCGGCTCTCCACTCTGCTCCCCATGTTCACTGGAGTGCTGGGCTGTAGAGGGTGCAGGAGTGGCTCACCCAGGCTCTCAGTGGCCCGCTGAGAGGCTGAGCTGGGTGCCAGTCCATGCATGTGGGCGGATCCTGACCATATGCTGAGAAAGGGTCACAGGAGTGCAAAACAAACTGCACTTCTGTGAATCACGGGAGAAGTACAGCCAAACAAGTTTTGGCTTTACTTCTCCTTTAATAAAGATTTGTCTAGATTTATATCTGATTTTGAGGCTCAGATCTGTTGAAAACTGACATCGTGTGTGCTCCTACAGGATTCCAATGCAGGTTATAGCCATTTTAACCGGATACACTTTAACTTCAGAAAGAGAATTAAAGCATATCTAAACCCAAAACAAAAAACTTAAAGCCTTCTTTTTTTTTCCTTTATTTTCACTTGGTGATCTGGCCAGTAACACATCTTCTTGTCTTGGGGGTTTCCACTCCACTATCCATGGGTGACTCCATTGCTGAAGCATCATTGTAGCAGCATTGTTAAACTGGGTAGAAGGTAGTGTTGGATACACTAGCAGATTAAGATGAATTTGACTAATAAACGAAAGCACAGCTAACACTATTTAGGAATTACACTAACTGTTTTTCTCTTTTGCGATAAATAGGCTGACCACTGTAAGCACCCCTGTGGGTGTAAATGGTTTGTGCCAACCCTCTAACCACCGCTTTTGCTGGACAGCATAGCCTGTTAATGAAAGCTGAAAAATATCACATTTACTGGCTAGATCACCAGGTGAAAATAAAGGGAAAAAGCCTAAACAAGATTGGTAGGCTGTGATATAACAATACTACGAAAAAAAATTATGTTAACACAATGCTAATGGAGAATACTTGCATTAATCCCTCACATTTTCATAAAAGCTGTTTAAATGTTTGTTGTTTGCGATTTCAAAGCATAGTCCACCTTTTGGAACATGTTACATGAAACATAAGTAAAAGTAAAATATGTAACAAACTCTGCAGCAGCCAGAGATTGTACATGCTTCATTTGAGCTAATATATTTTTACTGTGCAAGCAGACAAAATACTTTGGCTATACTTCAGCTTTAAAATGGTAAAATGTATGGGTCATTCAAATTATTAAACCTGGATAATGTATAATAGTCAACAAATAGACTGGTCAGAAAGACAGCAGGAGCTCATGCTAATTTAATTAACAATTAGGTTTGCACAAAAACTTTCAAGGCCTTCTGAGTTTTATCAATAGCTCTTAATCATTTTGTGATGGGTTCTGGTTTTTCCATATGCCCTTCCCTATGCCACCAAGCATTTTTATGTATTTCATGTTGTACATTACCTGTCCCTCACCATCCATTTTTTATGCCATGTTGTGCATCCCCTATGCCACAACACTTCATTTCTTATGCCAGGCTGTACATTCCCTATTTTGAAATGCCTCATACAGTATTCAGCGCTGTACATTCTCTATTCCAAAATGCATTATTCTCTATGACATCCTGTACATTTCTTAATTTGCACCACCACGTTCCATATTCCATGCTGTATGTACCTATTCAGCAATGCTTATTCCATATACATACCTCCCAACATTTTGAGATGAAAACAAGGGACTACTATTTGCAAACATATGTAGGCATAGGATAGGCCCCCGCAGGTATGCAGGCACCCCCACCACGCTCCCTTAAAGGAGAATTATACAAAAAAATTATTAGTTAAACCCACAAGTGCTTTTTATTTACCACTACTATTCCTTTATACTGGCTTCTGAAATTTACAGATGCAGCAATCTAAAAAATAGATGAAAGGTTTAGCTTTGGGAAACTTTTTGAAAGATGAAAAGTGCATTCATATACAACTATATATATATCAGACCAAAATGAGGGACAAATGAGGAGGAAAGAGGGACATAGTATAAACATATTATCCCCTCTGTTAAATAACATTATGTGTCCCAGTGTCTGTGCTATATAAAAAAGATTCTGATTTCTACCTTATATCAGCGTCTCCCAGTGCTCACGTGTGCTCTCACAGGCTGACAGCTATATCGGAAGGGGCCGAGAACTCCCGCTGACAGCAGCCCAGGAGAAGAGAAAAGAGAGAGCCGAGTGGTCAGGTGAGCGCCGGGAGAAACTCTGATACAAGATAGAAATCAACATCTTTTTAATATAACACAGACACTGGGACACAAAATGTTATTAATCAGAGGGGAAGGTATGCTTATACTATGGTTATGGTTACTATGGGTATGATAGCAGCAGGAGGGGAGGGCTGGGGTGTGGATGGAGCAGAAAGGCAGGGGAGGGGGGAGAAGACAGGGGAGAGCAGAGAGGAGAGCTGCAGAGAGGAGAGCTGCGGATGACAAAGCTATCATACCCATAGTAACCATAACCATAGTATAAGCATACCTTCCCCTCTGATTAATAACATTTTGTGTCCCAGTGTCTGTGTTATATTAAAAAGATGTTGATTTCTATCTTGTATCAGAGTTTCTCCCGGCGCTCAAAAATAAACTGACCAAACTGGTGTCAGGGTTCAGCAGCCATGATAAACCTTGGTCAGTTTACAGAGGGGAGGGCAGCACCTGGCAGGATCAGACAGGTTTTTTAGGTTATACAGGGGGCCAAATGACAAAGCACAAGCACTGTGCTGTTATTCATGCTTTAAGAGAACAAAAGCTTTAAGCCTAGTACATGAGATTATCAGACGAATGATCATCCCTTTTTTTTTGCATGCTAGTTGCCATATCGAAAACGAAAAGGTTACTAAAGTACAAAAATTCTCATACAACAGAAGAAAAATTCGGAAGTGATGTAATGTATTTGTATTGTAAAACTGTACTGATTAAACAAAAATAGTACGATATGGTATTGTACGGGAACATTTTTCGTGTTTGTCCCTTCTAATAATTTCGGACAAAAGCTGTGTAATAACGATCAGATTATCATACGATCACTTCAAAAGCAGTATTTTTTATACGATATTTTGATCGTGTGTACAAGCCTTTGTTGTAAATATTATATTCCATACCATCTCATTCTGTTCATTGTACTGTATATTCCCTTTTCTGAACTTTTTCATTCTGTGCAGCTTGCTATACATTCCTAATTTTCATTGCCTCATCCTATACGCTGTACTGTATATTTTATATTCCACTCTGACTCATTCCATGCACTGTGATGTAGACAGATCCGTATTTACCTCATTATCACTACCAAACCCTTTTCAGTTCTTTGTCACATGTCATGGACGGTTATTAGGGCCTTGTACTTGTTTTTTTTTCTGGGTGCCCATTAAAATGTTTGCTATGGTGCCCTGTGATTTCTAGTTAAGTCTCTGCTTATAGTGCAAGGTGAAGTTTTTTACCATTGCCTGGGCTCTTTACATAGAAATGCTGGGAGGGATGTAGACACATTTTAGAAGGTCTAGTTGTTTCTGTAGACAAGGAAAAAGCTAAACAGCATGGACTTTACCGCCACATAGTCACAAATAACCCATTAGGATAAAATCAAATATTTATTAAAGTATTAATTTTAAAAAGGTATGTATAATTCATATCCAGAAAATGTGTACCCGCACTGAATACATATACATTACTAAGCATATGGGTGCCTAAGACCACTCAATATTCCAAAAGAGTAAATCTGTAACTTTCCTTCACAAATTCCACTGGCAGATATTAGTGATTATTCAGGAAGACGAATTAAAAAATGGTAGTAGATGGGGGTAAGGCAGCTCTAGTGCTGGTAAAGTCCATGCTGTTTAGCTTTTTCCTTATCTACATTAATTAGGACGTGGCACCGTTATACCTATATATGTCCATGGTGACCATCTCATAGGGACATTTTTCTTAACATAGTTGTGTCTGTAGTTACATATTTCAATATAGCTTGCACAGGGACAGGAGAGTAGCTATTAGTGCATACATGCAGTTCTAGCAGTTAAAGAACTGCTGTACTGTCATAATAAAAGCTGCCAACTTCTGGGGGAAAAAAAAAAAAGCGGTTTCAGTAATGGAAGCTCTTTGAGGAAAACATTACAGGAGCCACTTGAGGTATACCTGGCAAAACAGCTCTATGGAATATGGTGACACATTAGTAATAAATGACAGTAATAACATCCACTAAGGAAACAGCAGAAATTTACTGAACCACAACTTCCTGATGCATTTACCTGTCAAAAGGATACTTCTATAACTTCAGAACTCTACATCGAATGCAAGACCAACAAGCCCACTGCTGTGTGAAACACACTAAAATAAATATTACCACCATATAGAGCTGATATATATTTTTTATGTTGTGTTGCCTTCTTGAAAGTGCAGAAACCCAGCTGATTGCATCTTAAAAGTTTATCACTCACTAATTAATGCATTTCAAGGGAGCATAATTCTCATGTAAATAAGAATATCACCGTGAACTTAACCTGGCCTAATTTTATCTACTTCTGAACAAGATATAGCAAACAGCACAGTGTAATACTTGAAAGAAATTGATTTCAAAATTAGCAACAGCCTTGCTTTTTTACAAAGAGTCAAGACAATTTAATAATGCATAGAAAATAGCAATTACCTCAAGGACAATACAAAATATAGGCACGTGCAACCAACAGAAGTTAAGTAAAGATAGCATTCCCTCTGGAAAATTAAGAATTTGGTGTTTTTAAAGAGACATATCTCTAAAACATGAAATAAAAGTGGCAGGAAATTGACAGCTGAATAATAAGGGGTGGGAGAAGGTTAAATAATAGGAGGCTGTCTGAAGTGGGTGAAGATAGACTTGGGCAGAAGATGAAGCCCAAACTACTGCATATCCAAAGCTTACTGTAGGTTCCAAGAGGTCTTCACGTGGACATAAGGAGTGATAAGAAGACTGGGCACAGGTACTTGTAGGAACCTCAAGTTGTTACCTAAAAATATTTTATAACAGGTCAGGGTCAAGAAAAAAAGTGAAAATTGCAACTTAGCATATAACATAAATATCATAAATCCTGCTATTATGCATGAGAATAATCACAGCTTGGCCTCTCTAAATAAGAAAAAGAAGACCAAGTATTGAGAGGGTACTGATTACATTGCATATTTTTTCTATAATTAACCCTGATCATACCTGAGATATTGTGTATTACGTTCTATGCCTCCATGTTGAACAATTTTGCATATTTTGAAGAATGCATTTATTTTGGTATAACAGAGTCCAGTGTACCGTTTTTGCCTATGCTGTACTTTTCACCAAAACTTTCCTTGTTTGCTGAAAAAAAGAGAAAAGGAAAATTAAGGGGGCTGACCTGAACTGTTGTTTTCTAACCTGCATTGTATAACAAAAAACATTAAACTTCCTCTATTTTAACAAAATACTAATAGACCATGACCAAAAACATGAAATGATCCTCTTTCGAGGTACTAGTAGAGAAGGATAGACTTACTTTGCTGGCCAAGTTTGAGAGAAATAGCATTCATCTGTTTTGTCTAACAGCTCGCCACACCCATTGCATTGGCATAAACATGCATGTTTAAGTGAGAACATGGTAAAAACTCCTTGACCAGGATCTATATAAATAGCTGCCCTCTAAAGCCGATGGCCTTTTTAAGAATGTAGGGTTGAATGTATAGGTTAACTGTACTGTACATTCCACAGAGTTGAATGAAAACAATGTTAATTTTAGTCTAGACATCAGAAGGAAAAAGTAAACTACACGACCCTCGGGGTTTGAAGTCTGGAAGTGCATTCCCTCCTCCCATGATATAATAACCCACTTAAACTAAATACAAGGCAGTTTTAGTAATCTGTTTTTGACAGCTTTGTAGTGAGAAAAACTTCAGTTCTGCAGGTGTGGTGCTTGACTCAACAGTGCACACACCAGAAATCCGACAGACACAGGAACATTAATATATTAAAATGAAAAGTATACTTTTAGTTTATCCTTTGTTTATCTCAGCTGCTGAAGGGAAACCATAGCATATGTATAGTGAGATATTATTGCAGGGTTTATCTTAAAATAATATTTGATATGCTTCCATATTTCATGCTTCTTGCACGCTTGCTCTGTTGTTTTTGTTTTAGCATTTAATCTTGAGATTTCTAGATTAGTCATCAATGCTTCTTTGCTTAGAGAAAATCTGTACTGGGAGAGAACTCTGAAGGCTGCCATTACTTCCCTCAAACTATTACCTCACCTTTTGCTACCTCACCCGTCTCTCCTGTCTGTCTCACTACTTTGATCCTCCTACTCTCACTTGTCTCTAGCTGTGATCTCTACTACTCTCACCTGTCTCTCCTGTGTGTGTCTCTGCCTGATCTATCCTACCCTCACCTTTCTCCCCTATCTGTGTCTCTGTCTGATCTATCCTACCCTCACCTGTCTCCCCTGTATGTGTCTCTGTCTGATCTATCCTACCCTCACCTGTGTGCGTTTCTGTCTGATCTATTCTACCCTCACCTGTCTCCCCTGTCTGTGTCTCTCCCTGATCTATCCTACCCTCACTTGTCTCCCCTATGTGTGTCACTGCCTGATCTATCCTACCCTCACTTGTCTCCCCTGTCTGTGTCGCTGCCTGATCTATCCTACCCTCACTTGTCTCCCCTGTCTGTGTCTCTCCCTGATCTATCCTACCCTCACTTGTCTCCCCTGTCTGTGTCTCTCCCTGATCTATCCTACCCTCACTTGTCTCCCCTGTCTGTGTCTCTTCCTGATCTATCCAACCCTCACTTGTCTCCCCTGTCTGTGTCTCTGCCTGATGAGAAAAGAGAAGAAAATGGACTTTCTAGGCACCGTAAAATAGACCGCTTTTATTAATGATAATCATAAAAACAGAGGAAAAAACCCCCAATAGGGGAAAGTATTGGTGGATCAAAGTATATGTACAAACAAGAGATAAAGAAGCACAGAATATACCATGCCAGGAGGGCCTGAGCATACAGATAATAATACACAATGTACAGGATAACACAAAATAGTGTGTAAGGGCACTATACGTTACGTGCCGTGCGGCAGATGCCGCTGGCAACTGCGACGCAGAGCGTCCTTTATTGAAGTGGATACAGCTTGTACATGAGGGAAGATACATGTAACCAGATGCTCTACATGTTTCGCTAAAAATTCAAGCTTCTTCCGGATCTGGTAGGATACACGTTCCCTGTACAGGCAGTTGTGAGATTCACAATGGCCAGGGTATCAACAAAAACGAGGTAGAAAAAAGAAATTCAAAAGCAAATACGGGGGATGATCTGTGGAGGTGAAGCTGAAAGATACGTTGCTGTTGGTCGATTTGAGACAAGACAAAAATTGTCTGTATGTTGTGCCAAAAAGGCAGTAACCACAAGGGCACAGAACATATCTAAATAGCTAAATCCATATTAAGGCAAATTAGTCCGAAAAGGACATAATCCCTCCGGTAAGAGGGAGCCAATCAGGATATCTCTCAGGGACCACCTCGCAGCACCACAGATCGAACCCCCCCCCATAATGGTGGCTTATCCCCATCCGGGGGTTCGGTCTGTGGTGCTGCGAGGTGGTCCCTGAGAGATATCCTGATTGGCTCCCTCTTACCGGAGGGATTATGTCCTTTTTGGACTAATTTTCCTTATTGCCAAAACATATATTTTTATGGCTGATATGATGCAAGGTTGTTTTTGAGGCAATCTCTTACCCTTGAAAAAGAACTTATAAATGCGTCTCGGTTGTTCCACATCTACACCTATTTGATGAGGTTCAACAGCATATTATGTTGGAGGATTGGTGTTACAGTAAAGACTTGTTAAATCAACAGACATGTATATGTACAAGTCTATTGTCAGCCAACATGCTATGTTTTATGTAACAAACGTTTAATTCATTGTTAACAATAAAATGATTTGATTTTAAACAGTTTACACTGTTGTGAATGTCAATAAAGTCCCAAATAATTTTGGTGGTGCATTATATTACTACCCTGACCATCAGTCTGCTTCTGGTCTCTCCATATGGCGAACCCCCATAAGAATGATCATGTTTGTATATTGTACTTTATTCAATGTTTCAAAAAATGAATCCAGAACTGATTCTGGCATTATTGATGTCTCAGAAGCACTGAATAAATGCCTGAAATATTAACATTTGCATTGTTTCTCATACTTTAGCAGAGAGTTTTTTACGAAGCCAAACTGTATACAGTATAACAAAGGTGAGTCATATTAGGGGGGAACCAGTTAACTTATCAATAAGTTTGTGAAAGACACCAAAATACCTGGGGGAAACCAATGCAAACAAGTAGAGAGCATACAGACTCCATTCAGATAGTGTCACAGGTGGGATTCATGCATTGCATGACTTCATGACAAACACACTAACCATATCTCCCAACTTTCTGAGATGGAATGATGGACACCTATTAGCAAATCTATGTAGGCATAGGACATACACCCCTGCCATGCCCACCGAATGGAGAACTGTGCAAAAAAAAATGATTGATTAAACCCGCAAGTGCTTTTTTTTACCACTACTTTCCTTTATATTGGCTTTTGGAATTTACAAATGCATCCATTTAGAAATTGGATGAATTTTATAGATAAGTAGTGCATTTTAGATATAACTATATAGATCAGACCAAAATGAGGGACAAATGAGGAGGATACAGGGACAGATGGACTTTGTTCTGAATGAGGGACAGTTACTCAAAATCAGGGACAGTTGGGAGCTAATCACAAACCACCGAGCCACTGGCCCATGTACTTGTATAAATAGCCAAATTAGACCCTGACTTTGCAGAAATACAGTTCACACTTCTGGGTTTCCATCTCGACTTTATTATGACTGCTCTGAGAATTTTATTATTTACTGAAAAATGATGTGCACTGTTATTCCCAGCTTGTAATGTACCACTACCAAGTCATTTTTCTTTTCTGCAAATTGAAATAAAATGATTAATTTAAAAAATATGGGCATGAGAGAGGTGAGAATGGAAAACGCCTTTCATAAAATAAAAATACATATTCAGCATAAAATCAGCAAAATGTGAGAATATACATGAAAGCCAGCAGACAAGAGTTTGTAGGCTGACATCTTACTAGCAGACACACTCAACCACCCTCTGACCGATATGTGGCTGGCCAAGAAACAATTGTCCTGCCAGCAATCCTCGACTGCTGCTGAAAAATTGTCACCCTGCCACTGCAAGCCACAGGGAGGGGATATCTGGTTCATCTATCTATATCGCTATGCCGTCATCATGTTGGCTGTCTGCTTCGCGTGAGGGATTCCAGGCCCCATTGCTAAGCAAGCCAGTCAAAAGTATAGTAATACAGAGAAATAATGAAAGTATGTGTTGAGGAGGACAGTGGCTCTGGAACAGTGACAGATTGTCTAGTCTAACTGCACTTGTCCAGAGACAATAATAGCCTGTCCAGTATGACAAAGCCACTGCCACCCGAACAAAGCTGGAAATGACTGTATGGGTTGCTTAACACGGCAAAAAGGCAGGACCTTTAGTCATTGATTGCAAAATATATCTTCTCCAAAAAAGATGCATACATTTGCAAACATACACAGTAAAATTAAGTAAATAATAATAAAAACAATAAAACACCAATTAATGAAGTAGTGTATTCATTAAAAAGAAAAGTGTGTTTTTAATTCTGTCTCCCATAATCCCTTGTACAGCAGCACTCAAACCATTTAGTTGTGCTGTTTGCACCTTAAAGCGTGCCTGACTCTGCACTCCCCTCTATAAACTGACCACGGTATATTATGGCTGTTGAGCCCTGACATCATGGTCAGTTTACATTCCTCTGTGATCCGCAACCCTGTCCTTTCCTTCCCCCCCTCCCTGCACGTCAGCTCCTGTGTGTGAGCCCTGTCCTCCCCGCCCCTCCCCTTATGCTGCCATACTATGTACAATAACTTTCTCTACTAACTAGAATCCCATCTGTTATATCAGGTTAAATCGCTCTGTGCCTTTGTTTTATAAAAATTATGCGGCGCAATACCTTATTGAAGACCGCCGCTGAACGGTCACATGACCGCCTGAGGCTCTCCTCCTCTACTCCCGATGACGTCAGAGGGAACCTCAGCTCCTCCCTCTGCAGTCCTCGGAGCAGGGCAGGACTGACAGCAGCGCTTCAAAATGAGGTATTGCCCTGCATCATTTTAAAAAATAAAGACACTGAGCGATATAACCTGATATAGCAGAGGGGATTTCAGTCTAGAATGTGACTTTACAACCACTTTAAGTGACAAGGAGCATGCTGACAGAAGAAGAGAAAAGAGGGCAGTCATGCTCAAGGTGCTGCTGCACTTTCACTGTTCAGTCATAGGCTGGAGGCAGGAAGGTTGTTTTATATATAATTGCAATAGCGGTTTGCTAAATAATCAGATAGGCTCTGCTTTCTAGAAAACCACCCAATCCATCCAGCCCTATACCCATACTCCCTATGCGTGGGTGCTTGGCTTACACTGGCACTGTAATATAGGCCAATTACAAGAAACAAAAAATGAAATATGGTGCAGCGCTAAAATCATAAACACACATATACAATATGTAGGATAGCAGTGTTGGATATATATTAAGAGTCCATCAGAGTCCTCAAAGGTATAGTAGATATCCAGTGCAGGAAAGATGAGTAAGGCACCACTCAAAACGTGAATCCTTCACCAGTGTGTTATAGCCTCTCACCTCCATTAATCGACCACTAGGGGTCACTACGCCTTAAGGTACAATGAAGACAGCCACATCACCACCGTCAGCACAAGGTCTCCAAAGCCACAGATGGACTCAAATATCGATCATCCCATAAAATATAGAAAGAGATCTAATGCTCTCCATTTCAACACCAATTTTATTAAAAACATAAATAGTTGAACTCACATGAATGGCACTATCATAGTGCACAATGCAGGCATGTAAAAGCTTGTAACATACAACAGATGCATCAGAGCGCCGCGGGTGACGTCAGTGGGCGTGACTTCGTCAGCGGGGTAAAGAGAAAGACCGTACCCGCTCCTATATGTATCCATCTCCTAGCAACCATATTTGAGTCCACCTATGGCTTTGGAGACCTTGTGCTGACGGTGGAGATCTGGCTGTCTTCATTGTACCTTAAGGCGTAGTGACCCCTAGTGGTCGATTAATGGAGGTGAGGGGCTATAACACACTATGGTGAAGGATTCACGTTTTGAGTGGTGCCTTACTCATCTTTCCTGCACTGGATATCTACTATACCTTTGAGGACTCTGATGGACTCTTAATATATATCAAACACTGATCTACGGGGTCTCCGTAACGTGGGTTCAGTCTCGGTTGAGTGGGAAACCGACAGCTGGGCTGGAAGCCAGAACACCAACCCCCTTGTTACTAGAAGACCCGTCATGCCAGGTACCACGCTTTATGACCAGCTGCAATATGCCTTGCATTCGTTTTGGTTACCTGTAACAACTGCATTATTCCTCCCGTTTGTCTTGCCTTGCAGTAATGGCTTTACATTATGTCCCGTATGTGCTTTACTGACCCTAGTTCTTTGAATATGCCAGGAACCATCATGCACCCCTTTAGAATGACTTAAAGCGGTAGTATCCCGCTTTTTGACACTTTTACCTACAGGTGAGCCTATAATAAGGCTTACCTGTAGGTACAAATAATATCTCCTAAACCAGCATGGTTAGGGATATATGCCCCATAGTATCAGATCTAATGCCAGCGTACGTAGGTGTGGGTAGGTAATCAAGGTGTGGGGAGCAGCTAAAGGCACAGACAAATCAAGCAAGTCGTGAATCCTAAGGGGAAGAGGTATACGTCATCAGGGGTACCAGGGCGTAAGGAAACTAGTAAGGCCCAGATTCACGAACGGCAGAGACTAGGGAATTCTGATGTAGTCATTTATTGGGTCCAGCGCGCCCATTTCTTATAATATTTAGTGGGGGTATCATTTGCCACATGAATAAGCTCTTCCATTTCTGCGATCACAACAATACGGCGTAACCATTGTTTAATCGTGGGTGCTTGTGTAGAATTCCACAGTACAGGGATGCATTGCCTAGCCGCATTTATCATGTGTATCATAAGGGATTTCGTGTATGATGTGTGCGAGGTAGGAGAATGGTGCAGGAAGAACTGGGCGGGCAAAAATTCCAATGTGTAGGTAGTCACCTGTGTGGTGATCCTATGGACCTAATCATTGCTTTAATAATAAAAATGGTAAGTATTATACTCACAAGATACCAAATTCATCAAGGTCATTAAACGTCATCTAATCCTCAGTGCATTATGTCAGGGCTCTAAAGAAGAGGATGGTCCTCGAAACGCATCAGCCTACTGGATTTTTACTTTCTCTTACCACATGACATTATGCAGTGAGGATTTGGGTGACGTTGTACCACGTGATAAGCTTGGTATCTTGTGATTATAATACTTACTATTTTTAATAATAAAGCAATGGTTTTGGGCTAATGCACTAGGTCTTTATACCCTCTCTTTCTTTTTGTGGTTCCAGTTTTCCAGACTCTCCCAGTTTTAAGAGAGCAGCAAGACGAGTCATATCCATACCAGACAGGGTGGAAGTATAGCCTACTTACATTGTGTGGGCCCACTCCTAAGCTCAGGAGGTTTTTCTGTTTGTGACTATCTGTAACCCCTTCCCCAGCCTAAATAACAAACTGCAGGCAACCTGCCTACAAGTAGGGTGTCCCGAATTTCATTTTGAAAATCTGGTCCCTTAGTCTATCTCTTACTCACTTTCTGGGTTTCTCCTTTAGCCGCTTCTGGACCGCCCCACGCATATATACTGTGACAGGGCGGCCCATCAGCGCGAAATCGCGTACCTGTACGTCTTTTTTTTTCTTCGGGTCTGGGGGCGCGCATGTGCACCACCGGCAACCCACTCCCACTGTGGGTCTGCGGACCTGATGTTCGTCCACACCCGGCAATCGTTTCTGAGAGAGGCAAAACAGCGGTCTGCCTATCTAAACAAGGCAGATCGCCGTTCTGTTAGAGGGGAAGATGGAGATCTTGTGTTTCTGCTAAGAAACACGAATCTCTGTCTTCCCCCTAGTCAAGGAACCCCCCACACAGTTAGAAAGCCCTCCCAGAGAACACATTTAATCCTTTGACCACCCCTGATATTAACTTTTTCCCTGTCAGTATCAATAGTACAGTGCATTTTTTTTTTTTAGCACTGATCACTGTATTGGTGTCACTGGTCCGCAAGAAGTGTCACAGGGTGTCATATTTGTCCACCGCAATATTGCAGTCTAAAAATCGCTGATCGCCACCATTTCTAGTAAAAAAACATTAACAAAAATTAAAATTGCATAAATCTATCCCATAGTTTTTAGACGATATACCTTTTGCGCAACCCAATCAATATACACTTATTGGGATTTTTTTTACCAAAAACATATAGCAGAATACATATTGGCCTAAATTGATGAAGAAATTTGATTTTTTACATTTTTTTATTGGATGTGTTTTACAGCAGAAAGTAAAAAATATTGGGTTTTTGTTTTGTTTTTTAAACTTGTGGGGGTTTTTTGTTTATAGCACAAAAAATAAAAACCACAGAGGTTATCAAATACCACCAAAATAAATCTTTATTTGTGGGAAAAAAAGGACATCAATTTTATTTGGGTACAGTGTCACACGATCGCGCAACTGTCAGTTAAAGGAGCAAAAAATGGCCTGGTCATGAAAAGGGGTAAACCTTCCCAGAGCGGAAGTGGGTAATATAACTATGGGATGGGATTTCTTATACGACATATGGAATAACTGCCTGTTTTCTGCACTGTGTGAAATACATCACCGCCGGTTCAGCACAGTGTTCTACTGTATGTGCTACGCATCTCTGCAACTTTGGGCAAGTCTGACATCACAGGCTTATTTAAAGAGACAAAAGTCAAGTTCAGGATCCAGATCAGACTTTGTTATTCGGTAATCTGCCTTTGGTAAATCAAGTTCTAATTAGCTGTAATGGTTATTGTACTCTTTGTCTCACCACAGGACTGTAGCCACATTTCACAACCAAAGGTTCATCTGAACCACAGAGGTAGACTACATATCTTAAACCTAAAGAACATACATTTTTCAAACTTAAGTTATAAATTTAAGCCCTTGGAATACACCACTGCTGTGCTACTTAGCGCACATTAAACTAATTATTTCACTGCAGCTGTAGCATGTATTTGAAGGCATCTGTAACACTTGAACAGCTCTGTGATATTTACGTAGCTGACCAATTTCAGATCATGTTTCCTGCAGAAATAATAATCACAGAGCCTCATCCCACAGTTGTTACCAATGCCTACAGATAAACGGGATAAAAATATTATTCTCCTTGGCAGAGCTTTCAGACCTCAATGGCACTCCGCAAGCACCAATAAAATATACTTAGGAGACCTCACATTGGTAGTAGAAGCAAGTGGAATTATACATATGGCATTCCCATGTTCAGTTTTTACACAGTGTAAAAAAGCGAAGACATACAAAATCAGTATTTTTGCAGAATTCAAGAAGACCTACAAAACACAATGTGAGTTCCTGCATGTTAAGAAATAAACTTTGATAAAAGCTTAAAAGGTATTTAAACCAAAATGTCTTTTTTGGTATGTTTGCCTCATTTTACACAGTTTTATTAAGGTGATAATTGAATAGGAATAAGCAATTTGATCTGAAATGAGACCTGCAGACTGAGAGAGTTCCAAATTAAAAAGTTTATTATCAGACGTAGCTACGTGAGAGCACACCCCCATAAAGCCGCCCTGTATGCTCTGGTCTTATAAATTTCAGATTCCCTTTTTATAGGGTTTCTTATCACACAACACACACTTACAGAATAATGCATTGGTACGAGGCATTGGCATTCGCGATGGTATTGGAATTAGTATGATAACATCTTTGTAACAGACTCATAAGCACCATTTTAGCTTCCTAATGAATATATTTCATTAATATATTGAGAAGTTTCTTATATGTAGCAGTCGGGTTGTTAGCCTGCCGCATGTTCTTCGTCAGTTGGCTGTTGGACTGCCTGTCAAGATTATCAGATCGATAACCCCCAACAGCCAACTAAAAGATCACGCATGGCAGGCTAACAACGCTTCTGCTAATTGCAAGTAAGTGGCTAAGGGATGTCAGCCTACAACAGGATATGCTGTTACTGGAAGGCAGGGCTGTTGTTAGAAATCACAGGGGCCCCATACAGCTTACCTGACAGGGACCCCCCTGGCCAAAAGTGACCGAGGACATAGATTTTTCAATCCCTTTCTCTGCAACCTCAGCTGCACAGATGAATGATTAGGAAGCACTTTGAGTCACAAACTGAATAACGATAACTAGTACGGTTTACTATGCTTCAGCGATGAATGGTTACAGGAGTGATTGGTACAGATCACTAACTGTGTTCATTCAGGAAAGGAAGGGTCCAGAAAATAACATATTTACAACCCCTTCTCCTGCTCTCCATCCTGAAACATCCCCCTGTGTGCCTGGAGCAGCAGCCAGTGGGAGAGGGGAGGAGGGAAACCGGCAACCGTGCAGCGATACGGGGGAAAGGAGCACACAGGGGGACAACAGATGGAAGCAGCGCATGTGCTAGAACCAATCCCCCTCCAGTGCAGCTGGAGGGAGAAAGAGAAGAAGAAGCTGCCAGCATTGCAGGGGGAGGCAGAAGAAGGTCGTGTCTGCAATAAGACAGTACAGCCAGCCATCCTGCTCAGCAGGTGCCCGGGCCCCCCTTTTGAACTGATGGGCCCAGTACAGGAGAGCTGGCTGTATTGCCTTATCAGCAGCCCTGCTGGCAGGATCTGCAGGTACAAAACTTTAAAGCCCAATAACAAAATGCTATTTGCTTAAGAAAACTGTAGAGTGAGGCATTATGCCAAACATACTGAAAATAGACTTCGGGTTTACATCTACAGTATGATAAAGAAGAACAGCTGTCCAAATAAAATGCAAAATATTGCTTTAAAATGAGTGGCTGGAAAAATGGTTTGCATTTTTACCTTTTTTCATATTGTTGGAGTGTTATTTATGTGGGCATTTTGAGCTCTTTAGTATTCAACACCCAAGAGTATCGGTTTCATCATTGTTTGATGACTCTGCTCACATTACAAGGAGGTCTATTCATCATACAACATTTTTCCTTGGTTAGGCTTACCCTCATTCACACTGTGCAAAGGGCCATATTCACCTGCGGTGGGAATGCACAGGTGTTCCATGTATGGACCTGGATGGATCTCTAATCTCACTCCTGACTGTACATCCATGTAGAACTGATGCATGGAACAGAACACAGTTTGTCAGCTGATGAAGAAACTGCCCTTCTGCCCTTCGAAAAGGTGTGCAGATTGGTACACCCTTTCGAATGAGCACTTACTAAGTAATAAACGGTTAGGGAAAATAAATCGTAAATATTTTCACATGTATGTGTTAGCTAAAACATGGCTGTACCACAAAGCCTGATGCTGTCCATACATTGCTTGCATTTCACCCCGTTCCTGCTAAATCAGCCAAAATTTTAGCTGTGGGTGACCCTAGCGGCACCACCCCGCTCAACAGTAGTCAATTTTTAAACGGCTTTTATCAAAGCAACCAGGTGGGACATTGTCAGCTGAACAGAGCGAGAGCCTGCATCCAGTCAGATGCAGTCATCATTTGGGTATTCAGCAGCTGCAGGTGCTGCTGGCTGCTGAATATAGTAGCCATCAGAGGAGATTCCTTCATTCACACTGTTTAGCATGGGTGGAGGAGTCTGTTAGATTTCTCTCATTTAGCCTGCGGGCTGAACAGGAAAAATCTTTGCGGGTTTGGCTAGCATTAATTTTCTTTCCAAGAAAGGGGTTTATATTTTATATTTGCAGTAATGTTAGAGAGAAATGTGGCTAAAGGGGTTCTACCTTAATCAGTGGTGGCCCGTCCATTAGGGGCGCAGAGGCGCCGCCCCCCGTCCATGCGTCCGGCCCCCTAATCTACATGCAGGGCGCCGGATGCATAGATTCTAATAGGGGATTTTTTTTTTGAAGCAGGAAATTAGAGCCAGAGGCTCTAATAGGCTTCAAAAAAGGGTGGGCTCGGGGCGCAGAGTACTGTGCCCTGAGCCCAAGCAGTTGTATGGCAATTGCAAATGAATATTTGCTATTGTCACACTAACTCTCCTCCCAGCCAATCAGGAAGAGGGTTGTGAGACCCCTTTCCCAATTGGCCAAAAGAAGAAGCGATCTTACTGGCCAGTGGCCAGGAAGAGGGAGAAGACACACGGCTGGAGGAGCAGCGCAGCAGCTCAGCCATCCAGCACTCCCTGGCGTGGACAAGAGGAAGGAGGAGGTAAGGAGGCAGACCATTTGGGGGGGGGGGATGTGTTGCCTGCCGACTGACTGACCGACTGACTGGGGAACATTGGTTTGCCCCCCCCCAGCCGCCACTGACCTTAATAAGCATTATTTTACAGAATTTGTAGTTTTTTTTTATAAATGTGCTCATTTTAAATACAAAAGTTTAGTAGAGCTCGTGCTTAAAATATATGTAAATCCAATTATAAGATTCCATGTAAGCAAGTAATTTTCATTTTCATTTGAAATCTGCAGCTCTCATGAGAATAATACCCGATCAGTGGCGGCTGGTACTCCATAGGCCACCCTTTTTATAAGCCTGTGAGAGCCTATGGCTCTAATCACATGGTTAAAAAAAAAAAGCCCCATTGAACTCCATGCGTCCAGCCCCCCGCATGTAGATTAGGGGGCCGGACGCATGGATAGGGGGGGGCGCCCCTGCACCCCATATGACCAGCCGCCATTGTGCCCAGTGATCCTTCCATGAAAGTCAATGTTCAAATATTTCAGACATTCCCTGTTTTAGAGTGACAGCGCTCTGTCCCCGTCTTACTTACTATTGTGCTTATTTTTATTTTACTTAAAGTGGTTGTAAACCCTTACATATACAGTACCCAGTGAAGTGACTGGTCGCATGTGATACACAGAGAGAGACAAATCCTCCTACATAAGTTATACCTGTTTATCTGTACATATACAGTACCCAGTGAAGTGACTGGTCGCATGTGATACACAGAGAGAGACAAATCCTCCTACATAAGTTTTACCTGTTTATCTGCATCTTCTCTTCTCTACATCCATTCAAAGTCTAGAATATTTGAACCTGGTCTGAGCTGTCAGAAAAAAGGGGGAAGAGAACTGAAATCACACTCTGCAGAACTGATTGGGGGAAGGAGACACCCCCTCCTCCCTCCCTTCACACAGCAAGCTGAAAAAGAGCTGAGGCTGTCAATCAGCTGGAGCTTCTTCCCCTGTCACCATTTTTCTCTTGGTGTCAGGAAAACTTGTCAAAAGTGACTCATGGAGGCAGCAAAGGAAGGAAGCAGCAGACAGAGATGACTTTAGTGCTCTTAATTGAGAGAAGTACACACTATAGAAGGATATGCTTTGTTCATATTTGATGCCTGAGATTTACAACCAATTTAAATCAAGTATTTTTTATTGAAAAAGAATCATTCGGTTACACACAGCTTATCTAGAAGTTACAGAAGTATCAACATACAGTATAAGGCAGCACAGTGGACAGTTGGTGTCGCTAAAACTAAAAGAGAATATCTAACAGTGAAAGCTAGAACCATTGCAAGTATTTTATATTAGTTGTAATTAGTCATGTAATAAGATGGAAACTTTTTAGTGCTCACTTTTAGTGACTTTTTCTACACACATTACACAGGCATGTCCACTGTCCTCCAACAGGAAACCCATCCAGAGAATACCATTCAGACATAACTGGAGTGCATGTAGACAGGGGGTGACAGCAAAGAGTTTTCCAAAGATTTGCAGCACTAAGATTGAACAAGGAAAAGGGAATACTAAAAACAAGTATTTTTTTATGTCATTTTATTATGACACACAAAGCTTTAGCACCTAAATGTCATTCAGTAAGTTTTTGTGTCTACTTGGATGAGAGCTTTATAGAATTTATAAGGTTACCCATGTTACTCCTGCGGCCCGCCTGCCATCATGCTGTGTGTGGCAACTGATAGACTACAAAGTCTCCTAATGGTTTCCAGCCATTGTGTTTGTGAAAAAAGACATAGAGCAACAGAGGCTAGCAAAGGAAACCAGGTCCTGTACATCAAGAAAAATGTGTAAGCTTAAAAACAGAAAAAGAAACACAACTACTGTCTCCTCTGCCTAGGCAATTACTTGGCTGCAAACTGCTCACCAAACAGCCAAGGTTCCCTGACATAGGGTCTCTCTTAGCAGACATGTTACCTTGTGGTCATGTGGCATGCTGGCTGCTCTCTTTCTCCTCCTTCTCTTGCCAGAGTTTGGAACTTCTTGACTGTTAAGCGGAAAACACATATAGCGCAGACTGCCAGGCAAGGAAGAATTCATATAAATTTTTCTGCCAGATATAAAAGCATCTAAAATTATAATAATTTTTTTACACCAAAACCTTTTAAAAAAAAAAAAAACAGATAACAGTGGGCCCATTCCTATTGGGAACTGTAAGCACCCCTCTCGGTTGAGGGCTATTCCTAGGGGACAGTTCTAGAGGATTAGGAGGAATTTTACTGCTAAGGACTCAGAGCATTATTTAACCCAGGCTACTATTTTGAAACAAGAGTTTTTGCAAAAAAAGGCATCCAGAAGAGCTTTTGGAATAGGAGATTAACACAATTTCCAAACGGTAGACAGAGACATTCTCAAAAAAAATCACGAATGGTCATTCATCGACTGCTAGATAGATATTGGAATGTTCTTAAGAGTGACAAGGTAATGGGAATGGTTATATCACAACATCCCAGTGTCTTCTTCAAGAAAGCATTGATTTTTAAGGACCTGACTGCTCTTAATTTAATACTCAGTCCTCAAGAGGTTTGCAAGGTTTTTTTTCCCTGTAGGAAGTGTGGGATATGTAAGTGTTGTAAAACTGTACATACTAAATTGTTTCAGTCACAGGTTTATCTCCTTGTTTATCCTTCAGTGCCCGTATGGTCTGCAATAGGTAGGGAGGACCACATGGGTACTGTCTGTTGGGATTGGTGAACATGTTTCTAGGGTTTCAAAGGAGATAGCTTGTCCAAACACTATTCTCTTCACCATAACAAAGATTGTACTTCCCTTCAGCTAGTGGGGATCATCCCGACGGGAAATATCACAATGTGAGACACATTCGATTTCTGATTTAAAAATATACAGTCCTTTGGAACTGAATGTTGACTGGGATATTATTTGTTTTATTAGCAATAGCTAAAATCCAGTACATTACTGCTGTTTTTTTTTTTTTATAACATGTAGGTTTAATACATTAACTTCTTATACAGGTTTTTTTCACTTTTTATTTTTCATGTTTTTTTTTTTTTTAATAGAATTTGTTGACTAATGATTAAAACCATGGACATGTTGGTGCCCCAGATTTGATTTAAATTATTTTTATTTTTTCATTTTATTTTTGGGATTTTTAATATGAGGGTAATCCATTATTGTGGACTTGCTCATAAATCTCTTTTTTGTACACTAGATGGCGATCACTTGGAAGTTTTATTGTGTATATGAGGAAGATACATTTTTATCTTTTTAAATTAGTTTCTGCAATTAAATAATCTGTGAGTCATTATCGAAATGCATTCTTGAATATTTTGTGACTGTTTCCACTTTGTGTTCTTTTAAAAACACTGTGCACTACTGCAACACTCACATCCCAATCGGTATATAACATGTATTGCAGACATCCCCTGATGATGTCTGTGTAGAGATGAAATGCATTGGATAGGGTCTTGCTATGTGACATCATCACGCCTGCCGGTGGACCCGTAGCGAAGCTGTTCATTGTACCTGTCAGTCTTTCATTTTTTGGTTTTCTTAATAAAGGTGATTATATTTCTAAACTGGTATACTATGGGGTTTGCTATTGTGTTCTCTTTATGTTTTGTGGATTGCTAGAGTATCATGTAGTCTGTGGATATCATAGCTGTATGACAGCCAGGCATATTTGACCTCTTCTGTATAAGAGCTATACCATCTGGTAAGGAGCTTATGAGCATGGGGGAACAATATGATGTCCTTATTAGTTTTGGGCACATTGGGGCGTTCACAAGATTGGATACTTTGTGAACACTTTATGAGTGGGACTTTAACGTTTTTAGTCTGTATTGGATCTGCATATGGACTTGATGTATGTGTCACAAATTATTTGTGGAGAGAGAGAGATAGAGAGAGAGAGGGAGAGGGAGAGAGAGAGAAAATCAACAGGAAGCTTAGTGCTTTAGAAATATCCTCCAAACACATTATTCATGTAATTCTAACTTAATTTACTTACAATATGTTCTAAGTAATGTCATGAAATGTTTACATGTGCACCAGCAGTGTTATTAAATCCTTCTCGCATAAAGCAGCCTATAATTAAATTCATTTTTTAGGCTCTTTAATGTGGTAATTGATCGCACTGTGTCACCATCGCCCACTTTTGCAGAGCCCTGGCGCTAAAACCCTTCCCACCAAAAAAGATTTTAAATTAAAGTGATTTTAAAAGTTCAGATGTATGGTGACATTTTTCTTTATTCATTTTTTTTTCCCCTAAGACATTAATATGTTTATATACCACTGCTCAAAAAAATTAAAGGAACACTTTGAAAACACATCAAATCTCAATGGGGAAAAATATCATGCTGGATTTCTATACTGATATGGACTGGGTAATGTGTTAAGAATGAAAGGTTGCCACATCGTTTGATGGAAATTAAAATTATCAACCTACAGAGTGCTGAATTCAAAGTGAAAAAATGATGCACCAGGCTAGTCCATTTTGTTGAATATTCAATTCAGCAACTTAAAATGGTACTCAGTAGTTTGCATGGCCCCCACGTGCTTGTATGCATGCATTACAAAGTCGGGGCATGCTCCTAATGAGACATTGGATGGTGTCCAAGGGTATTTCCTCTCAGATCTGGACCAAGGCATCACTAAGCTCCTGAACAGACTGAGATGCAACCTGGCAGCATCTGATGGACTGAAACATAATGTCCCAGAGGTGTTCTATTGGATTTTGGTCAGGAGAGCATGGGGACCATTCAATTATATCAATTCCTTCATCCTCCAGGAACTAGCTGCATACTCTCCTCACATGAGGCTGGGCATTGTCATGCACCAGGAGCAATCAGTGTAGGGTCTGACAATGGTTCAAGGATTTCATCCTAATACCTAATGGCAGTCAGGGTGCCATTGTCTAGCCTGTAGAGGTCTGTGCGTCCCTCCATAGATATGCCTCCCCAGACCATCACTGACCCACCACCAAACTGGTGGTGCTGAACGATGTCACAGACAACATAATGTTCTCCACAGCTTCTCCAGACCCTTTCACGTCTGTCACATGTGCTCAGGTTGAACCTGTTCCCATCTGTAAAAAGCACAGGGCGCCAGTGGCGGACCTGCCAGTTCTGGTGTTCAATGGCAAATGCCAATTGAGCTCCATGGTGCAGGGCAGTGAGTGCCGGGCACACTAAAGGACGTCTTCCCCTCAGGCCACCCTTAAGAAGTCTCACACCAGTGGCTTTCTGAAGGTCATTTTGTAGGGCTCTGTTAGTGCTTATCCTGTTCCTCACACAAAGGAGCAGATACCGGTCCTGCTGATGGGTTAAGGACCTTCTACGGCCCTGTCCAGCTCTCCTAGGGTAACTGCCTGTTTCCTGGAATCTCCTCTATGCTCTTGAGACTGTGCTGGGAGACAGCACACCTTCTGGCCATGGCACGTATTGATGTGCCATCCTGGAAGAGTTGGATTTGCCTTTGCAAACTTTATATGGTCCAGGTATCGCCTCATGCAACCAGTAGTGACACTGACCCCAGCCAAATGAAAAACTAGTGAAAAACAGTCAGAAAAGATGAGTAGGGAAAAAAATGTCACCTGTAAAACCATTGCTGTTGTGGAGGTCATCTCATTGTTGCCCATCTAGTGCGCATGTTGTTAATTTCATTAACACCAAAGCAGCTGAAACTAATTAACAACCCCCTCTGCTACTTAACTGACCAGATTTATATCCCAGGAGTTTAATTAACCTAAAGCTATACTCTGATTAAAAATTGGTCCTTTAAATTTTTTTTTTGAGCAGTGTACATCCAAATGTATACTGTATATTAAAGCGTTAACATTGATTTTAGTTTGTTTTTTTCTTACAAAAGGCCCCTGAAGTTTAAACTCTTGGTGCCACAACATAGTTTAAAAGTTCCCTGTACATGTTCAGCAGGGAAATTCCTAAAACATATATGTTTTCATAAACAAATATGCTTAGCTTAGCATAAATTACCTTGAAGATGCAAACAGCAGAAGTATATCTGTAAATATTTGAAACCACTGTCCTCCTACCTATAATGTAAACTGTTTGAGCGCAGAGAGGAATCCCAAGCGGGCCTCAGGGACTTGGAGAGAAAGGTCCTCATTTTATGGCAGCCATATAATTAGTGGTAGGGCGATGTAACTACAGGATTCTGTCACTCACCAAAGAGGCCAAAAAGACTTGAAGGGAAAAGTCAGACTCTCGCCATTCCCAGTTTGAGGGATAACAAAAAAAAGGAACAGCTGTTGAGGATGCTCTTATATTTTTGAAAACAAAACAGAATGTACACCACGAATGAGGTTCTATATACGGAGAGCTGGCAGCTGAGCTTGTTGTAGCTGGGTGTTTGCCTACTCATATGGTTGGAAGTTAACAGAGTTTGTCTGCTGGTTTCTTTTCTGCCCAGTCTTTCTAGCCAAATCAGCAAGTGAGTCAGTGACTGTCTTAGTGGGTGATTTGACATCTTAGAAGACTGTGGTAGAAAAATCAACAACTGTAGAGCTACGATGTGCAGTTTCTGCATTAATACAACATCAAGCTTTTACATTACATATATAAAATATAATCTCACTATAATGCATACATTTTATTATTCCCATTTTAGCTGATTTTTTCCCATGCTGGTCTATATAAATTGATTTTAAGGACTGGTGGTGCCTTGTCACCCTGCCAAATACATTACTGTTCACTTACAGGTGTAGAGATTTTTCTTGTGCCCAGATTTCTATTTCAGCATGTGATCGGCAGTAGAAGAGTCCTGAGAAGGCCCTGGGACCATATTAAGAGCATTGTGGTGGCTTTTTGAAGGAAAACATATGTAAAGTCTGTAATGGAAACAAGATGCAGGAGAAGTTTGCACAACAAAACTACTACGTAGATTTGAAAACATACAGGCTATCAAGAGGAATGAGCTGGCAAAAAGGGTTGAGTACTCACAGATAGGCTGTAGTGAAAGGGTAGAGTACAGGAGGTATACAGTAGTTAGATGGTAGAGTACCGGAGGTGTTCTGTAGTGATAGGGTGGAATACATGAGGTGCGCTCCAGTGAGAGGGTAGAGTACAGGAAGTGTGCTGTAGTGCAGGGGCGTAACTACAGGGGTTGCAGGGGTTGCAATTGCAACAGGGCCCCATGCTCCAGGGGGCCTGTGCACCTCCCCTGTACACCTGGATAGGAGGGGGGGGGGGCAGAGGCTGCAAGTAGAGAAATCACTGTCCTCCTATTTTCTTCTGTAGCTGCAGGAGGAAAATGGAGGAGATTAGTTCCTCTGTATGCTGCCCCCGCCAGTCCTCCTATCCAGTTTACTTTTGTTTTGCTGTCTCTGGGTCCCTGTGTGCTCCCCTGGTCCCCCCCCCCCCCCACTGTGCTCCCTTCCCTCTGCTGCCAGCTGCTGCAGGGGATGTGTCACAATAGAGAACCAGGAAGGGGTCAGTAAATATCTAATTTACCAGCTCCTTCCTTTTCTGAGTGGACAGAGTCATAGTCAGTGACATTGTAAAAAAATGAAATAAAATGATAAAAAATAATACAATTAAAATGCCAAAAAAAAAATACTGACACCAGTGGGTGAAATTCCAGGATTGCAAAGGTCACACTTGCAACCGGGCCCTGGCATTCCACCACTGTGGGGAGGCCCCAAGATGGTAGTAAGGGGGCCCACTGCAGAACTTTTTAAAGGGTCCCACTGCGGGACCATAATACAGGGCCCCGCAACTAGAGAAAAGGGCCCCAGGATCAGTGGGAAGAGCCCCAGGCTTGAAGGGAAGGGCCCTGGGCAGAGGTCCGGGGGTCCTTCAAGTTTTCTTGCACTGGGGCCCTGAAGGTTGTAGTTACACCTCTGCTGTAGTGAGATGGTGGATTACAGAATGTGTGCTGTAGTGGGATTGTGAAATGCAGGAGGTGTTCTGCAGTAGGAGGGTACAGTAGAGTAAGTGTGATGTAGTTAGATGGCAGAGTGCATGAGGTGTGCTGTAGTGAGGTGGTGGAGTACAGAAGATGTGCTGTAGTGAGAAGATAGATGACAGGAGGTGTTCTGAAGAAGAGGGTAGAGTACAAAAGGTGTGCTTGCTGTATGAGAAGGTAGAGTACAGGAGTGTGCTGCAGTACGAGGCTAGAATATAGAAGGTGTGATGTAGTGATAGCTTAGAGAACATGACGTCTAATATAGTGGTAGGGTAGAGTACAGGATGTGTGTTGTAGTGGAAGAATAGAGTGAAAAACGATTGCTGCAGTTACATAGTACTGTAAGTCTGGTTGAAAAAAGTCCATCCAATTCAACCAATAAAATAGGAATAAAATTATACAATCCTACTGTATACAATCCTATACCCATAGTTGATCCAGAGGAAGGCAAAAAAAACAATAAAGCATGATCCAATTTGCTCTAGCAGGGGAAAACATTCCTTCCTGATCCCACAAGTGGCAATCAGATGTTCCCTGAATCAACTTTACCTATAAAAAAATAGTATCCAGTTATCCACCTCCTGAGGGATTCTATTCCACATTTTCACAGCTCTTACTGTGAAGAAACCTTTCCATATGTGGAGATGAAATCTCTTTTCCTCCAGAGACATAAGGAGTGCCTCCTTGTCCTCTGTGATGCCCTTAAAGTAATAACTCACTATATGGACCACTTATGTATTTATACATGTTGATCATTACCCCCCTCAATCTCCTTTTCTCAAGAGAGAATAAATTAAGTTCTTCTAATCTATTCTCATAGCTGAGCTCCTCCATGGCAATAATCAGTTTGGTTGCCCTTCTCTGCACTATATCCAATTTCCGGATATGCTTTTTGTGAACTGGTGCCCAAAACTGAAATGCATATTCCAGATGAGGTCTTAGCCTCGGTTCACATTTATGCGATGCGGGAAGGCTGCGAATCCGCAGCCTGTTCCCGCATCGCACACGCACCCCCGGCAGTTCACACTGCCATATGCGATACGCTGGGGGTGTCAATGTAATCTTAACGACACCCCCAGTTTGATCGCATATCGTAGTGCGATCGTGCAGTTCGCACAGGATCGGATCGCACAAGTGTGAACCGCTGTGCGATCCGATTCTGATGCGGCTGCCAAAAAGGGTCCCTGTGCGTGTTTGCTGCAGCTGCGGTGCGAATTTAGCCATACAAACTGTATGGCTAAACTCGCACCGCACAGCCGATCGCATGTAATGTCGGAGCAGTGCGCTCCGATATTACATGCGAACCCCGCACACGCACAAGTGTGAACCGGGGCTTATTAATAATTTGTACAGGGGCAGAATGATGTAGTGAGAGGATAGGAGGATAGATGACAGGAGCTGTTCTGAAGAAGGAAGAGTACAAGAGGTGTGCTTGCTGTATGAGAGGGTAGAGTATGAAAGGGGCGCTGCAGTGGCACACCAACAGGGGGCTGGGGGGGTTTCCCCGGGTACCACACATGGGGGGGGTGTCAGCAGAGGGATCGCCAGCCCTCCCACACCCGGTGGAACTGCCATCTTAGCAGGGGGGCTGGAGGTAGAGTGGGCGAGGACTCCAAAATCCTGTCCACCAATAAGCTAATCTCTCGCTGTGCAGCTGCTTAGAAAAAAAACGTCTCAGGGTCCCCTGTGTTTAGTGGGGCCCCAGGGACAGAAAGCAGACTATTTCATCACTTTCGGCTTTAGGCGGATTAATCCACAGCAGTGTAAGTTGAAGGCTGGCCTCTTCTGTATCAGTACACTGGGGCCAGCCGGGAGCGCTGCTTCGGATTAATCTGCCTAAAGCCGAAAGTGGTGAAATAGTTTGCTTTCTGTCCCCCGGCCCCCACTGAACACAGAGGACCCGGAGATGTTTTTTTTTCTAAATAGCTGCACAGCGGGGGATTAGCTTATTAGTGGACAGGATTTGGGAGTCCCCGCCCACTCCACCTCGCCCCCCCCCCCCCAGTTTTCTCCAGCCCTAGTTGCCCAGCTTGGTGGTGCCCAGGAGAGGACCAGATGTACCGGTGGTGCACGGCTGGTCCCGGGCTCCTAGCTCCAGCGGAACCACCTGCAGGACAAGCAATGCACCCGGGACCCATGTAGAAGAAGCTGCGCAGACCAGGTGCTGGGGTGGGGGGACTAACAATGCTGCATTTGAACTCTTGGGTAATACCAAGCACATTTGGAGTGACACATTTGAGGGGGCACCCCTGCAGCCCCCCATTGATGGGCACTGGTGAGGCTGCATTGATGGGCATTTATGAGGAAATGCTGATAGCACTAATCAGGCTGCATTGAAAGGCACTTATGGGGCAAGGCTGATGAGCGCTGGTGAGGCAGCATTAATGGGCACTAGTGAAGCTGCATTGATGGGCACTGGTGAGGCTGTGTTGATGGGCACTGATGAGGCTGCACTAATGGGCACTGGTGAGGCTGTGCTGATGGGCACTGGTGAGGCTGTACTGATACGCACTGGTGAGGCTGTGCTCATAGGCACTGGTGAGGCTGCGCTGATGGGCACTGGTGAGGCTGCACTTATGGGCACTGGTATGGCTGCATTTCTGGGCACAAATCAGGCTGCATTGATAGACACTGGTGAGGCTGCATTGATAGGCACTGATCAGGCTGCATTGATTGGCACTGGTGGGGTTGCATTGATGGGGACTGATCAGGCTGCACTGATGAAGCTGCATTGATAGGCACTGATGAGGCTGCATTGATAGGCACTGAGGAGGCTGTCTTAATGGGCACTGATGAGGCTGCATTGATGGGCACTGATGAGGCTGCATTGATGGGGACTGGTGAGGCTGCATTGATTGGCATTGGCGAGGCTGCATTGATGGGCACTAGTGAGGCTGCATTGATGGGCACTGGTGAGGCTGCGCTGATGGGCACTGGTAAGGCTGCAATGATGGGCACTGGTAAGGCTGCACTGAAGAGGCTGCATTGGTGGGCACCGGTGAGGCTGATGTCACCCTCTGCTACCAGGAAATGCGGGTGGCAAGCCGTCCAGCTGGCGGCTCCAGCTCCTTCATCTTTTTAGGCGCATATTTGTCCTCATACATGTGAGTGTAACCCTTGGTTTTTATTATATTTTGTTTGGTTTTATGCTATGGCGTTCTCCCTTCTTTATTTATGATTGTGGAGTTCATTGATCTACATGTGCCATATCTGTGGAGAGTCTTCATGACCGCAGGGTTTTTCTGATTCATCTATCAACATATTTGCCCTAATTCCAAGCGATCTCCTTGCTGTGTTCTTGGTAAGGAGCTTATTTACTGGGTGTGGTGAGATTGGGGGGAGTTCCCTTTCCTCCTTTTTTCTATCGGATGAGGATCCCCACTTTTTGTCCTTTCCCTCACTTCCCTTTTGGAGGTCCTAATATGCACACTTCTTCCCATTTCTGGTAAGAAGTATTTACTTAGATCTACATTCAATCACTGTGGTGTCTAATTTATTCACACTCCGAATTTTTAATATAAGTTTATAATTTTTCACATTTGGTGTGGTTGGATTTCACTATTTACACCATCTGGGACCATTACTTATTTAAATTTTTTCCCAATATTTTTGGGGTTTTATGCTATGGTGTCCCCCTTTTTTCATTTCATTTTCATTATCTAATATAACCAACATATCTTCAACTGAGTGATTTCTGACGCCATCACTACGCTATTTTTATTGGGATCGGATTCCTTGTCATCTTGATTCTTCACATATACATCCTATGCAAAGAGGATTGAGATATATGCCACTTATTCACTTATCTCTGGTAAGCAGAACACTCATCAGATGTGGATTCCTGTGTGCAATCATCCAGTTGATTTAGTTGCATTTAAGGATTTATGAACATTCTTTATGGACTCTAATTTCACTATTGGATATCTTTATTTGCCTTATTTTATTTAGCGTGACTTGTATATGTTTGTCCAGGCTGATATGTCTGAGAATACTATTAAGGGGATCACTAAAGTGTAAAAGAAATGAGAGCACCACAGCAATGTCAACAGTCTATCATAAAATGTATTCCACATAAATGACCAATGTGTTTCAGGGATCAAGTGGGAAGTTTTGGGGCTTTCTTTGTGGAATAAATTGTATGATGGACTGCTGAAATTTGTGTGGCACTCTCTCATATTTGTTTTTCACTATGGTTTAAAATCATGGCATATTACATGCCCAAAAAAATCGATGGCATATGATTTGTACTGTACCTTGTATTTACCAGCAAAGTTTATTCTTACGGTATTGTATAATAAAGGCAAGGGTACAGTGTTTGGCAGTGCGGAACTACCAGGGTTGCAGCAGTCACACTTGCGACTGGGCCCTTGAGTCCCTTGGGGGGGGGGCGTTCTGCCACTGTGAGGGGGCCCATCCGCCATTCTACCACCCACCCCTTCTCTCACTGGCTCAGGGCCTGTACTGACAGTCCCTCCTCCCTCGCACAGATAGGGGACATCCAATCTGCTCCTTCTCCCCCCGCCCCTCTCCTGTGTAAAGCTAAGCAGTTGAATTTGATCATTCACACTTCCCGCGGTGCACACAGGAGAGGGTCGGGAGGATAAGAAGTTGATTAGCTGTCTCCTATCCCATCCGTGTGAGGTAGGAGGGAGGGGGAACTGTCAGTGCAGGCTCTGAGTCTGAGCTGTATGAGAGGGACACTCTCAGCTCAGAGTACTGTGATAGGCACTGATAGGCAGCACTGATGAGGCACTGATAGGCAGTGATACGTGGCATTGATGAGCACTAAGTGACACTAATAGGCAGCACTAATAGGCAGCCTTGATGAGCACTGATAGGCGGCATTGATGAGCACTGATAGGCAGCATTGATGAGCACTGATAGGCGGCAATGATGAACACTGTAAGGCGGTGTTGATGAGCACAGATAGGTGGCACTGATAGGCAGCATTGAGGAGCACTGATAGGTCTCATTGATGAGCACTGATGGGCATTGATGTGCACTAATAGGCGGCATTGATGGGCACTGATAGGTGGTATTGATGAGCATTGATTGGTGGCAATGATAGGCAGCACTGATGGGCACTGATAGGCAGCATTGATGAGCACTGATCGGCGGCATTCATGAGCACTGATGGGGCTGCACTGATAATCAGGACACTGATGACCAGAGCCCTGATTATCAGTGTAAACAATGTACTGACAGTCTTGCTGGTTAATGGCTCTCCTTTCCTCACACAGACACAGCATGGGAAAAAAGGAGTGTTGATAATGGACAAGTCTGTTTACATGTGATCAGCTGATCACATGGTAAAGGGCCACTGTGATTGTCTAAAGAACACAGCAGTCACAGAGCATGCTGGATGCGCGCCCCAGGGGGCACGTGGAAGGCAGGATTTTGGGAAGATGTTCATGGACGCCCTCCCAGGACTGGAAGCCCAGAGCTCGGATGGAAGCGGGGGGGGGGGGTCAGGGCGTCCTTCATGGTTTCTTGCACCAAGACCCTGAAGTTTCTAGTTACACCTCTGGTGTTTGGTTAAAAATAATTAACAAAGCTGTGGTCAACCTCTGTCATACCATACTCCTGTGTTATTCCCATATTTAGAAAAGCTATGTGAATTCAGCCTGACACAGTTAATACTTATCCCTCAGCAGCCCCATTATAGAAGGCATTTTATAATATAGGCAGGATGATAGGGTAATTCCCCTCACACTTCCAGTTTGGTCATAATAAGTTTGCTCATTCTTTTCCCTTATTTTATCACTGCATCTAATTGTAGAATGAAGCTGTGAGCAGCACAAATTCTTACACTTGTTGGACCCATCCTGTTTGTGGAAGCTAGAATCCTGCCTGGCTGGACAATAAAGCAAGCCACCAGATGTCTATGGCTTAGTAACCTGTGTCATACACCACACTCATGAAGCAGACTAGCACAGTACGTTGGGCCACAGAAAAACTTCAGATCAGATGGCTCTATTTGAGTTGAGAAATAAGAATCACTCCAGCTTCCTCCAGTTTTCCATCTTCTCTCATAAGTGGTAGGCTGGTCCTGCTGCAGCCAACTGTACCATTAGTTCTTTACTCCATGCTAGTAAATGTATATAAAGTTAGGTCATTTTTTAGGATAACTAGTTTTAAACAGGGAAGAGTATGTGTTTGTCAAGCAACCTTTCATAGAGAAACTTGTTATCACACCATTTAAAGTTTTTTTGGTGTAAGATATAGCAGTGACATTTATGAATATCAGGGGCATGCACAAATTGGCATCATTTTTATAGACTGTTGGTATGGTTGGGGTAAGTTACAAACACCCGGTACAACATAAGTCTAAAGCCAGCCATAGACACTGTAGTGTATTAACACAGACAAGCTGTACAGGTTGCTTCTTTATTCACTGCACATCAGCATGCAACTAACTTCAGCCACACCCAGCTCCCAGACATATACATAATTGTAACATTTTGCAGACAGCAACTTAACCCGTTGCTTACCATACTACATTCCCTCCTCTCTTTGAATAAAACATAACATGCACAACATATTAATAAGATTAACAAAATGCATGGATGAACAACTAAAAATTTAAACTATAAACTCCTGACTATACACATAGTCCTTAAGGTAGGCCGGTGGATTTGTTGCTCGTTTTTCTCTTGGCCATTCCGATGTGGATGGTTGTGGATTGAAGTCTGGATCACTGGCAGTATCATCACTACTCTTTGCCTGTTCACCATCTTCCCATACTTGACCTTCTGACTCAATAAATTTCTTCACAAATGAGGAATTACGCACTTTTGTGTGTCCATCTAAATCCTCTAAAACCACTTGAGTACCTCTTTTCTCCTTTACAACATAAGGCTCAGGTTCAAAGGACGGAGCCAGTTTGTTAAACCGATCACTTTGAAGCAACACCTTATCACCCTGTTGAAGGCCACTAGGTTGACAATGGCGGCGGTGGTTTGCATACTGTTCAGCCCGGATCTTCCTTTCCTCATCAATATGCCGAAAAGGTTTCTGACTTGTAGGAGGACCCCCAATGTCTGGCAATTTTGTCCTGAATTTGCGACCACAAAGAAGTTCCGCAGGACTAACGCCAGTGACAGTATGCGGAGTAGTGCGATAAGCCAAAAGAAAACGCCACAGTTCCTTTTTCCAGTCTCTTCTCTCTAAATGAGCAATCCGCAAAGCTTTCAGCAAGGTTCGATTCTGGCGTTCCACTTCCCCGTTAGCCTGTGGCCAGTATGGAGTTGTACGATGATGTTCAATAGCATTTGATTTCAGATAATCCTGAAATTCCTGAGAAGTAAATTGGGCACCATTATCACTCACAATCCGTTTAGGCAACCCATGAGATGCAAAAATGCTCTCCAACCCCTCAATTACAGTTGATGATGTAGCTTTAGTGAGAACTACCACCTCTTGCCACCTTGAATAATAGTCCACAACAACTAAAAGATGGTGTCCAGATGGAATGTCGCACAGATCAATGGCTAAATCTTCCCATGGTCCCTCAGGTAGAACAGTGTGAGTTACTGGTTCTGGTTTAGGTTTGCTGCCCACCAACTGACATGCTCGACATGAAGAAACCAAACGTTCCACATCCTTGTCAATTCCTGGCCACCAGACTTTCTCACGTAATCTTTGTTTGGTGCGTACAATGCCTTGATGGCCCTCATGGGCTAAATGTAATGTACGTTTCCGTAAATCTTTAGGCATCACAATACGATTGCCACGTAGAACTAGTTGTCCTGCAATACTCAGCTCTTGTTTGATTCTGTGATAGCTTGGGTCACAATCCACCCAAACCCCTTGTCTTACACATTTTCTCAACCGAGCAATTTCCGGATCCACAGATGACAATTCTTCAACCTCCCGCGGTGTCAATGCCTGAGGCATGGCGTTAGTAGCCACAAAACAAATGTACTCTTCTGCCAGGTTATGAACAGGTGCAGAAGACTGAGGCAATCTGGAAAGTGCATCTGCCGCATTAGTCGGTCCAGGTCTGTACCGCACTGTAAAGCGATATGGTAACAATCTGAGAACCCATCTCTCAATTCTGGCGGATGGTTTTGAGCGTGGCGAATATATCACTTCCAGAGGCTTGTGGTCTGTGATGATTTCAAAATCAAGGCCGTAGAGATAGGTGTGAAACCTTTCACATCCCCAAACAACAGCCAAAGCTTCTTTCTCGGTCTGAGAATAACGTCTCTCTACATCAGTGAGGGATCTGCTTGCATACTGAATAGGCCTGTAATCGCCTCTGCATTGTCTCTGAACCAAGATGGCGCCTAACCCCACAGGGCTAGCATCGACAATAACTTGGGTGTGTGCAGTAGGATTGAAATAAGCCAAAGTTGTGGCGCAAGTCAGCCGTCTCTTAAATTCATCAAATGCACCTTGTTCCAAAAAGCCCCACTTCCACGGGACTGCTTTGCGAGTCAACACTCTCAAAGGTTCACTGACAGTGGCCATATCTGGAATAAACTTGGCACAGTAATTCACTAGCCCAAGAAAACTGCGTACTTCTGCAGGGTTTTCAGGATTTCTGGCATCAGACACAGCTTTAATTTTACAGTCCCCCGGACCAATGCCCCTGTCAGACAGCACATGGCCCATAAAAGTCATTTTATTCATTTGAAATGTGCATTTCTTCTCATTTAATGTTAACCCTTTCTCCTTTAAGCGATTTAGCACTGCACGGAGACGTTCGTCGTGCTCCTGTGTGTTTGTTCCCCACACAATTATATCATCAGAAATGTTATGCGTGCCTTCACAACCATGTAGCACTTGCTGAATCACATGTTGATAGGCCTCCGGTGCGGACGATACGCCAAACATCAACCTCTTGTATCTAAAAAGACCTTTATGGCTTGCAAATGTAGTGATGACTCTAGATGCTGGGGTCAATTCAATCTGATGATAACCCCATTTCAAATCCAGTTTACTGAAGACACTTGCCCCATTCATTGCATGCAGAACATCTTCAATAGTGGGAATTGGATGTCTCTCTCTCTGCACAGCTTGGTTAGCACATCTCATGTCCACACAAATCCGAATATCTGTGCCCTTTGGTACAACAATTAACGGCGATACCCACGGAGTGGGCCCTTCCACAGGTTCAATAATGTCAAGGTCTAGCAGCTCTGCCAGTTTGTGCTCAACAGGTGATCTCAGGCTATAAGGAAGTCTGCGTACTGGCTGTGCAATAGGCTTTACATGTGGATCAATGTGAAGCTCCAACTGAAAATCCTTTAATTTTCCAAACCCAGAGAAGCAATCTTTAAATTCCTCTTTCAATGCAGAAATAGCAGGAGACACCATATTCACTCTTGCGCTGCCTACATCACGGCCAATCTGTAACACCCCTAGTGCCATTGCGGTTTGACGACCAAGCAGAGGCGACCCTGTGCCATCTACAACATAGAATTCGGTCTGCAATGGAGGACCAGTCTCATGTGTTTGAACAGAGGTATAAAATTTGCCTTTAAGTTGCAGTGGTGTACTGGAGCCATAAGTATAAATCTGTTTAGTGGTGTTACACAATTTAAGGTGATTTTCTCTGCCATTAAGACTGTGCCAAGAAGCCAAGTCCATAACATTGCATGTAGCTCCAGAGTCAATCAACACTGACACATCTGTATTTCCAATCTTAATGGTTAATGTCCCAGCTTGCAGAGAACACAGGGAGAATATAAATTCACAGTCAGGAGCACTCTCTTTATCCTCAGCTATAACATTTACTTGTGCAGATTGTCCTTTGGTTTTGTTATCTCTGGTTGTACTTCTACACACAGCTGCAAAATGACCTGTCTTTCCACAAGCATAGCACATTTTATTCTGTACCACAGTGCAGTCCTGACTTGTGTGTCCCGCCCTGCCACATTTATTGCAGGTGATATGTAAAGTCCTCTTTGGAAAACTCTCTTTCCTACTCCAGATATTCCTATTATTATAGGTAGGTTTGGAGACTGTATTGACAGATGCAGTGTTCTTGGTTTCAATATGCAGAGCCTGGAGCTCAGACAGTTCAATGGCTCTTGCAATCTCCTGCAGACTAGTAAGTGTGAGACTAGGTTCTCTCAATAATCTCCTCCTGAGGTGCACAGATGTGCATTTCTCTATGACCTGATCTCTGATTATCTCCTCAGTTACAGTCCCAAAATCACAAGACTTTGCCAGATATTTCAGCCTAGTCACATAACTGTCTGTGGTTTCTCCCAGTTCTTGCACAGCCTGTCTAAACTTATATCTTTCATAGGGAATATTTTTCTTTGGCTCAAAGTACTCACTCAGTCTATTCATGGCTGTCTCATAGTCTGAATCTTCCCCTGTTGCTCCCAGGGTTTCAAAAATGTCCTGAACTTGAGGTCCAGCTAGATGCAGCAGCATGGCTCTCTTCTGAGCAGGTGCAGTCACTCCTGTGGCTATAACATAGAGCTGAAATCCCTTCTTCCACTTGTCCCAGCGCTGTGAGAGACTAGTGTGGTCTCCAGACACATCAAACGGTCCGATAGCCGGTAAATCCAGAAAGCTAGCCATCCTCGTCGCCAAAATGTAGTGTATTAACACAGACAAGCTGTACAGGTTGCTTCTTTATTCACTGCACATCAGCATGCAACTAACTTCAGCCACACCCAGCTCCCAGACATATACATAATTGTAACAGACACCATGTTAAAGATGTCATAGATAACCACGGTTTGCAGAAAAGAAAATGGTTCAATTCCCCCATCAGCACAGTCAGTGTTGATAGTGAAACCCCTCCCATGGAGCTATTGTGTTCTCCTGGTGGGGGGCAAAGGGAGCCACCCTGGGCAGAAGAACACACAGTTATTATTGCTAGTAGCTATAGCCGCTGCAATAATCGCATGAGAAATCTGACAGGCTGTCTGTACCCAAGATGACAGATCGATAAACTTGGGTATATTCAGCCTGCCCATACATGTTTCGAATCTCAGCCAGTCCCTGCTGAACTGGCCGAGATTCAAACCGTCTATGGCTGGCTTAAACTTAAAGCGTAACTCCACTTTTGTTGAGAAAAAAACATTCCCCTCCGGGTGATCTCTGTACATTACAAGGATTGTAACAAACTTTGTTGCAGATTCCTACCTTTTGTTACTCTGAAAAAATCATTGTTTGTTCCTCTGGTTTCATAATTATCTATCAGCTGCGGCAGCTGCAGGGCTCCAATGAGGAAAGCTGCTAGGCCTGCATTCCTTTAGACGTGTTCCTATTGGAAGTAGCTCACCAAAAATTAAATTTTTGTGGACCAGGGGATTCCTGAAATCTGACTTGTATCTTAGGCAGACTTCTTGGAAAATTGGTGAGCCAATCACACAAGCAGGAAATGATGTTTCTGGAGTGTGGTCAGTACACATTCTGTGTACAGAACAGCTCCAGGCAGCCATATTGCATTGCATTTTTAGAAAATTACAACAGCTGCAGATTGAAAAGGAAAGGAAATACAACAGCTGCCAATTGAAAAGAAAAGGTAATTTTTAAAAACATTCAATCACAATATATTTTGTGTGGAAATTGTATATGCTACATTGTTTTTTCTTTATTTACAGATTTTTTGTCCCGTCGAAAGTGGAGTTACCCTTAAAGTCGAATCCTCATACACCGAAGCTGAAACATGAATATACTGTAATACATTTACCTAACAAACTGCTAAAAGCAAATTGACAATCAAGTTAAAGTCATTCAATTGTAGAATTATCTCTGATATTCTAATTCATTGTTCAGAAGAATACGTTCATCCCCACACAGTAATAAAGTTTGAATGAATGAGCATTGACACATGGAAGGAATATGATAATTCAAATTAGATTAGGAAAGATAATAAGCAAAGCAAATGTAATACAATATGTGTAGCAGGTCATTATACATTTTTATTCAATTAAAGCTGAGAAAATATTTTAATAATTTAGAATACATGCTATTTTTCCATTAATAAAGACAACTGACAATTGCCAATACCTGGTCTAAAAGTAATGTAGCCTTCAGTTCATAAGGTAGCTGATACCAGAAGAGAGCAATATGAATCTAATAGGAAGTGAAGTAAAGCTGTAGGCATATGTAGAGTTACTGTATGAAGCTGTCAAGAGAGATAATAATGATGTCAAGATTTTATCAGCCACTAACACCACAGTTCTATGACATAGATTTTTCTGTGAGTTTTTTATTTTAAAGGAAAGGATTCTGTTCCATGGGTCAAGGGCTATCTGAGATTTGAAATCATATTCCCAAGTCTACATATAATATGTGAGACTTGATGAGGTCATATTATTTAAGGAAATTAGGGAAATTAACTTCAATGCAGAAATCAACCCTTTTTCTCTGGGTTAAACTTAAATCAGATGTGAGATTAGTCTTTAGTATGGAAGGGGAACCTATTGAGGCAGGTGTTAAGGACATTTTAATTTCTTTTTATTTGTATTTATATTGTTCTAGGGCATTTATGGCGCTAAAATAATTAGGAAAGGTTTTATTTTGTTTCCCGATGAATGTACTGCCATTGAATTTAGTCCTGGGGATTCCCAACAGGAAAATGATGCATTATCATAGGGAATTACATATTACAGGGAACTCAAGACAAAAGTGGAAGAGCAGTACAGCCAACATCAACGTAGTAAATACATTCTGATTTATTCAATAAAAAGAGCAGAAATTCACTCATAAATGCTTGGGAAGCAAGGCAAGAACAAGCAGTCCACTCAGCTGAGCATCTACAGATACCTTGACTCTTCATTGCGTAGCTGGGGGATGCTGTCACGGTAAGTAAGTCAATCCCCACAAATTTGTGCAATAAAAAAGAAAATGAAAAGTTAAGTATTAGCAACCCTAGCTCTGTCCATTGCAAAGCATTGAGAGGACATGGTACATGTTTTGGGAAACATACCTTCTCTTCCTCAGCCTTACATCTGGAGACTAACTTGTGTAGACCAGGCGGAAGTATAGTAAGTTACTTAAAATAATGCATAATAATTCAGTAACCCCTTTGTTACCACGAGGTAACTATTACAGTGACAGCATAATAACAAATTACGGGCGGGGAGTTTGTTACGCACACGTTATGTTATGTTACGTTTGTTCATACTCACATGCATATGAAAATGATATATGCCCCACACATATTAGGTATTGTTGTGCATGCCAGACTGAGAGCAATAATTCTAAGACTATAGCTTACAGTTCATTTTTAAACACATAACTTGATGGCTTTTAAAGTGTCGTCTGTGGATGATTTTGGGTACAACATTTTTTCACTGTTTCAGGGACATTCATAATTTTTATGCTTGACATATTTGGTCTAGCTATTTACTTGGCACAACCTAATCTTTAATATTTTACCAAAACACTCTTTTGGTATACCGTGTTTGTGCACATTAAACAATTTGTGTGTATTTTTTACTGAAAATATAGATTTGATAAACTTTATCCCAAATATTGTGTGACATTAAAAAAAGTTACTACCACCATTCTATTCTACAGGGTCTCAGTTTTCCTAAAATATATAAGGTTTTGGGGCTTTAAGTGTGCTTTCATGTATAAAATGTACATATTAGTATGGGGGCACAAATTAAAAAAATGGTTTTGGCAACCTACGAGTTAAAGTTAATTGAGATAGTATGAATAATATAACAAGAAGAAAGAAAGATTTGTTTACAACCATAAAGAAATTAGGCAAATTCATACACAAATAAAAGTGAGCAGTTTAAAAATAAAATAGATGCAAAAATTGTTGAAAAATATGTGGAAAAAATTCATATATACTGTAGATGATAAAAATTATAAAATCAAAAAGTGGAAAATAACACTAGCACTGCTAAAAAAAAAAAAATGTATTTATAGGTACAGAGTGGACATTGTTGACTTAAAGCCCAAAATAACCCTCAGTTTAAATGAACTAAATCCATTCCAAGAGCATAAAAAGGTGTTCAGGGTTTTTACAGTTCAATACAGCACAGACTCTTGCTCTCTTTTGTCTCATTGCAGACATCTGACATGACCAATATTTCTGTAATCAGAAAAGCTTGTGCTCAAAATCAAAGCTCATGCTTCCTGTATATTGGAGAGCTCTGGGTCTGACTCTTCAAGAGGCATGTTAGACCACTGTAAAAAGTGCACTGCTTTCCCACAGAGCGAAAGGTCCCATTCTGCAGCAGCTGTAAGGGACAGGCTTTTCTATTCATGCTTTTTCTTTACGCAAACCATTTGCAGGTTCCTTCAAATCATTCAGTTAACAATTTTTTGTTTTGGGATGTACAAAGCCTGAAATATTCATTTAGGCAGAATTGTTATTTTGCAAATGAAATGCAAAAATTGGCTACATACACAGAAACACACTCACCCGTATCACTCACGGTCTGTAATACCACTCCAAGGCCACCAGGGTCTCAATGGGTCCCAAGCACTAACAATGCCACAAAATTACTGAGAATTTTCAAAACAAAAGTGCAAATTCCAAACCGGTCTGGGACTCGTGGTAGCCAGTCATATGGAAGATGACCACTCGCACCTGTGCGGTGCCAACACAACGCATGACCACCATCTTGAACGATGGCAAAGTGGATGACAGCGACTAACCCTCACTGTCAAGAGTCTCTAACCGGGGTGACATCACATGCCGGAATGGAGACCAGCATTGGGACGGTTTTTGCCCCTGGGAGTAGTGATTTAAGGCAGAGGTTTGGGGTGCACCAGAGTGCTGGTGGCACCCACATGGTGTGGAAGCATTTTTGGTCCTTAATGGCAGGTATGTGCTGATGGTTGCTGATGTATTGCTGTTTGGGGGGGAGGGGGTGTTGGTTGGTCCACATGGTGGTTTTGAAATGGAACTTTTGCTTTGTATATTTCCAGTAATATTGTGACACTGTTACTGCTCGACACCCTTTGTCACCCTGGTGGCTTTGGTGTGGTATTACAGACCAAGTTGTTGAATGCGCCTCTGTGTATGGCGGGTTGAGGTGTATCTTTCTACAGGTTATATGTTCCATGTTTGTCAGTTTTTTTATATTTTTATATCTTGATTTAATAGTATCACTTGTTTGTCAGCAACGTATGGTTAGCAAGCCTTGAGACATACTAACACCCAAGCTGTTTTTCATACATCTTACTGCCCCACGGATGTGCATTTATGTGAATAGGCCCAATAGACTAGTCTCTGCCTGCCCCAGGTGCATAGTAAGTGTATCTTGTGTGTACTTTATGAGGGTACTATTGTTATACCTTAGCACATGTGTAAATGTTACTATTGCATTCTATAATTTTTAAGGTTCCCCCTTTCTCACTCTCACACCTGCCTCAGGGGGAGACATGGCATGTTCCAGCTGCTTCATCCTCCCACTGAGTCTGTGGACCTTCAGATGGTCTGGTGAGCTTTGTTATGAGCAATTTGTGTTTGGATGATTATGGTTTTTCATATACATATTAAACTTTTTTCTTTTTTGTGAGCTTTAGTTTTTATTAGTACTCCCCTACACCTCCTGAAGAAGCGGGGTCTCCTGTGAAATACGTTGAGGCTTTCGACCCATGTTGAAGACTCTCCAAGCAGATAATGGAAGTCATCAGACTCAGTGCAACTGACAAACTTTGAATTTGGGGGTTTGTTGAATTTGTGGGTAACTCATTAAGGGAGGAATTGTCAAATAGAATATCCTGTATACGAGTTTTATACTGTTTTTAACTTTTTGATGATTACAATAAAATGTTTTTTTTTAATTATTGATTGTGTCCTGACACCTGAAAAATCGATCTTTCCTTTTCCAATTTAATATCCATGCAGACACTGCAGTACAACAGGAGAAACTAGACTGTCAGTGTGTTTCACCTGTTTTCACACGTCCCTGTGAAAGAGATGCTAGAGCAACAACTTAATTAATTTTCACTCTATTCTGATTGGAGAATTGGATTGGGTTGTTTCCCTTCTCTGAGCTATACAGCTTAGGAATCGACTGATTATCGGCAAGGCCGATATATCGATGGCCGATATGCACTTTCCCCTTTATAACAGAATCGGCCCCAGAGGTTAACGATATTGCCAATATTGTCGTGACGTCATTGTGTATGTTGCACCACTGGGACAGCTTCTGCCTTCTTAGGCTGCCTCCCTCAGCTTCGTCTAGAGTTGGGGAGTCTCGGGACAGTGAGTGTACAGTGCTCATAGTGTGTTTAACACACCTGCCACATACATACACCCATCCACAGCTGCCCAGTGCAAGCCAGTCACCCACACACCTACAGGCCTGTACCAGCCAGCAAGCCACAGGCCCTGCCTGTACCAGCTATCCAGCCACAGGCCCTGGGCCTGTACCAGCCAGCCACCCACCACACAAGGTGCCAGCCAGCTACCCACCAAAGGGTGCCAGTCAGCCACCCACCACAGGGTACCAGCCAGCCACCCACCAAAGGGTTCAGTAACAGATTTGTGTTGAAAATTGTGTTTATTTTGCAAAACTTTAAATGTTCAAAATATCGGCCCATATCGGCCGATACCGATATGCAATGGCCAAAATATTGGTATCAGTATCGGCAATGAAAACCGATATCGGTCGATTCCTAATACAGCTGTATCTGTGTGTATTCTTACCTCCTGCTATTCAGATCTATTCCCAACATTATCCACCAAGGTCATTAACAACATAGAAGCAAATCAACCTAATAAAGTTTAATCATTCTATATATTTCATCCTACTAAAAAAACATTAACATAAGTTAAACATTTAAATATTTAGTCCTTAACATTACAAAGAGGGAACATTTTCAGAAAAACACGACGCCCACCATTTGGTATCACCAGGCCATAGAGAAAAAACTACAAATAAAAATAGATGCTCCCCTAAGTGTATTAATTTATTCCATTATGCCAGTGGATGATAGCAATAGTCAACATAAGTTTCTTGCACTAAAACGGCCTTCTTTAATTATTTAGAATGAAGACAAACTATTTAACACCTAATAAAAGAGTTACACCTTTTACGCTGTAGGAAATAACTGCAATAGGCATCTTGGTAAATGGAAATCTATTTTAAAGTTATCTTTTTATGTAAACTCTATTCACTCTTCCTAGAATGTAGTCATTATAGGTATAGTTATTATTTCTTAACTCTCTTATCCTTTAGGAGAAGCAGAAGAAAAAGAGTAAATGGAGCTGGAAAAATGAATGGAATCTAGAAGCCACAATGTTTAGTTAAAGTAAATCCTTGTGGAACTGACATCACGTCCAAGGTATACATGCTATTGTTTCCCTGCAGATGGAGTACAATTCATTGGCTGGAAACAGACACCATTCCATACCTACATGTACTGGGTTGTTTGCATTTGAAAGAGAGGAATTTGCTGAGGGCAGGAAAGGTCAGCCTTCTGTGAGTAGATACAGATAGCAGAAGTTATGTTCTGTTCCCTTGTTCGCAAATTCTCAATTTCATGATACTTGGAAATGCAAAGGCTGAAAATTGGTTTAGGGGCAAATGACCATCAAAGATGACTTTATACTATAGTCAACACTTCCTCTAATGGACTACAGACAAGCACAAACCAGACTTGTATTTGCGTAGCAAGGGAAAATTCAACGTCATGTGCTTAACTCTTTCCACATCCAGTAGGGGTAATGACTGTCAGCCTTATGTCTGACTATTAAAGCTTCAATACATAACCCAGTTTTACATTATTTTATTATTTTTATGTTGTGCTCAGGTGTTCCTATGTTACATAGAACGTGATTCACCAGACTTGGGTTTCTTGATTCATAACTTAGAACTAATAAGCCTCATAAAACCAACTAATCCTTAGCTAACAAATGCCAAGAAAAAATTAATATTAACAAAGAGAAACAGATGCAGTAAATTGCGGAAGCTTTCCTTCCATTATTTGCTAGGCTTTGGGTAAAATACATTACTTTCAACGATTGGTCACAAGAAACTATATTTCGGGATAACATTGAGCTAAAATGTGGCAAATGATGCTTTTAATGGACATACTGTAATTTTTTTGGAAAAGAAAAATGAAAGGGTAATGTCATCTAAAATTAATACAAAGTAGATTCTGTGGGGAGCTAAATGATTTAATGGGGGTGATTTATTAAAAAACGTAGAGACAGTTAACTAAAACACCATTTGTTGAGCTTAGTAAAAATGGTGAAGCCATGTTTATATCAGTCATCCAACTATTTGCAAGCAGAAATCTCATTTTTTTTTCTTCTTCTTCTTCTTCAAAGTTGATCCAGGGAATATCAGTTGCCTCTCAGGGGATCAGGAGAGATTTTTTCCCCCTGCTGTAGCAAACTGAACCATGCTTTGCTGGGGTTTTTTGCTTCCTCTGGAACTGTGGGTATAGGATTGTGCAAATGGGATTGTATGGTTGTGTTTTCTTTTTGTTTTTTATTGGTTTAACTAGATGGACCTGTGTCTTTTTTCAACCTGACTAACTATGTAACTATGTAAAGTGAACACAGTTTCTCTTTCCTTACCCACTTGCTGACCAGTCATGTACCTGGTACGTCACTGGACTTCAAGTTAATATAACGGGATGATGCCTATGGGATAATACAGTATCATTTTTTACAGCCGACGGTCGGCTTTCTTGTAAAAGCAATCCTAGCAGCTAAGTAGCTGATGGAGTGCTTTTACAACCAGCAGGGGGGGGCACCCCCCCCTCCTGCTGCCTTCCACGGCTTCACTGGGATCTCCCATCCCACTGGAAGTCCCGATCACACCAATCTTAGTGTGATCAAATGCTTTCATGGGAATTCAAGGGATCTGGGGTCTTATAGACCCCAGGTCTCTCCATAAAGAGTCCCTGTCACATGCCTAAGGATGTCACAAAGGATGTTTACATTCCTTGTGACAGCAATGAAAGTGATCAAAAAAAATTTCAAGCAACAGTGTAAAAATAAAAAAATAATTATTAAGTGTGTTTGAAAAACTGCTGTGCAAATACCGTGTGACATAAAATTGCAGCATCCACCACATTATTCTCTAGGGCCTCTGCTTAAAAAAAATGAAAATATAATATTTAGGGGGTACAAACACCTATATGAAATTGGCTGCAGATCCACTTCCGGGTTTCCAACTAGATTTGAAGAATTTGGTAGAGAGAGCATGGCGCTGTGGTGTGGTTAGTGACAAAGAGAAAAAATGTTTACTTCCTGTGGAATGTAGTACCCTATATTTTTACCATCTACCCAAGGTACACAAATCTTTGGAAACCCCTCCCGGGAGGCCCATAGTTGTCAGTACCAACAGTTTTACCAGCGGTATTTCGAAATATATAGATCACTTTCTTCAACTGCTGGTATGCCAATTACCCTCCTACATCAGAAATTCTGGCCATGTTCTGGACATCTTAGGGTCTTATTCGTGGGAGGACGATTATAGGTGGGCTTCATTGGACGTCTCCTGTTTGTATATGTCCATACCTCATGAGGTAGGACTAGCGCCCTCCAATACTTTTTGATCCAATCGGGCAATTTCAATTCAGAACAATAGATCTTTATAGTGGAAGGTACAGAATTCTGTTTATTTGCATAATTATTTTTCTTTCTTAGATCAGTTCTTTTTGCAGGTCGAAGGCCCTGCTATGGGGGCTAATTTTGCCCCTGCATATGCAAACCTCATCATGGGTTTTTGGGAAGAGAGGTCAATATGGACTAACAACCCCTTCGCCCTGTACATCGTCTTTTATGGGCGTTACATAGATGATGTCCCTTTTATTTGGAGTGGGGGGCCTTGAGGCCGTCAATGCTTTTGTCATCCATTGCAACTCCAATTCTCTGAGTCTCTCTTTTACCCATGTGATTGATCCTGAGGAAATAGTGTTTTTGGATCTAGTTCTGTCCCATGATGGTCCTCATATCATTAGTAAGAACCATATTAAACCCACCAGTGGCAATTCCTACCTTCACTTCTCCAGCTGTTACCATCGAGCTTGGAAGCGGAACATTCCCAGTTGTCAGTTTCATAGACTATGTAGGAATTGCACTAAACAAACCGATTATCTAACCTAGGGTCCCCTTATGATGAGGCGTTTTATGGATAAGGGTTATCCCTCATCCCTTGTAGAAGGCGCCTTCAAAGAACATACAGATACAGTTTCCGTTAGGAAGAAGGAAATAGTAGGGAATAACAACATCGTGAGATTTACCACCAATTTCAATGATCAGTATAGAGCCATATCTCACATCATAAAAAAGCATTTCAACATCCTTCGGTTGGATCAAAAATTGGCTCCAGTTCTGCCTCCTATCCCACAGGTTACTTTTAAGAGGGCCCGTACAATTAAAAATATTTTGGCTCCTAGTAAGGTCCTGAGCCATAAGAATTATTCTCTATTAGATATCAGATCCTATTTTGATAATAGGACTGGCATCCTTCAGTGCAAGAAACGGGGTTCTTTAACCTGTCAGTCTATTCCACGTGCACGTATGATCATTGATGACAATAGGGGTGATACTTTTACCATCAGGCAATTCATCGCTTGCTCCACAGAATTTGTTATCTATATCTTGAGGTGCCCTTGCGGCCTACTTTATGTTGGACTGACTACGCGCACATTGTGCAAGGGCATAGGGGAGCACCGTAGGCTGATACACAAAGGCTGTGTCAAACACAGTGTTCCTCATCACTTCCTCAAGGCACATAACAAAGATTTTAGGTGTCTTGAGGTAATGGCGATTGAAACAATACCAAAAGGAACACTCACAGATAATGAGCGTTTCTCCCTCCTTTGTAGGTGGGAGGTTTTTTGGATCTATAAATTTAGCTCATTAACACCAAATGGCTTGAATGAAGACCTGGAGGTACATAATGTAGTATGAAGTTTTTGGTATTTTTTAGTAGTAAATATTTTTAGTCAAGATTCAATTTTTAATCAGTCTTTTATATATAACATTCTGGGTATGTTTCAATTAATTGGATTTTTTTGTGGGCATATCTATATATATTTTTTTTTATTAGTATATGTGTGGATATATATTGTACATTTTTCTTTACATATGTGCATCTTTGTGTGTTCTACAAGTACATACATGGGTGCTCATTTAATTTTCAGCACAAGTTTACAGTCATTTGACACCATTATTTTGCATATTATATTGCTCTACTTTTGAATATACATTGGTCTTTTTTTTTTTTTTATTTATATATGTGCATTTTTTCATGTTTTATATGTATGATATCTATTTATCAGTATTACTATTACGCAATAGCTGTACTATTTCACAATTGCAATTGCATTGCCTCATTATTGTTTGCGGTTTACCATCCGTGAAGTTATTGTGCGGCTCCTTTCTTTTGTTTTTCCTTTCTTTTTGGCCCCTTTTTGTCTCCATGATTTTCTTTTTCTGCTCTGCCACTCCCTGCCCTCCTCGTTAGCTTAAAATAGCTTCTGGCAACCAGAAGCTTGGAGTTCCACGCCGACCCGCCCTCCGCTCCACGCATTGCTCACCGTGTCCTGTGACGAGCGCTGCATGAGGATCCCGGAATTGACACGAGGTCCGGTGTCTGTGTATACCAGCCGACACACACGCCGGGCGGACCTCCTTCCCTGTCTATGTATCCATCTGGATTCCACTCCCAATCCCTCCTAGGATTTGGCCAAGTGTTATCCCCACAGACCATGCAGGACCCCCTCAGCAGCCTCATGTGATGCCGAGGACCATAAGATCGGTGCCTGGTTTGGGGATTTTGTTGGTTTTTTCAATAAACTTTTTAATCATTATTATGTACTGGTTGTGCTCCATCCAGAAGTATTAGTCCCACATCACTGCTATGCACCATCCCTCCTTCCAGTTCCTTTACCCTATGCAATCCATCCTAAGGGATTTGGCAGCGCTGTGTGTGGCAACCATTAACTACAATTTCTTTCATTACCTCTATCAATTTACTATTGAGGGTATGGCTCCAGTACTCCTATAGGAGGTTGTCCAGAGGTTCAGCGCCAGGACTTTTTTGGTTGTTTTCTGTTGCTTTAACATTGTACTTTCATATTGCAACTCATTGTTTTTGTTGTCTTGCGTCAGTCCTGCTGAATCCTGCTGGTTAAGGTGGGATTCAGCTGACTGACATAATTATATCTGTCTATTCACTAAATAAAAGGGTAAGACTCATTTATATTGTGTCATTGTGTTCTTAAAGGTGTATACACTCTCAAATTACCAGGTGTGCTAGTGGGGCAGAGCTTGTTCTTGGGGCTGAAAGGCAGAGTGCAGGTCCCATTTTACTTAAGCTGCTCCTAAGAGGGTAGCGCTACATATATATTCTTAAACCACCTCCTTCCCAAGCCTATTCTGACACTTCGCTCCTATATGTAAAAATCTAATTTTTTTTGCCAGCAAATGACTCCTCTGAAACTCCAAAAATGATTCCCTCCACACCTCCTAAATGTTGGAGGTGTGATGACCATGCAGGATCACTCTTACACATCTGGTGGTCCTGCCATAAAATTCAACCGTTCTGGAAAGAGGTACACTGCCTCATTCAACAAACCGCAACCTACTCCCTAGACTACTTACCATCTCAACTCCTTCTACACCTCTCAACATCACCAGGACAACCATATCTCAGATCCTTACCCATGCATATGGTGTATGCGGCTAAGCTTTGTATCCCCTGTCATTGGCGATCACCTCACCCACCATCTATAAAAGAATGACTCAACAAGATTAAAAGAATCGCTGAAATGGAAGAACTCATTCACCAAACCAGAGAAACTCCCCATAAATGTAACTTAACTTGGGCCACAACAGATGAGTACAACAGAAGTATGATTTAACTCAGCATACCCCCTAACTTCCAGCATTTGACGGAGGAGAGGGTAGACCCCACCTTTTCCTTATTCCCCTCCCCCCTTCCTGCTTATACCAGACAAACCTCTTCTTATTCATACATTATCTTTCCCTTTTTCTTTTTTTTTCTTTCTTTTTCTCTATTCTTTTCTCGCTACCCATACGTACATCACTTTACTTCATTGTTCCTCATAAAAGTATGGTGGATAAACCCTGCAAATCACTATAACACATAAGGCAGAGGTTATGTACCCCTCATCTGACCTAAACACCGTAGAGGTGGGCATAGACTACCTCAGTTTCCAAACACAGTTAGATCCCATGGGGGTGACCGTTAGGGAGACACGTCGTCCAAACACCTTTCAGCACATCACAAGTAACCGAGGGATGATAGTGTACACCATGATACATCCCAACTCAACTGTTACTATGATGTCTTGCACAGTCTTATGGTCGACTTACGATCTCCTAAAAGATGGCTCACCTTTGTAATTGTAACATAAAATATTTATACTCGTTAATTTTGTTAATGCTATTTAACTTTCTTATTGTTAACAATCATTGTTCAACTTTGATATAGACTGTATGTTTACTAAAATCTCAATAAAATATGTTAAAATAAAATTGCATCTGCCTGTGGAATGGCAGCAAACTATAGAGCTTAAAATTCTCCATAGTTTATTTATTATTATTTATTTCAGGTACTTATATAGCGCTGTCAATTTACACAGCGCTTTACATATACATTACACATTCACATCAGTCCCTGCCCTCAAGGAGCATACAATCTAAGGTCCCTAACTCACATTCATACATACATACATAGTAGGACCAATTTTTATACAGGATCCAATTAACCTACCAGCATGTCTTTGGAGTGTGGGAGGAAATCGGAGTACCCGGAGGAAACCCACACAGGCACAGGGAAAACATGCAAACTCCAGGCAGGTAGTGTTGTGGTTGGGATTTGAACCAGCAACCCTTTTGCTGCTAGGTGAAAGTGCTAACCACTACACCACTGTGCCGCCCAGTTGACGCTTTAAACACCTTTACAGGTTACCAGTTTAGAGTTGCACAGGAGGTGTGGTGGTAGAATTGTTGCTCTCACTCTGATGCTCGTGACAATAGCTCACATGTCAGGTGCGATCACAGTTTACATATGCGTATGGGAGTAACGTATGCATTCGCATTTGCACGTAAGCAAGGTGGTGCGGAGGTGCTTTAAATTCTTTTTTATTATTTTATATAAAAAAGTTTTGTTTTGTTTTTTTTCACCTTTTTTTTGTATTAACTTTATTGCTATCACAAGGGATGAACAACATCCCTTGTGACAACATGGGCCATGCCAGGTCCTCTTTATGGATAGATTTGGGGTCTATTAGACCCCAAATCTCTCCTTTGGCCACCCATATAGCCGATCAGACCTCGTTGCTCATGGTTTCCAGGGTTACATAGAGAGGAGAATATTTATTAGGTGTCACCATAATATGGCATTATGGACACCCAGATATACCCGTGCCACGTCCTATCATATAGAGAGACTAGAAAAAACATTTTAAAAAATGGACTTTATCGGCACAACATCATGACACTATGTCGTAAAAAAATAAATACATTTTATTTCAAAACATCTAAAAATTCTTGTTCACAAACACATACAAAAATGAACATTGTTAAAAAAAATGTTATGCAACAGTATTGACTCATGGAATAATTAGTGAACCCCACCATACCACACATTATCAATTTGCTGAAAACAAATAGAAACCATTCGCTCTGATTAGAGTCATATGGTAATACAGGCTTTTGGTGGTGTAGTTCCAGTGGTGGCGGTGTATTCACTTAGAAACGACAAGATTCTCTACATGTTTCGCGCTCTAGCACTTCTTCTGGGGAGTGTCGTTTAATTATGATAATAGGTCATAGAATCAATGAACAATAAGTTGCGTGATACATTAAATAATCCAAAAATAACATCAAATAAGCAGCTGCAGCGGTGGATAGGGGATCTCGACGCTCACAAACAAGTGGAGGCGGGGAGATGATCTAAGATAAACTGACTCTTCACACCAAAATCCAGTATGAGGAAGAGGACACTGTATATACTGTATAGACCATATAACGGAATTCAGGTATGGTGCAGCTGGACATAGTCCAATCCCTCCAGGTAGCAACCTGGGTTGCTACAGGGAGGATCATCCGCCCCAGTGTGAGGACTACATCTTTGCCCCTGGAAGAAGGGATATGAATGCACTTAATGGTCAGAGCAAGGCTGTGACCTACAAGCTTATCCCCTGGAGATAGTTGAGGCTCCTTTGGGCGGGGTGGGACAGGGCTCTGTCCATATACACCCCTGACAAATCCTCTTCTGAATTGAGCTCTCTTTAAACAAAAAGGCTGGCACTTCTGATAGTCAGGAACAGTGATTTACTACCATACACTTACCAGAGCAATGTTGCTGCCTGTACTGCATTGTGTGAAAATCCCCTAAAAAATGGAGGGATTGGACTATGTCCAGCTGCACCATGCCGCAGTAAATGTACGGTGGGCGGGGCTGATGTGGTTAAAGACCAAGTCTTTTTCTGACACTTGTTGTTTAAGTTAAAATCAGTATTTTTTGCTAGAAAATTACTTAGAACCCCCAAACATTTTATATATATATATATTTTTTTTAGCAGGGACCCTAGAAAATAAAATGGAGATCATTGTAATACTTTATCTCACACAGTATTTGCTCAGCTGTCTTACAAACGCAATTTTTTTGGAAAAAATACACTTCTTTGAATTAAAAAAATAAATAAAACAGTAAAGTTAGCCTAATTCTTTTCTATAATGTGAAAGATAATGTTATGCCGAGTAAATTGTCATAAGATAAAGGAGCAAAATCAGGACTTAATCCCTGTCCCACCCACTCAGCACTTAGGTATTATGCAATCCCACACAAATGGTAATTATCAATTGAGGATGAGCAAAAATGTTGATTAATCACTAAAAAATAGCTGCTGCTATACCGTCAAATAATATCCAAAAGGTGCGTATATAAACCAAGCCCATATATGCACTAGCAGCGCTGATATACTCTTACTGACAAGAGAGGCGAATATGTCAATAATTCAAATTAATGAATGTGATCAGGTATATTCTTAATCAATCAATATAAACGTCCTGTTGGCAAATCGGCATGCAACAATATGTCATGCAAGTCTCTTATTCAAAGCAATGGAATGATTAGAATAGTGTGGAATAGTCCCAAGACAAATCTTCCTCTATTCATCCAAACACCACCAAGAGCCTTCACCACACCGACGTGCTCCCCTAGGTATTAAAAACGTACCCTTATTACAAGGATCAAGCGCTTTTTGACCAAATCAAGTGATCCTCCACTATCAAATGGCGATCCACCGCCAGGTCCTGGTATAAGCTTGTCAATATGGATCAATGATTCCTCATATCCTCATATTATGATCACATGCAATGAAAACAAGGGGACCCGTAGCGTAACATGTACCACACAAAATATTTATTGATTAAAATGATTTACACTCACATGGGATAAGAAGTTTCAAGCATATAGGTGTACCGAAGGAATTTCCCCTGCTTATCCCACCACGAACGCTGCCTCCACCGCGCCGCAAGGACCGGGTGCCTCTGTAGCTGACTTCCTGGTTCTACGGCCGTATCGACAGCGTGACGTAGGACGCTATGCAGGGTTGCCTTGGTAGCTGCGTGCTCACGCCCTGACGCGTTTCGTCATCACGGACTTCAACTGAGGGCATTGCGTAAATTGAGTAAATTGTCTTGTTTCAAAATTTGCGCACACTTTCGGTTCCGGCGCCACATGGAGTAGTCACACTCCTTTCTAGCTCCCGGGCCCCGGCCCTAAAATCTGCTCTTCTCACCCGCCCGACACCTCTCCGGGGACCATCCCTCCACCCAGTGCTTCCTGACCCCCATGGATCGATTCTTGAAAAAAAGCAGCCCGCAGCAGTCTATTGGTCAGCCCACTCTGGAACCCGCAACCTCTCCACCGGCAGCCGCCGAGGCCTCGAAGCCCACGATGGAGGTAGGTTTCTTCACCCCAGCAGTTAGAACCAGGGGCTATGGAGCAAATCGCTCAAGCGGTGGCTGCCCCCCTCTCCCCTACCATCGAAGCCACAGTCAAGAAGGCTGTGCAAGCAGGCAGGCAAATCAAACGGGAGCTGGGAGAGCACACCACGAGGCTGGATGAGGCCGAGCAGAGAATCTCTAGCATAGAAGATGAAATATACCAGATGCATTCCTCAGAACAAGTACAGAACAGGACCAACCAGTTTATTCTGCAAAAACTTGAGGTTCTGGAGAACCGCTCCAGGTGCACTAACTTACGTTTTGTGGTGGTCCCAGAATCTCTACAGGCGGCAGACATGGCGGACTTTTGCGCCTGGCGCATCCCAGAGGCCTTGGGCCTACCTGGCCCTATGTAGTAGAAAGGGACCACAGCATAGGGGTCTGTCTATTCAAGCGAATGCACCTCTCTTCGACCTATCATCGCTAAATACTTAAACTATGCAGACAAAAATCTGATTCTACAGAAGTACAGGCAATCTAAATATTTACAAATTGATGGGTTTAAAGTTCTAATTTTTGCTGACTTTTCCATTGAGGCATCCAAGAAGCGGAAAGCATTCCAGCAGATGTGCTCACAGCTGTTTCAGCAGCAAATCAAGTTCACTCTAGCATACCCCGCCACTCCTTTTAAAGCACCTAATGGAGATCAACTCTCCTTCCAAGACCCTTCTGAGGCTGAATCTTATCTGCGCACCCTTCACTCAGGCCACCCACATAATAACTTGGTGAGGGCGCCTCCACTGCCTAGACCCTTGGACTAACGGAGCCCCCGCAAGGACTCTCCCAAACGTCTGAGATTCTCCGACCCTCCAAATTGTTCTGTTTTTGTCATCTTGGTATGCATAATCTCTTAGTGTTTGACACTAATTAGTGGCTCGAGTAGCGCCTTTCGTTACTTGTCACCAGTCATATCCACGTACATTTTGGTGCCCAATTAACTGACAGGCTCTCTGATAGCTATGTAGTCATGTGTTTTCTGCATGGTTTGCCCTGGCAAAACCTTTTCTTCTTCTGTTGCACTTCCTTTTTCCCCCTGGGTTCACAGCCTTCATACTTCCGCCTCCCTCCAGAAATTACAATGGTCCCCCTATTGTCTCTCCCAGTAAGACCTGCGGGCGGGTGGCTATTGTGTAACTGTGAGGGCCATTTAGTGGGAGATTATCTCAGAAGTGACCCCATGCGGATAAAAGTGAAGTTATTGATGTGGTTTCTTTGTTGATTTAAATTTTTCCCCTTCTCTATTCCTGTCTCCCTACTTCTTACTAACTTTTCTTTCTCTCTTCACTCAGCTGACTTTGACGTCATTACCCCATACACCTTGCTGATACGGACTCTCACTGATGTGATATTCATCGGTCATCCCCTTTGTTCTGATGTGCTTACGTCCCTAACATGTCTCCTACTTACCAGTCTATTAACATGAAGATAATCTCCTTGTAAAGGGATTACGATCCCCCATTAAACGCATGAAAGTATTGTGACATGAAGTGACATGGCAAAGAACTCTCTGAGGATCTGAAAAAAAGAATTGTTGCTCTACATATAGATGGCCTAGGCTGTAAGAAGACTGCCAAGACCCTGAAACTGAGCTACAGCATGGTGGCCAAGACCATACAGCGATTTAACAGGATGAGTTAAACTCAGAACCGCCCTCACCATGGTCGACCAAAGAAGTTGAGTGCACGTGCTCAGCATCATATCCAGAGGTTGTCTTTGGGAAATAGATGTATCAGTGCTGCCATCATTGCTGCAGAGGTTGAAGGGGTAGGGGGTTCAGCCTGTCAGTTCTCAGACCATACACCGCACACTGCATTAAATTGGTCTGCATGGCTGTCATCCCAGAAGGAAGCCTCTTCTAAATATGATGCACAAGAAAGCCTGCAAACAGTTTGCTGAAGACAAGCAGACTAAGGGCATGGATTACTGGAACCATGTCCTGGGGTCTGATGAGACCAAGATAAACTTATTTGGTTCAGATGGTGTCAAGTGTGTGTGGCAGCAACCAGGAGAGGAGTACAAAGACAAGTGTGTCTTGCCTACAGTCAAGCATGGTGGTGGTCTGGGGCTTCATGAGTGCTGCAGACACTGGGGAGCTATAGTTCATTGAGGGAACCATGAATGCCAACATGTATTGTGACATACTGAAGCAGAGCATGATCCCCTCCCTTCAGAGACTGGACCGCAGAACAATATTCCAACATGATAACGACCCCAAATTCACCACCAAGACGACCATTGCCTTGCTAAAGAAGCTGAGGGTAAAGATGATTGACTGGCCAAGCATGTCTCCAGACCTAAAACCCATTGAGCATCTGTGAGGCATCCTCAAACAGAAGGTGGAGAAGCACAAGGTCTCTAACATCCACCAGCTTCATGATGTCGTCATGGAGGAGTGGAAGAGGACTCCAGTGGCAACCTGTGAAGCTCTGGTGAGCTCCATGCCCAAGAGGATTAAGGCAGTGCTGGAAAATAATGGTTGGTGGCCACAAAAAATATTAACACTTTTGTCCTATTTGGACATTTCCACCTAGGGGTGTATTCACTTTTGTTGTCAGCGGTTTAGACATTAATGGGGACAGCAAATTTACACTGTTATACAAGCTATACACTCACTACTTTACATTGTAGCAAAGTGTCATTTCTTTAGTGTTGTCACATGAAAAGATATAATAAAATATTTACAAAAATTTGAGAGGTGTACCCACTTTTGTGAGATACTGTGTGTATATATATATATATATATATTTTTTTTTTTTTTTTTATCTATACACAAATATTTTGCCTTTCATTTCAGTTTTATACTGAATGGGCTGTTTTACAAGGTGATCATTTACAATCACTTTAATGGCACAGATAGATCATACTCGTAGCATTTTGAAGTTTTTCTTTTCTTTGGAATGATAACATTCTTTCAGCAAAAAGTGATTTTGAGTAATATAGCAGACTGAAGATTGGGTACAGTGCATTGAATTAAAGAACACCTGTACTGAAAGAAAAACAGACTCTTGCTTACGTACCTTTCCTAATGATGCTTGCTGCCTGGCTATCATGTTAACCTGATGGCTTAAACAGTGGAAATAGCAAGGTGTCCGTGAATCTCCCACTAGGGGAGATACAGGTATATATGGGGTATTTTCACGTGCCTAACGGAAATAGTATACAGAAAAAAACAATACATTTAAAAACTAGCACATTTCTTATACAAAGTTTGAAATCTGGAAGTACAATCTAAAAATGTGAAAAAATGCTGCCAAGTTTGTTTGTACAACCAACAACGCACAAACAGATGGCTGGATCTACGCATTTCACCAGAATCCGGTTTCTTTAGGATCCACTTGATATTCACAATGTATCAACTGATAAATAATACAAACAGTGCATTCTTTTACATGATATCCATAGAAATGATTACATTTCATATGAAAAACAAAAATAAAAATAGCAGGATCAGCAGATTGGGGGGGGCAATCACAGAAAAGAGCAGAGCTCACACTCTCATGAAACATTCACCCCCAAAATAGCACATAATACAAAGGAATAGATGGGGGGCTAGTTCAAAAAGTCATGCCAACCAGATGATATATATCCAAATGATAGGAGGGACAAAATATGTATGATATAATAACTCAAACAAAAGGGAAAAGGTTATGCATACATAAAAACCGACTTACCAGGAAAAAAAAAACAATTTGCCTTGCACAGGGGGATGAGCCAATTTAGGCCTCATTGACTGGGATAGTACGAAGAAAAAAGACAGAGGTCACGTTCTTAGATCGAAGCCTCACCTCCCATCAGCATGAGTCAGCAAAAGAAAACCACCAGCTATATTAAAGGAAGAAAATAGACTGACCAGAATCTAAAATTGTATAAGTAAAGTACAAACCACCTGGATCGTGTATATTAGCAATCTCAAAAGAGTGTAAGACGCATACAGTGCATTATAGTACTTACTGCTGCAAGTAGTCAGACTAGCAACCAGTATCGCCGGATCGCCTGAATTAAAAAAAATGGTGCCACTAAATAAAACGTCATACATGGGGTTATATATGTGTCCCATAAGGTGGCTCTGCAACAAGCCACAGCTGAAATGGCGCTGGGCATTCCCCTATGTTTATGACGCACTTCCAGTCTTTACCGTAAGTGGCGTCCCTATACATAAAAGCATCCAGCCTAGAGATTAAGAAGGGAAGAAGTGGGTGGAAGTGGTGGGTGCATGACAACAATGATGCTGCCAAAAGAGCCCTCAGCCTATGAAAACAGCAGAGAGCAAAATGGGGACACAACATACACACACACCCAGGGAGAAAACCAGAAACTCCAAAAAAACACAAATCAACAAACTAATATAGGAGACAGTCAACCAAGCCAAATACCAAGATCAGAATTGGTCCACAACAAAACAAAACAAAAAAACAGAAAAAAAAGGGGGGGATACAGTGCCTTGAAAAAGTATTTATACCCCTTGAATTTTTCCACATTTTGTCATGTTACAACTAAAAGCGTAAATGTATTTTATTGGGATTTTATGTGATATTTCAACAGTGGCACAAAATTGTGAAGTGGAAGGAAAATGATAAATGGTTTCCAAAATATTTAACAAATTAATATCTGAAAAGTCTGGTATGCACATGTATTCAGCCCCCCTTACTCTGATAACCCTAGCTAAAATATAGTGGAACTATTTGCCTTCAGAAGTCAGTAAATAGAGTCCACCTGTGTGTAATTTAATCTCAGTACAAATACAGCTGTTTTGTGAGGCCCTCAGAGGTTTGTTCGAGAACCTTCGCGAACCAACAGCATCATGAAGGCCATGGAACACACCAGACAGGTCAGGGATAAAGTCGTGGAGAAGTTTAAAGCAGGGTTTGGTTATATAAAAATATCCCAAGCTTCGAACATCTCAGGGAGCGCTGTTCAATTCATCATCTGAAAATGGAAAGAGTATGGCATAACTGCAAACCTACCAAGACATGGCTGTCTACCTAAACTGACAGGTTGGGCAAGGAGAGCATTAATCAGAGAAGCAGCCAAGAGGCCCATGGTAACACTGGAGTAGCTGCAGAGATCCACAGCTCAGGTGGGAGAATCTGTCCACAGGACAACTATTAGTCGTGCACTCCACAAATCTGGCCTTTATGGAAGAGTGACAAGAAGAAAGCCATTGTTAAAAGATAGCCATAGGAAGTCCCATTTGCAGTTTGCGAGAAGCCATGTGGGGGACACAGCAAACATGTGGAAGTATGTGCTCTGGTCAGATGAGACCAAAATTGAACTTTTTAGCCCAAAAACAAAATTTTATGTGCGTCAGAAAAGTAACACTGGACATCATGCTGAACACACCAACCCCACCATAAAACATGGTGGTGGCAGCATCATGTTGTGGAGATGCTTTTCTTCAGCAGGGACAGGAAACCTGGTCAGAGTTGATGGAAAGATGGATGGAGCCAAATACAGGGCAATCTTAGAAGAAAACCTGTTAGAGTCTGCAAAAGACTTGGCATCTTCCAACAGGACAACACCCCTAAACATCCAGCCAGAGCTACAATGGAATAGTTCAGATCAAAGCATTTTCATGTGTTAGAATGGCCTGGTCAAAGTCCAGAGCTAAACCTAGTTGAGAATCTGTGGCAAGACTTGAAAATTGCTGTTCACAGACGCTCTCCACCCAATCTGACATAGCTCGAGTTATTTTGCAAAGAAAAATAGGCAAAAATGTCACTCTTTAAATATGGAAAGCTTGTAGAGATATACCCAAAAAGACTTGAAGCTGTAATTGCAGCAAAAGGTGGTTCTACAAAGTATTGACTCAGAGGGGCTGACTACAAATGCACGCCACACATTTTTCTGTTAGGGACATGAAAATCCCCTATATATCCCTATCCCCCTTAGTGGAAGGTTCGGGGACACCTTGCTATTTCCACTATTGACCTTTTGGGGATTGTACAAGCTCCCCCACCTAACCTTCTAATGACCTAAATACTTCTTGACACTTCCAGGTGTGCTGGATGCCATGTGCTCATAGTTCCACCTAACAGCTCCTACAGAAAGCAGTAATGAAGTAGACAGGGCTTTTTTTTCAGTAGGAACACGGGAGAATGCATTTCCTGCACCTCCAGCACTGAATGTACAGTATGTAATGGCAAGGGGTGGTGGGGTGTGCTGGAGGGTCTACTGATGCTGGCTGCTGGGGAATTTATTGCCCTTGGGGGAGATCTATTGTTGCAGGGGGGTCTGATGTTTCTGGGGGTTCGATTGTTGCTGTAAGGAAACTACTGCTGAAGGAAGAGTCTACTAATGCTGGCTGCAAGCAGATTTATTGTTGCTGGGGTGTCCATTGTTGCTAAGGGGGAAAGATCTATTGTTGCTGGAGAAGATCTATTGTTGCTGGGGGTGTTGCTGGGGGGGAACTATTGTTACTGGGGGGAGAACTGTGGGATTTATTGTACTGTCTTTCTTGTTAACATTAACAAATCCCATACAAATTACTTAGCACAGCAAAAATTATACTTGATTCTCTAAAATGGGTAGTACTGGGAGCTGGGTAGGGGTAGAGAAAAAGGGTGACTAGGAAGGTAGGAGTACCTGCACTGATTCTCTGAGAAAAGAAGCCCTGGGTGTAGGGGATGGCAGGATGATGCCTAATATGAGATACAGCATTTTGCACACCCAGAAGTGTTGATTGTAGCTGTAGAAGACAGGTAACAATTCTTCTATTATAGCCTGCACCTAATGTATTTTTTGGTAGCAACAGGGCTGCTTTAAAAGCTAATTCACACAGTGTGCGGTGACAGAGGTTTTACTGAATTGTAAAACATCTGTCACTGCAAGGATACAGAGGAAACAATTGTTTACTATGTATCACATTCACACTGCAATGCAGCTGACGGCTGTACTGCAATAAATTGCAGACATGTTGCATTTTATTTCAGCATACCGTACAGAATCGCATGGCACTTTACGGCAGCGCAGCGCATCGCTCTGATGTACAGTGTCATGAATGAATTCTACGTTTTGTACATTTCAAATAAAGTTTGTACAAAAAAGGGTGCTATGTGATGCACTGAATCATGCACGACATCGACCCCTACTGCAGCTGGCAATGGAGAGCTGCCAGAGCAATAAAGGGCTCCAGCAGTATGAACTCAGCCTTAAAAGAGAAATATGTTTTTTTTTAAGAATCATATCTACCTAGGTGGATGCAGCATGGGTTCCATTCCAGCTCTATGCCAGTCCATGCTCACTGGAGTTCAAGCTCCGGAGGGGGTGGGAACGGTAATGTCAGGCTTTTAGCCGCTCAATGAGAGGTTGAGCCAGGTGCTGGCCCGGGCATGTGGGTGGATCCTGACCAAACTTTCCCGAGCCTAGACTGGCTCTGTGACGAAAGCTGACAGCGGGCTTCAGCCCACTGTCTGCTGAAAACGGTTCACAGGAGTGCAGAATGCACTGCACTCCTGTGATCCACAGGAGAAGTACAGCCAAACTTCGGCTGTACTTCCCCTTCAAGTGTACTTAAATGTTTTTCTACTTAATAAACAAATTAAAAAAAAAAACAATTTCAATTGTATATTTAACAAACCAAAAGGGAACAAATAAGAAATGTAATTTTTAGGTTTAGATACACTTTAGGTCAGTTTCCAAAGAAAAAAATGTTTTATTTAAAGCGTAACTCCACTTTTGTTGAGAAAAAAACATTTCCCTCTGGGTGATCTCTGTACATTACAAGGATTATAACAATCTTTCTTGCAGATTCCTATCTTTTGTTATTCTGAAGAAATCATTGTTTGTTCCTCTGTGCTGAGTGGGTCAAATGGGAGTGGTTTCATAATTATCTATCAGCTGAGGCAGCTGCAGAGCTCTAATGAGGAAAACAGCTGAGCCTGCATCCCTTTAGACGTGTTTCTATTTGGAGTATCTCACCAAAAATGATTTTTTTTTTGTTGCATGGGATTCCAGAAATCTGACTTGTATCTTAGTGCATACTTCTGGGAAAATTGGTAAGACAATCACACAAGCAGGAAATGATGTTTCTGAGGTGTGGTCAGTATACATTCTGTGTACAGAACAGTCCCAGGTAGCCGTATTGTATTGCATTTTCAGAAAATTACAACAGCTGCAGATTGAAAAGGAAAGGTAATTTTTAATAACATTCAACTACAACATGATTTGTGTCACAAGTGTATACGCTATATTGTTTTTCTTTATTTGCTATTTTTTTCCCCACTAAAGTGGAGTTACCCTTTAACCACTTCAATACAGGGCACTTTCACCCCCTTCCTGCCCAGGCCAATTTTCAGCTTTTAGCGCTTTTGCATTTTGAATGACAATTGCAACAATGTACCTAAACCAAATTTATGTAATTTTTTTCCCACAAATAGAGCTTTCTTTTGGTGGTATTTGATCACCGCAAGGTTTTTTCTTTTTTGCTAAACAAATAAAAGAAGACCGAAAAGTATGGAAAAAAAAAAAGTTTTTTGTTTTTGTTATAAAATTTTGTATATAAATATGTTTTTTCCTGCACTGACGAGCACTGATGAGGCCAAACTGACAAGCACTGATGGGGAGGTACTGATGGGGTGACACTGATGATGAGGCACTAATATGCAGCACTGATGGGCACTGATATGTGGCACTGATAGGTGGCACTCATATGAAGCACTGATGCGCACTGATAGGCGGCTCTGATTGGCGGCACTGATAGGGGGCACTGATAGGCAGCACTGATGGACACTGATAGGCGGCACTGATGGGCAATGATGGGCACTGGTGGGCGGCATTAATAGATGGCAATGATGGGCACTGGTGGGCGGCACTGATAGATGGCAATGATGGGCAGCACTGATGAGAAGGGCACTGACAGGCTCCCTGAGCACTGATTGACATCCCTGGTGGCATGGGTTGGCGTCCCTGGTGGCCATGGGTGGGCAATCCCTGGTGGCTCTAGTGGCATCCCCCAAGGGTCTGCACTGGTAATCAATGCTCTGATTACCAGCATAGACCCCCCCCCCCATCAGGAGAACCGCCGATTGGCTCTCCTCTGCTCATGCCCGTTAGGTGCGAACTGAGGAAAGTTGATCAATGACCCTTCCTATTTACTATGTGACCAGCTGTGATTGGACACAGCTGGTCACATGGTAAAGAGCCTACGTCATAGGGTTGGAGATGCAGTTATGTCAGAGTGACACACCACACCAACGATCGTTGCACGCAGAGTGGCCTATCCTGCTGGACGTCATAGGATGCCCAGTCAGGATAGAGCAACCACGTTGCGGCCGTTATTTTGCTATATGACGGGCGAGAAGTGGTTAAAGCTATTATTAATGCAGTCCAATTTGTAATACATGGGTCGTATATATTCCATTCTCATTGGAATATAAAGCACAGATATGAAAAGATGTTTTAGTAGACTGATGGTAATCACATGCAAGGTGAATTTCTCAGTAACCACAAACACCGTGAAATAATCTTGACAGATTAGCAATACAACGCTGCTTTACATTATGTAATGGCAGTTAGATAACCATAACTGAGGAACTACACTAAACAGAATGTGTTATGAAACCATGGATACTAAACCATTGTATTTTAAGCTTTCCAAAGTCTCCTCGTGAAATTTGCTTCAATGTTTACAATCTATATGCATGAAATAATTACGGATTCTATTCATTATTAGCAGTGAAGAGGTTGATAACTGGCACAGATAAAGCTCTTATGTGGAACAATGCACAAATACAGCATGCGGATATAAAGCAGTTATGTTTTACTGATCCACCATGAATATGCCTGTCTGGAATGTCAGTTATGTATGTGGCTTCAAAAGAATAAAAATAAAATGGGCTCAATAGCCCATGTTGTTTATGGGGCTGTGGCAGGCGTAGTGTTAAAACAGTCATGGCTCCTAGCTGGAGCTTGTTGTCAGGCAGTTTCAATAATAAAGATGAATTTAAAATGATTGGCTGTTATCATAACATTATAGGTCACTGTATCTGGGGAGAATAACTCTTTTACTTGCCTAAACCGGTTTTTCCCGCCGGGAGGCCAGGATTTCGATTGGCCGTGGGTCTCCAGCCAGGTCATTTAAGGAATCTCCTCAGGAACAGATCTTCACACTTCACCTACAGAAGAAGAAAAGAAGACTTCTCAACTTCCCCAGAGAGGACGTCGGTGCGGTCAAAACTGAGGGACCCCGGTCTGCAGCTGCTACGATATCGGTCAAGCCATCCTGTTCAGCGGTGTCGGTCAAGCCATCTAGTCCCCACAGTCGGGTCAGCGGTGTCGGTCAAGCCTCCTTTGGAATCGGGTCATCGGTCCGGCAACTGGAGTCGGGGGATCTGCGGCATCGGTCAAGCCTCGGAGTTCTTGGGAAGACTGCAGTCCTTACCTGCGAAGATGAGCCTCCTCAGGAGATTAATCGAGCGCGCCGGGGAAGCGGGAAGCGATGAGTGGCTCCGGAGGTGCCTCGAGCTGCCGCTCGCCGCAGAGGACGGAGGATCGTCGGGCGGAGACCGGACCGGGATCTCTTCGCACGAAGAAGCCGGCGGAAGCGGAGGACGCGGATCGGGTGACGCAACGGCTGCAGCAGGAAGTTCGTCATCGGCTGCGGGACCGGAGAACGTCAGCGGACGGGGTGTGCGCACGCGCGCCATACCCGGAAGAGCCGGTACGGACGCGAGACCGGCGAAGAGGAGGCGCACTCCGCGCCATCGATACTCCCCGCCGGTTGACACCGGGCGCACCGGGGGTGCTCAGGTTCCCCCCACAACACATCGTGCGGCCAGGAGGCCGGCATCTGCAGCAGTACCCGGGTCGCAGGCGGCGACCGAGCGGAGTGACCGAAGGATCCCGGACCAGAGGGACCAGGGGACAGGTGAGAGGGATGTATGTCACCCTGTCCCGGCCCCTTCATTTGTCTTTCAACCATCTGTACCCTCCCTGGGAGCCCCCCCTCTTGCCAGGGATTTAAATTTGGAGGGTGGGCAGCCAGCTGGGAGCTCCCGAAGGGGGGATGTTTTGTTTACTGCCCAACCCACTGAGCCCCCTATGTTAGCTACAGCTGTCGCCGAGGCTGCACTCCAGCCATTAGCTGGATTGCTCCATGGCTTCATTCATGAGTTTAAATCCTTGTTTGATAGACATGCTGTTTCCTCTCAGCCTGCTCCTCCTCCTGATGTTCCCACTACTCCTATCCATCTTTCTCCTTCCCCAAGGGATGTGTGGGCCCCCTCTGTAGATGTTCTGGAAATTCAGAACCCCACTAGACCTCAGAGCTTGCATTCTGAGGGGTCCAATGCATACCTGTTGGCGAAGTCGCAGAATCTGCCTGAAACTTCTCTGCGGGAGGCAATTGCTTGTGAAGTCTCCCCTTTGGGGTTTCATTTGTCTGAGTCCGTCAAGGAGAGGATCTGGCAGGGCAACTTTGTTGACCTATTGTCGCTATTGCCATCTGCCAGAGACTTTATGGCTAAGTCAGACAAAAAGGATGAGGATGAGAGGAAACGCCCCATCTCCAGATCAATTAACAATTGGCTTCAGGGATTCTTTATTTTTGCTTCTGTGCTGTGTGAGAAATTCCCCGAGAGAAGCATCGGGCTTTTTAGACATGCAGATATGATTCTGGAGGCTTATAAGAACTTTGGGGGATCTGCTTGGTTTCAATATGACGTGGCCTTCCGCCAGAAACTGGCGGTTCAGCCAGCGTTAAAATGGGGAGTAAAGGATGTCGGCCTTTGGTTGGATCTTTTTCTTCCTCAAAGGTCGATATTCTCCAAACAGCCCTTTACAAATCAGCAGACCCAACAGTCATCCGCCACAGGCCTCCAACTGCGCAAAGGCGTCTGTTTCAACTACAACGAATCTGTGTGTAGGTGGCCTGGATCGTGCAAGTACAGGCACGAATGCGCCTTTTGCTCTGGGTTTCACCCCATTGCAAAATGCTTCAAAAGGCATGGGAACTTGCCCGCGGGTACTGTGCCAAAAAGCGGTAACCCCAGTGAAGCTCACCGCCATGCTCCCGTGGCTCCAGCGTTATCCAGACAGGGGGAGGGCCACCCTCCTAATTGAGGGTTTTCGGGATGGCTTCCCCTTGCCTAGATTTGGCGGCCAGGGTTGCACATTGGTTGATAATTTGAAATCGGTTTCTGGCCTTGAATCGGTTGTGGCGGATAAGGTAAGTAAGGAGTTGGAATTGGGAAGGTTTGCAGGCCCTTTTGATTTTCCACCTTTTTGGGATTTTAGGATCTCTCCTTTGGGCATTGTCCAAAAGAGGGAGCCTAATACTTATAGACTCATCCATCATTTGTCATTCCCTTTTGGGGAGTCGCTGAATGATGAGATAAGTCACGATTTGGCCACCGTACAGTATTCGTCGTTCGATGATGCTTTGGGTAAGTTGCGGAAGCTCGGGAGAGGAGCCCTGATGGCCAAGACGGACATTAAATCTGCTTTCCGTTTGTTGCCAGTGCATCCGGACGCCTTCAATTCCCTCGGGTTTGTATTCGCAGGTAAGTTTTACTTTGACAGATGCCTCCCTATGGGCTGCTCTCTGTCATGTTTTTATTTTGAGTGCTTTGCCACTTTTTTAGAATGGGTCATCTCCGATTTTTGTGCCTCTCATGACGTTGTCCATTATTTGGACGACTTTTTATTCCTAGGGACGGCCAATTCTCCAAACTGTTTGCGCCTTTTGGAAAGTTTTCTCACGATGTGCAAAGAGTTTGGTATCCCTTTAGCTCAAGAAAAGACGGTTTTTCCGTCAACTTGCGTCCAATTTTTAGGTATCACGATTGACTCTGCAGCAATGGAGTTCAGGCTCCCCTTGGAGAAGATTGTCAAGCTCAAGGTATGTCTTCTGAACTTGATCCGTAAACGTAAGGTTACCTTGCGGGAGATGCAATCGCTGCTGGGTTTGCTGGCATTTGCTTCCAGGGTCATACCTCTGGGAAAGTTATTTTCCAGGAAACTGTATGCAGCGATTTCAGGCCTTAAGTCTCCCTCTTCCCATGTCCGTTTGAATGCCGAAATCAGGGAGGATATGTTGGTGTGGTACCAATTCTTACTTGATTTCAATGGGAAAAGTATTTGGCAGGAGGAGTTCATCCTGGACAAGGATTTCTGTCTTTTTACGGATTCGGCTGGTTCAGTCGGCTTCGCAGCTATCTGGCGCACACATTGGTGTGCTGATCGTTGGTGCCAGCGTTGGGTGGAGTTGGGCTACACGCGCAATAGCGTGTTGCTGGAACTGTTTCCCGTAGTTCTGGCTCTGGAGATCTGGGGGGACTGCTTCCGGAACAAGCGTTTAATGGTTAGAACGGATAACAAAGGGGTGCTTTTTGCGATAAATTGTCTGTCGTCAAAGTCCCCCCCTGTTATCGCTTTGCTGAGATACTTAGTGTCTAAGTGTTTGTCACTGAACATTTGGATAAAGGCGTCTTTCGTCCCTGGCAGAGATAATGTATTGGCCGATGCTTTGTCTCGCTTGCAGATGGAGCCCTTTTTCGCGTTGTTCCCGGAGGCAGACGAGTCGAGCTGGCCGTATCCGGCCCATCTGTGGACCATTGCTTAGACTTAGTCGCGAGAAATATCGTTAATTCTTTAGCTCCTTCGACCATGGCAGGATACCAATCGGCATGGTCGCTTTGGTTAGCACACTTGCGATTTTTGAACGAACATGCAGATAATTTTTCCGAAGATTTAGTATTGTCTTTTTTGAATTATTTATTTCAAAGGAGGTATGCTTGGACGCACGTAAATAAGATTCTGGCGGGTGTGTCCTTTTTCGTCAAATTAAAGAATTTCCCTTCCTGCCTGTCATTTTTTGCGGTACGCCAAGCCTTGAAGGGCTACCGAAAATCCACCTTCCGCACCGATTCAAGGAAACCAATTACGATTTCTCTTTTGACCAGGTTATGTGCTATTACAGTTTCCGTTTGTTTTTCGGTTTACGAGTCCGTTCTTTTTCAAGCAGCTTTTTCGCTAATGTTTTTTGCGGCGTTGCGCATTTCCGAGTTAGTTCCCTCGAGTAGATCGTCGACATCGGGTTTACTTTTTTCGGACGTCATTTTATCGGCTGAGAGCTGCAGTGTGCTGATTCGTTTTTCTAAAACGGACCAGTTGGGCGCAGGGAAGCGTCTTCGTTTATGCAGGTTCCGGAGCTCGGCGGTTTGTCCAGTTCGCCTGTTGAACGATTTCTTGTCCATTCGCTCAGCTGGCTCCGATTTTTTGTTTGTTCACACCGATGGTAGGCCATTGACTGGCTATCAGTTTACTGCTGTGTTTAAAAAGTGCCTGTCTAGTTTGGGCCTTGCTGATGAAAAGTTTACGTCTCATTCATTTCGGATCGGCGCCGCTACTGAAGCGGCGAGGTTGGGTTTGAATGACCAGGTGCTCAAAAGAATTGGTAGGTGGAAGTCAGGGGCTTTCCAGTCCTATATTCGTCCTCATTTTGTTTGTTGATGTTTTAGGGCGAAAACTGGACACTTGGATCATCGGGCATTCCTTCGTGCACTGGGCTCGTGCACGCGCCAGGAGAAGACCTTATGGCGAACATGTTGGCCTGAATCCTGCTCATTTTAGTGTCCAGTGGTTCAGCAAAAGAGGGATGCTCTGGTCCGAGTTCAGACCAGAGGTATTTAGGTTGTTGCAGTTTCTTCCCCCCCCAGATGTACTAGTCGTCCATCTCGGGGGGAACGATGTGGGCAGGGCGAAAACGCTCGACCTCATTTTCGCGATTAGGGACGATTTGCAGCTGTTGAAGTTATCCTATCCAAATATGATAGTGGTTTTTTCGGAAATAATTCCCAGGCTTGCCTGGTTCAAGCACTGTTTTTTAAAACCGTTGGAAAGAATCCGTAAACGAGTTAACAGGGCTCTGGCGAAACTCTTGCGATCGGCGGGTGTTCTCTCTTTTCGGCATAGAGAATTGGAAGGTGGTACCAGCGGTTTGTACCGTTTTGATGACACCCATTTGTCCGACATTGGTCTGGACATTTTCAATGTTAATCTGGGGACCTGTGTGGAAGAGGCCGCGCGTTGGGGTTGTGCCAGGCGGGCGTGAGCCGCCTGCCTTTTGGATGATTTATTTCAATATTGAATTCTGATATGACAACCTGGGTCGTGCTGACCGGGTTGTTTTTGTGGTTTTTACGATGTTATTAAAGTTTAAAGTGTTTCTGATTTTATGATTATTTAAATAATAAACGGCCGCGGCCTCTTTCATTCCAAAATTATACAAATGGGTGGTCTCTTTTCTTATAGTTAGTAAGTTTTAAGGGGAACAGTCCTGCCTACTGCCCCATAAAAATAAAATGGGCTCAATAGCCCATTTTGTTTATGGGGCTGTGGCAGGCGTAGTGTTAAAACAGTCATGGCTCCTAGCTGGAGCTTGTTGTCAGGCAGTTTCAATAATAAAGATGAATTTAAAATGATTGGCTGTTATCATAACATTATAGGTCACTGTATCTGGGGAGAATAACTCTTTTACTTGCCTAAACCGGTTTTTCCCGCCGGGAGGCCAGGATTTCGATTGGCCGTGGGTCTCCAGCCAGGTCATTTAAGGAATCTCCTCAGGAACAGATCTTCACACTTCACCTACAGAAGAAGAAAAGAAGACTTCTCAACTCCCCCCCCCCCCTCCCATGTTATTGTCGCGGTCAGTTTGTTATTTTAGGGTCCCCTTCTTCTGAAGGGGGACGTTTATGTTTATGAGTTTGGATGATTTATTTCAATATTGAATTCTGATATGACAACCTGGGTCGTGCTGACCGGGTTGTTTTTGTGGTTTTTACGATGTTATTAAAGTTTAAAGTGTTTCTGATTTTATGATTATTTAAATAATAAACGGCCGCGGCCTCTTTCATTCCAAAATTATACAAATGGGTGGTCTCTTTTCTTATAGTTAGTAAGTTTTAAGGGGAACAGTCCTGCCTACTGCCCCATTAGTGGGACCCCCAGGCTATGGTTATTCTAGAAAACAATAGATAGTCGTAACAAATATAATATGCAGTACTTTGTTCAAAGGATTGTATTCTGCCACTTTCTCCCATTTTCCACTGAATAGCAATAATCCAAAATATTTTATATACTTCTTTCAACTTGTAATACAACAATAGATCAGTAATAGCGAGCTTTGATTTGTGTAAGATCCATCTGCACTAAAGTAGAGACAAAATGTACAGCCGTGGCTAAAAGTTTTAAAATTGACACAAATATTAATTTTCTCCACTGCCTCAGTGGTTTTAGATCTTTTTGTCAGATGTCACTATGGTATACTGAAGTAAAATTACAAGCATTTCATAAGTGTCAAAGGTTTTTATTGACAATTACATTCAAGTGATTGTAAAATCTAGATTTTCTTTTCTATTAACCGCTTCTTGACCACCCGCCACCTTTTTACTGCGGCAGGGTAGCTCTCCTGCGCGAACTGACGTAGACCTACGCCGGTAAAAATATGTAGCAGAAAACAAATTGGCCTAAAATGTTTAAAAATTTAGATTTTTAATTTTTTTTTTTGAGAATGTTATATAGCAGAATGTGAAAAATATATATATTTTTTTCAGAATTGTCGTACTTTTTTGTTTATAAAAAAAAAAAAAAACGTACAGATGATCAAATACCACCAAAAGAAAGCTGTATTTGTGGGAAAAAAGGAAATCAATTTTATTTAGGTACAGCGTTGCATGACCGCGCAATTGTCTGTTAAAGTAACGCAGAGCGGAATCGCAAAATATGGCCTGGTCATTAAGGGGGAAAATCTTCCGGTCCAGAAGTGGTTAAAATAACAAACATGTTATACTTACCTCCTCTGTGCAGTTGGTTTTGCACAGGACAGCCCGGATTCTCCTCTTCTCGGGTCCCTGGCTGATGCTCTTGGCCCCTCCCTCCTGTCGAGTGCCCCCACAGAAAGCAACTTGCTATGGGGGCACTCGAGCCGCAGCTCCGTGTATCCATTCAGACAAAGAAGTTGCAGTTTTGCCCTGTCCCTCCCTCTCCTGATTGGCTAACTGAGTTTGATTGACAACAATGGCACCACTGCTGTGTCTCAGCCACTCAGGAGGGAGAGCCCCAGATGGCCAAGGCAGTCATGGACATCACTGGATAGAGATGGGGCTAGGGTAAGTATTGGAGGGGTGCTGAAGGGGGGGGGGGCTGTTGTACACAAAAAGCTTTTTATCTTAATGCATAGAATGCATTAAGATTAAAAAAAAAAAACCTTCTGACTTAACAATCACTTTAAGTTTAGCAAAGAGTCAAAATTTGCAGTGTTGACCCTTCTTTTTTAAGACCTCTGCAATTTGCCCTGGCATGCTGTCAATCAACTTCTCGGCCACATCCTGACTGATGGCAGCCCATTCTTGCATAATCAATGCTTAGAGTTTGTCAGAATTTGTGTTTTTTTTTTTTTCACCCACCTTTTGAGGATTGACCACAGGTTCTTAATGAGATTAAGGTCTGTAGAGTTTCCTGGTCATGGACCCAAGCCACTTAATTATCACTTTTGCCTTATGGCAAGGTGCTCCATCATGCTGGAAAAGGCATTGCTTGTCACCAAACTGTTCTCGGATGGTTGGGAGAAGTTGCTCTTGGAGGATGTTTTTGTATCATTTTTTTTTCATGGCTGTGTTCTAAGGCAAAATTGTGCGTGAGCCCACTCCCTTGGCTGAGAAGCAACCCCACACATGAATAGTCTCAGGATAATTTACTGTTGGCTTGACACAGGACTGATGGTAGCGCTCACCTTTTCTTCTCCAGACAAGGTTTTCTCTGAATGCCCCAAACAATCGGAAAGGGGATTTATCAGAGAAAATGACTTTACACCAGTACTCAGCAGTCCTTTTGCAGAATATCAGTCTGTCCCTGATATTTTTCTTGGAGAGAAGTGGCTTCTTTACTGCCCTTCTTGACACCAGGACATCCTCCAAAAGTCTTCTCCTCACTGTAGTTGCAGATGCACTCACACCTGCCTGCTACCATTCCTGAGCAAGCTCTGCACTGTTGCTGCCTGATCCCACAGCTGAATCAACTGTAGGAGACGGTCCTGGCGCTTGCTGGACTTTCTTGGCCGTCCTGAAGCCTTCTTCACAAATGCAGTGGAATTGATTTTTATGGGATTAAGTTCATTTTCATGGGAAAGAGCAACTTGGCAATTAATAGCAATTCATCTGATTACTCTTCATGACATTCTGGAATATATACAAATTGCCTTCATAGAAATTGAGGCAGCAGACTTTATTAAAATTAATATTTTTGTCATTCTCAAAACTTTTGGCCATGGCTGTACATAGAAATGAGATGGTCCCACAACTTTGGCTCAGTATCACTGTAAATGACACATGGACATTTAGTCTGTAAGGTTGAAGCATTTTACCACTTTTCTACTCATCTCCACTGATAACAAAATGAAAATAAATCAGGTATGTCAAACTGGTGCCATGTGACGCACTAACAAATTATCAGTAGTTTTGGGGAAAAACATCAAATGCATCCTTAGCCGTTCTCCAGTTAAAGCAAATCTTCACTGCATCTGTGCACCACAAACTAAAAACACAATTTAATTTGTTTATAATAGTCAAAGAAAACTCCTCCATCAATGTCTCCATGCTTTATTTTGTTTCTAAATCACTTTGAAAAACAACCCCCTAATATTTCTGGCTGTGGCCATCTTGAGTAAGGGCAAACTATTCATGTAGTAGCCATCTCCACTAAGCTCAAGTATGCATGCAGGAGACTGTGTTTAGATGAAAAAAACTCACCTCTTCTTCTCTCCTCCCCTCCTGAAGAGTCCTGGAATGTATCACATCATTTGCCTAGGCAAGAAACCAGGAAGTAACTGAAGAAATGTAAAAAAAAATACAGGGGGGCGTGGCTTGGTCATGGCGGTGTAAAAACGATTTCTTCAGGTACTCCTGCTTCCTAGCCACCCCAATCGGCCTTTTTACATGATCTCCTAGCTGCCACGAGTGTTCATAAACAGAGGAAAACCAAAGGCTCATCTAAGGTGTCTGCTGCGACACCCATCAACAGTTGGGACTGCTGCCGACCCCACGTGGCAGGCTGGGGCCTTCAACCTTCTCCTCCCCGGGACGCAGTTCGACTTCCCTCTACTCTAGTCTACTCTGGCCACCATGGCCTCGATGGGATGCACGTCTGCCTCCCAGGGCTCTCTCACCAACACCATTGCAGATGACCTGGACATAAAAGCCCTGCTGCGGATGCTTCCAGCTAAGGCAGATCTAGAGGCAATGGTGGCGCAGGTGGCAAAGAGTCAAAATTTGTAGTGTTGATCCTTCTTTTTTAAGACCTCTGCAATTTGCCCTGGCATTCCACATCAAATATCTGGGTATTCACCTCCCGAATAGTGTTGATGGTATCTTCGACTGTAACTTCCCCCATCTTCTTGCCCAGATCAAGAGGGATCTTGGGGAATGGCAGTGGGGACTATTCTCCTGGTTTGGCCGCTGCAGCATAATTAAGATGAACATTATGCCTCGCCTGCTTTATGTGTTTAAAGCTCATCCTATCTCTGTCCCACCCGCCATTTTAAAAAAATCAATAGGACCTTTTGGGAGTTCCTTTGGGCGCAAAGCCCCCCTCGCTTGGCGCTGAACATCTTGAGAATGCCGAAGCTAAGTGCCGGAATGGCCCTTCCTGACGCTATGCTCTATCATGTAGCCTGCCACCTGTCCAGAGCTCTGGATTGGTGCAGACACGGTGCCTTTAAACAATGGGTGCAGATTGCACAGCCCTTGGAGGACACTCTTCTGGAATCGCTTCTGTGGTGCCAGTCCCAGGCGCCCATGCCAGTGTCGTCACATCCTATGATTGGCACCACCCTGCGTATATGTCCGAAAGCGTGTCAGGATTTTCAGATTGCCCCTTCACCATTCCCCCTCCTCCAGGTGGCGGACTTTATGCCAGGGGTAAAAGACCCTTGCTTTCGGGAACTTAAATCTAAAGGGGTTTACCAAGTTCGACACTTTATCGTCAATGGCCAATGGATTTCCAGGCAACAACTTCATACTGACCAAGTCTTTGAGTCTATCTCCTTTTGGCAGAAGGTGCAAGTAGCAAATTTCTTGCGACCGCTGCCCCCGGTGGCTTCTTATGTTAGGCGCCTCATGCCTTTCGAGACCTTATGAACAGAGCGCTCCCCTTTGCGACATGCGGTCTCATTGCTATACCAATACTGATAAACCCCATACGTATGTACCGGCCCCCATATATCGCGCGTTGGGAACGAGATCTGGGATTGTCCTTTACGGACTCACAGGTGGAGAGACTCAGGTTCTTCTCTTACAAAACCTCCATGTGCTCTAAACACCAGGAAGCAGGATACAAACTCTTGACTAGGTGGTATTATACCCCGACAAAGATTTGTAAGATGTTCCCACTCTGTTCAGACCTTTGCTGGAGATGTGGGGAGGAGCCTGGTTCCCTCCTCCACGTCTTCTAGTCATGCCGCCTTATGCAATCATATTGGTCCGCGGTATTAAAGCTCATTTAGACATTTACCGACCATAAGCTCACTTTGGACCCTGCATTCTTTTTGCTGCATCATCACCGCTTTCCGAGGGCGTCCTACAAGAAATCCATCTTGCCGATACTGATTACAGCGGCTAAGAGCTGTGTCCCCCTATTCTGGAAGCAGACTCAGCCCCCCTCAATGGCTGTCTGGCTGAAAAAGGTAGCCTACATCAATGAAATGGAAGATCTTGTTGCCACGCAAAAGGGCAGGAGGGACCAGTTTCTCGATCTGTGGTTTACTGGCATGAATTTGTGCCCTGTGAGGGAGTACAGGAATCTTATAACTTAGATTGGTTCACATTACACGTCATGGCATTTCTAAATCGCCCCCCCCCCCACCTTTTTTTCTCTCTATTCCCCTCTCCCCCTCTCCTCTTTTCTATCTTTCTTCTCTGGCTATTATACTGTTATGGCACCCATAGCTCCCCCCCCCCCCGCCCCCGCATGCCTGGATGTTCATTTATCTTTTTATTTTGTGTGACATTGCGCAGAGAGACATTTTTGGTTATAGTTACTTAGGCTGTCTTTTACATTATACATAAGCAATGGGAAGGGGTTTGGGACTTTGAGTGAGGCATGTGACCAGACCTGATTATGAAACTCAGAAAGAGTAAAAAATGACATATGCAAAATTGATGAATATAAAAAATTGAATAAAATGGGTATCAATTTTATTGAATATAATAGATGGTAACAATGTTGAATCATGTTAAGACAAAAAGATAGTATAAAATTGAAAATCAGCACTATATAAAAAGTCCAGGTATAGGTAGGGTCCAGCTGATTGGTCTCCTTGAAGTGCCACCACCAGAGAGAGAGAGAGCAACCAATCACACTGCCGCTTACCGTCCCACTAATAAAAGAAGGCTCAAAGGTTCCACCAAACTGCTCCTCCAGAAATCCTCAGCGATTCCAGGATCAAGCCAATTAGGTGCGACTCCATATAGATGGTACAAGCCAGACTGATCACTCATATATACCAGAAAAAAGCAAAAAAGAAAACCATAGTGCAACACCTAATGAACCACCATTTAATTTCCTTATGCCAAATAAATGCTTACAGGTAATAAGAGTAAAAAGAGCTTATCTGCCAGAAATGTTTGACCACCAATGAGATGACCGCTGCTTCACTCCGTAGTGACGTCCCGCGTCACAGGTCCCGCCTGACGCGGTGTTTCGTCCAATGTTAGACTTCTTCCGGTGCGTGGTCAGCGGGTGCCACCATACTCATTATATAGTTGAGACAAGCGGTATGTCACTTCCGGCAGAAGCGTCACACCACACCGGAAGCAAAACAAAGAAACGCCATCTTTGACCAATAAAGGAGATGACGATCTGATATGGATCTAGTAGCGGTCTACAGTAGTCAAAAAACAAATCAGAAATCTTAAACAAAACCACCACCTTCTCCAATCAGCATTTTGCAATAAAAAGAATCTTTGGTCATTTATAAAGGAGTGCCTCCTTTGAGGCTTCAAATAGCCCCAAATGTCATCAATCCACCCAAAAAACCTTCCTTTTTCTTTCAAAATATGGTAGGTTTTGTTCCATGTCATAGGCGCTTTATCTGTTTACTTAATGCACATTGTCCTAGGAGATTTCAAAGTTTTGAGTCCTCCTCTACACATAAACAATTTGTGATCAAACAGTTCATTACTTGTTCAACTAGGTACATGGTTTATATTATTGTTTGCCCTTGTGGCTTACAATGTATCGGCCATACCAAGAGGATGTTGGTGACCAGACTGACCGAGCATGTGGCTAACATCTGTGAGGGCTTTCCGGGCCATAGCCTTTCGAAGCATTATGCCCTCTGCCACAATAAAGATCCCAAGGGGACTGTGGCAGCCATATCTTTAGGGAGATCTCCAGACTAGAAGTACGTGGGATTTATAGGGCTTAGCCTTATGCTCCACATGGTTTAAATGTGGAGTGGGATGTGAATGCCTTTATAGCAAATGGATAGGTATTCATATTCCCCTCCCCCTCCCTTTTTTTTCCTGTCTTTTTAGCGGTCAAGTTCACATTTCTGCATGTATGTTTCATGTGAGCTGTACATTTTTATTGTTGTTTTATTTGCATTTTATATGTGTTATTTTATATGTATTATGAGCTGCTCTGTGTTATTTGCTTGATTGTCCACAAGATGCCGCTGTTTCCCGATTTCTATGGTGATTAACACTACAGATCGGGTATTTACATAGGTTTGCCTATTATGCAAATTTTTAAAGGCATAGGGAAATTGCTCTTTTTTTCCATATTATCAGAGGTCTTTTTTGTTTAAGATTTCTGATTTGTTTTTTGACTACTGTAGACCGCTACTAGATCCATATCAGATCGTCATCTCCTTTATTGGTCAAAGATGGCATTTCTTTGTTTTGCTTCTGGTGTGGTGTGACCCTTCCGCCGGAAGTGACATACCGCTTGTCTCAACTATATAATGAGTATGGTGGCACCCGCTGACCACGCCCCGGAAGAAGTCTATAATTGGACGAAACGCCACGTCGGGCAGGACCTGTGACGCAGGACGTCACTACGGAGTGAAGCAGCGGTCATCTCATTGGTGGTCAAACATTTCTGGCAGATAAGCTCTTTTTACTCTTATTACCTGTAAGCATTTATTTGGCATACGGAAATTAAATGGTGGTTCATTAGGTGTTGCACTATGGTTTTCTTTTTTGCTTTTTTCTGGTATATATGAGTGATCAGTCTGCCTTGTACCATCTGTATGGAGTCGCACCTAATTGGCTTGATCCTGGAATCACTGAAGATTTCTGGAGGAGCAGTTTGGTGGAACCTTTGAGCCTTCTTTTATTAGTGTTACGGTAAGCGGCAGTGTGATTGGGGTTGCTCTCTCTCTCTCTGGTGGTGGTGGCACTTCAAGAAGACCAATCAGCTGGACCCTACCTATACCTGGACTTTTTATATAGCGCTGCTTTTCAATTTTATACTGTTTTCATGCTTTATCCAGCATATGTGCAGCAGCTGTTTTTTTATTTAATAGACTCAAGCGCAGTTTTTTGTTTCATTTTTTAAGACAAAAAGATAGCATACATGGATGGTCCAATATGACCGAGACATAAAGAAGGTTTACAGTATAACAATCACCTGGATAGTAGGGTTCCAAGATAAAATTGGAAAATTGTGAAGACAAACACATTTAAAATCATGTAACAGATTTCTTTGAACATTGCATCCTAATGTGCTCTATGCATTTCGTGTTTCTACACTTCTTCAGGAGCAGATAGAATCGGTTATAAATTAGTTAAAATTGTTGCCACATGGGGCTACTAATGGAGGGTCCTCTGAAGCCCTCAAACCCGGGAACTGAGGGAGCAATACCATGTGCGTGTAGGATAGAAAAATAGAGATATGAGACAGGTGCCATCTCCATGGAGGGATACCCATAGCCTCAGCTAACCATCCAATATAGATTCTTATGTGGACAGGTAGTTCCATGTGGGTGAGCAGAGAGCAAGTGTACATCCAGAGAGTGTAAACTCCCTTGTTTTTAATTGTTTTACAGCTTGTTAAGAATGTGGAAATATCTAATTGTGAATCGTTTGGGTACAGGTTCATGTTATTTTCTAAAGTGCCGTAATCTTTTTCTGGAATTAGATAGGTTTAATTTCATGAATAATATGCCCCCCTTGACATTTAGTCATCTCAATTTGAAAATTTTCTGATTTTGACATGCATGAATTAGACTGTACCAATAACACTGCCCAAAAGGCAGTAATATAAATTACATTACCCCACGTCTTGTTGGGAATATAAGCTTTCAGGGCCTAGAAAAGCCTTTTAGTTTGGTTATGATGTTGATGTAGATGTTAGTGGAGTTGAAAGTTAGATTGCCTAAGGCATTTCAGTGGTATGATCTCCCTGTTGGGTTTCCTCTCTGCCAATAAGTTGTAATCTTTCTGTTGCAATTTCCAAAATGTTACCTAAAGTATAAGTCAAGGCAGTTTTTCTCACATGTGCATCTGCATGTCTCCCTCTGCCGAGGGCTGGATTTAAAAGAAGGCACAGTAGGCCAGTGCCTTTAGGTGGCAAAGGAAAAGTAAAAGCTTTTCCCTGTATAGTTATTGTTCACAAAATTTTTGCATTGTCAGTAGGAATAACCTAAAACCTTCCTTGCATTAATATGGACTACTTTAAACCAACAGATTTATTCATCAATATTATATACTATATGTAACCAGATGCTTGGCCAAGAGTGCAGAGTAAGAGAAACATTAATTGCAGCTGCTCTCTCTTCTAGCAGGAGGAGAGGAAAGAGTTTCATTTTCTCAAGCTGTACAGGACAGTTTCCTCTTGCCATGAGGGAGCCCTGAGAGTGCACATCGATGTCTCGTATACACCACCACTGCTACATAATGGCGGCCTGAGTGGGATTTGGAGTGCTGAGTCCAGGTGTGCTGACAGCCGCAGTCACCTGGGTAAACTAATCTCTGTGTGTGACCAGATGGTAGCCTGCAATATCACTGAGATTGGTAAGCTGTTGCTGTGGGGATTTACTATCTGCTGCAAGAGAAACTAAGCACTTTAGAAATGAACCATACAGCCATCTATTAGCTTTATTGATGCCCGACGCTTGACAGGGACTATTCTCATGTGCACCAGTGGTACAACTGGGCTGAAGAGTTAGAACTAAAGCCTGCCCCTTTACAGCTACTACACAGAGTCCTTTGCCTATTGCCTATGCTAAGAGGTACCTCTTAGGGAACAATGCACCATATCCAATCTATTCTCCTAAAGTGCACTCTAGACAAATAATAGTATTATTATTCACAATGCAGTTAATGCTTATACGCACTGTTTTTTGCTAGCTTTGCTAACTTATGTGTTGATTCCATTCTAGTAATACAGAAATCTATACTTAGTTACTTTGGTATAGTGATTATACTGTCTAGTAGACTGTGTCTGAACCTACCTTCTGAATGTTCATTTATGCTCAATCCATCATTTTTTCAAACCTTTACCAATAAAATTAGTTTATTTACAACTAAATGGCCTTGTGTCATTTCCTGGTATTAATTCACAACCAAGTTAAAGATATCTATACTTGAGTTCCTAAAAGTGTTTGCAGTAACTTTCATTTAACCAGGTGTGTCAAAGGGGCTGAGGTTGTTCTTGGAGTTTAGGCGCAGAACAGAGAACCCAAACTATCAAGTCGCTCCTTCGGGGGTAGTGCTACATATATATCACAATATATGCAGGTCTACATAACACTATATTACCAAAAAGCTGCCTGTATTAAAGCATTTCTTCTAGCTCCATCCCTCTGCATCATCACATCCAATGCTGGATTATAGCCTCTGCATTGGTCTTGGTGATTCCAGGACCTTAGACCACTTGAGTATGGGGAAAAAGACACTGTGGGTTCCTAGACCTAAAAGAGCAATTCACCCTTGCAGTGTGAGTGCAGCCCCACTGCAAAGGATATTGGTCCTTTCAAAAGGGCTTTTCGCCCGGCAGACTCCATTTTGCTCGGCGGGGATCGATCCGCCAATTCCCACTGAGCAGGCGGATGACAGCTCCATCTCTGCTTACTTTGCAGAGATGGAGCTGTCAGATCCCTGCTCTCTTCTATGGGAGATCAGATGAAAATGGACCGCCTGTCCATTTTCATCCGATCCAATCCTCCAGACCAAGGGTCTTCAAACTATGGCCCTCCAGCTGTTCAGGAACTACAATTCCCATCATGCCTAGTCATGTCTGTGAATATCAGAGCTTTACAATGCCTAATGGGATGTGTAGTTCTGCAACAGCTGGAGGGCCGTAGTTTGAGGATCCCTGCTCCAGACGGATGAAAAATAGGGTTTCCATCCATTTGGATTTCATGGACCACATCAGATCGGATAGCAGCGGGTGTCAGCGGACATGTCGCTGCTGACATCCACTGCTCCATATGGCTACATGGAGCATCCCATCAGGTCCGCCTGAAAAAACTGACAGGTGGACCTGATCAGAAACCCTTTGTGAAAGGGGCCTTATTTTAGGTTTCCTAAAGTTGATCTTTAAGTATAGTTGCATTCCCTACAGAAGCTCCCTGTATTAAAGCATTTTCTTATAGTTCTGATATATTCCCCCATGGGTATAGACTGAATGGCATGTTTAGCATGGCAACTAGATGTCAATAACAAAGACTTGCCTACCTCAATAATAATCAATTGAGTTTGGAATTTTCCCACGAGATAGGTTTCAGAAATATTAACTATTTGGACATTACCCTTACTGGTGATCCCACCTCTGGTCATGTTAATTCCTGCACTTTCCATAAAGAATGTCTATACACATGGGGGAATACATCAGAGCTAGAAGAAAATGCTCTAATACAGGCAGCTTCTCTAGGGAATGCAATACAATCACCTCCAGATTAAATAACCATGGCTATTTGAATTGGTATATTAATAGAGCAGGTCATATAGTTTCTGGTAGACTATAGACTGTCCTTTAGGCTCGGTTTCCACTAGTGCGACTTGCGGTGCGACTTGACACATGTCAAGTCGCACAGCAAGTCAAAAGCCATTGTTTTCAATGGGGCCCGTTTCCACTGCCGCGGCTTCAGTTGCGGCGACTTCAAAAGTAGATCGTGCACTACTTTTGAGCCGCCTTCAGTGCGACTTCCCTCTATATATGAGGGACAAGTCTCACTGAAGCCGCAGTTTACTTTCGCTACGAAGTCGTGCTAGAAGTAGCACGACTTCGTAGCCGCACTAGTGGAAACCGAGCCTTATCAGCCATAGGAGCACTGCCAAAAACAAAAGCAAAGACAAAAATAGAAATCAAGATGGACATCACACACGGGGGGATTTATCCACTTTAGATAATTCTATTAATTTTGTCACTACATTTTCTAGAGAATTTAATCAAGTTAGAAATATAATTAGCAAAAATCTTCTTGTGTTAGAAGATAAAGATCTTGTCCCAGTTCTCTCCAGTGGCTGCAGATTTTCCACTAGACGTGCTAAAACTCTGGGCACATATTGTCACCCAGTCTTTTTCCATCATCATTTTACCAAAATTCATGGCTGGAAACGAATGGTTCTTTTTGTTGTGCCCTTAATTCATGCAATTATTGCAATAAACACAGCAAGAGCCATAAAACTATTGTTTCTTGGTCCAATGGTAGAGAACTGAACTCACAATACAAAATTACTGTAGCACTACTCCCTTGGGAGCTATTGGTTACGGGTTCCCCTGGGTTACCATTAGCAACAACATGACAGTTTGACATTTTCCCAAGTGTTTTAGCTCAGTCAGGAAACAGTCCAGTAGCTTTGGTTTTTGTGTTTTTATTTGGAAGTTGGATAGGAGAAGGGAATGAGTGGGATACTGTGTATCCTGAGGTAATCTGTACTGTACTGCAGAACAACTTCAGGGTCCTTCCTGACACCCCCTTTTCTCCTAATCTTCAGGGTCAACTACACGGCACCCCCTTTACTGTTAACTTCCTGTGTGAGCTAGCTCCTTGATCCCCTGACTTCTCTGGATTGGTCCCCTCTCATATGCTGACCCTTAAGCAGGCCCCTTGGTACTCATGATACTGTTTTTCCGAAAGACTTCTGCCAGCAGCTCCACTTTTTAGCTCTCTGGATCCTCTGCAGCCCAGCTCCACACCTGGTTCAATAGGCCAACCGCCTGAACCACCTTCCTCACACCGTCCACCTCCTCCTGGGACTTTGCTCCCGCCAAAAGATGCCCTGTCACATGCTCCCTCAGGATTTATTGCCAATCCCAGGATGCATTGGGAGAATGCCCACCCACTGAGACAGCCATAAACCCTGGTGTGCTACTGGTTAGGTTTCCTCCACTGTCCAACAAGCTCCCTCATTGGATACAGTGGGGAGACTCCCTTAGATCCAATAAATTACACCTGGAAACATGTGACAGGCAAAACTAACAGATCTGGCTTTCCTGATAAGCAGAAAGAGCCACTTAATGCGTTTTCCCAGCACCTACCTATGAGGGTGATACATCACATTAACTGCAGCACCAAAAATTTAGTATATGTCATGAAGTGCACTTTTTGTGCCAGCTACTACTTTTCCTTTATGCTCCCATTTAATGTGCCTTGCCCCCATGTAATGTGCCGTCCTGTAAGGTAATATACCCTGCCCCCTTGTAATGTTCCCTGCTGACCCCCATGTATTGTGCCCTGATGACCCCCATGTAATGTGCCTTGCTGACCCCCATGCAATGTTCCCTGCTGACCCCCATGTAGTGTGCCCTACTGCCCCTGTGTATTATGCCTGACCCCCTGTGCTCTGCCCTGCGGACCCCCTAAAACCTGCCCTGCTTCCCTCCTGTACAATGCTTATCACAATTTAAACCCAGAATTGAGCATCTGTGCAGAACAAAAGCAATTTTCACATTAAATGGATACATTTTAATATTGATTATATTATTTAATGCTATTTCTAAAAATAATTGCTTTTATATTAACAGTTTGTTGATCACACAAATGTTCTATGAGCTGTAGATGTGAACGTTATTCCAGGGGTTCTCCTGAGATCTCACATTTTTGGCCAAGGGTTCCTCCAAGGTAAAAATGTTGAGAAACCCAGTGTTAGACGAACTCATTGTTTTGGGTGTACACCTTGTCATATTCATTATAAATGGCGATATATGTTCGAGTCTTGAGGTTTTTTGACATTTTTAAACAAGGACATCATACATTTATCCTGTTACCTCCAGTAATACATGGAAATTCAAAGTAACTGCGCTGGTTTTTAAAAGCGAAGACAAAATGTGCTCTTAGCCATGCACATCAATCTCCATTTGTTTTCATCCTCTAACCTGTACTGTAGAAAGCATGGCAACCTTGGCACAGTCAATAGTCACGTTTTATTTGCTGCAGTTGTTATAAATGATTTTCTCCTGTTTTCAAGCGCTAAAGCTTTCAAGGAAATGTGCTCTGATGACACAGGACTGACTTGGTGATCTCAACTTTTAGCACTGGATTTGTGGTTTCCTCAGGAACCATTTTCCTCAAAGCGTGTGGTGGAAAAATGACTCTGTATCTTCTTTCTGGCATGGCAGCGACTCTCCCTGTGGCCTTGAACGTCTTAATGACGTATATAATAGTCAAAAATGGTAGATTCAGCTTTTTCAGATTTTTGTTGTTACCAATCGTTTAATTTGGAAAGAGGAATTAATTTTTCCTGCAATTCAGATTTTTTTACCTCTTTTCACACATTAAATGATTTTATGGAAGCAATACTGGACATAACCAATGACAACCCATGGCCAAAAGCTGGCTTTGAAAAGCTTCCAAAGGTCATATATATTTATGGAAGGTAATAATTTGACATGTACTGAAGAGGCTCACAGTGGAAAGGTTTCAGCAGCAAAGGCAGTGCTGTCGATCCAGAAAACAGTAAGCAGGACTAGGTGTGGCCGGGTGTTTATTGACAAGCTACAGGCTTGTGAATTAGCGTTGATAGTGTTGAAAACCATGCCACCTATCTGGATAGATTTCTCGGACTCAACTTCAAATGCTATCGCAAGTCTACTACAGATATCATCCTGTATTGGTTGTATCATGACTACTGGTATCATTTCTGAATAGTAACCTCTCTGAGCCCGGGCTGCGAAACCTAAATGTTTGGCTCATATTTTTTAGACCTTTAAGAAACCGGGATAACTTAATCTAGCTACTTTTACTCCTGGTTCAAAGCCAAACGATTTAGCATATCCAGGGTCAAACTGTTTGTAATATTTACACCGTTTGTTAAACTGCTGTAGGCTCCTAGCCACCGCATTTGTTTATTGCCTTAGGAGTTCATTCTTCACACAATACAATATAGCGATAGGTAATAATAACATTCGCATGAATAACAACTCATTAAGAATTGGCGGAGGTGGTTGGTCTTGCCCCCATCCGGACACAGATAGTTCCCAATTGGGGTGTTTGGATGTCACAGGGGCATCGCCGACATCTCCAGTGTGTCACAGAACCCATTGTGCTTTGTGTATTTATCGTTCTGTTTTGTTCCTCCTATATTGTTCACATTGACTATGTTGAGCCAGGCACCAATATAATTAGTACTATGCTGGCAGAAAATGGAAGATGTTTAATTTGGATGTTTGTATTCTATTTGAAATTCTTCAATAACAACATGGTAAAAGAAAATCATGCCACCTAGAACATTTTTTTCATGCCACTGTAATGCAAGCAGACACAGCCTACATGAGAATGGCAATTCTACTGTGAATTCAGAAGCAGTGTTTTATCTTAGTCCTCCATCAAAGTTTCACTTGCAGGGGGCTAAGAAAAAATAATGCATGCACATGTATTTATCATTAAGTGCTACAGCATATATTTTTTGATAGGAGGTCTTAGTTCTTCCTTAATTTTCTGACTTGACAGTAAATTAACTAACTTAAAATTATTCAAAAACACAATAACAGGATTATGAATTAACAGATCAAGCTCAAGAATGTTTTTTTTTTTTTGTAACTATCTAATACTCCTGTTAGGTAGTCAATTGCCGCATTATTAAATTAATATTATTGTTATTAGATTTAGATATTAGATTTAGATTAGATATACAAGATTTATATAGCACCATCAGTGTGAACAGTGCTTTACAAAATGGTGGGGGACAGAAGAGTATACAATACAAGGGGGGCCAAAGGGCCCTGCTCATTAGAGCTTACAATAAAAAAGGAAGGGTCAGGTAATACAAAAGGCAGTGGAAAGAAAACGTACACTTTATTAGGTAGAAGCAGTATAGGCCTCTTTGAACAGATGGGCTGCACCTGAAGGTGGACAGAGTAAAAGATAGTTGGACAGATTGGGGTAGAGAGTTCCAGCGAATGAGAGAGGCTCTCGATAAGTATTGGAGGAGAGTGTGGGAGGAGGTGGCAAGGTGGCCGGAGAGCAGGAGGTCATAGGAGGAGCAGAAGCCAATGAGGGATTGGAAGAGAGGGATAGCAGACACCAAACCACTGGTAAGGTCTATGAGTCTAGCATGAACATTCATGATGGACTGAATAGCTCAAGTAAGGCAGGACAACGAAAAGGGAGTTGCATCGTCCCTCCTGTCAGTGAGAGAACTCTCATTCTCCCCTAGGTGACCTGTTCACCTTGGGCTGTAAGATCATAAAATAATAATGTCCACCTTTCTATTTCATGCAACAATATTCTATTGCACCCCTTGTTTTCTCTTTTATTTCTATTTTTTTTACTGTACTTTCATTGCAGACTTTACATAGGATCTTCCTACTCCTGCTCTGGCTGGTAGTGGTTTCCACATGGGGCTGGGTGTGCCATTTTTTGGATTATTACATAAAACCCATCTGCTCCAACTTCTTCTTTTGGCCAAGGAGGAGCAGATGAGAGCTGGAAATTAATTCACACCCTAGTCATTTAAGGTTTACCCATAGGTGTATGCCTGTAAAAGATTGGACAGCAGAGCTAGTTTTTTGGGTTCAACTGCTGATCATCCAGTGCAACTATTCCTTGTTTAAAGCTGTGTGCAGTGACCGGATAATTTAATTGAATGGAAGTTTAAGAAATTTAGTAATGTAATCATTTTCAAAAGCCTCTTAAGGCAAAATATCCCATAATAACCAAGGGCTAAAATATTATATTAATTATAATTTTTTTGTCTCACTCAAATTTAGACATATCATTTTCAAATACATTTACTTATAAAAAGGAGCAATTTTATTATTTCTGTGTGCCATGGAATTACAGCCCATGTTGTATACTATTATTGTTTCCAAAAGTTGCTTAAGACAAAAAAAAAAACATTGAATTCTAGAATATATGAATAAACTAATTTAAACCCGCGCTACTGAATAAATATGTGACTAAATAAATATAGTGTAAAAAGGTGTATGCAGCTGCTGCAACACTAAGCAAACCTTAGATAAAACAATAAAAATCAAATTTATGCAGCGCTAGCATCAGTGGTAATACTCAAGTGAAAATAAATAATATTAAATATTCAATTCATCACACATAAAATATATGAATAGATTCTAAAAGTGATCAAAGCAAAGTGCTCAAGTGCTATAGATTATCATAAAAGTCCATATAAACAATTACTGCCACGTGAAATATATAAAAATAGTCCTTAATCGTGATCCAAAAATAAGGTGCTGAGGTGCCAAAATATATAAAGTGCTTCAAAGTGATAGGTGCCCCTCTTGGTTCCCCACTCACCAAATTGCCAATAAATAGAAGCCTTGAATAGTATTGCACAATAGCCCTTGTTGCCAGGATCTTTTAAGGAAATTTCTCCATATAACCTTCGATGTAAGTAAATGGGTCCGCTTCCGAAACAAAAAAGAACGTTATGGCATATACAGAAAGAACTCGTGTTTGCAGCCCTCGGCGTGCGTTCCACGAGCAGGAAGTTCCTGACCGGAAGTGACGTTCCGTCCTGTCTTCACCCGGAAATACGTCAACGCGTTTCGCCGTCAATCACAGCGTTTTCAAATATATGAAAAATACCATCCTTTGTTCTTATGGTGTCTTGATCATTGTGACACACAATTTGTGCATTTTTTTGCTTTAAGAACATTTTTTTTACATTCAGGGTGGGGACAATTGAAGCCCAGCTAAAAAGAAGCTTAATTTTATAATGGTTTTGCTGGGTGCAAGGCAGATCTTCTATGAGGGGTTCCTCCATACAAACAAACAAGGTGGATTGAGGAATTCCCCCTACCAAAATTGTACATTCTGACAGCGGCACCTGCTGCAGTCACAATATACTGATCAGTGGATGCAGCTAATTGGCTGTAGCTGTTGATCATCAGAACATTTTTCAGCATGTTCCTTACAGAAAGTCGATTAAACAATTGACTACTGGTAAGTAGGAGCCCACACACTGATCAAAACCCATGTTGTTTCTGCCGACTAGCTGCTAATTTCAATCAGTGTATAGCAAGCTTAAGGCAGCAATGGTGTTATTGGCTGGATCACCAGGTGCAAATAAAGGAAAAAAGCCTAAAAAAAAAAGGAAACCCGTCAACACATTTAAGGATTGGTAAGCTGCAATATACAGTATTACATTTTTGTTCTTGGGTTTAATATCGCTTTAACTTCAAGAAAAATGTGGGTCTTTTTGCAGACTAATTCTGCAATATAACCAGAGTGCCGTAAAACCTCACCAAGAAAAGATCAAAACCTGTTTTGACAGCTTGTCAGAGAGTGACCTGAGTGTGGTGTGCCTTTCTTGGATATGGAAACTTCAAAAGGTAGAGTGACTACTGAATTTGTCACTGTCACAAAGCAGTGCTTAGGACAATATACACCTAGCTATGTAGAGGGTGAGAAGAGTTTCATAAAAAAAAAAAAACCTTTTATAACTCTGCAGGGCTTCAGAAATCTGAACCCAGACATATTTAACACTAACTAATACCTGACCACCCAAGCCAAAGGTTAATCCAAATGTAACCTTTACCAACGGTCTGTCTGAGTAACAGTCACATGAAAGTAGCAAGACATTGCACTGTGGCTCTGGTGCTGAGTCAGGGTCTGTGAGGGAGTAGAAAGGGGGGTTATTACCAAGCATCAAACGATGTGGTTACTTCGATCCTCTCTGGATAACATTCTACCTCCCAAAGCAGGAAAGGGAAAGGAAGGAAGCCAAAGGCACAAAATCTCTCCTAATTTGCCACTTAATATGGCACTTATTTAGGACACACTTTGTGAGCTGTGAAAAACCTGTCTGATCCAACTTGGGAGCACAAAAAAAGGAAGCAGAGCACACGGCACATCAAAGAGCTCATTAACCGTAAGCAGCAAATCAAATGATGAAGATAGATCCTAATTCCAGGATATTTGTGTTTCAGTGTTGTAGACACATTTTTTATGTATTTGGCTTCCTTGGGTGCTTAAAGCCTCTGATTTTATGATTCATGATCATTTGAGACCTGTGAACTCTTCTCATGGTCAATCTTGGGTTCCCATCAAAGTTTTTTGATGTACATCAGATTTAATTTAGATTACTTCTAACAGCTCAAGTAAGCTAAGCAATCACCTTTTTCTTCGTCTTCCAAGGTGGAAAACAGTTTTCTGCAGTCCTGCCTAGTTAAAGTGGAACTTCACCCACTCATGTAAAAATTTAAAGTCAGCAGCTAGAAATACTGTAGCTGTTGACTTTTAAGTAGCAGATACTCACCAGCCCAAGAAATCCAATGCTCTTTTCCTGGTAGTTGATTCTTATTGAGTCTTCAGCACTGCCATCTTGGCTTAGGAAGCCAACTGTCACTTCCTGATGGCTCACAAGCGGCTCCCCAGTGCACATGTGCAAGATCGGGGGGCACAGAGAGACTGGTCTCATAACCTCCTGAGATGGGTGAGGTTATCCCAGAAGACTGTGGTTTGGGGGCAGCAGAGATGACAACATCCTAGTCTAGGCAAGGATTGCGGAAGTGGGAGCAGGTACCCTCAAAAGAGGTACTCCCTGAAAAAAGCTGCAATTTAGTTAGAGGCTGGGGAAGGAAGAGAGTGGGGGTAATTCTCGGTTGCAGGTGAAAGTCCAATTTAGGCTCATTGTTTCTCAAATTATGCTCATCAGTCTGCATAGAAACACAATTTCTTTACTGACATAAAGAAATATATCACACTGTATGTATAAAATACCATTGTTCCTGTTTTATTATTACTGCCAACTTGACTTTTCAATTAGTACCAATTTTCTTACAATTATTGAGAGATTCATGAACTTTGCTGCACAGCAAGACAGTAAAAGACAGGGGTAATGGGACAAATTAGTATTCCCTTATTCAAAATAACCCTTTATTTTTTCCTTTTTTACAAAATGTGAACTTTTCTGCTTCTAAGCAATTCATTTGGTGCAGAATCTGTGAACACCAATTGCTCAAATCTGTCCTGTGAGACCCAGTAATTCCTAATTTGGTGCCGCCATGTTACCTCCAGAAGCATTGATAAGATGAGGCCAGACAGTCTAAACATGTGACAGTCATGTATCGTTCCACTCTGCATACAGCAACAGCAAGGGGGGCTGGTTACACATGGGAATAGGGGAAAGCAGCTGCTGAACAAACCTGATATGAACAAATCACCAGGGCCAAATGGATTACACCCAAGAGACCTCAAAGAACTTAGTCAGGTCATAGCTAGACCGTTATTCCCAATCCTAAATGAGTGCTTATATACCAGAATGATATCAGCGGACTGGCGGAAAACTAACGTGCTACCAATATTCAAAAAAGGGATGAAATACAAGAAAACTACAGGCCAGTCAGCCTTGCATTATTATTTGTAAAAGTGAGCTGTAATCTGCATAGAGGACAGCCTGTGGATGTAGTGTAAGTAGATTTCACCAAAGTGTTTGACACAATACCCCATTAACACTTAATTTAAAAATTGAGGTCTGTTGGCCACCACAATAGTGAATGTACCTGTATAGAAAACTGGTTACAGGGGCGCACCCAAATGGTGGTGATAAATAGCATAGCTTCTGAATGGTCTGTAGTTGTAAGTGGGGTGCCCCAGGGCTCTGTCCTGGGACCTATTTAGTTTAACTTGTTCATAAACTATATAGAGGTTGATATAAATAGTTATATCTTGGTATTTGCAGATGATATGAAGCTAAGTGGAGTAATAGCTGTACAACATGATGTTGAAACTGTTCAAGAAGACCTCAACAAAATAGAGGGTTAGGCAACTACATGGCAAATGAGGTTTAATATTGATAAATGTAAAGTAATGCACTTGGGGGCTAAAAATATGAACATAAACTACACACTAGGTTGAGAACTCTTAGGGGTAATCAAGGATGGAAAAGGATCTGGGGGTCCAAGTTGATGAGACTCAGTAGAAGCATGCAATGCCAAGCTGCAGCAAGCAAGGCCAACAGATTAATAGAATGCATAAAAAGGGATTTGATCCAAGAGACTCAAGAGATAAGACTATAATTCTACCACTTTACAAAACTCTGGCCTGGCCACATCTTGCATATGCCATCCAGTTTTGGTCACCAGTCCTCAGGAAGGATGTGCTGGAACTGGAAAGAGCCCAGAGAAGGGCAACAAACCTAAAAAGGGATCTGGAGGACCTCAGTTATGAGGAAGGGCTACACACATTAAGCTCATTTTCCTAGAAGAAATACACTTTAGTAGAGATATGATCGCAATACATTCATATCAAAATGGTGCTTCTAGCATAGAGAGAAAATTTTTCAGTCTCAGGTTGCTTAAGAGGTAACGTGGTTACTCAGTGAAAGTTGGACGAGAAGCCGTTAACCCTAAACTGCGCAAGGGGCTCTTTACTGTTAGAATGGTAAAGATGTGGAACTCCCTTTTACAATTTGTGGCATTAAAGAAGTGTTAAAGATTTTTAAAAATAACTCTTAGATAGGTGTCCTATTGTAACCAATAAACAGAAATATGGGAAGTGCTAGAGACATAAATGCATACACACAAGTACACAGACAGGGTGAACTGGATGGACTGATGTCTTTATTCAGCCTTACCAACTACACTATATTGCCAAAAGTACTGGGATGCCTGCCTTTACATGCACATGAATTGTAATGGTCCGTAGGGTTCAATATTGAGTTGGCCCACCCTTTGCAGCTATAATAGCTTCAACTCTTCTGGGAAGGCTGTCCACAAGGTTTAGGAGTGTGTCTATAGGAATGTTTGACCGTTCTTACAGAAACACATTTGTGAGGTCAGGCACTGATGTGGACAAGAAGGTCTGGCTTGCAGTCTGCGCTCAAATTCATCCCAAAGGTTTTCTATCGCGTTAAGGTCAGGACTGTGTGCAGGCCAGTCAAGTTCCTCCACCCCAAACTTTCTCATCTATGTCTTTATGTCCTTGTTTGTGCACTTATGTGCAGTCATGTTGGAACAGGAAGTGGCCATCCCCAAACTGTTCCCACAAAGTTGTGAGCATAAAATTGTTCAAAATGTCTTGCTATGCTGACGCCTTAGGAGTTCCCTTCGCGGAAACTAAGGGGCCAAGCTCAACCACTGAAAACAACCCCAAACCATAATCCCCCCTCCACCAGATGATTTGGACCAGTGCACAAAGCAAGGTCCATAAAGACATGGATAAGCGAATTTGGGGTAGAGGAACTTGACTGGCCTGCAAAGAGACCTGACCTCAGGCCAATAGAGCACCTTTGGGTTGAATTATTATTATTATACAGGATTTATATAGCGCCAACAGTTTGCGCAGAGCTTTACAATATGAGGCAGTGGCGGCCGGTCTATTGAGGGTGCAGGGGCGCCGCCCCCCATCCATGTGTCCGGCCCCCTAATCTGCATGCAGGGGCGCCAGACGCATGGAGCTTAATGTTTTTTTTTTTAAATCACCTGATTAGAGCCAGAGGCTCTAATAGGGTGATGCAAAGGGTGGAGCCGGGGCCCACCCATTGTGTGACAATAGCGAATGAAAATTCGCTATTGACACACCGATCCTCCTCCTGACCAATCAGGAAGTGCGTCCGATATGCGCTTCCTGATTGGCCGCAAGGCAAACCCCATGCCATTGGCCGAGGAGGAGGCGGAAGCGGGAGGACTGGAGGAGACGCGCCGCCGGGACTGATGAGAAGCCGACGCCGGGACACTGATGAGGAGCCGCCCACCGCCACTGCTGCTCCAGGTAAGTAAGGGGGCATGCACGCTGATCTGTGCATTAGGGGAATGTATGCTGGTCACTGCATTGGGGGCACGCACGCTGATCTCTGCATTGGGGGCATGTATGCTGGTCACTGCATTGAAGGGGGCACACACGCTGATCTCTGCATTGGGGGCATGTATGCTGGTCACTGCATTGAGGGCACGCATGCTGATCTCTGCATTAGGGGCATGTATGCTGGTCACTGCATTGGGGGCACGCACGCTGATCTCTGCATTGGGGGCATGTATGCTGGTCACTGCATTGAAGGGGGCAGGCATGCTGATCTCTGCATTGGGGGCATGTATGCTGGTCACTGCATTGGGGGCATGCACGCTGATCTCTGCATTGGGGGAATGTATGCTGGTCACTGCATTGAAGGGGGCACGCACGCTGATCTCTGCTTTGGGGGCATGTATGCTGGTCACTGCATTGGGGGCATGTACGCTGATCTCTGCATTGGGGGCATGTATGCTGGTCACTGCATTGAAGGGGGCACGCACGCTGATCTCTGCATTGGGGGCATGTATGCTGGTCACTGCATTGGGGCACGCACGCTGATCTCTGCATTGGGGGCATGTATGCCGGTCACTGCATTTAAGGGGGCACGCACGCTGATCTCTGCATTGGGGGCATGTACGCTGGTCACTGCATTGAAGGGGGCATCTATGCTGGTCACTGCATTGGGGGCATGTACGCTGGTCACTGCATTGAAAGGGGGCATGTATGCTGGTCACTGCATTGAAGGGGGCATGTACGCTGGTCACTGCATTTAAAGGGGGCATGTATGCTGGTCACTGCATTGAAAGGGGGCATGTACGCTGGTCACTGCATTGAAAGGGGGCATGCTGGTCACTGTGCATTGAAAGGGGGCACACTGGTCACTGTGCATTGAAAGGGGGCACGCTGGTCACTGTGCATTGAAAGGGGGCATGTATGCTGGTCACTGCATTGAAAGGGGGCATGTATGCTGGTCACTGCATTGATGGGGGCATGTACGCTGGTCACTGCATTGAAAGAGGGCATGTATGTTGGTCACTGCATTGAAAGAGGGCATGTACGCTGGTCACTGCATTGAAAGGGGGCATGTACGCTGGTCACTGCATTGATGGGGGCATGTACGCTGGTCACTGCATTGAAAGGGGGCATGTATGTTGGTCACTGCATTGAAAGAGGGCATGTATGCTGGTCACTGCATTGAAAGGGGGCATGTACGCTGGTCACTGCATTGAAAGGGGGCATGCTGGTCACTGTGCATTGAAAGGGGGCACACTGGTCACTGTGCATTGAAAGGGGGCACGCTGGTCACTGTGCATTGAAAGGGGGCATGTATGCTGGTCACTGCATTGAAAGGGGGCATGTACGCTGATCACTGCATTGAAAGGGGGCATGTATGTTGGTCACTGCATTGAAAGAGGGCATGTACGCTGGTCACTGCATTGAAAGGGGGCATGCTGGTCACTGTGCATTGAAAGGGGGCACACTGGTCACTGTGCATTGAAAGGGGGCACGCTGGTCACTGTGCATTGAAAGGGGGCACGCTGGTCACTGTGCATTGAAAGGGGGCATGCTGGTCACTGTGCATTGAAAGGGGGCACGCTGGTCACTGTGCATTGAAAGGGGGCACGCTGGTCACTCTGCATTGAAAGGGGGCACGCTGGTCTCTCTGCATTGAAAGGGGGCACACTATACCTTATTTACTGAAGGCCCCTTTCTCACTTTTGCGACCTCAAAGTCACGCAATTTTTTACAGCGTTTTTTGCAGCAAGGCAATGCCTATTACATTTTTCTGTTTGCGCCCCCCCCCCCCCCCCAAAAAAAGCACCAGCCGCCACTGATATGAGGAAAGACAATACAGTTACAATACAATTCAATACACTAGGAAATAGAGGGCCCTGCTCATTAGAGCTTACAATCTAGAAGGGAGGGTCAAGTGGAACAAATGGCAATAACTGTGGGGGATGAGCTGATGGAGAAAGTGGAAGTATAGTTGTTAGGTGTGGGTAGGATAGGCTTCTCTGAAGAAGAGGGTTTTCAGGGATTGTCTAAAAGCTAATAGAGTAGGGGATAATCGGACAGATTGGGGTACGGAGTTGCATTGGATTGGAGAGGCTCTGGAAAAGTCCTGGAGGCGATTATGGGACGAGGTGACGAGGGAGCTAGAGAGCAGGGGGTTTTAAGAGTAACGAAGAGAGCGATTAGGTTGGTATTTTGACACTAGGCTAGATGGGTTAAGTGGAGACTGCAAGCCAGGCCTTCTCGTCCACATCAGTGCCTGACCTCACAAATGCGCTTCTGGAAGAATAGTCCATAGACATACTCCTAAACCTTGTGGACAGCTCCCCAGAAGAGTTGAAGCTGTTATAGCTGCAAAGGGTGGGCCAACTCAATATTGAACCCCACAGACTAAGACTGGGATGCCATTAAAGTTCATGTGCGTATAAAGGCGGGGGTCCCAAAACTTTTGGCAATATTGTGTATGTAACGATGCATCTATGTCACTATATTGTATGCAAAAAGTAAATCTGTTTTTCAAAAGTGCTGTTCAGTCTGCTTAGGCTGCACTAGTTATGGAAAGAAGGTGTGTGCTTGAAACAACTGATGTAGCATATGAAGAATATTCCACTTTGATGAATATTCCACTATGTCTTCATGTTTGTGGAATGGAAAAGTACACTTTAGGAAACAGATAGCTAGATAGGTACCTTTCCTTAGAAAAAGATTGTAGCTGCCACCTGCTGACTTTTTGTTTGCTGATCCAAATGGCTCCAAGATATGCAAATGAGTACTCTGTTTTTTCTAAGATTACCAATGGCAGCCTATGTACTTCTATCATGACAAGGAATTAATCTATACTATAAGTATAGTTATATATATATATCCACATGACTGGGTATTCAAAATAAAAATAGTTTAAACTTTTGAGTGAAAAGTCTTGACTCCTTTAGCAGTTTAGTCTTACTGCTTCAGAACCTTTGGTACTCTCATAACGACCTTAGATTGTAAGCTCCTTGAGGGCAGGGACTGATGTGAATGTACAATATGTTAGGTGTTGCATAAATTGATGGCACTATATACACTGCTCAAAAAAATTAAAGGAATACTTTAAAAACACATCAGATCTGAATGGGGAAAAATCCCATTCTGGATATCTATACTGATATGGACTGGGTAATGTGTTAGGAAGGAAAGGATGCCACGTCGTTTGATGGAAATGAAAATTATCAACCTACAGAGGGCTGAATTCAAAGACACCCCGAAAATCAAAGTGAAAAAATGATGCAGCAGGCTAGTCCATTTCGCTGAAATGTCATTGCTGCGAATCAGAATGGTACTCTACACAATGGTAGTTTGCATGCCCCCATGTGCTTGTATGCATGCCTGACAACATCAGGGTATGCTCCTAAAGAGACGACAGATGGTATCCTGGGGTATTTCCTCCCAGGGCATCACTGAGCTCCTGAACAGACTGAGGTGCAACCTGGCGGTGTCAAATTGACTGAAACATAATGTCCCAGAGGTGTTCTATTGGATTTAGGTCAGGTGAGTGGGGTGGGGGGCATTTATGGGTATCAATTCCTTCATCCTCCAGGAACAGCCTGTATGGTTACATTTAATGAAGGTTTAACATTAACCTTCTTAGCGGTATTCCCGAGCGTGGCTCGGGGTTACATAGTAACATAGTTACATAGTTAGTGAGGTTGAAAAAAGACATCAGTCCATCCAGTTCAACCTATGATGTGTGTGTGTGTTTGCTAGGGGTTAAATTTCAGAGCCAAAAGCGGTAACCCTGAGCCACACTCGGGGTACCGCCAGAAGCATCGCTGGATCCTGTAAAAGAGGTTACTTACCTTGTCACCGGGATCCAGCGATGTATGCGAGCGGCATGCGGCGGCGGATCTTTCTCCCGATCCTCTCCGTGCCCCGGCTTCCGTCTCCTGCGACGTGAGGTTCGCAGGGGGGTGGAACCGGTGGCAAATTCAAATGTAAAACACACCAAACACACTGATACCATTCAAAATAAAATAAATTCACATTACATTGCTCCCCAGTGCCCTTTCCTGCAGTTTTACTGTACTTTTTATGTGTATATGTATATATATATATATATACATAGTTTAACTTAGTTTTTTTATTATAATTTATGATTTTGTGTTTCAAACTTTATCATACCCAAAATGTTATAAAGAAGAACGCACAGTAAAAAAAAAAAAAATATATAAATAGTTGGTTTGGGCTGCTCATTCTCAAGAATTTCATGCAAAATAATGGTACCGCTTTCAGCACCTAAAATCCGAAAGAATCAAACCGCCAGGGAGGTTAAGCAACTCACATGGATGTTGAATAAAAGGTGGCTTTTGGTTAAATGTGACCATATTATAAAGAAAGGTTGAGAATTGTGGAAAAACAAAAGACAAAAATGTAGTTCTTTTTTTAAGAAACTAATATTAGTTTGTTGGCATTGGCAATTGGCAGAGACTCGCTGTAAAGATCTCCTCAGCATCCAGGCTCAGTACATAGAATCCCTGCTGCCCCTGCCATAGAGGTGTCAGGTGTAAACATCACATGCTGCTGTAAGCAGCTGAGCCTAGTGAGTCTTTACATTACAAATGTATTGCTTTAATGCTTAAGAAACCTCTTACATTTTAAGTGTATGTATTGGTAGTGTGTTTGTGTGGGAGGACTAACAGTAGTTTATTCATTCAGTGCACAATAAAATATGTGCTTAAAGCGGAACTAAACTCTCTCAATCATCATTAACTATTTTAATCCTTATGCTGCCAACATTAGTAAATAGATAGGAAGGTATATAATATTTTCTTGTTTTAACCTTTTTTTTTTTTTTAATTTCTTCAGTTTCTTCCTAAATTCTGGCCTAGGCCTAGGCCTAGGTCCTACATCCTGGGTGTCTTTATGAGCATTTTCTTCTTTCATCTAGAGGAGGTGAATAGGGTTTTTTTCAGCTAAGCACACCCTCCTGTCTGCATACCTAGGCAAAGGGCAGATGGATTCCAGGAAGTACTGTAAATAGTACATCATGTCCGTAATAAAGATGTCCACAGCTAGAAAGGCTTACAACCAGGGGGCTGAAGTTAGAGAAGATACACTACAGAGGTCTAATGAGCAAAATGCTGTCCCGAGGAAGCTAGATTGTCATTGCTAAGAATTACTGTACTTGTGTCACTTGCTAAATCAACCAACCAGCCAGGAAATGGTTGACATGGCAAAGGTGACGGATAATCTGGTAGTGAAAGGGTGTTACCCTTGGTCCCTTCACTAGAAGCTGGCTCCTTACATACTGGGACCGAATTCACAGCGCGAAGTACCTAGAGTCCCATTCTGGAGTCACACTAGAGAGAAATGAAGAGGGGCCTCGGAAGGAGAACAAGCATAGAGTTATAAAGCTATGGAGAAATATATTTCCTGTGCCCAATAGCAACATCCAGAACATTGTCACTGGTAGTGAGGTGACAGGACTACTGAGTTGGTGGAGACTGGTACATGCTACACATTGCTCAGAAATGCTGCACACCAGGAGGAAGTGTTCTCTAACTGAAGTGGGGTCTGAAGTGCTTAGTATTAACGGCATAAGAAGTACGTCCATGGATTACAAGGAGTTAAATGTGCAAGAGCTGCCTGCTTCTAAGTTTGAAGTATTGCCTTAATGTTGACTTTTACATGACATCGACTCTCTGTCTAGGTTAGGTATTGACGAGGGCAGTTTCCCAGCTAGGGCGCCTTAAGCTGCACCCACAACAGGGCAGGTGAAACCAAAAATTCAGTAATCCCTTCCTACATGCCGCTGCTAGCTGACACTTCTAGGTGTGTTGCATATTTGGTACTGACCCCCCTCTTGCTATGTTACTGTGCCCAATAGTAATGTAGTGGCCCAGCAGGAGGAACCACATCACTCAACAGAAAGATATCACTCACTGTCTGCTGGAAAGGTAAAGCCTTGTACACACGTAACGATTATCAGCCGACCGATCGACCGTCTTTTGTCCAGTGTTGTTGTGTTGGTTGAAATGTGCTCTAGACTGCACACAAATTTTCAACAAAAACCAACTTCAGAAGTGATGTCATGTTCTGGTTTACTTTCCGTGTTGGTTTTCTTCTCTGAGCATGCCCAGTCTTGCTCGCCAGATTTTTGTCTGCCGAAATCTGTACTGACTGACGAACAATCGGCCGTTCTGTTGACGGCCAACAAAAATTTTATAGCATGCACACCAGATTTTGTTCGGCAGAAAAGTCGGAGTCGGTTGTCGGAAGCATCATACTAACAAGCCGAAAATCGGCCAATCGGGCGTTGGCCGAAAATTCACGGCCAACAATTGTTGCGTGTGTACGAGGAATAAGTATTAAATCTTTTCTTTTATAAGACAACTGTCTTTTAGTTTTTTTTTTATACCAAAGCAACAGAATCATTTTAGAGGCTGGCCCCATATTTATGTACTTTTTACAGAAACTTATAAACCGTGTTCATTTTGCTCCATTATGCTGGTGTAGGAGTTCTTCTTTCACAGTCTATAAAAAAGTAAGAAAAAGTGATGTGCCATGAATGTTCAGATTTTCAAAATAAAAAAAAAAAAAAAAAAGGAATATTATAATTGGGTAATAACTATATGTGTACAATTGCCCACTCGCTGAAAAAATAAACAGTGGGGCATATACTGCTGTTGAAATGTTCAGATTTTCCTTGTTGTCATGAGGAAATAATCGAATGCCATATCTATGACAACATTTTAACCACTTTCAGACCAGAGGATTTGGCTGCTCAATGACCAGGCCCGATTTTGCAATTCGGCACTGCGTGATTTTAATGGACAATTGCGCGGTTGTGCGATGCTGTACCCAAACCAAATTGACGTCCTTTTTTTTCCCACAAATAGAGCTTTCTTTTGGTGGTATTTGATCACCTCTGCGATTTTTATTTTTTTGCGCTATAAACAAAAAAAGAGCGACAATTTTGAAAAAAAAAAACAATATTTTTCACATTCTTTTATATGCAATTCTCAAAAAAAAATGTAAAAATCTAAATTTTTTAACATCTTAGGCCAATTTGTTTTCTGCTACATATTTTTGGTAAAAAAAATTGCAATAAGCGTATTTTGATTGGTATGCGCAAAAGTTATTGCGTTTACTAACTACGGGAAAGATTTATGTCATTTTTATTGTTTTTTTTTATACTAGTAATGGCAGCAATTTTTTGCGGGACTGCGACATTGCGGCGGACAGATTGGACCCCTAACTGACATTTTTGACACTTTTGGGGGTACCAGTGACATTACTACAGTAATCAGTGCTAAAAATATGCACTGTTACTGTAAAAATTACACTGGCAGGGAAGGGGTTAACAGTATTGGTGATCAAGGGGTTAAATGTGACCCTAGGGGCGTGATTCTAAATGTGGGTGGCGTGGCTTGTGAAGTCATCACAGAGACATGTGATCCTATATGGCAGGATCACATGACATCTGTGATTACTTAAGGGAGAAGTACGGTCAGCTGTGTTTACATCAGCCGTCCATCCTTCTCTGTCAGCGGCAGGAGATTGCGAGTGGCCGGCGGCCATCGGAGCCACCTGTCACACACACTAGCTCCCCCTAGCTCCTCCCAGGCGAGCGCCGTACATGTACGGGACTTTGCCTGGGAGAGCCGGCCTGCCGCAGTACATCTGCGGTGGCTGGGGCTAAAGTGGTTAATACAATTGTGATCATTCCCATTAAAGCACAATATAGACACTTCTAAAGCATACCCATAAGACATAAAACATAAAAAATAAGACATAAAAATTTGGAAAAATGTATGCAGTTTGAAAAGGTTTACTAGTTCACTGACTTGCTATGCTGCAAATGTGAATTTACCTTGGATAATTATATTAACAATAATTTTTTTTAAAAATAGCGCTATCATTAGAATTAGGGTGGTTCAGTGAATCAGTACACCCAAATTAATCCAAAAAAAAATTACTGTATTTAAGGATTTTCTGTGCCCAGACTAGCTATCAGGTGATCTCCGGCAATTTTTACAATAAGATGCTTGCTTTTGCCAAACTAAGATTACATGTACTTTTTTCCTTGTGTGTCCAGTAAGTAAAATTAGAAGGCAACCATTTTGTTCCACATCATCAGGGAGTTTTAGCCTTTGCAGCTGCTCTTCACAACTTTCCACCACACTCTTTCCCAGGAATTCCATATCCCAGCCTGTGCTTCTCATCCTATGCATGCCTAGGTCTTCAACCTGCAACCCCATCCACCATTTATGCATGCCTGCTAGGACTATCTGAGAACCACTGAGGAATTTTTAGAACAGTGTTAATACCATACTTTGAGCAGGCAGAGGAATGGAATTTAAACTATTTGGAGCCTTTGCAATAAAACTGGCTTGAGCACCTGTGCCAGTATCACCAGATTTATTTATTTTTTATTTTTTGGCTCATGGCAGTTTCATGGTTGGCTTATGGTTGACTTATGGCAGTCACATGATTGGCTCATGGCAGTCAAAGGATGTAGCAACTGAAGAAGGAGTAAGCTGGAAGTGTTGCCACTGATTTGCCTTGGCCAGGTGTAGCTTCCACTGAGCTCTGTAATAGAGCTTTTTGCAGTTGCATAGGCACATTTTGCCTTGGAGATAACACTGGCCTATGTCTGTGTGCCAGTGTGGTTAGGGGGTAAAGGATGAGGTGGTAGACCACACGTGGGTTCCGCAGAGTGGTGAATATGACTGTGGGAAATATGCTCTGAGGGAAAGGCAGAAGTGCTACAACATACTGGAAAAGGGAGAATGTCATTGTGGGACAGGGGCACAGAGGACAGCGGAGAGAAACAATCAAAATCTTGTGACACTGGCTCCTATTTGAGTAGTCTGCATCTGAGAAGGGAGGGAGTTTGGTATTAGATGGGTCCAGTGGGGAGGGACAAAATGGTTAAGGAAACTATTAGAAATGGCTGGTGTCAAACACAAAGAAGAGCAGTAATGTTACCCTCATAGTCATGTAACAGTGTTTGGATGTAGTGTTTGGCTGCTAGACTGGAGCATTGTCATACATGAAGAGTCCACATGTTCCCACATACTTCAAATAACTGGGTATTTTCACTACTGAAGTAGTGGAAATAGTGTGGGAGTCACTGAAATGTCTCTCTAAGTCACAGTGGCCAGGCCTGGCCACAGGCAATAGTCACAGGCAGTACCTGAACATGATGGCCAGTGATGACGTGGAATCTAGGACTGATACTCAGAAGCAAGGACCCCCTGGACTACCCGATCTCTAGAATGTACCACTGGCTGGAGCTGGCCCAATATGTTCTTGAGATGTTTGCCTGCCCTGTTGAAAGTGCCATATCAGAGAGGGCCATCAGGGCAGGGGGCAGATTTTATTTATCATTAACAATTTTTATTGAAATTTTTTTAGAAAAGGGAAAAGATACATGCACTATACAAATAACAAATATATTGCATGTGTAGCACACAAAAACAATTCAATTGACATTGTCAAAGTAGATGAAGCGACACCTACAATAGTGTGGGCCACGTAGAGCAGATAGTCATGACTCAAAATTAGCAGTGTGTCAGCATTCAAATAACTAAAGAAGGCTCAAAACTATACCAGTATTAGAGCCTAAAGACTGAAGTGCAAGATATCCCAAAAATGTAAGATAAGACAGAGAGAACTAGAAAAAAACAGCTAGGAAGAAAAGAGAAAGGAGGGGAAAAAGTGGAGAAAGGAAGGACTGCCGCAGCATCTCGAATCCCCAGTGGGGACCAAGCAACCAGAGTGAGGGTAAGCTCAAAGGGAACTGTTCAGGGAGGGTTTTTTTTTTTTTTTTTGAGGTGCCATAACTCTCAAACTAAATGGAGAGCCTTATAGCCATAGTCATTTTTTCCATTAATTCTATATCTATGAATCTATCAAGCAAAGCAGCTGAGGATGGGGGAGTTGGTTTTATTTTACAGTTACGTGATATAAGGCATTATGCAGCTTTGAGTAGATGGCGTAACAGCATTTTATGGGGTTTAGCAAGGTTCAAAACGGACAGGCCCAACAGAAATAAAGTAGGCTAGGTACCTCAAAGAGTTGGTTTGGGGGCAGTTTTTTAACTGAGAAGGGCATCCCCCAGACAGCATGCCCTAGCTCATTTTAACTTTCAATGGTTTTTATTAAAGGTTTCAGAGACAAACAAAGAACAACAATAAAAGTGCAATGGTAAGATACAGTAATGGGCATCCACAATTAAGAGAGCAAAACTCCAAATAAACATCAGGAAGTCCATACATTAGTTCCAGGAAGAAAAGTTTCAAAAACAGAGGTAGAACTATGAGTAATTCCCCCTTCTCAAAATGGGGGTAGGGTAGTGTGACATGGAGTGAGGACCTGCAGATCTCCAAGTGAGGAGAGGTGAGGGCGATATTGGAGGGTTAATAAGTCCCCTAGGGACCTCGCCCGACTGGGAACCAGGGCCAGACACCGAGCCCCCAAAGGGTGGCGAAACATCCGGGTCCAGGCAAGGCTCCCAGTAGAGATGTCCCAGAGGAACCAGCATCAAAGGAGGAGTACAGGAAGTAAGAAAGGAAGAGATAAGAAAGAAGAGAGTGAAGAGCATGAGCATGAAAGGCGTCAACTGGGAAGTTAAGTCCCAATTAATAAAGGCAGATTAGTCCCTAGCTCATTTTAATAAAATTAATGAGGCATGATTACAAAGGACTACCAAACACCCGCTGTAGAAAACACAGATTGAATTACCAGTACATTTGTCTTGTTCAATTTTAAAGAAAAGTCCAAAGACTTTTTATTGAGGTTCTTGCTCCTGCTGCTACATTGCCGCTTCCTGGCACGTCTCTTTCTCTTTCCTTTGCCAAAAAACAATGAAACCCATAAAATCCAAAAAAGTCTGAAACTAATTTTTTGTAAGACACGTTGTTGTACCTTCTTTCTCCAAATTTAGTCCTGTTTCCCTGCTGCCAAACTGTCCTCATGCTTTACAATTTTAAACACCTGTATGTGAGTCAATGCTATCATTTTTGTGTAGGAAAGCATCTCTCTTATGTCCCAATATTTGAGCACATTCTAGTTGCTGATGGAGCTGTCCTGCCACTGTACACCATTTTACACACCAGTATCTGAGAGGCTACACTCTTGTTCTAGCTGCAGTGAACTGTCCTGTTGATCTCTGCACAATTGTTACATACCTGTATCCGAGAGTGAACAATTTAATTTTTAGTAGCAAAACATCTGGCTTTTATCCCATATTTGGGCCTGTTCTAGGCAATAATAAACTGTCCTGCAGTTGTACAAAGTTTTGCATAAAAATATATGAGAATTGATGCTCTGTTTTTTAGTAGGAAATCACCTGCCTTGTGTTATATTTTCTCTGTTCTAGCTGCTGATGAACTGCTGCCAATTCTCTTATATACAACAGCTGTCTCTGTATTGGGCCTCTTTTCACTGGTGCCATACTGTCCTGCCACTAGTTAGTTATTATACACTTGTATCCAAGTAACTACACTCTAAACTTTTTGTAAAAAAACAACTATCTTTTGCCCCAATATTCAGGCCTGTTCTAGCTGTTCAACTGCTGTCCACTGTACAATTTTTTTACATCCTGTAAATTTGTAGTGGAAAAACATCTGCGTTATGTCTCCATGTTTGGGCCTGTTCTAACTACCAATGAACTGTCCTGGATTGTACAATATTTTACATACAACTATCTTACCTGCCTGTGCCTTGTGTCTCTGTATTGGGGCCTGCTTTCGCTGATGCAAAACCATTCTGCTGTGAGCTGACACTCTAATTTTATGTTGTAAAAAAACCTGCCTATGACTTGCGTCTTTGTTTTTGAGCCCTGTTCTAGCTGATACAAAACTGTCTAACATTTTTTTAAAACTTGGGGATATGGGAATGCAGATGTGTGGAAATTTTGGGTGTTGGGGGGGGGGGGGGGTTTGTGGTCTCTGTTTTTACTTTTTAAATTATGAAGCGAAAAAGAGGGGCCCACAGGGAATTGATTTGCATGTCTCTACCCACATTCCTAAGTTAATAGACTCATTATTTTTTAATTTGTGATGGAACTAAGACATGTGGTTAAAGAGGAATTAAATCACCACAAAAAAAAATAATAAAATGGGCTCCAGGAGTCCTTTTAGCCAGAATGTACTAGTCCGCACAATATATTAGCACATTAATAAAACAAATAAAAATTCCCAGCTCATTTACCAGCCAGTCTGCAGGAAACTGAATTGACCTGGCTGATAAGTGAGCTGGGAATTTTTATGTTATTTTTCTTTTTTTTACATGTGTCATCCTTCCATGTTTTCCTTGCTGCAAAGGCCAGTTATAGGTTGGGATGGTTGCCATTTGTTTGTTCTGTTGGTGAATTGGTGAGGGGACGCATTGGACACCTTCGCTGTCATTGTGCTTTTGCTGGGTGTCCCTATATCTCTCAAAATTTTAGCGTTAGGACTACAGTACACTGGGGTGTCATGATGTGGCCACTGCAGCTTATGCATGTATTTGCAAATGTGTGCAAACGAAACCCCTTGTTTTTAATGAGAACTGTTAGACAGGATAATTCAGTTTGTTCCTGGCTGGCTGGTAAGTGAGCTGGGAATTGTTTTTTGTTTTTTGACATGCGTTGCCTTTTCAGGTGCTCCTTGCTGCAAAGGGAAGTTATGGGTTGGGGTAGTTGTCATTTGTTTGAACAACATATTAGCACATCATGGCAGACTTAATTGGAAAACTGTCCCTTACAGTGCGGCAATGTTAGCGCTTCCATCGGTCACAGGAGCTACAATCTTCTCCTGGTCTTCCTTCCAGGTTCTGACACTTCAATTGATTGGACTTGATTTCTTCACTTCTTTGCTCACAGAATGCACACGGAGCTGCGCATGTGTGGCTCAATGTACATAAGGGATGACAGGCAGGGAAAAGGGTTTCAGACAGAACAGATAAGAATGGTCTCTTCTGCCATAAAAATCCTAGCCATCAGTGGGGTTTTTTTTAGGTTTAATTCCACTTTAAAGTCTTCTGGTTTAAGAATGCTCTACTGTGCTTGGCCTGCAAAAAAGAAGAAAGAGGAAAGTTCTGTTTCTGAGAGTTCTGAAGAACAAACTAGCCATTACTCCCCATTCAGTTCCATTGAGCAGCATAGCCTCCACATTGACATTTAGTTTCATCCTTATTAGTTGTCGGTGCTGAAGCTAATAACCAAATCTATGGCATGATAATATGTATATGTACTCGTAGTTTTACGCTGAGTTTCGTTCATTTCTAAGATTCGATATTTGGATCTTTTCAGCTTGCAGTTAACAAAAAGTACTAAAGGTATTGCATAGTGACAACATTGGAGGCCCAGGAATAGATCATTCCAGTGGGCAGTAACCAAGGCAGAGTGTTCTTTCTACCTTCCCGTAGTATTTGAAAAACCACTCAGAGTTTAATACTTGTGTGGTCCATGCCACAACTGTGTGGCATGTTCACCCATGGTGATTGTTGTGACCACAAACATGGAACTCCCTAGCCACATGCAGAGATGCTGAATGGAGAGCACATGATATGTGTTCTGAGTCCCAGCCACACCATATACACATTTTGTTCATAGTTCACTTTAAAGGAAAACTATCATGAGCTAAACACAGAGGTTACCACTGCTGTCCTCCTGAAAATGCTAGTTTCATGGCTATGATGCTGACCTTTGGGCTTTAATATACTTTAGGTCATTGACCTGAAATAATTATGCAGATAAGGACTAAGTTCTGACATCCTCTAATTCTTCTAACATACAAATTTTTTGCAGACCTGTAACTGAGTAATGAAATAAAAGAATTGGTATAACAGACAGGTATTTCTTTTAAATTACACAAGGTATCTTTTTAGTCAATATTTAAAGCAACTCTGTTTTATTAAAATTCAATTCATTTTTATTTTTTTATTTTTTTTATTTCCCAAATGCAAAAATTCCATACAAAACAACACAATTATTTACATGAATACATACTTCAGAATTTCACTCCCCCCACCATATTTCACAATTTAAATTAATATAGTACAGGCACAGACTTTTTATATATTCTCAAATTCGTGTATCAGCTCTAGGGGTCCTAGGGTTTCAACTTATATTTTCCATATCTTCTCAAATCTAATTTCATTACCCCTTCTTCTGTAAGTTATTTTTTCCCTTACTATTCATGGATTGACCATTTTCAGACAATCCATTACGAGGGTGGTCTAGGCTTTATCCACTTCAAAGTAATCCCCTTCCTAGTCTGGTATAAACATTTTAGAACTGCGATTCATTTGGACGCTGATCTCACATTTTGCTCCATATATTCCAATATTCAAAGTATTGGGTCCATTCGTAGATCTAATTTAAATACTAAGTTTATTTTGCTCAGTACTCCTTCCCAATATCTGTATAACTTGGGGCACCTCCAGAGCATATGGCTCAAATCCCCAACTGCAGCCCTACACCTAGGGCAAAATGCATCTGGACGTCTCCCAAATTGAGATAATCTTTTTGGTGTATAGTATGCTCTATGAATAATATAAAATTGTGTGAGTTTCTGGGCTGCTGATGAGGACAACAGATCTATTGAGGTTACCATATCATTCCACTGGACATCTATTAATTCTCCCACATCCTCTTGCCATTTTTCCCTGCTAGAGAGCTGGGAGTCCTTTTCCAGTACTTTTAAATGTATATCTTTATACAACTTCGAGGTCATCCTTTTTAAAGAAGTGGTATCGACCAGCATTTTCAACAAGGGGGCTTTACTCCATTCTAACCTCCTTTCTTTAAATTGTATTGTCAATGTGTGTCTTCCCTGTAAGTACTGGTAAAAATTCTTATTTGAAAGCCCAAATTCCTCTCTTAGCTCCTAAAATGTCTTTAGTTCTTCAGCCACATTTAATTGCGATAGTCTACCCCCCTCTGTTTCCAGTTATTAAAATTCTCCTGCCCCTCAAACTCCAATAGGTTTTTATTTTCCCAGGTAGGTGCATATTCTGTATATCCTGATTATTTAAATTAGCCGTACTGTATTTCAAGTCTTCAACACCAGTTTTACTGAAGGGCACTGAGTCTCTTTTCCCAGTGAGTTTGCGTCTAATGCTCCAATCAAAGATGTATGTGGGGTACAGGACAGCAATGCTCGTGAACTAAAAATATTAGTATCATTGTCTACCCCCCCCCCCCCCCCCATCTATTGAAGCTGAGTCTCCAAAAAGTAGCTCCAAGGGTGCGGTACCGCCATACCTCCACCCCCCTTCCCCCCTATCTCTTAGCAGCTGCAGCACTCTCAACCAAATTCTAGGTTGTCCCTTCTTCCGTATCAAGTTCCTAAAGAGACCCTCTAGTTTCCCAAACCACACGTGGGGATCCATATTGGTGAATTATGTAGTATATATAAAAATTGAGGTAACCACACCATTTTAATCAAATTAGATCGGCCCAATTCTATCAGGGTGATTCTATTCCATGTCTTACATTTTCCTTTAAATACTTTTATCAAAGGCTCTACATTTTTTTTTGAATATACAGCTTGGGGTTTACCGTTATGTTAATGCCTAGGTATTTAAAACTTTCCACTACCTACAGATATCTAGCACTCTCAGTCAACTCTTTCAGTTCATCAACCAGAAGAACAACAGATTTCTCCCAGTTGTTAGAAAGACCCGAGACCACACCAAATCTTTTTATAATATCCATCACTGCAATTAGCGAGTAATTTGCATCTCCCAGGAATAGAAGAATATCGTCCGCATATAGCAAAATCTTTTCCTCGTCCTCCCCTCTCCTAAAGCCTCTTACATCTCCCGCCATTCTTATAGCTATGGCCAAAGGTCCCACCGCTCGGGCAAAAAGCAGAAGTGACAATGGGCACCCCTGCCTCGTGCCCCGGGACAGTGAGAAGCATTCCGAAATTCTTTCATTAATCTTTACTTTCGCCCTTGGGATAGTGTATAACAATTTCATCCATTTTGTAAAAACAGGACCTATATTAAAGGCTGCCAGCACTGACCACAAAAAGTGCCACTTGACGCTGTCAAATGCTTTGACAGCATTGAGGGACAATATAATTCTTGATCCTATCTTCTTGACTGGTATTTGTACATTTTAAAAAATAATCTCCTTATGTTCAGTGCTGTTGACCTACCAGGAAGAAATCCACACTGATCAGGGTGGAATATGGTATGGATTATTTTACTCAACCAATTAGCTAGAACCTTTGCCAGTAGTTTAACATATGCAAAAGCAGGGAAATTGGTCTATAGGATGCAGGTTGAAGAAGATCTTTCCCTTCTTTTGGCATTATTATAATCGTTGCTTCTGTCATAGATACTGGAAATTTTTCCTTTTCCATTGCCTCATTTATTACCTGCAATAAATCTGGTAGTATTATCTCCCCATATTCCTTATAGATTTCATTTGGTAATCCATCTGATCCTGGTGCATTATGGCTAGCTGAATTCAATACTGCCTCCTGTAGTTCTTCAATAATACGGGGCAATTCCAAGAGAGCCTTATCCTCCTCTGAGAGGTGTGGAATAGTTAGACCCTGAAAAAAGCTCTCCCATTTCTCTATCTACCTCACCTTCTTTAGACTTATATAAATCAGAATAATACTCCTTATTTCCAACAGACATATGGTCACCCCTCCAGCCTGAGTTTCAATAGACACCAAAGTATTTGCAGTAGTATCCTGAGATTTTGCCAGAAGGGCCAGCATGTGTCTGGTATTTTCTCCTTCCTTGTAATGGGCTTGCTTCAAGAAAAACCTTCTATTCTCGGCTCTTTTTAATAATACCGTTCGATAGATCTGTTGTGCTTCAGTCCATTTAGCTAGGTTATCTGGTGATGGATCTTCTACATATATTTTTTCTATTTCAGTCACTTTCCTCATTGCGTTTATCTCCCAGTCCTTAGTAGATTTTCCCCTTTAGAGATTTGCTGAATTATGATTCTCCTAAGCTTTATGTGTGTCCCATACTATGCCCTGCGTTGCTGATTTTCTATTATACTCCAGAAATTCCCGAATTGTATCTATCATAGTTTCTTTGGGAGTAATCAACTGTTACCAAAACTGATTCACTCTCCATTCTCCCCCTTCCCATCGGTTTCTCACTCTTACTTTCAGAACTAAAGGGGAGTGGTCCAACAATCCTATAGCCTCGTATCTAATATCTGTTACCTTTGCAGCAAGGGCATCATTCCCTATTGCAATATCTATTCTGGAAAGTGATGAGTACGTACCGGAGCAGCATGAGAACATCTGAGCTGTTGGGTGGCGTTCACGCCAAATATATCTCAGACCTGTCTCTCTAAATGTGTTATATAATAATGTATATTGGTTTTGTTCATGTCTATTTCCTGGAGGGAACTTATCCACCTGAATATTCATCTCTATGTTAAAATCCCCTACTATTAGGACTGGTACCCTTGGTTTATCAGCCATGAATTACAACAAATGCTTAATTACTTCTAGTTTAAAGGGGGGAGCGATGTACACATTATTATACATAGCATCTCCGCCAGCATACAATATAAAAATATGTATCATCCCTCAACATCTATCTTTACTTGACTACAGGAGAATTTCTTTGATCTATGTATTAGGATACGTGTTCCTCTTGAATATGATGTTTGTACTGAATGGTATCGATAAGAGAATCCTTTACGTCTTAACCGGGAAACTGTTTCTTTTGTTAAATTTGTCTTCTGTAGGCAAAGGACAGCTACTCAAAAAGTTGAAACAAACTTAAATAGAGCTTTTTTTTTTTTTTTTTTTTAATTGATCGCCTTATCCCCTCACATTCCATAAGCAAATTGTTAATCCTTCATTAATTTTTATTCAAAAGAAAAAGAACAGAAATAAAATCAATATACGTATAGGTTTGTGAACCACCCTGTGTAAGTAGGAGCCATAGGCTATGTTCCTTTAACCCATACCCTCTGTGCTTTATATACAATATCCTTAATTTTATTAAACAATTCTCCCAATTTGTACTCATATTTAAATTCCACTGTACCTTTTCCATACCAAATAACTGTCTATTTTTTCCATTCCCTTCTCACTATTTTGAGCCCTCTCTCGCAAAAAAAAAAAAGAAAAAAAGAAAAAAACACCCAACCCCTCTCCCTCCAATCCCCCTCCTCTCTCCGCAAAAAAAAAAAAAAACAGGAGCACTGATTGTGACCCCCTAATTTTCCTGTGTGAGCGTCAAAATTTCTACCTACTAAGAATACCATGTGTGAGTGTCTAAGCACTTACAACTCTCAAAACAACCTGTAACTCCATTCTGATGCTCCTATTTAAATAAAATAAAAAAATAAAAAAAAATAAAATCCTGTGTCATTATTTTTAAACTTTTACCATACCTCTGCTAATATTTATACTGCCTGACGAAGGGGCATGCATGCCTCGAACGCTAGCACAATGGATATGGATGTGATGAGGGAGAAGTTGTGATGCCGACAGTACACCAGGAAGTGCCAGAAACCACTGACACAGCCAGGACCCAGGGCTGTCTACACCTCTCCTGCCTCCCCTGCAGTGGATCGGATGACTTGCAGTAAAGCCTGCTTTCCTATCACTCATGTGAGTGCATTACCTTTTATGCCAATAAAGGATTGTTTGAATACTACACTCAGGTGGTGCTGCTCTGTTCTCTCTCTTATATTTATATAGTCTGCTCATTTCTTTCAAACCAAGAGGCTGCTGCGGCGGGCGCATCAAAAAAATTACCCGTACCATTTGCCACAACTCTCAGTCGTGCCGGATATAACATGGCGTATTGCACATCTAACTGCCGCTTTTTCTAGATCTTCCAATCCATAATTCTGCCTTTCGACTGTTCCCTTTAAGAGTTCAATCTCTTGTTTCATTGGTGTTAATCCATCTTCAACCCCACTTACTCTGCCCTCCAGTTCTGTAGTGCGCTCATGCACCTTTTGTAGATCATGATTACATTCCCTGTAGATCAAATACATTTCCTCCTTAATACTCTTCAGTTGGTCTGTCATTTCTGACAAGGCAGATTTACATTCATTGACAAGCAGGGAACAACACGTTCAATGGAGAGGCTGCACACCCCAAAATAGGAACTGGAGAAAAAGAGTACACAAGTACCAACCCCGAGGGTTTTTTTTAGCAGCAATGAATTTTGTATAAAATGTATCAAACTGTTTTTTTTTTATAAAAATTAACCTTTATTAGTAGAATGAAAAACTGTATAAAAGACATAAATGATAAAATAATCCCCATGAGGGGAGAAAACTAGGTAGATTATGAGCTCTGGTTACAAACATAATAACATGGTGTATCAAAAAATATATAACAATTGCATGATAAGATCATCACATGAAAATGCAGGAAACTGCAACGCGTTTCGACCTATGGAATAAGCCTACCTCAGGGGGTCTGTGATTACAAGTTGGTGATGTTGATCAGGAACCAGAAGACATGTTGATGACTAAGTAGTCGTCTTCCAAAATGGAAGCATGGATTCTCCCACCAAGGTAGCAAGGAAAATGCACAGGGCTGCAAGGAGCCACATCTAGAGCCTACCAAAGTCTAGATTATCCAACATGGCCATATCTGAATTCATGAATCACGTCCGCATATCGTGGTGATACCAGCAGGTGTCTACGCCCCGTTTGGTAGGCTCTAGATGTGGCTCCTTGCAGCCCTGTATATTTTCCTTGCTGTGTAGCAGATAACACTTTATTATACAAAACAATGAGCAGACTTACACTGAAGATGACATGTGTCCTCGCGACTCGGGGGAGCCCTGGTCCGCAGCTTGTCCCATCCTCCAACTGTCCAGCAGCAGGGAGATGACGCCAATGGGGAAACCCAATCAGGAGTGATAAATCAATGTGAGGCTATGGTGGAACGCATGCCTTGCTCGTGGACCACACCGAGCGTGGTGACGTAGGGGGGCGGTAACGCGTTTCGGAGCATGCGCAGATGTGCTCCTTTCTCCAATGGGTGACCAATGGGGGAAAAGAAATGACACAGGAAATTTAAGATACTAAACCGGAAGTGACAACTAGTAAGAGAATGGAGCAGCCAGGGGGAAAGGAAACACAGAAACAGGAAGAGCCCCAGGTCGCAGCTGACATCATAGCAGTAGGATTACCTTAAAAACATTTTAAAAACATTATAAAAAGATGTATATAAACACAAGGGGAATATATCAACTTGTAAAAACAATAGGCATAAAGAAATCACAGTTGACGCCTTCTGATTGGAAACGCGTCGGGTGGAGCAGCCGCGCAGTCACCTGGCACGGTCTACACTGCAAGCGGCCGTGCACATCTTTACATTGATTCTTTTTCCTCGATCATGTCTTCAGCCGTGTAAGTGTATTTTTGCTTTTTTAAATAAATGAGTCTTGGATAACGCACTATTAGCGGTTTCTTTTCCACTATATGGGGGTGCTGTGAACTGCATGTGATGAGTCTCTACCCCATGGGAGATTTTGATTGAAGGGAGATCTGATACCAGCCCCAATACCCTATATGGATAAGATTGATAAAGTCTTCTGATATTGTGCATTTGGTAAGAAGCCATCCGTTATTTATATTTAGTCACGAGGTGATGCATGCAGGTCTGGATTCACCTCTATATCAGCCCCAGCCAATTAACCCTGTGAGAGTATAACTGAACAGGCTATTTGGTAGTGGGGATCTGGTAAGGAGTCACCCATCATCTTTTGTGGTTACGTGGTGTTGCATGCAAGATTTGGCTGTCATCTTGAGGATATAATCATTTGCACCATTTTTACTTGAAGGACTGTATTAACACTTGGAATTCTGTTTTTTAACACTGCACTGTTATGTTTCATGCACTATTTTTTTTTTTTTTTTTGTGGTTTTACACTGTATAACACGTGGTCACTCTTGGATTTTTTTTATCCTTATAGTCAACAAGTGTTTTCCGATTTTATTTCAAAGACCCACATTTAATATATGTTTAATTTTGTTATACGCACTAGTTTCTTTCCAAAATTTAAATGGCCTGTAAACACACTCGGACTGACCTAAAGTGTTACTAAACCCAGAATCCTGCATTCACTATATCTGGTCTCCCACAGTACACAGAACATGAAAATGCATTTTGTTTTAGTAAATATAAACTGCTAAATACCTTTTCTCTTCAGCAGTATATAGCAGTCTTGTGACTTTAATTAGTGTCTAGTTAAAGCTTATAGAAGGAGTTTTCATTGTGCTCTGACTGTCCTATGAGGCTGCAGGACCCCAGACCCTCTGTCTGGACAGTACTGTAACTGAATGCTATTGAAAATTACCTTTTCTTTTCAGTCTGCAGCCGCTGTAATTTTCTGAAAATGCAATGCAATATGGCTACCTGGAGGTATTCTGTACACAGAATGTGTACTGACCACACCCCAGAAACATAATTTCCTGCTTGTGTGATTGGCTCACAGAAAGTGAAAAATATTGTTTTTTTTTTTTTTTTTTTTTTTCATAATTGTTGCTCTTTTTTTGTTTATAGCGCAATAAATAAAAATCGCACAGGTGATCAAATACCACCAAAAGAAAGCTGTATTTGTGGGGGAAAAGGACATCAATTTTTATTTATACAGCGTCGCACAGTTACGCAATTGTCAGTTAAAGTAATGCAGTGCTGAATCTCAAAAATGGCCTGGTCATTAAGGGGGAAAACCTTTCAGTCCAGAAGTGGTTAAGGGGGCATGGCAGGAAGTGTGTCCTATGCTTACATACTTTTGCTAATTGGTGTCCTACGTTCCCATCTCAAAATGTTGGGAGGTATGAATAAACCAATATACTATCTGCACTACTATCAGTTTTTTCTAATCAGTGAACCACAATACATGTTAAAAAACATGTGTTTTGATGTACTGTTTTGAAATAATCCTAAATTTTAAAGGGTTAGGCTCGGTTCACACTATGGCGACACGACTCCTTACTACTTCGCACTACGACTTCGGAGCGACTTGCAGGGACTTCACATAATGGAAGTCTATGCAAGTCGCTCCGAGGTCTCCCCGAAGTAGTACAGGACCCTTTTTCTAAGTCGGAGCGACTTGTGTCGCTCCTATTAGAACGGGTCCTGTAGTCAATGGACCGTGAGGGAGCGTGACTTGTCAGGCTGACAAGTCGCCTGACAAGTCGCGCTAGTGTGGACCGGCTTTAACTTCACTTTAATGGGGAAAAAAATAGCAAAGGAAAAAAAATAATAATTTAGCATATACAATTGCGTCACAAGTCGTAGGGGGATGTACTTTTGGAATTAACACAGGGACCGGTGTTCCTAAATAGGAGGAACACAGGATCCCTGTGTTCATTGCTGACACAACAACGGTCTGCTGTGCTTACAACGGCAGACCGCCATTCTGTCTCCACAGGGAGCAATCGCCGATGCCTGACGGCAATCGCAGCCGCCCGGCCTGCAGATCAGTTTCCCCTGTGGCGAATTGGCGCGCACGCGTGCCCCCACTCACGCTCCAGCAAAGTGACATACAGTTACGTTGTGTCGCAGGACAGAGCAGACCTGCCGCAGTATATGTACTGCTGGTGGTCGGCAAGTGGTCATAGGAGACTTTTACAAAATCCACAAGTTCTTTTATTTCCCCCTACTATTCCTTTATGCTGGCTTTTGAAATTTACAAATACAGCAATTTAGAAACTTAAGTGCCGGTTCACACTACCGCGACGCTACTTCCAGGGGCGACCTCCGAGATCGCGGTGCGAGCAGCGCGCCGCGACCTCGGAGCGGCCGCCACGGACTTCATAACATTGAAGTCTATGGCGGTCGCCTCCTGGTTGCCCCAATGAAGCTCCGGACCCTTTTTCTAGGTCGGAGCGACTTGTGTCGCTCCTATTAGAACGGGTCCGCAGCTTCCCTATGGGAGGCGACCTGCGGCGACCTGTGAGGCGACCAGGTCGCCTCACAGGTCGCCCTAGTGTGAACCGAGGCTAAAAGTTTAGCATTGTGAAACACTTTTTGAAAAGATAAAAAGTGCATTTTATATACAACTATATAGAACAGACCAAAATAAGGGTCAAATGAGGAGGAAAGAGGGACAGAGGGACTTTGTTCCAAATCAGGGACAGTCCCTCGAAATCAGAGACAGTCCCTTGAAATCAGGGACTGTTGGGAGCCATGGCTTACTGCATTGGGATGTCATTTAAAATGAATGGTGTGACAGTACACTGCACCATGGCATATGCAGTAACAAGCTGAATGGGTTCTTCCAGTTTGCTAAGCAGTTCACTTTCATCCTTGCAGACAAGTTAGTTATGCTACCTGGAATGGAGATACCTTTTCCCAGGAATCTGTTACTTCTTACTTTTCATGTGAACTTTTTAAAAAATGTCATCTTTGTGGTGTTAGCATGCCCTCTAGAGTTCACATTTGATTTTGCATGTTAAACTGAATAGCATAGAGTATTATTAGGAAGGCTGTGTAACAACTATATAATTATAGTAATGAGCAAACTCTGCTTCACCAGGACTTCATAAATTTCCCCACAACAGTTTTTGTCTATAGCATCAAAAGTTTTTTTTCATTGTAACAATGCTCCCTTTTCAATTTGCAGGTTTTTTTTTAGACCTGACAAATTCAGGAAACCTACAGATGAAAATATAATAAAATGCTATGCTTTGCCAAGTGCATTAAAGTAATTTACAATTTTTGGGTCAGAAAAATATGATTTTTTTCTAAAAAAAAAAAAAAAGAAATTTCAAGCGTCAGCAACAACCCAGGAGGTTGTTCCAAGGTGCAACATTGATGACTGCAATCTTTGTGTTTAAAAAAAAAAAAAATGGATTTTAGAAAAAAATGTCAGATGCCAGCACAGAAATGTAAACATCAACTTCTGACACTAAGCGAAGAGGACCCTAAATAGATTAATAGTGATGAGAAGGACAGCAGGAAACTGCTGGAAGATAGAGGGGGAACGAATTCAAAGTGTGTCTGTGACAGAGAGAATCCATTAATGAGGCAGGAATGGCATGACACTGTGGGGTTGATTTACTAAAACTGGAGAGTGCAAAATCTGGTGCAGCCGTGCATAGAAACCAATCAGCTTCCACTTTGTTTTTTTTAAAAGCATTACTGAACAAGCTGATGTTAGAAACTGATTGGCTATCATGCAGAGCTGCACCAGATTTTACACTCTCCAGTTTTAGTAAATCAACCCCTTTGTTCTTACATTTTTAGCTGAAACTATCAAGCATGGGGGTAACCTCTTATAATAACAAGTATTTGCGAAATTTATTTTACCGCATATAAAACAGCACATTTTGCAGCAATTTCATTTTGGTTAATTGGGGTAAATTTATAGGGTATGTAGCTCATTGCTCCTAATATTCTCAAACTCTGGGGGTGATTTACTAAAGGCAACTAGGCTGTTTACTCTGCAAATACTCTGCAGTATTTTGTCTTGCACATAAGTTTTACCTTATTCTAACCACTTGCCGAGCACGTAACATACATTTACTGTGGCAAAGTGGCTCTATTGCGCAAAATCAGGTACCAGTACGTCATTTTGTGCAATAGCCTCTAGGCGGCGCTCGTACGCCACCGGAGACCCAGGCGCAAGCTGATTAGACTAATAGACTGAGGGGGAGCCCCATTCAGTGGGTTCCGCGAGCCCCATGTTCACCTGCCACCCGCAATTGTTCCCAAGAGTGGCAGAATGGCAGTCTGCCTATGTAAACAAGGCACTGGGGAACTAAGTTCATTGAGGGAACCATGAATGCCAACATGTATTGTGACATATTGAAGCAGAGCATGATCCCCTCCCTTCAGAGACTGGGCCGCAGGGCAGTATTCCAACATGATAACGACCCCAAACACACCTCCAAGACGACCACTGCTTTGCTAAAGAAGCTGAGGGCAAAGGTGATGGACTGGCCAAGCATATGTCCAGACCTAAACCCTATTGAGCATCTGTGGGGTTTCCTCAAACGGAAGGTGGAGGAGCGCAAGGTCTCTAACATCCACCAGCTCCGTGATGTCGTCATGGAGAAGTGGAAGAGGACTCCAGTGGCCACCTGTGAAACTTTCGTGAACTACATGCCCAAGGAGGTTAAGGCAGTGCTGGAAAATAATGGTGGCCACACAAAATATTGACACGTTGGGCCCAATTTGGACATTTTCCCTTAGGGGTGTACTCACTTTTGTTGCCAGCGGTTTAGACATTAATGGCTGTGTGTTGAGTTATTTTGAGGGGACAGCAAATTTACACTGTTATACAAGCTGTACACTCACTACTTTACATTGTAGCAAAGTGTTATTTCTTCTGTGTTGTCACATGAAAAAATATAGTAAGATATGTACGATGTGTGAGGGATGTACTCAACTTTTGTGAGATACTGTATAATTGTACTATATTCAACTTTTTAAGAGAGCAGATGGAAAGATTTCCAGCAGCAATGCTCACCGAATGAATATAGTAGTAGCCACATCCATCTAGGAGGGACAAAGCCCGCTCCCCCATGAAGCCCTGCAAGCCGCCCACACAGCGAGTAATATCACCCTACGGCACATCCACTGCCACTGAGCATGCACAACAAAGTCATCCTCACTGCGCAGCCACACCTTCACCCCAGCACGACCAACGCCCATTAACGGCACCTTTATTTTATTTCAGTAAAATGCCGAAACACCATTTTCGTGTGATGTTTCAGCAACCAAAATTTTAGTGCATCTCTGCCTGATTCACTAATTCCCTTGCAAAGTGAACAGTTTTTTTGCCTTTATTAAATCAACACATATTTATTCACTATTTATTCACTACGTATCAGGAAGAGGTTTTGCTCTTATGTCTTTGTTTACAACAGTGGTGACCTCTGAATAGCGATCCACACTGGATTGACAGGAGGTAAGAAGGCGAAATAAATTTTTCCTCTAAAAACAATGCACCATCGCACCACAACGGAATGAAATGCAGGGCGTTTGCGAGATGGCCCCATTTATTTTGAATAAGTCTCAATAGGCAGACGGTGCTGACTGCCAAACTTGCGGCGGGGGGGGGGGGATCATCTTTGCAGTTCAATGATGCAAAGTGAATGTAAATAAGTTCTTACACCCCCCCCCCCCCAGCCCTCAAATAGAAGTGTATACAAGACCTTTTACTGTTTATTTTGCAAATAGGGTGTGGAGTAATTGATAATTACTTAGATTTTCAATAGTTCAAGCTACAAATGACATCTTCTGTTTGGATGTTGAAGTTTGTTATACAATAGAGTAACCTAAAATTACAGTGACTGTAAATGATCACCTTGTAAAACAACCCATTCAGTTTAAAATAGAAATGAAAAGGCAAAACATTTTTGTAAAGATATAAAAATACGTTATAAATACTTTTTTTTACAAGTGATCACATTCCCTCTGTTCTCAGCTGTATGAGAGCTGGAGGAGGAGAAGCAGCAGCACACTGAGCTTGCCAGTGAATGGCTGTGCAGCGAGGGCGTGTCAGGACAAGTCTGATCATTGGAGGAGAGTACACTTAGTTCCCAGCATAGCTACAGAACTGACCATGGTGTGTTCTCCTGCTTAGTGTGGTCTTATTATTCAGTACCAGATTCACTCCAGCTACACTTTCATTTTAATAGGAAGGCAGGGGGACTGGCAGGAACACCAGGGATTTCACATAAGGGAAGCAATACAAAGAGAACAGGATACTTTATCATACAAGTACATGGTACAGCAGGCACATATCAGGAATATGAAGTGTTGGGGTAACAAATGCTTTAAGAGCCCACCCCACCTAGTAGATACAATTGAATCCTCTTGAACTGCTATGTGTATAGTTCCTATCAGAAAATCGCAGATCACCTGGTGTATATTGTGTCTGCTTGTACAGCGGTCTATTTTACCTCTATTCTCTGCCATATCTTATTATTCAATACCAGATTCACTCCAGCTACACTTTCATTGTTATCACCCACATCAGCATCAGTAAATGTGGTCCCATGCCACAGCTCTTTAACTGTTAGGTCCCTTGCACTTATAGTGTCAGTTCACACATATGCAATGTCAGACATCGCATGTGATTTCAAGGCGCACTGCTCTGCGAATCACATGCAATGTCTGTGCATTGCGAATTCAATCATACAGATTGTATGGCTGAATCTGCATCGCATTTGGACCAAAGTCACACAGGACCCTTTTTTTTGGTTTGCACCAGAATCCAGAATCGGATCGCATGGGTGTTCACCTATGCCAGTGATGGCGAACCTATGGCACGCGAGCTATAGTTCTCTGAGCAGCTCCGGGTACACAAAAGCTCCATACACTTCACTGAGAGGAAATAGCGCCCAGTGTCCACGCACTGTCCCGGCACTGCCCTTCCTCCTCCAGATCACTCACAGCACTTTTACTCAGAGAACAACTCTTTGGAGAAAACGCTGTAGGACCAAATCACAGACCCAGCAGGAAGGGCAGCCAATCACTTCCCCTAGCCGTGGGATGAACAGCCAATCGACTGGGCGGCCAATCACCTCCCTCGTCCAAGGAATAAACAGCCAATCGACTAGCGTGGAAGGAGAAGTGGGTGTTTGTTTGCCCGGAGGTTGCTGAATGCACCCGCTTCCATCCATTGAGGAGAAAGCCCAGAGATGAGTTCAGAGCTGCTGGTAATGAGCTGTGCCATGTGACCGTGTTCTGTGCTATGGGCATTTGCTATGGGTGTGTGGGCAGAGGGAGCATGATGGGCTACATGAGTGTCACAGCACCACTGCCGTATCCCAGCAGAGGGGGGAGGGGGTGGTGAGCTGCAGAGCGGGGACCAGATGTGTGATGGAGAGGAAAGTGTGCCATGAGCTGTATGGAGGGTTGGATGCATTGTGAGTAGGTGTGCTATGAGTTACATGATGATGTGTAATGTGTAGTTCACAGTGTGATGGAGTTGTGCGACCTTGGCTGGGGAAATGGACGTGAATTTGGGGTACCTGGGTGGGGTGGGGCTACCCTGTTTGTTTGGGGGGGAGTGGGGGTTGAGTGTAATTTTTTCCTGCCCCATATGGGCACCCGCGGTGCCCTACGTTTTTTTCAGGCCAATAGGTTCCGACCTGGAGAGTATAGGCACCGCCCCCTTCTTCCAAGGCTACCCTCTTAATTTGAACCCATAATCATCTCAAACTAAATTCCTTTATCATTTTTCCACTATTGATACGAGTAGTAGATGCATATTTTGATATAACATGTTTTTCCATTTGAGCAAGTTCTATTTATGCATGGATTTATGTATGTGGATTTTGTCCCTATTAGATCCATTGCAATTTTGTCCGGTTTTCTGGTTGAGGACTACAGCTCTTAATGATACATGTTATAATTACATTCATTTTTCTCTTTCTAGTAAATCTATATTCATGGGACCTTTTTTTGCTGCCTAACAGGTTGCATTCTTTTTAATCAGCAATTTTTCTGCTTTCCCTAGATTGGGGACACTTCTTCCTTGTCTGATAGCGATATGGGGACCGGACCGGATGTTTCCTTTTTCCCGCTTCCGGTTTCCGGTCCGGTCATGTGACGCGGTCGCGTCTTGATGACGCGCATCACTGAAAGATTCAGATTGGGCGGCCTGGAACGCCTCGCTCTCACTCCCTCGGTGACGTCAGACGCCGAGGGAGTGGAGGAGATGCTCAAATGCCGGCACGATGGGTCAGTATGCCACTGGACCACCGGGGAATAGGACGTTTTTACAGACAAACATGCGGTAATGGCGATTCCTTTCTACTTCAAGCATTCACTGTGATTGCTATCCACCATCCTTCAAGGATAAATTTTTGCCTTTTCTTCCTCTTTTAGCTCCTTGTTGGAGTGAATACCGGAGGGGGCCTCTTCCAATCAGGCAAACCCACACGGGATTTCCCTATGTTGTATCTATGCCCATGTTTTTTGCAACACCGGACCACCAGGGTAAATATCCCATACACATATATATTTTTTAATCATGTGTTACCACAGGTATATTACCTATGGATTATATATCTAAAGATTCCCTTTCCTCTCTTAAAGGGGATCATCTTCCCTTGACCTGGTAGGGAGTTGGCTTTAATTCCTATATGATCATCAAAAAGGCTTTCCTAAGTTTTTCATCTCTTCAAACTTTGTAGTAAAGGGTAAATTCATTGTCAATCCAATATTTGAATATATCTCTTTTATACTCTATGTCTTTATGAAACTTATGCAAATTGTTTCCCCGTTTTTCAGCCGCAGTTCCCTTTTTGTCATTTTTGGCTTGGCTCGCATCTCCTCTATGGGTTAACGTTAGGGGTTAGGTTTCTCTGCCTTCCCTCCCTTCCACCCACCCTTGTCCTTGTATCCACGTCATTGCTATCCCCGGCAATCAAGGGTTCAGGTTTTTTCAAGGTACATTCTGTTCATGCTTAAATTTTATCTTTGTTGAAATTATAGCTCTGGGGCTTTCAATATAGGACCATTGATATATGCCCCCTTTTTTTTGCCTTTTTTGTCTTGTTATTTTCACTTTTTTCTTTTGTAAATTTAGAATGTTCACTCTCGAGAAATGTCTATCAAAACTCCTGAAGAAGCTATTATGAAGATGGCGAAACATGTAGAGTTGACATAATCGAGTGCTTTCTTGTGCTTTTACCATTTTAAAGTATTGTCTGATATGTCTTTTGTCCTTCATGTATAATAAAATGTGATTTTTATGAGAATTCAGTTTTTTCTCCATCATTTGCACCTTTAAAGTCCCACTTTGCCCCTCCTATCGTATCTACTTATATTCAGGGATGTGGTGCCTCTAACTTTTCTCATCTCTGGCAATATATTTAAAGGAGTTGTGCGATGTGCTGTATGGCGGTGTGCTGCATGGCGATGGATGTTGGCACTTTGAAATAAATAAGTTGGTTTTGTGTCGCAGTTTGGGCACAAAAAGGTTCACCATCACTGACCTATGTGATATGATTCATGTCTGAATTGACAGTTCGCAATACGCAAACTTATCTGGGGGCAGTGGCGTCGGCAGGGGGGGCTGACCTGGGCTATAGCCCCGAGTGTGCTCCCCAAAAGCCCCAGGTCTCCTGTTGCTTTTTTAAAATGATTAGCCCCGAGTCCCAAAGCCTGGGTTTGGCCGAGAACTCGGGCTACATTCCTCAGCAGTGTAAGATTTATAAAGCACATCCAATGATTGGTGGGCAATCCGGGGCAGCCGCAAGGAGAGTGAATGCAGCTGTCAAGTTTCAGCATTGATGTCGGGTGTGGGCGGGGCCGGTATGCCACGCCCACCTTCCTCCCCAGACAGCTTCTGTTTCTCTATGCACGGAACAATGGGGCGGAGCCCCACATACCGGTCCCGCCCACACCCGAAATCAATGCTACTTGACAGCGGCAATCACTCTCCTTCCTTGCGGCTGCCCCAGATCGCCCACCAATCACTGGATGCAGTGGCGTAAAGGGCACTGTGTAAACCGCAGGCAGTGGCAGCTCCTTCAGTCCGGGGACTAGCGGGGGCGGAGCCGCGGCGGGAAGGGGGCGGGGCCTCGGCGGGAAGAAGGGGCGGAGCCTCGGCGGGAAGAAGGTGAGTGCCCATTGCTCAAGTGTGTGTGCTGGATAGGAGAGGGATGGGGAAGCTGCATATAGAGGAATTCATCTTTCCCTATTCTTTCTGCAGCTGCTGAATAACCCTCCTGCAGGAAGAATAGGGGAAGATCAATTCCTCTATATGCAGCTGCCCCATCCCCTCCTATACAACTTCTTTTGCTGGCTCACCAGTGCTCTTAACCCCCCCCCCCCCTCCAGTGTTCTAATCCCCCCTCAGTGCTCTTATTCCCCCCCCACTCGGTGCTCTTATCCCCCCCCCCCCCACCCTCAGTGCTCTTATCCCCGACTCAGTGCTCTTAACCCCCCCACCCAGTGCACTGGACTGCCCCCTGTTCTTTAGCCCTCCCCCGGTGCTCTTCAGCTCCCCACTGTGCTTTTCATCTCCCTCCCCCCTATGCTCCCTGTCCCCCCCGTGCTCTCCACCCCCTGCGCCTTCCAACCCCCCTGCAATGCTTTCCAAACCCCCTCTTAATACTCTCCAGTCCCCCACCCCCACCCCACCGTGCCCTTCAGCTCCTCCAGTGCTCTCTTCTTCGCCTGTGCTCTCCGGCCCCCCTAGTGCTCTTCTATCTTCTATCATGTCCTCAGTCTCTGACCATCTCCTGTATCATCTCTGCAGTCTCTGACTGTCTCCTGAACCATGTCTGCAGTCTCTGACCATCTTCTGTAACATGTCTGCAGTCTCTGACCATCTTCTGTAACATGTCCTCAGTCTCTGACCATCTCCTGTATCATGTCCTCAGTCTCTGACCATCTCCTGTATCATGTCCTCAGTCTCTGACCATCTTCTGTAACATGTCCTCAGTCTCTGACCATCTCCTGTATCATGTCCTCAGTCTCTGACCATCTCCTGTATCATGTCCTCAGTCTCTGACCATCTCCTGTATCATGTCCTCAGTCTCTGACCATCTCCTGTATCATGTCCTCAGTCTCTGACCATCTTCTGTAACATGTCCTCAGTCTCTGACCATCTCCTGTATCATGTCCTCAGTCTCTGACCATCTCCTGTATCATGTCCTCAGTCTCTGACCATCTTCTGTAACATGTCCTCAGTCTCTGACCATCTCCTGTATCATGTCCTCAGTCTCTGACCATCTCCTGTATCATGTCCTCAGTCTCTGACCATCTCCTGTAACATGTCCTTAGTCTCTGACCATCTTCTGTAACATGTCCTCAGTCTCTGACCATCTCCTGTATCATGTCCTCAGTCTCTGACCATCTCCTGTAACATGTCCTCAGTCTCTGACCATCTCCTGTAACATGTCCTTAGTCTCTGACCATCTCCTGTATCATGTCCTCAGTCTCTGACCATCTCCTGTATCATGTCCTCAGTCTCTGACCATCTTCTGTAACATGTCCTCAGTCTCTCACCATCTCCTGTATCATGTCCTCAGTCTCTGACCATCTCCTGTATCATGTCCTCAGTCTCTGACCATCTTCTGTAACATGTCCTCAGTCTCTGACCATCTTCTGTAACATGTCCTTAGTCTCTGACCATCTTCTGTAACATGTCCTCAGTCTCTGACCATCTCCTGTATCATGTCCTCAGTCTCTGACCATCTCCTGTAACATGTCCTCAGTCTCTGACCATCTCCTGTAACATGTCCTTAGTCTCTGACCATCTCCTGTATCATGTCCTCAGTCTCTGACCATCTCCTGTATCATGTCCTCAGTCTCTGACCATCTTCTGTAACATGTCCTCAGTCTCTCACCATCTCCTGTATCATGTCCTCAGTCTCTGACCATCTCCTGTATCATGTCCTCAGTCTCTGACCATCTTCTGTAACATGTCCTCAGTCTCTGACCATCTCCTGTAACATGTCCTCAGTCTCTGACCATCTTCTGTATCATGTCCTCAGTCTCTGACCATCTCCTGTATCATGTCCTCAGTCTCTGACCATCTCCTGTAACATGTCCTCAGTCTCTGGCCATCTTCTGTTTAATGTCCTCAGTCTCTGACCGTCTCCTGAACCATGTCCTCAGTCTCTGACCATCTCTTGTATCATGTCTGCAGTCTTTGACCACCTCTTGTATCATGTCTGCAGTCTCTGACCATCTCCTGTACCATGTCTGCAGTCTCTGACCATCTCCTGTACCATGACGTCTCTAAGACTTTGAAATGTGTTCACCACATATACCGGGATGCTTCGCTTTCCATTCACAGGCCTGTGGAAGAGGCGCTGCAAATCACAGCAGGACAATGCTTGCTGGATCTGTTGGGTTGGGCAGGTGAGTGTTCCCACGTATAACATGTAAGAGGAGGGAAAAAAAATGATGGGACAATAGTCAGACATGGGGTGGTATGGAGAGGAGTACAGGGGGTCAGACATGGGGTGGTATGGAGAGTAGAGGAGTACAGGGGGTCAGACATGGGGTGGTATGGAGAGGAGTACAGGGGGTCAGACATGGGTTGGTATGGAGAGGAGTACAGGGGGTCAGACATGGGGTGGTATGGAGAGGAGAGGAGTACAGGGGGTCAGTCATGGGGTGGTATGGAGAGGAGTACAGGGGGTCAGACATGGGGTGGTATGAAGAGGAGTACAGGGGGTCAGACATGGGGTGGTATGGAGAGGAGTACAGGGGGTCAGTCATGGGGTGGTATGGAGAGGAGAGGAGTACAGGGGGTCAGACATGGGGTGGTATGGAGAGGAGTACAGGGGGTCAGACATGGGGTGGTATGGAGAGTAGAGGAGTACAGGGGGTCAGACATGGGGTGGTATGGAGAGGAGTATAGGGGGTCAGACATGGGTTGGTATGGAGAGGAGTACAGGGGGTCAGACATGGGGTGGTATGGAGAGGAGAGGAGTACAGGGGGTCAGTCATGGGGTGGTATGGAGAGGAGTACAGGGGGTCAGACATGGGGTGGTATGAAGAGGAGTACAGGGGGTCAGACATGGGGTGGTATGGAGAGGAGTACAGGGGGTCAGTCATGGGGTGGTATGGAGAGGAGAGGAGTACAGGGGGTCAGACATGGGGTGGTATGGAGAGGAGTACAGGGGGTCAGACATGGGGTGGTATGGAGAGGAGAGGAGTACAGGGGGTCAGTCACGGGGTGGTATGGAGAGCAGAGAAGTACAGGGGGTCAGACATGGGGTGGTATGGAGAGGAGAGGAGTACAGGGGGTCAGTCACGGGGTGGTATGGAGAGCAGAGAAGTACAGGGGGTCAGACATGGGGTGATATGGAGAGGAGAACAGGGGGGCAGATATAGGGTGGTATGGAGAGGAGCGGAGTACAGGGGGTCAGTCATGGGGTGGTATGGAGAGGAGAGAAGTACAGGGGTTCAGTCATGGGGTTGTATGAAGAGGAATACAGGGGGTCAGACATGGGGTGGTATGGAGAGGAGCTCTCCATACCACCCCATGATTGACCTCCTGTACTCCTCTCCTCTCCATACCACCCCATGTCTGACCCCCTGTACTCCTCTTCATACCACCCCATGTCTGACCCCCTGTACTCCTCTCCTCTCCATACCACCCCATGACTGACCCCCTGTACTCCTCTCATCTCCATACCACCCCATGACTGACCCCCTGTACTCCTCTCCTCTCCATACCACCCCATGTCTGACCCCATGTACTCCTCTCCATACCAACCCATGTCTGACCCCCTGTACTCCTCTCCATACCACCCCATGTCTGACCCCCTGTACTCCTCTCCTCTCCATACCACCCCATGACTGACCCCCTGTACTCCTCTCCATACCACCCCATGTCTGACCCCCTGTACTCCTCTTCATACCACCCCATGTCTGACCCCCTGTACTCCTCTCCATACCACCCCATGACTGACCCCCTGTACTCCTCTCCTCTCCATACCACCCCATGTCTGACCCCCTGTACTCCTCTCCATACCAACCCATGTCTGACCCCCTGTACTCCTCTCCTCTCCATACCACCCCATGACTGACCTCCTGTACTCCTCTCCATACCACCCCATGTCTGACCCCCTGTACTCCTCTCCATACCACCCCATGTCTGACCCCCTGTACTCCTCTCCATACCACCCCATGTCTGACCCCCTGTACTCCTCTCCATACCACCCCATGTCTGACCCCCTGTACTCCTCTCCTCTTCATACCACCCCATGACTGACCTCCTGTACTCCTCTCCATACCACCACATGACTGACCCCCTTTACTTCTCTCTTCTCCATACCACCCAATTTCTCACCCCCTGTACTCCTCTCCATACCACCCCTTGACTGACCCTTGACTGAGGGGGCCATTGGGTGGAGCTTGGGCGGTACTTACTTTTAAATATGGGAGGAGCTTGGGCGGGGCTTTTCTTTAAAATGTGGGAGGGGGTTATCAAATTTATCTTCGGGCTGAAGCCCCTGGTCTTTTTCCCACCTAGCAACACCCCTGTCTGGGGGTGTCTTTAACTTTGTATTGACTCCCCCAGCAATTCGCATATGGCAATGTGAACTGCCTGCGAGTTGAATGCGATGCGGGAACCTGCAGTGGATTCGTAGGGTGCCAGCATTGCATATGTGTGAACCGGCACTGAGATTTTAGCCTATGTGCATCCAATCCCAGCTTTGTATTGTGTTTATGAGGCACAGGTGCTGTGTGCGTCCAGCACCACCAAAATCTGCTCTGAGTAAAATTTGCATTTAGCTCCGTATGCGTTCAGAGATGTATGCCCAGACAGCAAGTATTCTGTGTTGCACGCATATATCCCTGAATGCATAGGGGCCTTAATGTACAGTACAGTAAGTACCACTCAGTATAGCCTTCAGCCCCATCCACCCACAGAGTCTTTGGCTCCATTTACACCAATACGTCTTTTCATGCTTTTTGCAGAAATGCAGGACAATTTTTGTAACATGGGTTCCTATAGAACACATTCATATCAATGCATTTTTGTGCCTCTGCATTTTTGGAAAGGGCCAGGGACTTTTTTAAATGCAAAACTGTGCTTCTTTTGGCTGAATAGACTTCAATAGAGAAGATGCAGGAAAGAATGTAGTGTGTTTTTACTGTGATTTTGCTGCAATTAGCTTTTTTGCATTTTTAAATCTGCCCAACAACAAATCCCCCCCCCCCCCCCAAAAAAAAAAAAGCATAAGAAACGCAAAACACAAATCGTAGCTAAATCGTGGTAAAACCACCCTAGAAAGCACAGCGAAAAGTACTACAGAAACGCCCTAAAGCAACATGCATAGGTGTGAATCGAGCCTTTCAGAGACTGACAGGCTGCATGCAGCAGGACTGGATGTTGCACCTGTTCCTATTGGGTGCACTAAAATGCCAGGTATTGGATGCATAGGGACTAGATTGCCAATGTGCTAGGGGCCTTATCATAGTTGCCAACATTTGAAAAAAATTTCCAGGGACACTTTCCACCACAGCTATCAATTACTTACCACACCCACTTCCATGAAGCTCCGCCCACTCTGTGTAATTAATCTCCGCCTACTTATCATCAGATTATAGGTTCTACTCAAAAAAGAGAGAATTACAGGAAATTGGAAAGGGAATTTCAAACTTAAGGCCAAAGTAGCAGAGTAAATTACCCGGGACAGGGTCCTATTTGCCGGGACTGTCCCGGCAAAAACGGAACAGTTGGCAGCTATGCCTTATTCTTCCATATTGTGGTCTGGCTACTCTTAAAGAGTGGTTTATATGCTGATATGAACCTTACGTTCCCAGAACTTACCTGTCCTCCAGCAATGCAAATTCCCTCGCCTGCACCATCTTCATCATCTTTGTTCGCCTTGACTGTTCAGGATGACATAACTCCCATGCAGCACCAATCCATGCCAAGATTGTACACTGAGCTATGCATGCACAGTTCAGTGCACATTTAGTGTACAATCTAAAGCAGTTGGTTAAGAGGCTGCAATAAAAAATAAAAAAAAAAGTTGCCTACTAGCATTTTTTTTAAGATTCCACGTAAAGCTGTAGAAAACAGGGACTCTTTCCTCTTCTCCAGGGCCCCGTAGTACTTGGTTTCTGCTCTACCTCCCAGATGGCCTCATTGCTTGTATGTGGACATCCACTCAACATGCTTTAATCACTTGCCTACGAGGCCAATTCTGACACTTCTCACACACATGAAAAAATCTACTTTTTTTTTTTTTTTTTGCTAGAAAAGTACTTAGAACCCCCCAAATATTATACAGGTACATCTCATGAAATTAGAATATCATCAAAAAGTTAAATCAATAAATACCACAAAATAAAACCTCTAAAATCGGTGAATGTGATCCTCTGCGCTGACCGGATGTAAAAATGCAATAAAACAGAGTTGCTGCTACTTCAAGTGTAAAATCTAAATAAATAAAAGTTCAATATAGAAATAAGTCCAAAGGAGTTTCTAAAGAACTCTTAGTAGCGCAGTAAAAGGATGATAAACCTTATATGAAAAAAGTGCAAAGAAGTGCTTCAAACATCCATTGATGAATGATATGTAAACATATCCAAACAGTCTCTAATTGTCCATAAAATGTGAAGGATCCTTAAAGGGTGCTGATATAGGACCACCTTAGGGTAACACCACCACCAGTGCTGGGATATGGCTAGAAAACTCACTCACCAGAACACAATGCCTGACCACTCTCATGGACTAGGCAAAGACAGCATAGGTTTAAATGAGGGTAAAACCAACTCTCTCCTGGCAATCCTGGTTCTTGTACGGATAACTCCTCTCATTGGCATATGGATAAAGAGATAAAAAGCACTCCCATAGCGTGATAACGTTTATAACAATTTATTGAAATAACCATAAACCATCACACTCACATAAGCGTAGATCAAAATAGGCAGAAAACAAATGGTTCCAGAGTCTGGTATGCTGTATCGCTATCCCCCGTGAGGAAGTCGGAAATGACGAAACGCTGCGTCGGGGCGTGGCTATACGGCGTCCACTGAACAATTGTACACTGAGGGTGAAGGAGTTTTCGGATAGCGATACAGCATACCAGACTCTGGAACCATTTGTTTTCTGCCTATTTTGATCTACGCTTATGTGAGTGTGATGGTTTATGGTTATTTCAATAAATTGTTATAAACGTTATCACGCTATGGGAGTGCTTTTTATCTCTTTATCCATATGCCAATGAGAGGAGTTATCCGTACAAGAACCAGGATTGCCAGGAGAGAGTTGGTTTTACCCTCATTTAAACCTATGCTGTCTTTGCCTAGTCCATGAGAGTGGTCAGGCATTGTGTTCTGGTGAGTGAGTTTTCTAGCCATATCCCAGCACTGGTGGTGGTGTTACCCTAAGGTGGTCCTATATCAGCACCCTTTAAGGATCCTTCACATTTTATGGACAATTAGAGACTGTTTGGATATGTTTACATATCATTCATCAATGGATGTTTGAAGCACTTCTTTGCACTTTTTTCATATAAGGTTTATCATCCTTTTACTGCGCTACTAAGAGTTCATCAAAAAGTTAATTTATTTTAGTAATTCAATTCAAAAAGTGAAAAAGTGAAAATGATATATTTTATATAAATGCGTTACACACGGAGTAATATATATTTGATGCGTTTCTTTTTTTTTTTTAGATTTTGATGATTATGGATTACAGCTAGTAAAAACCCAAAAAAGAAAATTAGAATATTACATAAGACCAATAAAAAATGGATTTTTAATACAGAAATGCTGGCTTACTGAAAAGTGTGTCCATGTACAGTATAGTATGCACTCAATACTTGGTCGGGGCTCTTTTTCCATGAATTCCTGCATCAATGCCGCGTGGCATGGAGGCGATCAGCCTATGGCACTGCTGAGGTGTTATGGAAGCCCAGTCAAGCTGACCAATCAAGCACAGTGATACCATGATCATTAAACCAGGTATTGGTACTTTTGGCAGTGTGGGCAGGTGCCAAGTCCTGCTGGAAAATGAAATCAGCATCTCCATAAAGCTGGTCAGCAGAGGGAAGCATGGAGCGCTCTAGAATTTCCTGCTAGAGGGCTGCGCTGACTTTGGACTTGATAAAACAAAGTGGACCAACACCAGCAGAAGACATGGCTCCCCAAATCATTACCAACTGTGGAAAATTTAGCATTTCATTTGAAAATTAAGGTCCCAGAGTCTTAAGGAAGAATGGAGAGGCACAGAATCTAAGTTGCATGAGGTTCAGTGTGAAGTTTCCACCATCAGTGATGATGATTTGGGGAGCCATGTCATCTTCTGGTGTTGGTCCACTGTGTAAAAAAAATAAACTGTCAGAAAAAGGCTTAGGCTCCAAGAAGTTAACTTTATTGCTATCACAAGGGATGAACAAGATACCTTGTGACATCATGGGCCATGACAGGCACTCTTTATGGAGAGATCTGGGGTCTATTAGGCCCCAAATCTCTCCTGTGGTCTCCAATGCAACGCTAACGGCCAGGTAAACAAAGATCCGAAATCAGAAGTGAGGAAATCCTCATCGCTTCTAGTTTCCAGGGTTACAGAGAGGGAGGAACAATGTAAATTCCTCTCTCCTTGTGTAGTGTCACTGTTGCTGACGGTCGCATCGCTCCCAGGCTCCAGGAGAGGATGGCAGAGCTCAGGAAAGGCGACAGCAGGAAGGGGGGACCCCCTTCTGCCACCCCTAGAAGTGATCAAGTAGCTGTTCAGCCTTTTGAATCACTTCTGCCTAAAATTGAATCGCTGGCTGCAAATTCTGATACCAAGATGCCTGCCGGTGCCTTAACCACTTCTGGACCGAAAGATTTTCCCTCTTAATGACCAGGCCATATTTTGCGATTCAGCACTGCGTTATTTTAACAGACAATTGTGCGGTCGTGCGACACTGTACCTAAATTAAAGTGATGACTTTTTTTCCCACAAATAGAGCTTTCTTTTGGTGGTATTTGATCACCTCTGCGATTTTTTTTTTTTTGGTGCTATAGACAAAAAAGAGTGACAATTCTGAAAAAGAAAAAAAACAATATATTTCACATTCTGCTATATGACATTCTCAAAAAAAAAATTTTAAAATCAAATTTTTTAACATTTTAGTCCAATTTGTTTTCTGCTACATATTTTTGGAGAAAAAAAAATCACAATAAGCGTATTTTGATTGATTTGCGCAAAAGTTATTGCGTTTACTAACTACGGGAAAGATTTATGTCATTTTTATTGTTTTTTTTTTACTAGTAATGGCAGCGATCTGCGATTTTTAGTGGGACTGCGACATTGCGGCGGACAGATCGGACCCCTAACTGACATTTTTGACACTTTTGGGGGGACCAGTGACATTACTACAGTCATCAGTGCTAAAAATATGCACTGTTACTGTAATAATGACACTGGCAGGGAAGAGGTTAACATTGAGGGTGATCAAGGGGTTAAATGTGTGCCTAGGGGAGTGATTCTAACTGTGGGGGGGCGTGGCTTGTGAAATGACCATAGAGACACGTGATCCTATATAGAAGTATCACAGGGGCTCTGTGATCATTCCAGGGAGAAGAACGGTCAGCTGTGTTTACAACAGCCAACCGTCCTTCTCTCTCAGAGGGGAACGATCGCGGGTGTCAGACGGCAATCAAAGCTGCCTACCCCGAGCATCAGCTTCCCCGCTGCCAAGTGGGGGCAGGTGCGCACCGCCAGCGGGAGCGCTCACCCCCTAGCTGCAGGCGCGCGACCAACGTAGGTCTACAACGATTCGCACAGGAGGGCCACAGTAAAAAGGCAGTGGGCAGGCGGTCGGGAAGAAGTTAAATGTGTATTTGTTAAAAAAAAAAAAAGATTTAAAGCATGATCACACCCAAAACCAAAAATGTCAATTATTATTATAATTATTTCAGCCTACCAATCATTAGATGTGGTGGCTGCATCTGTTTTCTTTTCATTGGCTTTTCCCCCTGGAAATCTGGCCAGTAACACACCTCCTGTATTAGCGAGATACCACTCTGGATGAATAAGCACATAAGGCACAGCGGACAGCAGCATTGCCATTCTGGGGGGAGGGGAGTGTTAAATGTATTAGTAAATGTAAATACACTAACAAATTGAAGCCAACCTCCAGCTCACACTTTGTAAGCAGTTACAGTAAAAGTTTTTATCTTTTGGGATAAACGTTTTATATGAATAAATAAAACTGATAATTGTAAGAACCCCTGCCAGTGTTAAATGGTTTCTCTCATCCATGTAAACCAACACATTCTGCTGGATAGCTTGTGCTTTTAAAAAAACAACAGACTTACTGGTCAGATCACCAGATGAAAATAGAAAAAAGAAAGCCAAAAAAAAAAAATGAAGTCAGCCATCACATCTAAGAATTGGTAGGCTGCAATATACACTATATTGTCAAAAGTATTGGGACGCCTGCATTTACACGCCCATGAACTTTAATTGCTTAGTCCCTTGGGTTCAATATTGAGTTGGCCCATCCTTTGCAGCTAAAACAACTTCTGGGTAGGCTGTCCACAAGGTTTAGGAGTGTGTCTATGAGAATGTTTGACCATTCTTCCATAAGAGCATCTGTGAGGTCAGGCACTGATGTGGACGAGAAGGCCTGGCTCGCATTCTAATTAATTCCAAAGGTGTTCTATAGGGTTGAGGTCAGGACTCTGGGCCAGTAAAGTTCCTCCACCCCAAACTCGCTCATCTATGTCTTTATGGACATTGCTTTGTACACTGGTGCGCAGTCATGTTGGAACAGGAAGAGGCCATTCCCACAAAGTTGGGAGCATGAAATTGTCCAAAATATCTTGGTATGCTGACGCCTTAGGAGATTTCATCACTGGAACTAAGAGGCCAAGCCCAACCCCTGAAAAACAACCCCCGCACCTTAAACCCCCCTCAACCAAATTATTAGGACCAGTGCACAAAGAAAGGTCAGGTCCATAAAGACATAAACCCGATAGAACACCTTTGGGATGAATTAGAGCGGAGACTGTGAGCCAGGCCTTCTCATCCAACATCAGTGCCTGACCTCACAAAAGTGCTTCTGGAAGAATGGTCAAATATTCCCATAGACACACTTCTAAACCTTGTGGACAGCCTTCCCAGAAGAGTTGAAGCTGTTATAGCTGCAAAGGATGGGCCAACTCAATATTGAACCCTACGAGCTAAGACTGGGATCCCATTAAAGTTCATGTGCGTGTAAAGGCAGGCGTCCCAATACTTTTGACAAATAGTGTATTAAATGTTTGCTTTTTAGTGTAATACTGCCTTAATATCAACAGGAAAAGAATATGAAAGTACAGTTTAAAAATGTATAAACTTAAAAATCTATTTACATATCTATATTACACAGCGTTTGGAATAATATTAACATGTAATATTAAATTCTCTGTGATCTGGAGATCTTTCTGGTGCTATGCACACAGATACTATTGCCATTATAGGGTAGGTCCCTGTAGCCCCATCAGTGGAGTGGCTTACAGCCTTGTAGTGGTCTAACATTAGGGAAATGTTAAAATGTTCATCCACCATAGGCATGCACACAGGGTGTGCCAGGTGTGCCTGGGCACACCCAAATCACCTTGTGTGGTGCAGATTCCCCCTGTTTAGTCCCCTGATATTTCGCCAAAGCTCCCTAAAAAAATTGTAAATAAATATTAAAAATAAAAACTGCTGACACTATCCACTGCTCTACTGACACCAATCTCTGCCCTACTGACACCGTCAGTATATATACAAGTGCACACATATGCAAATATGTTTGAGCTTTTGGGTGCACACCCTAATGCAATAGACTGTGCACACCTATGTCATCCACCAATATCTTGTGAAAAACAGTTTCAGAGCTGTCGCTGGTCTTCATGATAGGATGGCTAAAAAAACTACAATGTTTTACGCAAAAATTATGTGAAATACAATGTTATCTCCTTAAAACACAAACTTGGTTACATGTCATCACTTTTCTGACCGCTGGAAAAAACAAGGGGTTGATTGCATTATACCGTATAATGACAATGAACAATACAGGTCTTCCATTAAATCTATGCCTGATGCCTAAAGAACCACCAGATGGCAGTGTCACTATACTTATTAACCACTTTACCACCGGAGGATTTTGCTGTCTTACGTCCGGGCCACTTTTTGCGATTCGGCACTGTGCGATTTTAACTGACAATTGCGCTGTCATGCAACGCCATACCCAAACGAAATTTACGTCCTTTTTTTCCCACAAATAGAGCTTTCTTTTGGTGGTATTTGATCACCTGTGCGATTTTTACTTTTTGCGCTATAAACAAAAAAAGAGCAACAATTTTGAAAAAATAACAATATTTTTTACATTTTTTTATATGAAATTCCCCCCCCCCCCCCCCCCAATCTAATTTTTTTATCATTTTAGGCCAATTTGTTTTCTGCTACATATTTTTGGTAAAAAAAATTGCAAGAAGTGTATTTTGATTGGTTTGCGTAAAAGTTATTGCGTTTACTAACTAAGGGAAAGATTTTTGTCATTTTTGCTGTTTTTTTTTTTTAACGCGTAATGGCGGCGATCTGAGATTTTTTTTGCGGGACTGCGACGTTGCGGCGGACAGATTGGACCCTTGACTGACATTTTTGACACTTTTGGGGTTACCAGTGACATTTCTACAGTAATCAGTGCTATACATATGCACTGTTACTGTAAAAATGACACTGGCAGGGAAGGAGTTAATTTTTATTGGTGATCAAGGGGTTAATGTATGCCTGGTGCTTACTGACGTGTGTGGGGGGAGGTGACTGAGTGACACAGGGACAGATCGCAGGTTCAGCTCTGCTGAATCCTGCAATCTGACCCTGCCTGTCACTTAGGAGATCCGCCCGCTTTGTTTACACAAGCAGGCGGATCTCCACACTAGATCCCCGACGATCGGGGAAGAGCAGCGGTGATCACCGCCGCTCATCCCCTGGCCCGACTCCCGCTGTGACTGGGGAATGTCTGGTGACGTAGGTATACGTCGTCAGACGATAACGAGCCACTGTGCCACAGTAAAGTGGTTAAACAAGGGCTACTGCAGTAAGATTGTAAGCTGGTAAAAGGGACATCTTTCAGAGCCACTACCTTGTCACAACCTGTATCATTTTTCTCATCATTAAGGCTCCTTTCATACAGTCACCGTCCGACAAGGTCCGTTCTCTGCTCATTGGGGGATCAATCTGCCAATCCCCGCTGAGCAGGCGGATGACAGCTCCGTCTCCACTCTGTGTGCGCGGACAGAGCTGTCAGGTCTCCGCTCTTCTCTATGGGGGAATCGGATGAGAACGGACCGCCTGTCAGCCAGACAGATGGAAAATAGGGTATCCATCCGTCCGGATTTCACGGACAGGATCAGAAGTGGATAGCAGCAGGTGTCAGCAGAGATGTAACAAGACAAAAAGATTTCCAAGCTCTCCTTAGCAGAGATGTCTCCACTGACATCCGCTGCCCCATAGGGATGCATGGAGCATCCGATCAGATCCGCCTGAAAAACTGACAGGCAGATCGGATTGCCTGTGTGAAAGGACCCTAAAGCTGAACTCCAGCACAGACCATACCAAAAGAATTCAGCAAATTTTTCGCAAACCTATAAAGCCAACCCCTAGCCTCTACTGAATTGCATGTACTTGCCGTGCTTCAGCACCTCTCCCTTCCCACTATTGCTCTAGAGCAGCGAACCTTGGTACCCCAGATGTTTTGGTACTACATTGCCCATGATGTTTATGCACTCTGCAGTGTAGGTGAGCATTATGGGAAATGTAGTTTCAATATATCTGAGGTGCCAAGGTTCGCCACCCCTGCTCTAGAGACTACGGGCAGCCTGGTTCCAAAAGGACCTGACCTTTCAATCTCACAAGTACCAAATCTTAACTGACCAGGCCCTACAGACCCCGCTGAAACACAAAGAACTCAAACCATACATACAAATTCTGCAGAATCACAAAATCAAGTACCGATGAGGATTCCCTCTCAAATTGTCCGCTCTACATGACAGCCACCCATACACCTTTCTTCCCCAAATGAGGCACAGGAAATCCTTGGACAAATAAATGAATGGCACCCCCTGTTACCAGCTCACAAAACTCACAAACTTCCTCACACAAATCTCTGTGTTTGACTCTGGAAACCCTTACCACAAAGACAACATTCTGTGGTGGAAAAAAGTGTGATCTGCTTCCACCTAGCAGGAGACTTAATCTTGTTTATCTCCTTTACTTACCAACACTATACATGTCCTCCAGTGCTGCGCTGCACCCTAATGACTCGGTGATCGGTTGGACGAAAACTTACAGTGCAGAGAATGGCGAGAGAGTAGGGAAACCAGCGGCCGGGCACCATAGGCGGCAGTGTGCCCTAGACAGCTGCCTAGTTGGCCTAGTGGTAGCGCCGGCCCTGCTTCCATCCTCTCTTTTTCTCCCTTCCCAGTGGACACCAAGACGCCCATGTTTTTGGTCTCCTATGCATAATGTTATACTGATACAACACTTTCTTCTTCAAGATCCAGAATAGCTTTATTAAAATTCACTATTATCTTACACAATGTACTTTAATTCCTTCGAAAACGTAAGTGTGCCTTTAATTTTTCCGCTTCACACCAAGCAAATATTGGCTTACAGAAAACTATATTTTCCATCTCCTCCTAACCGAAATACCTTTACAGAAACTATCCCCAGGTGTACCAGGCAAGCTTTAGGTAAAAGTTTACTGATAGCATTTCACCATAAAAAAAAAAAAAAAAAAAACCCTTTCACATGTTCCTCTAAATTGGTGACCCTAGTGGACATTACCTGATTTTACAGGGCAAAATTTTGACAAGGAAATAACCAATGTAAATTACTATGCTCCTAACATCCATTAAACTTGTGGATATATATTTCCCATTTATTGTGAGTTGCCTCTTCGCATAGGGAAGGTAATACTAATGGGCATATAGTGGTAATAATTGGGCATATAGTATAATATTAAATTGCGCTTGCCTTATAACACTATCATGGCCAATCAGTCCATAATTGTGGATATATTTACAATGAATTTATCTGCCATATATAAACCCTTTGAACCCTTATGTAGGGATCTAGCAAATACCTTATCTCAAAATATCAAGCCCCCTTCTTTATCTCAAACCCATTATGTCGATTGGAAGCAGAGATCACTACCCCAGTGGTCCTTTAAAGCATTCCCATCTCTCAAAATGCAGAAAACTCCAGGCACTGATGGCCTTGTACTATAAAAAATTCTCAGATTCTCCCCTTCATTTTCAGCTCATTTATTCATGCTACTGAAACCAGGCCATAACCCTTTAGATCCACACAATTTCTAAACCAATCTCGATACTTAACGTGGACATTAAAATTCCAGCCAAAAATCTTGTGACCAGAAATAATATGTTCTTACACACCCTAATTCTTGACCAGGTGGGCTTTGTCCCATGTAGACAATTATCTGATAACACCCACAATGTAATTTACCTAATTCACCTAATGCATCAAGCCTACATCTCCCAGGCTGTCCCTGGCTATGGTATTCCAACACATTTAGGAAAAACTAGTTGGCACTGCCATCTTGTGAACAAATAAAGTTCTGCAACTCAGTAACAATGCCCAGTGTTACACTTAATACTTTTGCAGAAGATGTTGGTTCAAATTAACTATAAGTTTTGACTTTCTTATGATACCAATGTTTGCTAGTTGTTCTGTCTATACGCTGTAAGTAAAAGAAGAATGAAGGGAAAACTATTGCTTAAGAGAGATCATCACTGTTATAACTAATGTTGAGCGAACACGGACTGTATTATTCGTGTTCGTACCGAATAATTGGATTTTTGTTACCCGAACACGGACCCGAAAACTTAACTGTATGTTCGGGTTTAAAATCCGTGTTCGGTCATTTTATTTCCGGGTTTGTATGTAATGGCGCGCTTTTAATGGCAGGCTTTCAACAGCCAATCAACAAGCGTTTAACTGGTGTGCCTTAAGCTATCCCAGCCATGCCTACTAATTTATTAGTAGCTGTGATTGGCCATCTGAAGCATGTGACCATGTCTTTATAAGTTCGAGACCCAGCGCCGCTGCGTCATTCTGCTGTAGTATAGGGACAGAGCACACATCATACGTGCTGGCTGCTGATTAGGGACAGACAGTCAAAAATTATATTGTGTCCGAAAATAATTCAGGGACAGGTCGGAGTGTTGCAGGCAGGGCGAGTTATTAGGGCATTTTAGGCTGGAGAATAGGCAGGGTCAGTGTTCTACATCGATTTTGCTGTGTGGGGGGTTTGCAGTGCCAGTGACCGATCTTATCGATCATTTTAGGGCGAGGTTGGAGAATAGGCAGGGTCAGTGTTCTACATCGATTTTGCTGTGTGTGGGGTGGTGTGAACACAATCTTTTTGCCCGCTGAGGAGGAGGGAGAAAAAAATCTTTTTTATCAGTCAGTTGTGTGCAGCGTTTTTCCTTCAGTGCTGCTGACTGTGATAATACACTGCTGTGTTCACATGTGCTATTATTGAGTGATTTTAAAATTTATACACTTTTTTCTATTCCACTATTCAATATACACCCTTTTCGGTTAAAAAAATTAAATTGTGGCATAGTCTGTACTAATCTATTTAAAAGTTACAAACTTAAAGGGGAATTTTCTTTTTTTTTTCCCTTCATAGCCTGCAGCAGAGCTGACTGATATAAGACACTGCTGTGTTCACGTGTGCTAGTGATTTTAAAATGTATACACTTTTTTCTATTCCACTATTTAATATATACACCCTTTTGGGTTAAAAAAAATTAAATTGTGGCACAGTCTGTACTAATCTATTTAAAAATTACAAACTTAAAGGGGAATTTTCTTTTTTTTTTTTCCCTTCATAGCCTGCAGCAGAGCTGACTGATATAAGACACTGCTGTGTTCACATGTGCTATTGAAAAATCACCAATTTTATATCATATTTTCTATTCCGCTATTCAATCTACACCCTTTGGGGTAAAAACAATTAAATTGCGGGATAGTCTGTATCGGTACGTGTGAGATACACCTTTCCAATTTTTGGGGCGCATCTCATACCGCTGAGGATTGCAGGGTGCTTCAGTTTGCCTCCTGCCTGTTCCGAACTCCTCCTACTCCTTATCCTGCCTTTGGGGGTACAAAAAATAGTAATCGGGGCCTAGTCTGGGTCTGTACGTGTGAGATACATACACCTTTTGATATCATAGTATCTGATTAAATCCGCGCTAAGGCTATCCAAGGATAAATTATGTGCACAGATAAGCTGCAGCCTCCCTTGAACTATAGCCGAAAGGCTATATAAATAAGTATGTAGGAATGAAGGTGATGGCGCTGCTTAGTCTATAAAGTGCAAATAGGTGCTGAAATATATAAATATTGTGTGTTATACTCAAATGTGATTGAAGAATAAATATATAAATATATAATGTGAAGGTAAAACTCAATAATTGAAATGAAATATTTAGTTCAAGGGAGGCTGCAGCTTATCTGTGCACATAATTTATCCTTGGATAGCCTTAGCGCGGATTTAATCAGATACTATTTTACACATACCCATTTTGGGCATGGCCAATCCTGCAGCTTCGGATATCTTTGGATATATAAAAAATAGGAAAATCAATATTGAGGATATTTTTAACCAGGAGAGAGTAACCAATAGACAGGATATGGACGGGCTCTTTAAACAACTTAAACACGCTTTGGAGAAGCAACTTAGGGTCTGGTGGGACATTTCAACTTTGGAAATGTACATTAAAGATAAAATTACCCCCAGACGACTAAGGTGGGATATTAATCCCAATGATGGTCTCAATGACATCACCCTAACAGAGGAATGGAATATATTTTTTAATCGGTGCGAAACAGACCTTCTCACACTTATCATCAAAAGGAGACAGACTAAATTAAGGAATATAGAAACACAAATAACAGATTTGAAGACGGCACTTATCCCATTTTCACTACACAAGGAATATAAAGACAAAGAAAAGGAACTTCAAACTTATATTGCCAAATATGACTTGGCTATACAACAAAAAAAGCAAAAAAAGTACAGCAGAGATGTTACTGACTACAAGAATTCCAAAGTGTACAAATGGCAAACGGCAGAGGAGGAAATGGAGATTCCTACTACTCCCAATGCCTTCGAGTCTAGAGAGACATCAGTGGATGAAGATGAATATGAGGAATCCATAGCTACTCCAGCTCCCAGAACCCCACAGGTATTTACCTTCAGACCTAATAGAGATATAGAAGATAACAGACCATCTGCTCAAGAAAATAGGTTTTTACAACCCAGGAATACTCCCAGAATACAAGATAGACCACGTACACCACCTAGGGATTACAATAGGGTCAACACACCCAATCAAAGAAACTTCAACCTCCCAATGTATAATAGATTTTCTCCATTAGCCAGGACGGAAACACATACTCCTGGCAGAGATTACAGAGATAGACCCAACTATAATACACAAAGGGATTTTTTTCGTGGCGGCCATCAAAGAAGACCACCACCTCCATACAGACAACAAGGATGGTACAGACCACAAGGAAGAACAGGATGGAGAGGACCACAAGACCAGCAGACCAGATGGAATCACAACTATCCTCAAGACAGAAGACCCAACACATACAGAGGAGGAGAATACCAGAACCAATGGAGGGGACCCCCTCCAGGGGGATACATGAGACCCCAACAACAAAATCATTACTGGGAAGAAGAAGACGTAAGAGGGGGAAAAGAGGTGGGAGGAAGAAAACGAAGGCGAGGATTTTAGGTCAAGGCATTTTTAACCTCACAGATATTGTTTTTAATGACGAAGAACTTCAGCTTTTAGACCTTGGCCTTAAATTCGCTCCCACCAAAGATGCTGACCCTTTTGAAATTTTTATTGACCTTCATAAATTTTTAAGAAAATTGAATATTAAAAACATTTTTAAACTAAAAGGGCATACATCTTCCACCCCTGACCCCAATTTCATACACTCAGGTCTCAGGAACAACTCGGTTTTTAACCCACAAGTACCTGGAGGAGAGTGTATTAGCGCCTTCAAGAAAATGGTAGAAGAAGATCTGAGGAAGATTAAGAAACCACATAAAAAATACAATAAGATAAAATCAGCAATTAAACAATTAGAGGACAGAAAAGGAATCATAATCCGACCCGCAGACAAAGGAGGGGGATTAGTGATTCTAAATAAAACTGATTACGAAGAAGAAATGAACAATTTATTAAGAGTGGAAGACACCTACGAAAAACTGAGAAATAATCCAACCAAGATATATAGGAAGAAACTAAAAGATTTTATTAATAAAGGTAAAGAATTAGGAATATTGGATAAGAAGGAAGCACAATACTTATTACCCGATTCAAGTAAGATCCCAGTACTGTACTACTTGCCTAAAATACATAAAGATCCTGTCAAGCCTCCAGGGAGACCCATCGTGAGCGGTGTGGACTCCCTGTTCTCCAGACTGGGTGAATATCTGGATGGATATTTACAACCAGCTGTAAAAATGGGAAAATCTTATCTCAAAGACAGCTCAGAGTTGATAAAAGCGCTTAAAGAAGTACAGTTACCAGAGGAATGTATCCTGGCTACAATAGACGCCAACTCCCTCTATACCAGCATCAAACAAACGGATGGACTGAAAGCGGTAGACGTTGCCTTACATGAACGCACCCAGTTAAAACAAACACAAATCAAATATATTCTGGATGGTTTAAAACTCACCATGAGTAGCAACTTCTTTTGGCACAAAAATGAATATTATTTACAAACAAAAGGAGTTGCAATGGGAGCTCGCTACGCACCTAGCGTAGCGAATCTGTTTATGGACCTTTTAGAGGAGAAGACCATCTACACCCAAAATATACCAGAATTAAAATTCTACCGACGATACATAGATGATATCATCATTTTATGGGAGGGGACAGAAGAATCTTTAAATAATTTCTTTTTAAAAATGAATGAGAACACATATGGCATTAAGTTTACAGGAGATTGGAGTTTTAATCAGATAAATTATTTGGATCTTAATATTTTTAAAGAAAACAACACACTCAAAAGTAGGACTTATTTTAAACCTACAGACAGGAATGGATACATACCTACCACCAGTTGCCACCATCCTATATGGAAAGAAGGAATTCCAAAAAGTCAATTCGTTAGGATCAGAAGAAACTGTGACAACTTGGAAGACTATATACTACAAACAGACATTTTAATAACGAGATTTGAGGAAAAGGGATATGATAGACAGAAGTTAATTACGGCCAGAAACAAAATATTGAATACAGACAGAGAAGAATTTTTACACAAGAAAAATGCGCCTAATCAAAAACCCAACGAGATAGCATTCATCACTGGATTCCATCAAAACTTCAGACAGACAGAGAAGATCGTGAAAAAATACTGGCCTATACTGAAGTCCGACAAAACTTTGTCCAGATTGCTACCCAGACAACCGAAATTCATATATCGGAAAGCCCCCAACCTACGAAACCAACTGGTTCATAATGCAATTGATCCCCCCAAACCAGTGAAAATGTTCCCTGATCTAAAAGGGTTTATTCGATGCAATAGATGCTTACCTTGTAAAACAACGAATAAACAACCTAGGAAGACATTACATTTTAAATCCAGATGGAGTGGAGAAGAGTTCAAGATTAACAAATTGATAACCTGTCAGACCACCCATGTAACCTATTTGATAGAGTGTCCCTGTCGGCTCCAATATGTCGGCAGGACCACTAGACCTCTTTTTGTACGAATCAGAGAACATATCAAGAACATAAGAAAGGGATTTCCAAAACACAGCCTCCCGAGGCACTTCGCAGAGGTACATAACAAGGATCCAAGGGGACTCACATTCGTTGGCATAGACTCCATTACAGGACATTGGAGAGGCGAAAATAAAAAAATTAAAATTTCTAAAAATGAAACCAGCTGGATATACCAGCTCAACACTCTCCAGCCCAAGGGGTTAAATCTGGACATAGACCTCAATTGTTTTATTTCCAATTTTTAATTCCTTTCACTTCTCTTTTTTTATATTTTATACTTTTGTCTTTTACTAATATTAGTATCTATTCCATCACCATAATATATATTTTTATACATTTTTTCTTTTATATTATTACCTCCATCTTCTTTTATCCATTATCAACTCATATTTTGTATATTTACTATTTTTACATTTATAATATTCACTTTTACCATCATTAGATCTCATTCATTTGCCAAATATACTATTTAAATACTTATATTATCCTTCTTATTCCATTCATTTATAATATATTATATTAAATATATATATTTTCAGTGTAGTACACATAATACCCACTAGATGTCCTCCTTTTTTATTCACACTGTTTTCCAATAAATATCAATATATAATAATTTTATGTTATATTTAACATCAACAATACCTTCAATTTTTGATATTGCTTCAAATTATACACATTTTTTATATCAATGATTACAATAACATATATCTTTCATATAACCAGCAAATACCATATATATCTCTATCCACCAGATGGCGCACTATATGTGATTTTATTCTTCTGAAAAAAAAAAATTATTTTTATTTTTTATTTTTCTATTTTTTTGTATTTTTAATATATTTGGAAGGATTGGGAAACAGAGATTTCGGGCACAAGAGTTTTGTTAAAAAGATTTCTTTTATTCAACACAAAACTAAATATTTTAAAATCATAGAAAAATACAGGCAAATAATTGTGTATTAAGGACACAGTGAGACCACACAACAATGGTCTATGTTATACAATATCTCAGTGCATAGAACTTATAAAAGTCGATTTACATACAGTTCAAAGTACAAGATCATTAGTAGTCATATAATCCTTGGAAACGTATTGTTTAATATCAGAAGAACCGCCGACGGACACCCAAGCAGTATGGTGCCGGTCAGCGGGGTCGACTGAAAGTATAAGTTAACATTCACCATGTAATATATGACCTTTGCTCGACATGTTTCGCTTTCTTAGACAAAAAAGCTTCATCTGGAGCATATCATTTCTTTTGTCTGTGTGAGAAATAACAGTATTTAGATAGACTACATATATATGTTACCTTATTCTCAGTATGTTATAATTACAATTACATATCATTTATCTTTCCTTTTGATTACATATAATCGTCTTACATCTCTCAGATAAGTCCTTCTATTTTTGCAATATCAACACAATATAACATTGGGTCTTAAGTTGCATTCAGACACTAGAGGAGTTTAGGGGAAAGAACGGAGGCTGCCAATAGCGAGTATATGTGGGGATCCATGCTGTAGTTATAGTATAAGCATATATATCCTATTTATATACCTGGTAAATGGACAGAAAAAAGTATACATACCTGTACATATAGTAATCAGGCACATATCTCAATTTCCATAGAGAATTCTTTAACGAGGAGGACTGTGCGTTTTGGGAAGCTCAAAAAAGGCAATGTATAGTGACATAGTAGTGAGGGTAGTCACTCCATGTCTCATATCTGGGTGGATGAGAGCAGAAAAACAATGTTTCTCAGAGTAGTAAGCGTTTTTATTCTATGATATCACTTTAAGGGAAAGCCCATAGGAATGCTACACCATAAGCTCAAGTGTTTTAAAGTGGTAAAGTCAGTATGCCTCATGCTTGTTATAAGAGTGTGTAAGTACCTATAGAGCCCATAAACCATCTGCCCTAAAAGGGGGGGGGGGGGCAACAGAAAAGACACATAGTCATTCTGGACCGTAAGAGTAGACAGGTGCCATGCGTTTATAAACGATTATACACCAACATACAGATTTTACCCATTCGTGTATGGGTTACCCCTATAGTAAAATATATATCATGTATATTGATTTGCTTTGACACACATATGTGAATATGTGTGTGTAATCAATTTAGTATCCGGCCCACCCTCCTCTATAATAGTAGGGGGGTGACCAGGGTTATATATAAATAGGCAGTTGCTACATAGGGTCCAAGATGAGTACATGCAAAGCGTACTTAGAATAAACATAGGTAATAGATATAGTGATAAATATATAGAGTGCCACCCAAAATGATAGATCCCTATGCAGTATGAAAGTTCCAAACATATACAGACACCTTAGCAATGCTCACCAAACTTAGGAAGGACCAGAGCTTAAATGTAGGGAGCGTGTCTCCTCTGCTTGTATGTCGGCTGTTAAGCACAGTAAGATTAAGGTGAATTCCCGGATATCACAAAAGTGTAATGTTACAGTATTAGTACTGGCCATATACAGCTTACCCCTTGCCACGCTGTTCCCAGCTTCCGCACAGTCCTCACCGGATGGGGAACCTCCACCATACCAGGGCTTGTAAATGGCGCCCTTAAGTAGTATGGATCCCGGGCGGTTCGTCAAACGGACGTCACCGCCCCGGCCACTCCCACCGGACATCGCTCGAGAGCCAACGCGGGGACACCCCGGCGAGGCTCTCGGCTTAGTCACGGGTGTGTGCAGACTATACAGAGGCAGGAAGTGCCTCCGTAGTCCGCTCAGGTGCCACAGGAAGTTCCGCCCGGAAGGGGCGGGACTGACCTGCGGACTATCTGGCCGCACATATCTCACTGATGAGGCCGACCTCCATGCTTACCCACACTGCCCCCACAGGATCGGTCCGCAATTACATGAAAATTCTAATTGCCTGAAATGAAAAAACAACACAACAAAGACAGAAATTATATATTTAAAAAATACAGATATAAAAGCATATTTCACTAAGGTGCAAAGATGTTCCTGGTGAAACCAGGAGATATATATCGGTAACATATTTGTGTTATCAAAAATTATTATATAACCATGTTTATTTTTTGACATTAACCACTAGTAAGGGCGTTCAATAGTAACAGCCCTAATGAAAGAACAGGGGCTGGACTGCCCCCTACTAGAAACACTTCCATACTTCAAAACCCCAAGAGAAAGTTGCATATTTTGACTTATTATAAATCCTCAAGATCACAATATTGATGAGATAGGAATTATAGCACAAAAAACTGTTTGTTATACATAAGAACGGAAAAGGGGGGGAGGGGTATATGTGCCACAAGACCTATTTGATGTGAAGAGGTATCAGAATAATTGAATATATGTATATATACGGGGGGAGGACGACCACGCCAAAAACCAAGCCGACACCCTGACCCATATATCCCACAAAGGGCCATTATCGTAACCCGAGTATACTACTCGAGGTCAATTAGGTCTGTTGGCATTAGGTAAGCAAGGAAACCTTCACAGAAAGGGTTTGTACGACTGTGTTTCGTTTAACCCAGGTCTATAAGTGGCATTGAGACGCTCTATCCAGAGAGTCTCTCTCTGGAGAATTTTTTTGTCCCAGTTGCCACCCCGAGGATCTTGAGGAATGACCTCAAGCACATAAAATCTTGCCTTTTTGGGATTGAACCTGTGGTATAGGTCAAGGTGTCTGCTCACGGGCGTGATCATCCTTCCCCCTGCTGATACGTACACATGGTCATTTATCCTTTGGCGGAGCTCTCTTATAGTTTTACCTATATAGAACATGCCGCAGGTACAATGCATCATGTATACCACTCCACGTGTGCTGCAGTCGGCTCGAAATTTTGGAGCAAATGTCTCCCCATTAGGTAAAGTGTATTCAGTATTCTCCTCTATCCAAGGACATAAAGCGCATTTGCGACATTTATAAGTACCTCTACCTGTTGTTACTTTATTTCTAATGGGTTGATAGTGGCTTGTTGTTAGTTGATCTCTTAAAGATCTTGTTCTCCTGAAAACAATTTGGGGATGTTTGCCCACGTATTTGTTTATAACCGGATCATCACGAAGAAGATGCCAGTTCCGTTCAAGAATATCTCTCAATACTTTTTCATGAGCGGAGTATTTGGTTATTAATTTAACTGTCGATTGCGTGTTTGGAGGTTTGGCTCTAAAGATGAGGCTGTTTCTATTTTGAGAAAACGCTTTGTTGAAAGCTGTTCTCAACAAACGCTTACTGTATCCACGAGCCATTAGGCGTTCTCGTAAAAGGTTAGCCTGTATTTTGAAATCGTTATCAGATGTGCAATTACACCGTAGGCGTATGTATTGGGCGTATGGAATACTACGTATAAGCGCCCCTGGGTGGGCGCTAGACGCATGTAATATTACATTCCCTGACGTCTCCTTTCTATATAGGTTAGTCGTCAGGTGTCCATCCACATGTTTGAGTACCGTTAGGTCAAGGAAATTAACACTCGAGTCACTGATGGTAGATGTTAACTTCAAATTGAAGTCGTTTATATTTAGTTGGGCAATAAACTCATCTAGCATTGATTTTGAACCTGTCCAGACAGCAAAAATGTCGTCTATATAACGAAACCAGATTGCCACAGATGAAAAAAAGTGGGATAAATTTTCATCTGATGTGATTTGTCGCTCCCACCCCCCCAGGTACAGGTTGGCGTAGGCCGGGGCACAACAAGTGCCCATGGCCACGCCCTGCACCTGGAGGTAGTGGGACCCGTTGAAAGTAAACCAGTTGTGTTTCAAAATAAACAATAGAAGTTCCAAAATAAAATCACAAAATGGCCAAGTGTGATGGTCTTGCTCATATAAGAACGTGCGTATCATCCCGACGCCCTGCTCGTGAGGGATACTGGAGTATAATGCCTCCACATCCAAAGTCACGAGCAGGGCGTCGGGAGGAACCACCATGTCTTCAATCATTTTTAAAAACTCGAGTGTGTCCTTGACGTATGACGGTAACCGCACTACGTGTGGTAGTAAATAATAATCGATCAAACGACTCGCATTTTCAGTTAGACTTCCAATGCCCGATACAATAGGCCTACCGGGTGGAGAAGTTAAATTTTTATGGGTTTTTGGGAGTGAATAGAATGTCGCCTGTCTCGGAAATTTGTTGTTAAGAAAATTATAACAGTCTTTATCTATAAGAGCCAATTGATATGCACGTCCGATTATATCCAAATACTCTGCTTTAAATTCTGTAGTAACCGATGGAGATATCTTTTTGTACCATGTACGATTTGAGAGGATATTAAGGCACATTTTTTCGTATCCCTCTCGAGTCATCAATACTAGGTTACCACCCTTATCTGAGGGTTTGATAACCAAGTCTGTATGGTTTCTTAGTTTGTTAAGCATCTGTAGTTGTTGTTTAGAAAGATTATTTTGTGTTGATTTTAGCTCACAATTTTTAATCTCACCTACCACTGTAGTTAGAAAAGCCAAAAGGTTAGGATTTGTAGTCAAGTCAGGGAAATTATTGGATTTTGGTTTGAAGGGGACCTGTCTTGGATTTACTGTCTTTGTTTGCATAGGTTGATCGGGGGACTGGGAATCCGGAAGACTGCCTTCCTCCAATAGTAAGATTAAATCCCGTAGAACACGGAATTCTTGCATTGTATAATGTTTTATTTTTTCTGAAATTTCTTTATCTTGTGTATTACGTTGTCTTTCTGGGTCGTAGATATGTTTATACGTTAAGTTCCTTATGAACATATAGACGTCCTTTATGGTCTCATATCTATCCATAGGAGTAGATGGGCAGAACGTGAGGCCAAGTTCAAGGACCTCTTGTTCTTGGGGGGAGAAGTGATAAGGGGTTAAGTTAATGATCGATAATTTTAGGTGGGAAGGCTTAGTGATGTGCTCAAGGGAAAATTTGAGGCCTGGGCCTGTGAAGCTGCGAAGTGACCATCAATAGTGGTTTGCCTAAGAGAGGTAGTGCTGGGTATATTTAAAGGTAGTGTGTTAGAGAAAACAGGTGCCGCAGCACCTAGTGAATGTGTTTGAGAATTAGATGTGAGATCCTGTGTGGATAGATTACTTGGATTAGTGTTAGTGGATAAGGGTTGCAACATTTGTATCGCTTGGAGAGCCAGGGGTCCCAAATAAGGGTCCTGTGCTTCCAAACCATCTTGTGTGAGTGCCTCGACAGATCGAACAGTCTGTCCAATTTGAGTCCCCCCAGTTCCTAATGGTTGAAATTTGGAAGTTTCATCGGGTCGCTTTTTGGAGCGTGGTGTATAATTGGCTCCTTCCTGTTGTCCTCGTTTACGTGTCGCCATGTCTGTTTTTGGTCTAGTATCTTGATTAGATCTAATCGATGTTTTGGATCTATTAGATTGTGCGGAGATCGAAGACGAGTCTGATTCCCAGTCAGTTTCCCTTGGACCTGTATTCAACATCTGTTCACGGGGGCCTCGTGAATAGCGGGGACGCCTTGAACTATTGGGTCCCGGCCATCGGTAAGCATAGCCTTCCGTGAAGGCCATCTTATCTTTTAAAAATTTAGTTTGTTTTTTACCAATGATATCCCTATTAAGTTTGATTCCATACTCCTTCACCTCCTTCCATCTTGCCTCGTAATGTATATGTTTTTTTAGATTCTCGTTTTTAGTATATAAAGATGATAACTCAGTATCCAAAGTAGCTAGGTCCAATTTGTATTGGGACACCAACAGCTGGCACAGGTCGGTACTGCATTTGGTTAGAATACGTTCCCACAAAGTTCTAAACTCGCTCGAAGCATTATCGAAGGAGGGGAATAGATGAATCCTCAAACCCACAGGGCATACATTTGCCTGTATATACTTCAAGAAAAATTCTATATGCCAATATAGATTTGACTTTTTCTTAATAAGTCTCTTTACTGTATTAATATATTGGTTTAGGCTTATATCATCCTTGGCCGGGATGTTACAGGTAGATTCAATTTCAGTCATAAGACCCGTCCATGCATTTCCAACGAAATCCATGGTTGTCCTATGAGTTCTATCAGTTGTTGTTGGAATGATTTATGGTCTCTTCTATATAGGTTTCTATTTTTTGAAAAAATGTGTATAAATTATGGCTTAACTAAATAAACAACTACAAAATTATCTTCAAAGGCCAGATGCAGGCCAAAAATTGGCACTAGAAAATTATAAGCAACTTTTTACGGGGTTTTTTGTATAAAAGATGTTTCACGATCCTTCCATATGATACTGTTCAAATATAATATGTATAAAAGGTAATAAGTGATACTTAAACCTATATACTTTGCTGCTTGCCACTTCCCAGGATGGCTGGTGCTTCCACCTTTATATCAGAATTATTTTACAAGTCATGTGTCCACAGATAGCAGCCATCTTGGCCATGACGTATCCAATTTAGGGTGTGCCCCTATCCTCAATTGATCAATTACATTTGGAAGGATTGGGAAACAGAGATTTCGGGCACAAGAGTTTTGTTAAAAAGATTTCTTTTATTCAACACAAAACTAAATATTTTAAAATCATAGAAAAATACAGGCAAATAATTGTGTATTAAGGACACAGTGAGACCACACAACAATGGTCTATGTTATACAATATCTCAGTGCATAGAACTTATAAAAGTCGATTTACATACAGTTCAAAGTACAAGATCATTAGTAGTCATATAATCCTTGGAAACGTATTGTTTAATATCAGAAGAACCGCCGACGGACACCCAAGCAGTATGGTGCCGGTCAGCGGGGTCGACTGAAAGTATAAGTTAACATTCACCATGTAATATATGACCTTTGCTCGACATGTTTCGCTTTCTTAGACAAAAAAGCTTCATCTAGAGCATATCCTTTCTTTTGTCTGTGTGAGAAATAACAGTATTTAGATAGACTACATATATATGTTACCTTATTCTCAGTATGTTATAATTACAATTACATATCATTTATCTTTCCTTTTGATTACATATAATCGTCTTACATCTCTCAGATAAGTCCTTCTATTTTTGCTATATATGTTTAATAAAAATTGTGTATCATGTTTTTAAAATATATAGTATTCTCTCCCTGTATGTATATATGGTGGTTCATACTATTTTTTGGCACGGTGTATATACTTATTTTATATTTATTATATTATATCCATTTATCAATTTTTATATAATATAAATTTACCCGTTTTTATTCTTCATGGGATCGCCAAAGTTTTGTTTCATACGCTAACTAATATATATTTCAATACGATCCACGGCATCAGTTTATACATAATATTCGTTGTGTTTCACAAAGAGTCCCGTAGCCTAGCAACCACCATATACAAAAGGGCTTGCTCTGGAAGTGATGCGACGCTGCAGAAGACGTCACATGATGAAACGCATACAGCGCCGTCACGTCATTTCCGGTTCCGGTCTCCAGTTGGAACGCATTGCGTTCCGGGACGCCAATACCACGCTGAATACTGACAGATTTATCGTGAGTACCCATTTTTTTGCTGCTGGAATAAAAAATAGCTTAAACGATATCACACTATCGAGCTTTCTTTCACTCCTTATGACCCTCCCATCCACATACCCTTGAGTGGCCATACCCAATCCCCCCACGGAACGTTGGATACTTTACCATTGGGACAGGACCCCACTACCGGACCCCAATTTGGGATACCTGAGAAATCCCGCGGACCCCACATCACATCTCCCCCAGGAAGGGAACCACCACACAGAGCAAGGACCAGCAAGACACATCCACAGTACCCGCTCTATACCCCTGTGTGGGGTGGGTACATCTGGTGAGTAGGTTTTCTAATAGGGGTCATCCCGCAACTCACCAGTCACCCACCTTGGGGGTCACCGTAAGATACCGTTCACTTATTTCTCTGGGCACATTCACCAATTTATGGACTTATCCCAGCATATGAACTGATCGAATATCACCTTTTGCTGCACTTTGTATAAAAGTTTCCCGCACATTTTTTACTTCTCGCACATCCACCATTCACGGACTCATCTTATTATATGAACTGATAAAATACCACCTCCTGCTGCACTTTGTATAAAATTCTCCTGCACATTTTTTCCCGCACATTTATTTATTTTGTATATAAGTTTCCCGCACCTTTCTACCATTTAGATATTGGATTCACCTAGCACTATTTGTTGTTTCATCTATCACCATTTATATTTATTCACTTATTTACTCATTTATCAATTTGAGTCCACATTTATTTAAGGCTGTTTATTCTGTATTAATTTTGTTGATCATTTATCCAAATTGTCACATATTTATTATTGGATACATATATACGAAGGCATATTCATTCATTGTAGCACTTTGCACTACGCCCTCTGGTGGCCATTTTTCATATTTTTTTAATCATTATATATTTTTTATTTTTCATTTCATTTTCAATTCAATTATTGAGTTTTACCTTCACATTATATATTTATATATTTATTCTTCAATCACATTTGAGTATAACACACAATATTTATATATTTTAGCACCTATTTGCACTTTATAGACTAAGCAGCGCCATCACCTTCATTCCTACATACCTTTTGATATCATATTTTCTATTCCGCTATTCAATCTACACCCTTGGGGTAAAAACAATTAAATTGCGGGATAGTCTGTATCGGTACGTGTGAGATACACCTTTCCAATTTTTGGGGCGCATCTCATACCGCTGAGGATTGCAGGGTGCTTCAGTTTGCCTCCTGCCTGTTCTGAACTCCTCCTACTCCTCATCCTGCCTTTGGGGGTACAAAAAATAGTAATCGGGGCCTAGTCTGGGTCTGTACGTGTGAGATACATACACCTTTTGATATCATATTTTCTATTCCGCTATTCAATCTACACCCTTGGGGTAAAAACAATTAAATTGCGGGATAGTCTGTATCGGTACGTGTGAGATAAACCTTCCAAATTTTGGGGGCGCATCGTCCACCGCTGAGGATTGCAGGGTGCTTCAGTTTGCCTCCTGTTCGGACCTCCTCCTACTCCTCTTCCTCATCCTGCCTTTAGGGTACAAAAAATTGTAATCGGGGCCTAGTCTGTGTTTGTACGTGTGAGATACACCGTTTTATAAAAATTTTTCCTATTCCGCTATTCAAAATACACCCTTTTGTAGTGTAAAAAATTAAATTACGGCATAGTCTGTATTCCAACCTGACAGCGGGGCCACAGTGGAAGCACAAGGCCAAGGCAGAGGAGGAGGAAGAGGAAGAGGTCGCCAACGCAACCAGGGCACCGCCAGCACCTCAGAAGGCAGGGTTAGCATGGCCGAAATGTGGAAAAGCTTTGTCAGCTGTAATGTTCTGGTACCTTTGGGTACCCTAATTACTCTTTCATAAGTGTATGCGCCCCACCATTCTCTTTTGGCAAGGTGCGCATACACCTTTAAGACTGATGCTGTCATCACTGAGCGCCGGACTGGATGGCTATTTAGATCGCCGGCTCTCACTCACATGTGTTCGTTCAAACTGCTTTGTGCCTTGATGCTAACCTGTCTTGAAGCTCACATGCTTGCAAGCATACCTCGCTGTCGGAACCACGCTGCGCTGATCCCTGTATCCCGCTACCGGATCATCCGCTCTTGCCGAACCTCTCCTCTGCTACATTGCTATTAGTGATAAGTACCCCACAGGGGAAACCTCTATAACCTTTATACCAAAGCTTACACTATCTAGCTCTGCATACTAAGGACTATTACTACATCTGCATTATCTAAGATTGCTAGCTCTTGAGCCTACTACCACCTGTTCTTGCACTGGGTTGATCTCTCTTGTATGTCCACCTGCTACTCTGTCATCTACTACCATACATGATTGCTAAACCTATCTGCATCCCATCTGCTACTATCTTACTTTCAAGAACATTTCCTTTCAAGTGTCTGTCATCTACCATCTCTACCCAACCTGTCTCTTCAGCCTATCATCACTGTGTTACTATATACATAAGTCACTCTAGGAAACATCTTATTGAGTGTGTGTATTTACTTGCTGAATTGAGATCATCCACACATGATGAGTCATTGAGAGTTGGGAATGGTGTCTCAGCGTTTCTCTACATGACTACTGAAGTGGAATATTTCTGCAGCTGAAAATCCACATCATACGTAAAACGCAGGAGCGTTACAGATTGAACGAACCACAAATGGATTCAGCAGAAATAACCACTCAGATGACACAATTAAAACAGCAAGTAACTGCGTTAATACACGCACTTGCTGAATTAAAAGAAGACAATCAGGCTCTATCGCAGCAGGTAATTAGACTGACACAACTTACCTCTGCTCAGTCCCCTGAACCCAAAATAAATCCTCCTTTGGTATTTACAGGCGATCGCAAAAAATTTAGCGAATTTAAAAACGCATGTGAGTTACTTTTCTTGCTAAAACCCCGTACCTACCTTACTGATCACATTAAGGTTTGTACTATTATTTCTTACCTAACAGGCGATCCTCGGGCCTGGGCAGACTCTCTTTTTGAGAAAAACGACCAGCTTCTCAACTCCTATGCCTTGTTCCTAGCAGAACTCACTAGCCTATATGATGATCCCAATAGGCAGAGTACTGCCGATCTTCAATTAAGATCCTTGAAACAAGGTAGGAGACCTGTAGAAGACTTTGTCGCAGAATTCAAGAGATGGACCCTTGATTCAGAATGGAATGATGCATCTCTGAAAACCCAATTTAGGCTTGGCCTATCAGAGGCCGTTAAAGTCGAGCTCGCCCGAGCGGATCTGCCAAAAACCCTGGATGCATTGATACAACTCAGTATCACCATAGATAGAAGACTACGAGAAAGAAAGGCTGAGAAAATGGGAATGCCATTATCCATTTCTTCTCGGATTTCGGCCGTTGACCCCGTTCCTATGGAGGTAGGAACCATACGCCCACCTCTATCAACTATGGAAAGAGCCAAAAGACGATCTGGTAATCTCTGCTTGTACTGTGCATCCCCGGATCACAAGATAAACGTCTGTCCCCTAGTCTACAAAAAGAAGGGTGAGTGTTCACATGTCCTCCTAGGGGGATTGACAACTTCAATCACTAACCCTTACCTTTCTGTTTGCTTAACATTACAGTGGGACCAGAACAGGATTACTACTAAGGCCATGATTGACACAGGATCTTGTGGAAATTATATTGACATACGTTTTGCTGCTTTAAATAAAGTTCCTATTATTTCTAAACTTAAACCTGTCTCAGTAAGTCTTATTAACGGTGTTCCTTTATCCTCTGGTCCGATCACTGATCAGACACAGGCACTCCTAGTCACTACTAACGGGTCTCATATGGAGACCACTACCTTCGATCTAATACCTTCACCCCACTTTCCCATTGTGTTGGGACTTCCCTGGTTGCACACACATCAACCAACCATAGATTGGAAGGAACGGACCCTGGCCTTCCTCTCTTGCTATTGCGAGGGTACGTGTAACCTCCCGTCTTTCGGGAAGATCCTGTCTGTGGTGACAGATGAGATTGCACCACTATGTTATCAGAATCTCTCTGAGGTTTTTCTTGAGAAAAATGCTCAAGCACTACCTCCCCATCGAGACTATTATTGTAGCATTGATCTACTCCCAAATAGCAAATTGCCGTTCGGTCATGTTTATCCTCTTTCACAGGATGAACTTTCCCATCTCAAAGACTATTTGGATGAGAATTTGGAAAAAGGTTTTATTAGACCTTCCACTTCTTCCACAGCAGCAGGACTCTTTTTTGTCCGCAATAAGGACTCAAGTCTCAGGCCTATCATCGACTATAGGCAATTGAATGCTATTACAATAAAAGATCGCTATCCTCTACCGCTTATCCCTGAGCTCATTGAGCAGGTGCGTGGAGCTACCTATTTTTCAAAATTGGACCTGAAAGGAGCATACAATCTCATTCGAATCCGTGATGGACACGAGTGGAAGACTGCATTCAGAACCAGATACGGATTGTTCGAATATCTTGTAATGCCATTCGGGCTATGCAACGCCCCTGCAGTTTTTCAACGATTTATAAACGATATTTTCAGAGACTTACTAGATGTCTGTGTTGTGGTATATCTGGACGATATACTTATATATTCACGATCCCTGTCTGAACACATAAGACATGTAAGACTAGTATTATCGAGATTGCTTGCACACAACCTTTATGTGAAACTGAAAAAATGCTTGTTTCATAAAGAAGAGGTACTCTTTCTAGGCTACATCATATCCAAAACAGGAATCGAGATGGACATGAGTAAGATATCCTGCATTCAGGATTGGCCTACACCAACCACACGCAAGGCGCTACAGCGATTCCTTGGATTTTCGAATTTCTACAGGAAGTTCATTAGAAACTTCTCTGCCATTGTGAGACCCCTCACACAGCTCACTAGCATTAAAAAAACATTCAAATGGTCAGATGAAGCAAATAAAGCTTTTCACCTGTTAAAGACAAGGTTTACTTCTGCTCCCATATTACGCCATCCAGACCCATCCCTCCAATACATTCTGGAAGTAGATGCGTCAAACATGGCAGTAGGAGCAATACTCTCCCAACGACCAACTCACACTTCACCACTTCATCCAGTCGCCTTTTTTTCTAAATCCCTAAGCATAAATTACCCCGTGGGTGAAAAGGAACTGCTTGCTATAAAATTGGCTCTGGAGAATTGGCGACATCTACTCGAAGGCACCCAATTACCAATACTTATATACACGGACCATAAAAATCTCCAATATCTTCAGACTAACAAAACTCTCTCGCACCGACAGGTACAATGGTCACTATTCTTTTTAAGGTTTAACTTCCTAGTGACCTACACACCTGCAGATAAGAACAAAAAGGCGGATGCACTATCACGACTAACTGAAGAAAACTACTTCGAAATCCCTTCCGTTCCTATAATACCTCACAAACGCATTATTGGAGTTGTCCGTTCCTTGAAGGAAGAGGTTTTGCATGGTATAAGTTTGGATTCACCCCCACCACAACTAAATACTGATGCAGAAGGCTTCCTCTACTACAACGACAAACTTTACATACCACCTACCATACGCACCAAGATCTTGGAATTATCGCATGATGTGCCTATGGCAGGACATATGGGTATGACAAAGACTCTTAATCTGATTACCAGGCAATTCTGGTGGCCTGACATGAAAACATCTATACAAAAATTTGTCTCTTCATGCAATGTCTGTGCCAGGTCCAAAATTGACTCTACGAGACCATCCGGTCTACTATGCAGTCTACCAATACCCCAAACTCCATGGGAAGTTGTGTCCTTGGACTTTATAGTGGAATTGCCTCCTTCCAAAGGATTTAATACCATCTTAGTGTCAGTGGACCATCTGACAAAAATGGCACATTTCATTGCTATTCGCAGACTACCTTCGTCCAAAAAAACGGCAGAACTCCTGATGAAACATGTCTTTAAGTTACATGGTATCCCAAAAACTCTTCTGTCTGACCGTGGATCACAATTTATTTCCAAGTTCTGGCAAGAACTATGTCACATACTACGGATCGAGCGGAAGCTCACTTCTCCTTACCATCCGCAGACCAACGGACAGACTGAAAGAGTCAACCAATGCATCGAGCAATATTTACGTTGTTACACTTCTTACCAACAGGATGATTGGGTGGATCTTCTCCCTCTGGCAGAATTTGCCTACAACAAGGCAACCAACAGTACGACCAAGCAGAGTCCGTTCTACTTGAACTATGGGTTTCATCCCTCTATTCTTCCACCACGCATCCTTCCTTCAAATAACCCAGTAGCTTCAGACTATCTTACCCAAATAAAGGACTCTCTGGGTTTGCTTAATACTACCATTGCACACGCTCATAGTCAACAAAAGAAGTACTATGATCTTCGCAGAAGACCTTCTCCTCAGTACGCTATCGGGGACCTCGTTTGGCTCTCAACAAAAAATTTAAGACTGAAAATCCCTAGCAAAAAGCTTGGACCTCTGTTCTTGGGACCTTTCCCAATCAAGAAACTTATTGGAAAAGCTGCAGTACAGCTTACATTGCCAATAGACCTCAAAATACATCCCATTTTCCATGTGTCGCTACTGAAGCCCCATGTTCCTGACCAAGGAATAAGGCCTACTATCCCACCTCCTCCTCCTGTACAAGTTGAAGGTGGAGAAGAATACGAGATAAAAGAGATTCTGGATTCTCGTATCCACAGAGGAAGACTTCAGTACTTGGTCGATGGAAGAACTATGGGCCCCAAGACGACACCTGGCTAAACACCTCTGACATACATGCCTCTAGATTAATCCGCAATTTTCATGCGAAGTACCCAGACAAACCAGCTCCAGAGGCCTTCAGGAGCCGGCCTTAAGGGGGGGGTACTGTAATGTTCTGGTACCTTTGGGTACCCTAATTACTCTTTCATAAGTGTATGCGCCCCACCATTCTCTTTTGGTAAGGTGCGCATACACCTTTAAGACTGATGCTGTCATCACTGAGCGCCGGACTGGATGGCTATTTAGATCGCCGGCTCTCACTCACATGTGTTCGTTCAAACTGCTTTGTGCCTTGATGCTAACCTGTCTTGAAGCTCACATGCTTGCAAGCATACCTCGCTGTCGGAACCACGCTGCGCTGATCCCTGTATCCCGCTACCGGATCATCCGCTCTTGCCGAACCTCTCCTCTGCTACATTGCTATTAGTGATAAGTACCCCACAGGGGAAACCTCTATAACCTTTATACTAAAGCTTACACTATCTAGCTCTGCATACTAAGGACTATTACTACATCTGCATTATCTAAGATTGCTAGCTCTTGAGCCTACTACCACCTGTTCTTGCACTGGGTTGATCTCTCTTGTATGTCCACCTGCTACTCTGTCATCTACTACCATACATGATTGCTAAACCTATCTGCATCCCATCTGCTACTATCTTACTTTCAAGAACATTTCCTTTCAAGTGTCTGTCATCTACCATCTCTACCCAACCTGTCTCTTCAGCCTATCATCACTGTGTTACTATATACATAAGTCACTCTAGGAAACATCTTATTGAGTGTGTGTATTTACTTGCTGAATTGAGATCATCCACACATGATGAGTCATTGAGAGTTGGGAATGGTGTCTCAGCGTTTCTCTACATGACTACTGAAGTGGAATATTTCTGCAGCTGAAAATCCACATCATACGTAAAACGCAGGAGCGTTACATCAGCACGCCACAACAAACAGCAGCACCAGCAGCTCATATGGAACGTCTTAGCAGGAGGCAGCATTTCACCAACATGGTGGAGCAGTATGTGTGCACACGCCTACATGTAGTGAATGACGGGTCTGCCCCCTTCAACTTCTGGGTCTCCAAATTGGGCACATGGCCTGAGCTTGCCCTTTACGCCTTGGAGGTGCTGGTGTGCCCTGCAGCCAGTGTATTATCTGAACGTGTATTTAACACGGCTGGGGGCGTTATCACAGACAAGAGCAGACATTTAAAATGACTGAAAAAAATCAGTGTTGGCTACCTCGTCCTCCTCCACCGCCGCTTCCACCTACACCGCCCATAGGTGTGCGCAGCCTATTGCATTAGGGTGTGCACCCCAAAGTTTAAATACACATGCATGTGTTTGCCTACATGTATATGGCCCCGGTACATTACTCTCCCTGCTGGCAAAGTTAAATAGAAGTGTGTGGCACTTCTCTTATGGCAGAGCAGGTCCGAGGGAGATCTTTCCCATCTCCTCACTGGCAAACAGAGCGATAATGCTAATGTGCCCTAGGTGATTAGGGTGTGCCCAGGCACACCCGGCACACCCGGCACACCCTGTGCGCACGCCTATGACACCGCCACATCCACCACCACCTCAACCTCCCTCCTACTCCATATGAGCCTCGTCATTCACAGATGAAGAACATTGTTTTATTTTTCTGTTTTTTTTTTGTTGTTTTAAGTTATTTCCCTATCCACATTTGTTTGCAGAGCACTTGCCATGCTCTTAACTACGTTTTGCTGCCATTTGCAGCACTCTAGCCCTTTCCATTGGTGTTTTAGAGCCATTTTAGTGCCTGAAAGTTTGGGTCCCAATTGACTTCAATGGGGTTCGGTGTCCGGGTAAAGTTCGGAAAAAGTCTGGGACACGGACCCGGACTTTTTTTTCAAGTTCGGCCGAACCCGCCGAACATGGACATCCAGGTGTCCGCTCAACTCGTTATAACTCGTTATAACTAGTGTTGTACGAACACGGACTGTATTATTCCTGTTCGTACCGAATAATTGGATTTTTGTTACCCGAACACGAACCCGAAAACTTTACTGTATGTTTGGGTTTAAAATCCGTGTTCGGTCATTTTATTTCCGGGTTTGTATGTAATGGCGCGCTTTTGCGTTTAACTGGTGTGCCTTAAGCCATCCCAGCCATGCCTACTAATGTATTAGTAGCTGTGATTGGCCATCTGAAGCATGTGATCATGTCTTTATAAGTTCGAGACCGAGCGCCGCTGCGTCGTTCTGCTGTAGTACAGGGACAGAGCACACATCATACGTACTGGCTGCTGATTAGGGACAGACAATGAAAAATTATATTGTGTCCGAAAAGAATTCAGGGTCAGGTCGGAGTGCTGCAGGCAGGGCGAGTTATTAGTGCATTTTAGGGCGAGGCTGGAGAATAGGCAGGGTCAGTGTTCTACATCGATTTTGCTGTGTGGGGGGTTTGCAGTGCCAGTGACCGATCTTATCGATCATTTTAGGGCGAGGCTGGAGAATAGGCAGGGTCAGTGTTCTACATCGATTTTGCTGTGTGTGGGGTGGTGCAGTGAACACAATCTTTTTGCCCGCTGAGGAGGAGGGAGAAAAAAAATATTTTTTATCAGTCAGTTGTGTGCAGCGTTTTTCCTTCAGTGCTGCTGACTGTGATAAGACACTGCTTTGTTCACATGTGCTATTATTGAGTGATTTTAAAATGTATACACTTTTTTCTATTCCACTATTCAATATACACCCTTTTGGGTTAAAAAAATTAAATTGTGGCATAGTCTGTATGTTAGCATACAAGGTTTGTATTTAATCAGCAACAACCACTGTATGTCATTGCTGTGTGCCTATTACATTGTATGACCACTAGATGGCAGTGTTACATTTGTGAGTTCATGTTTTGTCTATGCCTCAAAAAGTAATAAAGAAGAGTTCCTGCTCCGAACAAAAGCAGCGTTCAGTGAAACAACAGACTGTCTGCCTGTACTTTGTTTAGCCCCAAAAGGTTATATCTAACAGGTTATGGGCCCAGGACATGTTACAGAAGCCCAGGATATAATACAGATTACCCCCGGATATAGCCAGATACAGTGAGCTAAAGCAAGTGAGTACAGGAGACAGCAACAGAAAGACAAACAGCAGAAATGGCTGCTGCCATCCCCTCAGCAAACATCTCCATTGCAAATCTGACAAATCAGAACTACCAATCTTGGAAATTCAAGATGAAAATGCTGCTTATAAGAGAAGGTACGTGGAAATGTATAAATGAATCAAGACCTGCACAGCCCACAGAGGAGTGGTTAGACAGAGATCAGAAAGCACAGAGCACAATCTCCCTGTGCATAGATGATGATCAAATCATACATATATGTGTCAGACTGCTAAAGACATGTGGGAAGAGTTACAGAAAGCACATGAAAGAGTTAATCTCAGCAATAAACTGTATTTAATCAGAAAGCTCTATCAGACTAAGCTACAGAAAGACCAGGACATGCAGGACTATATAAGACAGACCTTAGAGATGGTGGAGAGACTGAGAGGGATTGGAGAAGAGATAAAAGATTTCCATGTTGCAGCGCTGTTATTAAGTGGACTTCCTGAAAGTTATGAGACACTTGTCACAGCACTAGATGCACGTCCAGATGATGATCTGACACTGGAATATGTTAAAGGCAAGCTTGTGGATGAATACAAGCGCAAAACTGAAAGCATGAGTAATGTGAGTGTGTGTTCAGAGACAGCTTTAAAGACAAAATTCAAAAATAAACACAGTAACGTGCAGCTAGAAAAGCGGGAATGCTTTGTGTGCAAGAAACCAGGACACCTAAAAGCAGATTGTAGAATCTGGAAAGCTAGAATGCAAAAACAAAGTGCATTGCAACAAGCTAAGAATGTCATAGAAACAAAGGAGTATGCATTCGGATCCAAAAATGGTGTCACCTCTGTGCAAGCATGGTGTGTGGACTCAGGTGGTACAAGTCACATGACAAATGACCGAAGTTTCTTCACTTAGCTTGATGAAAGCAAAACAGAAGGGATAACTACAGCTAATGGACAATTTATGAAATCAGTGGGAATAGGAGATGGCTTTCTATACTGTCCTATCTCTCCAGATATCACTAAAAGGATCCATATGAGGAATGTTCTGTATGTGCCAGATCTTGAAAGCAACCTTTTGTCAGTAAAGAAACTCACTAACCAAGGCAATGTAGTCACATTTCAGGGTGACAGTTGTATCATAACAAAAGGGGATTGCTTGCTTGCAAAGGCTAAAATCATAGATGAACTGTATCAGCTGAACTGCAGTGAAATGGTTAAAATAGCCAAAGAGGATAAACATTCAAACTGCATCCACACTTGGCACAGACGATTGGGGCACAGAAATTCTGATACAATAAAGAAAATAGTTGAGAATAACTATGCAAGTGGTATTAAGATTAATCCATGTGATCACATAATGATTTGTACCAGCTGTATTAAAGGAAAAATGGCAAGGACACCTTTTCCCAAGCAGACCAACAGCAAATCCCAAAAACCTCTGGACTTAATACATTCAGATCTTTGTGGTCCAATGAAAACTATGACTCCAGGAAAGAAAAAGTACTTCCTGACCTTCATTGATGATTACTCCAGATATACCTCAGTATTTCTACTTCACAATAAAGATGAAGTGCCAGAGAAATTAGAAGAGTATCTCGCTCAAGTAAACAATATTTTTGGCGGAATGCCCAGAGTACTACGAACAGATAATGGCTCAGAATATACAAGTGGTAAAACACAAGCCATTCTCAGGAATCATGGAATTATGTTCCAGACAACAGTTCCATATAACCCAGAGCAAAATGGAGTTGCAGAGAGAATGAACCGCACACTGTGTGAAAGTGGGAGGAGCATGCTATTTGATGCTGATATGCCAACTACATACTGGGGAGAAGCTATCACAACTGCATGTTATCTTCAAAATCGTTTGCCCGGAAAAGCAACAATAAAAACTCCATATGAACTGTGGAACAAAAGGAAACCAGATTTAAGACACATCAGAATTTTTGGAAGTAAAGCCTATGTACACATTCCAAAAGAAAAACGTACAAAATGGGATGCATGTGCAAAAGAAGGTGTACTTGTGGGGTACAGTGAATCTCAAAAAGGATACAGGATTTTACATCAAGACACGAACAAAGTAACAGTCAGCAGAAGTGTGATTATTGATGAAAGTTCTGTGTGCTCAAAGTTTGAACAACAGACTCAAACTTTTCAAACTGAGAAAGAGTCAACATCAGTCACTCAAGAAAATAAGGGAAGTGATACAGAAATAGAAATAACTGCAGAAGAATCAAAACCTGAAACTGAACCAGAAATACCTTCAGTCAGAAAATCAACCAGAATCAATAAAGGTGTTCCAGCTGAACGTTTATCTTACATAGCTCGCAGAGCTGTTCAAACTGAACCAGGTTCATGGAAAGAGAGGCAGAAACTGCCAATGCGTGAGAAACAAGTATGGTATAAAGCCGCTGATGAAGAAACGACATCACTCAAAGATCTCCAGACATGGACACTTTCAGAGCTACCTCAAGGTAAACATGACATAGGATGTAAATGGGTTTTTAAAACCAAATGTAACTCTGAAGGGAAAGTCTGTCGGTACAAGGCAAGGCTGGTTGCTAAAGGTTACTCACAGAAGTTCGGTGAGGACTATTATGCTACTTTTGCTCCAGTTGCTAAACAAAGTACTTTCAGAACACTAATGACAGTGGCTGCCATGCGTACAATGATTGTGAAACATCACGATATTAAGACAGCTTTTCTTAATGGTGATATTGAAGAAGAAATTTACATGTCACAGCCAGAAGGATATTTGAAAAAGGGACAAGAGCATCTTGTCTGCAAGTTGAATAAATCTCTTTATGGCCTTAAACAATCAGCTCGAGCATGGAACCTGAAGATTAATCAAGTTCTACTAAATGAAGGATTTACAAGAAGCAAAGCTGATCTGTGCCTATATGCTAAACAAGTAGACACTGAGTGGATGTATCTGCTAATTTATGTAGATGACCTGATCATTGCTCACAAAAACGACAATGAAATTGCAAAGTTAACAGAAGTACTCAACAAGCACTTTGAAACTAAAGACCTAGGTGAAGTGACATATTATCTTGGAATTGACATCCAGCGTGAGAAAGATGGAAGTTTCCTGTTGAATCAGAGTGCAAAAATTGAATCTATTCTTCAGCAATTCAACATGACAGAGGCGAAAGGAGCAAGCACACCTATGGATACAGTCTATCCAAAGTTAGAAGGAGAAGATGATCTTGTCACATCCAATGAACAATACAGACAAGCAGTGGGGGCACTTCTCTACATTGCAACCACTACACGTCCAGACATTGCAGCCAGCATGTCTCTTCTTTGCAGGCGAGTTGATAAACCTACCGTCTTATTTGAGGACAATCAGGCTTGCATTAAGCTTGCAACAAGTGAGAAAATTAATGGAAGAACCAAGCACATCGATGTCAGACATCATTACATTCATGACTTAGTTGATCAGAAAGTGATTGTACTTGTGTATTGTGAGTCGGAAAAAATGATTGCTGATGCTTTGACAAAGCCACTAGCTAGAACCAGATTTGTGGATCTTAGATCAGAAATGGGATTGACATAGATAGTAGTTGTTGAGTGGGGGTGTTAGCATACAAGGTTTGTATTTAATCAGCAACAACCACTGTATGTCATTGCTGTGTGCCTATTACATTGTATGACCACTAGATGGCAGTGTTACATTTGTGAGTTCATGTTTTGTCTATGCCTCAAAAAGTAATAAAGAAGAGTTCCTGCTCCGAACAAAAGCAGCGTTCAGTGAAACAACAGACTGTCTGCCTGTACTTTGTTTAGCCCCAAAAGGTTATATCTAACACTGTACTAATCTATTTAAAAATTACAAACTTAAAGGGGAATTTTCTTTTTTTTTTCCCTTCATAGCCTGCAGCAGAGCTGACTGATATAAGACACTGCTGTGTTCACACGTGCTAGTGATTTTAAAATGTATACACTTTTTTCTATTCCACTATTCAATATATACACCCTTTTGGGTTAAAAAAATTAAATTGTGGCATAGTCTGTACTAATCTATTTAAAAATTACAAACTTAAAGGGGAATTTTCTTTTTTTTTTCCCTTCATAGCCTGCAGCAGAGATGACTGATATAAGACACTGCTGTGTTCACATGTGCTATTGAAAAATCACCAATTTTATATCATATTTTCTATTCCGCTATTCAATCTACACCCTTGGGGTAAAAACAATTAAACTGCGGGATAGTCTGTATCGGTACGTGTGAGATACACCTTTCCAATTTTTGGGAGCGCATCTCATACCGTCGAGGATTGCAGGGTGCTTCAGTGTGCCTCCTGTCTGTTCCGAACTCCTCCTACTCCTCATCCTGCCTTTGGGGGTACAAAAAATAGTCATCGGGGCCTAGTCTGGGTCTGTACGTGTGAGATACATACACCTTTTGATATCATATTTTCTATTCCGCTATTCAATCTACACCCTTGGGGTAAAAACAATTAAATTGTGGGATAGTCTGTATCGGTACATGTGAGATACACCTTTCCAATTTTTGGGGCGCATCTCATACCGCCGAGGATTGCAGGGTGCTTCAGTGTGCCTCCTGCCTGTTCCGAACTCCTCCTACTCCTCACCCTGCCTTTGGGGGTACAAAAAATAGTAATCGGGGCCTAGTCTGGGTCTGTACGTGTGAGATACATACACCTTTTGATATCATATTTTCTATTCCGCTATTCAATCTACACCCTTGGGGTAAAAACAATTAAATTGCGGGATAGTCTGTATCGGTACGTGTGAGATACACCTTTCCAATTTTTGGGGCGCATCTCATACCGCCGAGGATTGCAGGGTGCTTCAGTGTGCCTCCTGCCTGTTCCGAACTCCTCCTACTCCTCACCCTGCCTTTGGGGGTACAAAAAATAGTAATCGGGGCCTAGTCTGGGTCTGTACGTGTGAGATACATACACCTTTTGATATCATATTTTCTATTCCGCTATTCAATCTACACCCTTGGGGTAAAAACAATTAAATTGCGGGATAGTCTGTATCGGTACGTGTGAGATACACCCTTTCCAATTTTTGGGGCGCATCTCCTACCGCCGAGGATTGCAGGGTGCTTCAGTGTGCCTCCTGCCTGTTCCGAACTCCTCCTACTCCTCATCCTGCCTTTGGGGGTACAAAAAATAGTAATCGGGGCCTAGTCTGGGTCTGTACGTGTGAGATACATACACCTTTTGATATCATATTTTCTCTTCCGCTATTCAATCTACACCCTTGGGGTAAAAACAATTAAATTGCGGGATAGTCTGTATCGGTACGTGTGAGATACACCTTTCCAATTTTTGGGGCACATCTCATACCGCCGAGGATTGCAGGGTGCTTCAGTGTGCCTCCTGCCTGTTCCGAACTCCTCCTACTCCTCATCCTGCCTTTGGGGGTACAAAAAATAGTAATCGGGGCCTAGTCTGGGTCTGTACGTGTGAGATACATACACCATTTGATATCATATTTTCTATTCCGCTATTCAATCTACACCCTTGGGGTAAAAACAATTAAATTGCGGGATAGTCTGTATCGGTACGTGTGAGATACACCTTTCCAATTTTTGGGGCGCATCTCATACCGCCAAGGATTGCAGGGTGCTTCAGTTTGCCTCCTGCCTGTTCCGAACTCCTCCTACTCCTCATCCTGCCTTTGGGGGTACAAAAAATAGTAATCGGGGCCTAGTCTGGGTCTGTACGTGTGAGATACATACACCTTTTGATATCATATTTTCTATTCCGCTATTCAATCTACACCCTTGGGGTAAAAACAATAAAATTGCGGGATAGTCTGTATCGGTACATGTGAGATAAACCTTCCAAATTTTGGGGGCGCATCTTCCACCACTGAGGATTGCAGGGTGCTTCAGTTTGCCTCCTGTTCGGACCTCCTCCTACTCCTCATCCTCATCCTGCCTTTAGGGTACAAAAAATTGTAATCGGGGCCTAGTCTGTGTTTGTACGTCTGAGATACACCGTTTTATAAAATCGCTATTCAATATACACCCTTTTATAAAATATTTACTATTTCGCTATTCAATATACACCCTTTTGGAGTGTAAAAAATTAAATTACGGCATAGTCTGTATCGGTACATGTGAGATACACCTTTTCAAATTTGTTTGGAGCATCTCCTTCCACCGCCGAGGATTGCAGGGCGCTTCAGTTTGCCTCCTGTTCCGAACTCCTCCTACTCCTCTTCCTCATCCTGCCTTTAGGGTACAAAAAATTGTAATCGGGGCCTAGTCTGTGTTTGTACGTGTGAGATACACCGTTTTATAAAATTTTTCCTATTCCGCTATTCAATATACACCCTTTTGGAGTGTAAAAAATTAAATTACGGCATAGTCTGTATCGGTACGTGTGAGATACACCTTTTAAATTTGTTTGGCGCATCTCCTTCCACTGCCAAGGATTGCAGGGCGCTTCAGTTTGCCTCCTGTTCCGAACTCCTCCTACTCCTCTTCCTCATCCTCCCTTTAGGGTACAAAAAATTGTAATCGGGGCCTAGTCTGTGTTTGTACGCGTGAGATACACCGTTTTTTATCCTTTTTTCTATTCCGCTATTCAATATACACCCTTTTGGGGTAAAAAAAATTAAATTGTGGCATAGTTTGCATATTTGACTGTGAGATACACCCGTGCGATACTGTTGTTGTTTTGTTCCGCTATTCAATAAACACCTTTCTAGGGCAAGATCATAAATTACAGAAATATGAGGAGACCGTCAAATAGGGGCCGTGGCCTGGGTCGTGGTGCTGCTGGTAGAGCTCCTGTTGCAAGGAGAGGACGTGGTTGATCTGTGCCAGCTACACGCACAAGTGAAACACCTTCCTCAAGTGTGAGTAGGCGACAGAACCTGCAGCAGTATTTGGTAGGGCATCATGCGCCGCTAGAAGTGATGAGGCCAGAACAAGTAGAGGCGATAATAGATTGGTTTGCTGCTGACAGTGCCTCCAGTTTCTTCACATCGTCTCCCACCCAGTCTACTGCAGAAAGGTCAGAGTTGGCACCTGCAGCCAATGTCCAACCGTCTTTCACCTCACCCCCTTGCAAATCAGGCAAGCAGTCTGAGCCCCAAGTCATGCAGCAGTCTCTTCTTCTTTTTGATGACTCTGTCAGCAGGGTTTCCCAGGGCCATCCACCTTGCCCTGCCCCAGAAGTGGAAGAGATTGAGTGCAGCGATGTACAACCACTTATTTCTCAAGATGATACATGGAAGGACCATCGCAGCACGTCGCCGATGATGACGAAACGCAGGTGCCAACTGCTGCGGCACTCAGAATTGTGGAGACCGACAAGGAGGGCAGGGGTGAAGACTGGGTGGAAGATGATGTGGAGGTCCTCGACCCCACATGGAATGAAGGTCATGCAGGTGACCTGAGTAGTTTGGAGGAAGAGGCGGTGGTCGCACAGAGCCACCAGCACAGCAGAAGAGGGAGCAGGGTGCAGAAGCGGAGCGGCCGTGCCCTAGACACTACGCTTGCTACTGCCCAACGCAGCAAGGGAACGAGCGCACCAAAGCCAGCTCAAAGGAGTTCTCTAGCGTGGAAGTTCTTCAGAAAATGTGCTGATGACAGGACACGAGTGGTTTGCACCCTGTGCAATCAGAGCCTGAAGCGAGGTATAAACCTTCTCAACCTGAGCACAACCTGCATGATCGGGCATCTAAGTGCAAAGCACGAGCTGCAGGGGAGTAGACACCTTCAAAACCAAGAAAGGTCTCTGGCTCCTCCTGCTTCCTCTTCTGCTGCAGTCTCGGCCACTCCATCCACCTCTGTAGTGATACCGGCACCTGCCACCCCGCAAACAGACGATCTGTCAGCAACACCACCACCTGGGTCACCAACCATCTCCACAATGTCCCGTGGAAGTGTTCAGCTTTCCATCTCCCAAACACTTCAGAGGAAGAGGAAGTACCCCCCTACCCACCCGCGATCCCTGGCCCTGAATGCCAGCATTTCAAAATTCTTGGCCTTTGAAATGCTGTCATTCCGTCTGGTGGAGACGCACAGTTTTACTTATGTCGGTGGCTGTCCCACAGTACGTCGTGCCCAGCCGCCACTACTTTTCCAGGCAAGCCATCCCTTCCCTGCACAACCAAGTGGGGGAAAAAATCAGGTGTGCACTGCGCAACGCCATCTGTGGATAGGTCCACCTAACTACCGATACGTGGACCAGTAAGCACGGTCAGGGACGTTATATCTCCCTAACGGCACACTGGGTAAATGCAGTGGCAGATGGGCCTGAGGCGGATAGCAATTTGGCGCATGTCCTTCCACCACCGAGGATTGCAGGGCGCTTCAGTTTGCCTCCTGTTCCTAACTCCTCCTACTCCGCTTCCTCATCCTCTACAGCCTCCTCATCCGGTCAGCGTAACACCTTCACCACCAACTTCAGCACAGCCAGGGGTAAACGACAGCAGGCAGTTTTAAAACTTGCCAGTTTGGGGGAAAAAATCACACACCGCGCAGGAGTTGTGAAGGAGCATGGAACAGCAGACAAATGAGTGGTTGCTGCCAGCGAGCCTCAAGCCCGGCCTGGTGGTGTGCGATAACGGGCGAAATCTCATAGCAGATCTGGGCCTAGCCGGTTTGACGCACATCCCTTGCCTGGCGCATGTGCTGAATTTGGTGGTGCAGAGGTTCCTTAAAAATTACCCCGATATGTCAGAGCTGCTGCAGAAAGTGCGGGCCATCTGTGCGCACTTTCGGCGTTCTCCCCCTGCTGCTGCTCGCCTGTCAGCGCTGCAGCGTAACTTCGGCCTTCCCGCTCACCGCCTCATATGTGACGTGCCCACAAGGTGGAACTCCACCTTGCACATGCTGGAAAGACTGTGCGAGCAGCAGCAGGCCATAGTGGAGTTTCAGCTTCAGCACGCACGTGTGAGTCGCTCTGCGGAACACCACCACTTCACCACCAATAACTGGGCCTCCATGCGAGACCTGTGTGCCTTGTTGCGCTGTTTTGAGTACTCCACCAACATGGCCAGTGCCGATGACGCCGTTGTCAGCTTAACTATCCCACTTCTATGCCTCCTTCAAAAAACGATTCGGGCAATGATGGAAGAGGATGTGGCACAGGATGAGGAGGAGGAGGAGGAGGATGAAGAGGTAACATTTCCAAGGCTTTCAGGGCAGTCATTCGCAAGTGGCTCCGAGGGTGGGTTCCTGCACCCACAAACGCCAGGGACACAATTGTCCAGCAGGGGCACAGTTCTGGAGGATGAGGAGGAGGAGATGGAGGAGGAGATGGAACCATGTTCACAGCAGGGTGGCACCCAGGCCAGCTCATGGCCATCACTGGTGCGTGGCTGGGGGGATACAGAGGACACAAACGATACACCTCCCACAGAGGACAGCCTTTCGTTGCCTCTGGGCAGCCTGGCACACATGAGCGATTACATGCTGCAGTGTCTCCACAACGACCACCGAGTTGCCCACATTCTAACTTGTGCTGATTACTGGGTGGCCACGCTGCTGGATCCCCGTTACAAGGACAACGTACCGTCCTTAATTCACTCACTGGAGCGCGATCGCAACATGCGCGAGTACAAGCGCACGCTGGTAGACGCGATGCTGCTGGCATTCCCACCTGACAGCGGGGCCACAGTGGAAGCACAAGGCCAAGGCAGAGGAAGAGGAGGAGGAAGAGGTCGCCAACGCAACCAGGGCACCGCCAGCACCTCAGAAGGCAGGGTTAGCATGGCCGAAATGTGGAAAAGCTTTGTCAGCATGCCACAATAAACAGCAGCACCAGCAGCTCATATGGAACGTCTTAGCAGGAGGCAGCATTTCACCAACATGGTGGAGCAGTATGTGTTCACACGCCTACATGTAGTGAATGACGGGTCTGCCCCCTTTAACTTCTGGGTCTCCAAATTGGGCACATGGCCTGAGCTTGCCCTTTACGCCTTGGAGGTGCTGGCGTGCCCTGCAGCCAGTGTATTATCTGAACATGTATTTAGCACGGCTGGGGGCGTTATCACAGACAAGCGCAGCCGCCTGTCCAGAGACAATGTGGACAAGCTCACGTTCATTAAAATGAACCAGGCATGGATCCCACAGGACTTTTCCGTACCTTGTGCAGAATAGAGATGGATACCGACCTTACCCAGCCATTGTTCTATTTTTGGTCCTTTGAAGACGCTGTGTGTGACGGCGAAACGCGTTGACGCACTTCCGGTTGCGGACGTAACGTCATTTCCGGTCGGGAACTTCCTGTATGTGGAACGCACGCCAAGAGCGGCGCCACTTGCTTTGTTTGCTATATGCCATTTTTATTCTTTGATCTTGTAAGTATTCAATCGACTTTTGGGGAATAAAATTATACCTACGTACTTCACGATGTATGGCCCTCTTTTCTTTTAATGGTGTTATCGGGAACGATTTCCACACGGAGGACACATCGGAGGAATCCCACATCTGATCCTGGGCAAATGTGCAATAAAACCAAGGGCTTTTATACAATCTAATTCCGGTGAGTGGGGAACCAAGAGGGCACCTTCACCTCACAAGCACCTTTATTTACTTGGCACTTTGGCACCTTTTTGGATCATCAATAAGGACTTTATTCCACCATTTTTGCACTTTAAATCTCACACTTTGAATGTATATTTATTTTTTTAGTTTAAATATGCACTTTAAATTATTTCTATAGAAATTTATGCACCTTAATGTGATTAATATATTTTATTATTACATATTGTATTCACATGATATAGATTGGTTTCAATTTAAATAATTTTAAATTTTTGTTATTAATCTGTTGCTAGCGCTGCATAAATTTGTTTTTATTCATTGTTCTATTTTTGATCTTTCTCACTCTTTTGGGGTGTACCCTCATTTAAAATGACTGAAAAAAAGCAGTGTTGGCTACCTCGTCCTCCTCCACCGCCGCTTCCACCTACACCGCCCATAGGTGTGCGCAGCCTATTGCATTAGGGTGTGCACCCCAAAGTTTAAATACACATGCATGTGTTTGCCTACATGTATATGGCCCCGGTACATTACTCTCCCTGCTGGCAAAGTGAAATAGAAGTGTGTGGCACTTCTCTTATGGCAGAGCAGGTCCGAGGGAGATCTTTCCCATCTCCTTACTGGCAAACAGAGCGATAATGCTAATGTGCCCTAGGTGATTAGGGTGTGCCCAGGCACACCCGGCACACCCTGTGCGCACGGCTATGACACCGCTACATCCACCACCACCTCAACCTCCCTCCTACTCCATATGGGCCTCGTCCTTCACAGATGAAGAACATTGTTTTATTTTTCTGGGTTTTTTTGTTGTTTTAAGTTATTTCCCTATCCACATTTGTTTGCAGAGCACTTGCCATGCTCTTAACTACGTTTTGCTGCCATTTGCAGCACTCTAGCCCTTTCCATTGGTGTTTTAGAGCCATTTTAGTGCCTGAAAGTTCGGGTCCCCATTGACTTTAATGGGGTTCAGTGTCCGGGTAAAGTTCGGAAAAAGTCCGAATAATAGAGAAAAAGAAAAATAAATCCCTAAATAACCCCCAGAGTAGTACAGTGTCATCATGGTGACACTGAACTACTGCGATGACAGTATGTAAAAAAGAAAACATTGTGGAAAAAATAAAAATATTTAATTTCTTTATTTTTCAAAATATTGTGACAAAAATTACAACTTCAAAAAACTTGACATGCCTCTTACCAAATACCTTGGACTGTATGTTTTCCAAAAATGGGTCATTTGGGGGTATTTGCACTGTCCTGGCATTTTGGGCTCAAGAAATGAGAAAGGCCATCAGTACATAAGGATTGAGCAAATTTCAAATATATCGAACAAAACAAAATAAGTCTGCACTCAGTGATAATACAAACAAAAAGCAGCCACTTCAAAAACTGTGATACCAGCTGACCAGTAATAGAAAACAACATAAAACAACACTAAAGTGATATAATAAATAAAACAATAAATGTGTGACACACAATTAACCATATGCAGCAGAATCAGTAAAGTCTGTGTAGATAAAAATAGTCCAATAAATTGTAGTGCATAAATCCTTCCAGAAAAGTGCAGTGCAATCAAAAACCATTAAAGGGATCGAAAGTGGAAAAACCTATGCGCTTGACCCTATACCAGATGCAATAGATAAAATCGAGTAGTAGATATAGGGTACAGATAGGGAACAAGGATTAGCAGCCAATTCTGAGTAGTGTCACCACATACATCAAAGTAAATGAAAAAATCAATAAAATCGGCGCTCAATCAATCCCAATTATACTGATAAATGGCATGCTTAACTATACACATAAATACAAAGTGTTAATAGGTGACATCAAATGAAAAAATATATAATGATGTGGTAAAGTGCACATGTGCAAAAAGTGCATATAAAATGCATAAAAATATATGAAGGTAAACCACAATAAATAGCAGCAGAGGAACAATCAAATGATAACGACAAAAGTCACAATGAAAGTGACAGTGAACTAAAGTGCAAAGTGATGGTAAGCTGATCATATCCAACAGTGGTCTGATCAAAGTAAAGTGATGGTATTAGCACAGAATGGGAACAGATATATCTGTGTAACAAGTGAACTGTGACTGGAGATAATCAAATGAAAAATAGTGTAACAAAGAATACCCCAAATAAGCAAAGAGTGGGGGTATAAAAACATATAAAGGAAAAAATATACTTTATATGTAGGCAAATAGTCATAAGCAATTCATAAGTTCATAGAGAATCAAAGAGTTCATAAAAAGGTGCTGATGTGCAAAAAATTGCCGGATGTGCGGGAAACTGTGAACATTCACTAGGTGCGGGAAACTGCTCATAAGAATTACGTGAAAACCCCTACCATGATAAAACAGAGGGGGTGGTAAAAACATTTTAATCCTCTTTACCTCCCCTTTTGGTTCTCTCCGATATATGTGGTTTTTACCTTTGTTATAATTTTTAATTTTCTTTATTCTCTTACCGAATCGGCAGGACCATTAATTATAATGGTCTAATGTGCTCAGGCAAGCAGGTGAGTAGAGTGAATCATCACAGGAGGAAGGCAAACAATCAACAGGCGATAGGTCCCATAGTGACTCAAAAATGGATAAACAAAAACACTACCATAGTGAAGCCCATCAAACTCATAAAAGTATTAGAAAGTAGATGGCTACAATTACCTTATGAAGGTCATAAACAAACATGTATGGCAAAAGGAAGCTGTCGGCACCCAAACACCGTTCACCCACGGCTCTTTGTGCGCGATGACATCACCTCAATGCCAGTCCCGACGTGTTTCATCACCAATGACGTCTACAGGGGATAGGCCAAGTGACAATCAACATGCACAGTAAAGATTAAGTAGTGCCTGGGCAATTTTCAAATATACTGTATATACCATAGTATGTTAAATCTTTAACTTTCGCACAGACTAAATAATATACATTGATTTGGGTTATTTTTACTAAAGGAATGTAGCAGAATATATTTTGGCCTACATTTAAGAAGAAAGATTATTTGTTTGCAAAATTTTTATAAAAAAAACCCAGATAAACGTGGGTTTTTTTTCAAAGTTTTTGGTGATTAAATACCATAAAAAAGCTGTATTTGTGTGAAAAAAAATAAAATTGAATTTGTGTACAGTGTTGCATGACTAAGCAATTGCCAGTTAAAGTACTGCAGTGCTGAACAGCAAAAAATGGTCTGGTCATGAATGGGGTAAAAACCTTCCTGTGTCATGTGGTTGAAAAAAAAATTACAACTCAGCTTATGCAAGAATCTGAATATCAAGTATTACATTATCAGAAATGTAAAACACACTGACAGGAACAATCAATGAACTACCACAACGCTCAACAGCCCTGTGGTAGTTCAGTGAGAACTACAAGCCTTTGTGGCTGTCGGTACTTGCAGTTTCCCATTCACATAACTCTGTAATCGGGGGGAAGCCCTGGACAGGCGACTTTTTTAAAATTGTAACACTTAGCGGGAGGGGATCCCCCACTAGCTCTAACAACAAGGGCGGCAGGGACCTGTCCTATAGTAACATGTTGCATGGCACACCCTTTATAGGGGTTTTAAAGATTAAATTGAAACACAACATTGGATATTCCCCTATAGTGGGACTTTTTAGGAACTAAGTATATATTACAATTGTATTTTATAAAACCAATTTTATTTATATTGCATCCATAAAAAAAACATTTCAAACAAAGTATATATGAAATACATGACTAAAGTTACACCTTTATATAAAAGTACTCAAAACTGACGTCCTCCACCCAAAGCGTTTCAGAGGTTTCTGGGGTGTGGGAGGCAGCAATTTTAAGTATTCAAATGGTGCAAGAGAAGGCGATTACAAGTATTAATAAAAACACAGTGTCAAAAATTCAAAAGAACAGTACAGTTTTATGATATGACTGGTTTGGCAGTGATCAAGAACACAATGACTGGTTAACAGCATGTTAAAAAAAAAATGTATTGTGGGTCGAGCCTCGATACTTCCGATCTATCCCTCCGCACCCTTTGATTGAGCATACACTGGTAGAGATCCATAAATTTTTCAGATGGGCCGGGTGACCAGTTTCCCTTTGCCATTGACACCAATCATTGGTCACCCGGACTTTTCCGTGGGTCTCACAGATAGGACATTTCAATTGCAACCAGAGCGGAGCTTGGCCAGAGCTTCAGTTTTCTAAGGCCCATCGGGGTGGCATCATCCCTACACGTTATACAGCACATTTGACTCTTTCATTCTGGGACGGTGAAAGATCTGGCAACAATATCACTTCCTGTGTTCCCTTCCAGACCATAACAATTTCGGTCGACACCTTACCTCATTTGAAGACCTTTGTGTGGGTGATGGCCTCTTGCGGAAATCTCTTTCCTGCTCATATGGCATCCTAATGACAATTTCATCCCAAGCTGACCCTCCTTATCTGAATAAATGGGAAAGGGATTTTAACGTCACGTTCTTCGAGGCTCAAAAGAACAGGATTCTTTTCTTCCTCCATAAGTTCTCCTTATGTAGCAAATACCGAGAGATCACCTATAAAATTTTAACGCGCCTGTATCGAACCCCCTCCGTCGGGGACAGAGCGGAGGTACACAGGGATCGGTGGCTGCAGTGGGACCTGTTCCTCTTTTTGGATGAATATCTGACCTTTTCCTAATGGAACTATGCCCCTTAAGGGGAACTAGAGGTTTGGGACTGTCAACAGCGTCAAGGTACTCCCTCCCTCCCCCTACCCCCTACCCCCTCCTCTCTCCCCCTTTTAGTTTTTTTCTCTTCTTCACTTTCTCTCCTTCTTCTTCTGCTGCCCCTTCCCCCCCCCCCCCTTTTCTATTCTCATCTTTAGTCTATTCTTAACCTTTTCAAACTCTATTCTATCCTCATCTTGAAAAAACTAAAACATTTTATTAGGTATGCTATAGAAAGAGGGCACAACTGATGCGAAGAACAATTATATGTTCTTCACCTTACTACCTCTTGGATTAATCCTGTACCTTACATGATCTTGAAGCATTATTTAGTGCTCATTTTTGTTAACTCTTTTTCTATCAGTTTGGTGTATGTTGGTAGCTCTAATGTGGGTTCTACTTACTGTATTAAGCATTGTTTCAGGTAAAGGTAACCATTGAAGAGATGTGATCTTCTTGCTTTAACAGCCATGATTCACCTAGTAAATTTGCATACTGTGTTGAAAGTAACTCTCTGACTAATGTATTCAACCTGTTGTTTGGATATTGTTGTTATTTCTGGTTGTATTACCATTCTGTTATGTATTATTGCACACCTTTAAATAAAATAAAAAATGTAATCAATATTGTAAAAAAAAAATGTAACTTTTATTTTTTTTATTTACAAATTCCTTTTTAAATACTTTCATCAGAGTAGTTTAATGTTACCATAGTAACATTGTACTACTCTGGGGGGGGGGGGGGTGATCAGGGATTTGATTTTTTACACTTTGATTGCTGGTGCAGTACAATCCAGATCATTGTACCAGCAATGCTTTCAACTGTCATGAATGGGTTAAGTTAATGACAGCTGTGAATAATAGTGGTCTGTGATTGGCTACAGCTAATCACATGGTATAGGGTGCTATAACTGGCCTAGGTACCTGTGATAGCTGTGGGCCAATCACAGCTCACTAGCAAAAGGAAGCAAAGCTGTTATAAATAATATTGATTCATAACAGCTTTGTTGACATTGTGATCACATGATCACCGGTCCCCAAGTATCAGGATCTGCATCCTACCAGACACAGCGGGTATGTCGCTTTGCCTGTACACGCCACCTGCCCACAGGCCCACAATGTACTGTGGATGATTGGCAAGTGGTTAAAGTAGAACTATAGGAAAAACTATCACCCATGTCAGTTTATTTTATTTTTTTTTAATTGCCATCTGTTTCCCACTAAGGAGATTTTCCTTCACATCCTGTCCCATAGCCAAAACAGGAAGTGAGAGCAAATTAGGGGAATCTCTTGAGAACCCACAGGTCACCAGAACTAATGTCCCCATTGGAAGATTTCCCCTCTATTACTTTTCTGGGAACAACTCAAAATATGGGACTTTTCGTTTTCTTTCACTTTCAATGATAATGGTAAACGGGACAAATAGAGAGGATGACTCTCCCTAACGGGGGGCACAGACAGCAAAAAAAACTGACAGGTGTTCCAATCCATCTCCACTTTGTCCAAAACTAAATATAAAAAGGTGTACTTCAAATGGGCTTTAATTGTATGCATATGAAAATTTGTGTTACTGGCTGTCAGCAACAGAAAGTATGGGGTTCTGTGTTGGCTATTAGGAATTCCAGCCCTGACACAGACAACGTAAGCACCAAGCAATAACAACCTATTTTTTTCTAATTTACACAAAATATTTCTCCACATCATACATGCCCAAAATGTTTAATAGTGAACATGTATTTAAACCACTGGAATTTGGGCTGAATTTTATTTATTTTTTTTGGTAACCATTTATTATTGTTAGTAACTGACAACTCTAATCCCTTGTACCAGATTCCCGGGGTTTTTTTACATTTTTCTCTCCAATTTTATCCTTTTTTGCTGTTCTGTTGTATTGTTGTTTATATTATTACCATTATTTACAGTGCCATTTTAGTGCCCTATTTTGTAGCTACAGTTTTTTTTAGGAAGTTGCAAAGCATTTGACAAGAGGCACCAGTGATCAGCACAGCAGCTAAGTGGTTAGCACTTCTGCCTAGTAGCCCTAGAATTGTTGGTTTGAATCTCAACCATGGCAATACCTACCTGGAGTTTGCAAGTTCTCTCTGTGTCTGCATGGGCTTCCTCCCACATTTCCCACCCACAAGACATGCTAGTAGATTAATGGGCTCCTGTCTAAACTTGCTCTAGTATTTATGTAACAGGAGATATTTTTTTCTGGCTTTGCAGGACTCATATTTAGCCAAAGGATGACAGCAGGTGTGTTTGAGGATGGAGTCTGGAGGGAAAACCAGAGTCATTGCTAATGCTAGAAAACCAACTACTATACCCAAGATACCTGAGAGCAGGAGTCATATAAATAAAAAGGCCCAGGAAGGAGCAGGACAGCTGCAGAGGAAGAGGTGCTATGCCGTGTTTCACTGGGAACGGAAGGAGCTGGCAAGCTGCTTGTATGCAGGACTGAGCTAGACTTTGCTGCATGATAAGCTGATTCGGGGTCCATTTTGGATTGCCAGTTTGTGACCCAGACCGCTGTTTTTCAGGCCTGCTGCAGGAGACACAGAGGTGGACTGCTGGAATACTCATCATTCATTCTGCTACAAGAAAAAAGGGGCCCCTCCAACACTCCAGCCAACCGCTACAGGAGAGAAAGAGTCATGAGCAGGTCTCAGACCCGCAGTTAATCTGAACCTTTGACAGTGTAATCAGTCTCCACTTGTAAGAAGCTGTAGGTGCAAGTTTCCCACACACCATTATACTACAGTTGCTGCTGTTGCTGAACTAGGTCCAATGTAGCCCATCTACCTCTTTCTTTCATCCCATTGCTGCAACAGTGCACCTCCGTTTATATAATTGATGCAACTGTTCATATTTTTCATCTAAGTATTCAATTGTATCCAAAGATCCCACCTCTCATTTTATTTTTTATTTTTATTTTTTAAAGTAGATTTTATTAGTGAAATGAGCAGCACAAAAGAATAACAATGTATCAAGAACATTTTACATTGAGAGAATAGTGCAAACAATAAACGTACTAGTGCACAATTATGCCAAACAGAGTATAACTGGGGTGACGGGGGGGGGGGGGGGAGAGTGGGGGTCGAGAGAGGGGGAGAGAGATAGATGGGAGAAGGAAGAGGGATGATGTAAGAGGAAAACCAGGAAAAGGACCCAAAAAATTGAGGTTACCATACAATTCAAGCTTTTCTGCAATACACTTGAGCAAAACTGGGGTTAGATGGGTCTGAGGGGAACCCATGGAGGCTATATGGGAGCCATCACAAGAGTGGCATAGGATGGTAGCCGTGAGGTAAAGTGGCAATGGTGGTGTGGCCTCAGTCCATCAGGTCCATTGATACAGCTGTGTAGTATGTGAATTTCTTGCTTTGGAAGTCCATATCATGGGACAACCATGTTTTGGTTGCAAAAAGCTGCCATTTGCTTTCAAATCTGGTTTTGAAGGGTGCATGGTTGAAGTCTGTATTTAAGTAGTCTTTCTGAAATAGAACACACAGTTCCTTTTTGAGCTGTCCTATGGTTGGAGCGGAAGGAAGAATCCAGTTGGATAGGATAGACTTCCTTGCAAGCAGGAGGCATGTGAGAGTCCATGGTAGGTGGCGAGCGGAAGGGCCGTTAGCCCAAGTCAGTAATTGTTTGTCCCAATATCCAAAAATGAGCAGATAGGGGTCTTTAGGGATCATTAGTAGGGTGATCTTATGAATAGTGCACACTCCTTTATCAAGTGTCACTAGATAAAGGAGTGTGCATGACCGGCTGGGTGTTCACGCATGCTCCGAAACGCGTAGTGAGTCCCTTCCGCCCTCTACCTTCTCCTGACGTCAGACGCAAGCAGCTTCCTCCTCGCAGCCTCCACCTCCTGCCCACCTGGAAGACAACAGAAAGCCGGCATCATCTTCTCTGTCTCCATGGACATCCTGGGCCCTGCAGAGGAATGCTAGTGAACCACGGAGCCACTGATGATCGGACACACGCTTCTTTATATACCTCTATGCGAGTTACTACTTTTTTAACCCTGTTCATTAAATACCATTTTCACTCAGAGGCGCTCTCCTCTCCTTCTTCTAATAACCAGGGGTATGGTCTGCATTGGGTAAAGGATGTGGGCAAAGCTGATCATCTTGATTAGGTGGCATCTCCCCAGGAGCGAGAGTGGGAGACCCATCCAACCATTTAGTTCCTGGGTAATTCTTCTGAAAAGAGGGGGATAGTTAAGAGTATAAATGGAGGAGGGCAAGCTTCCTATCTTGATGCCCAGATAGGTAAAATGGGACCTCGCTACCGTGAAAGGGGAAGAGGATGCCCAGGAAGGGGGGAAGAGGAAACACCTAGTGGTAGAATATCACTCTTGGAGAAATTTATGCAAAGACCAGAACATAATTTGAAGGTGTCAAAAATAGCATTGATTACAGGCATGTCGTGGCTGGGTTAGAGGGAAAGATTAGGATGTTGTCCATGAATAGGGACGACCGCAGTTCCCTTGTACCAGCAGGGATGCCATGTAGAGGGGCAACAGACTGGAGGTACCTAGAGAGGGGTTAGATGGCCAAGTTAAATAATAAGGAGGAGAGGGGGCAGCCTTGCCGGGTCCCTTTATATAGGCGAAATTCAGGGGTAAAGAGACCAGCCACCATCAATCTGGCCGTGGGAAAGGCATACATGGACCGAATTAAGTGTGAGAAGGGACCATTGAAACCCATTTTGTCCATTACGAGGTTGAGCCATGCAAAGCTGACATTGTCAAATGCCTTTCCGCGTCCAGAGAGACAATATCCAGGTCCCCTGAGGGGTTAGACTTAGCACATTTCAGAGCCAGCAATACTTTCTGAATGTTAAGGGTGGCTGACCTGCCCCTAACGAACCCAGATTGGGCCAGGGACAGAAGGAAGGGAATGACAAGCGTCAGTCTGGTCGCCATCACTTTGGAGAGAATTTTGGTATCTAGGTTCAGAAGTGAGATGGGCCTAAAGGAGCCAGGTTCGAGGGGATCCTTGTTTTTCTTGGCCAAGAGTTTGATAATGGCTTGGTAGCCTGTGGGAGGGTAGGAACCACCCGCCCACAGAGTGGAGTAGACTTTAAGGAGAGTGGATTCAACCATGGGTTGGAAAGATTTATAAAATTTGCCCGTCAAACCATCAGGACCTGGGGCCTTGTTAGGGGCCAATGAGCGAATTGTGTCAGAGAGTTTGGTCAAAGTAATGGGGGCATTTTGGGCCGATAGTTGCTCAGGGGTCACATAGGAAAGACTGGGCGGTCTGTGGATCTATGGAGTCTGGGGCGTAGTGGGAGGAGTAGAATTCTAGCATAATCGTGCTCACATCCTGGGGGCAGCATTTAGGGTTGCCTTGAGGGTTTTTTAAGGCTTTGATATGGGTAGGGGGTGTAAGTGTCTGAGCATAGCCAAGCAAGCAATTTACCCGACTTATTGCCAAACTTGTGAATGGTTGCTGACATTTGGGCATGTTTAATGCTTTCTAAAGTGTGTGCCCATGTATCAAAGGCTTGCCTGGCATCATGCCATTCTCTCCTGTTTGCAGGAGAGTCATGGGTGATCAGGGTGCATTGGGCTAAGTTGAGACGGGAGCTAGCGGCGTGGTAGTTGGAAGTGACATTTTTCCGGTACAAGGCAGAGTATGATATTATGTGTCCTCTAAGGTACACTTTGCTGGCTTCCCAGAACAGGTTTGGGTCCGCAAGATAGGGGATATTGGCTTCAGAGTATTCATCCCACGCCCGTTCCAGGAACTAATGGAAGTCGGAATTATCTTTTAGATATGCTGGGAAATGCCAGGAGTCCATGTTGGGAGTGGAGCGGGAGGTGTCATAGGATAGGGATATCGGGGATCGTCGTGATTGTCGGATGAATCAATGCGGGGGACAATATTGTTAGAGTAGAAGAGGTAGTCAATTCTAGTAAATACTCTATATGGATTGGAATAGAATTTGTATTCCCTGTCTGCCGGATGGTGGAGTCGCCAGATGTCTGTGAAGCATAGGTATTCGATAGTGGTAGCAAGGAGAGATGGGGCTGGGTTGTGTTGTTTGCCTCTGTGGGGTTTGGGGGTGGATCTATCCAGGGCTGGGTCCATGATCAGGTTGAAGTCCCCCCCCCCCCCATTATATGGAGGACATTGGGGTTGTGGAGGAGCTTGGCGGAGATGTCTGCGAAGAAGTGTTTGTCGGGTGAATTCGGGGCATAAACATTAGAGATAATTCGATCTTTTTCGTGTATGCAGAGATGCAGAGAGATAAAGCGACCATGAGAGTCAGTTTTAGAGGAGAGAATGTCATATGCTAAGCGTTTATGTAGTAGGACGAGTACCCCTGCTTTGTGGGCCACTGTTTCCGAGCCCAGTACCTCTCCTACCCAGGACTTCCGTAGACCATGGAAGTCTGAGGAAGTGAGGTGGGATTCCTGTAGCAGGGCGACGTCTGCGTTCAGACGTTTTAGATGTCGTAGGACTTTGGACCTCTTGTAGGGGGATCTAAGGCCCTTAACTTTCCATGAGATCAGTCTCATACAATGTTAACTGAGATGCTATATTGCAGAAAGATGGGGGAAGGCTTGCGATGTGTGGGTGAGGGGGGGGGGTAGAGTATTGCCCAAAGTGGTGATGTCTGGGGGCCCAGTTTGGATCCAAAGGTGTGTGAGATTGAACGACGCCCCCTGATGATGTCACGCTCTGACGAAACTGGTTGGGGACTGGCCTCGTTTGCCCTGTAACATCCTTGCAGCGTCCTCCTTCCTTTGCTGGGAGACTAGGATTACATCTGGCTATAGCTATCACACATTCTACTTGCAAGATCCCCTCAGGATATTTACCTTGATGCCTGGCTTATCTACCTTAAATGTGAGTGTTTTATTGGCTTTTTCCATTAAATATTACCTGTGTTAAGCTATACTGCACCATGAGGAGTTTTTTCTTCTTACATGTGCCGATGGTGATATTAATATGTCCATGAGAGGATTGGCTTTATACACCTAGAGGCATTTCCTGTGGAGGTGATATTTGGTCTGACCTAGTGTGAAAGGAGATGACTTCCTGTAAATGTGTACTGAGATCCCTGTAATGGGGATCACACATTTCTGGTAAGAGGCCACTGTTACTGGTGTTTGATGGAGGCTATCCATTCTGATCTTCTCACCCGCATCTTGGACCTCCTATTGGACTCCTTTCTTCTATGGACTCTCTATAATTATGCAATATCATCAGTAGTAACATTGATTGATTTTTATGATCACTGTATCAAGCGCTGCATACTTTGTTTTAATTCTGTCTGAGGTTGGGGTACAACAACTTTTTTATGCTGGCAGCTGTTATCGTGGTCTGATTTTGTTCATCTGATTAAGCGCAGTATATTCTGTTTTTTAGTAACCCACATTGGCTAGAAATATTCGTGCCCACATTTATGGTGAAGACTAGAAGTGAGGGGTCGATTAGACAACCACCTCCAGGCAGGTGCTTTGGGAAATGGCAACATCAGTGGGTATCCAGGAATAAGTAATAGCGGCATAGTATAACATAACTTGGATGAGGAGAGATGTATAATCAGGTAGTCTAATAGGCTTATACTCACTCAGAGCCAGGATGAACAAGAAAGAAAAGCATGTTGTCAGGCCCAAAGTGGGGGAGAAGAGAGGGGACTGCTACATGCAAGGCATGCGAGATAGGCAGCCGAGTCCTTGGAGGCTAGAGCGCAGGGAATGTCCGTTATTGGAGAACTTGGGGCGCTTTGGAGATTCCTTCCTTGGGCTCCATTGAACCAAGGGGCACGGATGTGGTGAGGTCCCGGGCGAAGAGGACAACGGGTTTTCAAGGTGAAGGGAGCACAGGAATGATTCCGCTTCTGAGGGATCTTGGAAGGACAGCCGATTCCCTTCAGGAGACTTGAGTCGAAGAACCGCCGGATAAGCTAACGTGAATTTCATTTGATGTTAATGAAGTTTTGAGCAGATGGGTTGAAAGGCCTTTCTCTTTTTGGCGACTTCGATGGAGTAATCTGCAAAGATCAGGATCTTGACGCCATCTATGAGAAGAGATCGGACTTGCCTGAAATTTTGTAAAATAGCCGCCTTGTCTGCGTAGTTAAGGTACTTAGTACTTAATCGGTCGCTGTGTTTTGCTTTCCGAGGAAGAGGCCCCTATGTGGTGGGCTCTCTCCACAGTGTAGGTCTTTTGTAAGCCCTGGGCCTCAGGTACGCGTGTGGAACAAAAGTCCAAGATGGCGGAGGGGGGCAGAGATTCTGGTACACCCACGAAGCGCAGATTGCTCCTCCGCGACCTGTTCTCCAGGTCCTCTATTTTCTGCAGCAGGTATTGGTTGGTTTTTTCTTGGGCCTGCTCTGTTCTCTGGGCCTGGTACACTTCATCCTCAATGCTGGAGATGTGCTGCTCAGCCTCATTCAGCCTGAGTGTTAAGTTAGCTCCCGCTTGATTTCCATCATGCCAGCGTTTACAGCTTTTTCCACAGATGCTGCAATAGTGGGGGTTAACAGCGCGGCCACTGCCTGGGCTATATGATCGGTGTTTGGGTCCACGGGGCCAGCAGCAGAGGGAGGCGCAGCAGAGCTGATGTCTATGTCAGCGGGGTTTCAGGCCATCGGAGGGAAGGCCGAAGCCGCGGCCTCAATTAGTGGTATGCCTGGGGCTGAGCAGGGCCCACTTTTCTCTAAGAAACGGTCCATCCGAGGAGAGAGAGACGTAGTCGAGTGATCGGCGGGCTCCAGGTAGCTGGTAGGGGTCGGTCGCCACGATGTGAGCAGGTCTTGTAAGCTGTTTTAGTGGGCTGCAGTGGGAGCCGAGAGAGACACAGCTAGTGCAGGCGGCGCCGGAACTGGAAATCCCCACCTCTTATTTTAATTTGTTTTCTGAGATGCAGACCTGTAACCACCCAGACTATAGACATATCCTATCCCCCCTGTGCACCAATGTCTCCATGGGCCCCAACCTAGCCAGAAGCATATTCATAGTTAGTACTATTGTATTTGTGCTTTACTTTAAATTCTTAACCTCAGGCCTAAACCTAGTCCCCTTGTCAGAGAGCTCCCAAGTGAACATAGCCTGACCTCCATTGTTACTTATTTGGTCACTTGCGTCAGTTCCTCTCATGAGTAGAACTACTGTTTATGCTGTTGGGGTCAAAGTATATGCTAGAGTTTCAAACACCGGCAAATGACACTGTGAAGTTGATTGTGTAAACATTATGTTTATGATGGTTTACTTTAACTTGCCAGCACATTCTGATATTCTTTCATAGAGTTGTAAATCAAATTCTTGTGTGCTTGGTAAGGTTCAGGGAAAGATATACTGTGGGTATCAGTGAGGTTGAGGCCTTACATAGGGCTGCACAGGATCAGAGGACCCAAATTAGCCAGCGGCTCCTGTTGGGGTAGCGCTACTTGTATGAATGTCAATTAAGGACCTTTAAGCTCCTTGAGAGCAGGGACTGATGTAAATATACAATATGTGTAAAGCGCTTGGAAATTGTTGGCACTATATAAATACCTGTAAAAAAAAGAAATAATAAAATCTTCAGATGCTGTGGCTCAGGGGCCAATTTAGAAAAAAAAAATCACTTTATGAATTTCTCAACATTCACCAAAGCTTAACAAATAACTCCTATAATCCTTGTAATAGTTTCCTTGTTGCAGGGGAAAAAGTAACAACCACATGACAATTTTTTTTAAAAAAACCTGTTCCACATGGGTGGTGGCTGCTATGTTTCCTCAGGTGTTACTGAATACTAAAATGAATATGACAAATTATTAATTACAGGCCATAGTACATGAATGCAAATCGTCTTTTTTCTGAGAAAAATTTAGGCAAGAATTTAAAATTTAGGTCAGTCTATAAAAATTGCCATTAGTGATATATGGGGCGAAGGAAAGGAAAGTTAATAGGAGGGTTTGATAATGAGACACATGTCTTAAGATGAAAAAAAGTTTGTGATTCTTTGAAGACTGGAAATGAATATGAAATAAATAGCTTTATTTTATGTACAATGTCTCTGATTTTCCTTAGATAGTGCCAGCTCCCACTGGGAGATGAACAACACCTAGATGTACATAAAAATATTTGCTGGGAACCATCATGCAACATTACTATCCAGAAATTATGGATTTTTGTGGAATCTGCTGAATTGACCAGGTGGTTGTGGACAATCTGCTGGAGTGACCATTGGAACTGATCAGGTACTCCTGTTTTAGTTAAGAGATGATACCATGAAGAACAATCATTGAAGCCTGTGTTCTTTTTCCAGTGGCAGAATTTGAGACTGCAAAGGAGGACCAAGCTCAGTTAACCAGTGCAAGGATCTACCTTATATGAGGTTTAGATAGGCCCTTGCGTTTCATAGTTGTTGGCAAATCTTTTGGTTGTTTTCAAATGATTCTTTGGTAAACAAATCAAAAACGGCAGCTTGTACCAACCCCTGTGTTACTGCATGTGCTATGCCACTTTGCCCAGCAGCAGCAGAGTGCTGCAGTAAATGTACGAATGTACGGTGGGTGGGGCGCAAGTGGTTAAAAAACAGAATTCTCCCAGTCACCCCTTGCATGCCTAATGTCATCATTGAAATAACATTAAAAAATCCAAATGAGTGATTCCTTATTACAAAATGTTTTCCCCTTCATATCTTAAAAAGCATTTACAGGTCCAAAAAAAGGAAGAAGAGCATAGACAAGCTAGAAGCAAATAAAAAGCCATAACCCCCCCCCCCCCAAAAAAAAACACTTTTTGGTTAAATCCGTAAAGTGGAACCAAACCCATGGATTCAAAAAAACAGTTAGCAATACAGGCATGCCAATAATGTAACTGTCACATTTGCTTGTGTCCCCAACCAAGCTGTCAAACCATCAAATAGCTGGTGTCATAACTGATCCCATGTGCAACCCCATGGCAATTGCAGTTTAAACATAAGCACGTCCTTGGCATTAAAAGCATAAGAGGGATCAGTTTGGCTTTAAGGTTGTCAGCAGATCGGCCTCTACAAACTCAGCAGTGCCTAAAAATGGAGAGAAACTGAGCATGTGCAGAGCAGGGTGAGACAGTGTATTGCTGGATATTAAACAGTATAGACATTTATTTTTAATTTTTTACATAGCTATACCTGCAAAATGGGCCAGCCTGAAGTGATCTAGCATGACTTCATTTTCTGACTAAAGTTCCACTTTAAATCAGTAGCAGGTTCCTTACATGTTCCAGAGTCTTCAGAAGTAAGATTTACCTGCTATGTGGGTAAAAGTGAGATTCCAAGCTATGCTATGGAATCTCACTTCTGCTGAAGGTCCACTGACATTTATATACATGGCATCATGGACAAGTGGAAGTAAACCATCCTAACAGTTTTTGCCAAGGAAGTTGCCATCTTGGCTTCTGTTTAATCCTCAACTTCCATGATGCTGCACATGTGATCAGTTATGATACCAGACATTGGATGGTTTGACAGTTCGGTTGAGAACACATCCAATTTTACAGTTACATTCCTGGCATGTGCCACAAATGTAACTATTTTTTGAAACGGTTAAATCTATGGGAATATGAATAAGCCAATGTTTTATGCTTATATATGTTGTACTTGTACCATGTATGTATCCATGTATGTGTAATGGTGCTAAAATGTCTTGCACTAAGTTGTACATCTGACATGGATGTTTGTTATCTCAATAAAGTTTTTTCTTGATTAAAAAAAAAAAAAAAAAGTAGATGAATATGGAAGCTCAGGATCAGAGATAAAACCGCTACAATCAGTGAGTAAATAACTTAATAAAAACAACATTTAAACATGCAAATGTGTTAGGACATCTTAAAGGAATGACTGCATAGACAAAATACACAACATACACAAACTTTTTCAAAAAAGTCTTTAGTTTAGGGTCTACAAAAATTGCACACATTAAAAAAAACACATATGCCCTAAAAATGTTATTTACAGATATGTGTTGCTTATTTTAGCATCCCAAGCTATTCAGATGACACTTAAAAACAGAAACTAGCAAATGTTTGTGGATCTCACAAAGTAAACTGTACAACAAAAAGTAAAATGATCCTTATTACAAAACACAATAATTGCACTAACCACAAGAATACACATAAAATTCATGTAGGTGTGTGCACATATAACCGATACTAATAGAAAACTTTTGCTTTAGCAATCGTAATTATCCTTATGTAATTCTAAAGCATCTTTACTCGATTCATCTCTGCATGAACATGAATTAGAGAAGGTTTTTTTTAAAGTTGACTTACTAGAAATCAGTATTAGGAGCATTTTCCCTGTTCTGCAATTCTTGAATAGCCTGTCACAATTTGGTGCCTCAAATAGCCCAATGACTGCTTATTGGGGAAGGTATGAGCAGTGCAGACTCCGAATAATTTTATTTGTTTTATGTTTTATTTCAAATAATTGGAAAAAATATGAGTTCTTAATATTCTCTTAAGATTATTTAGCTGATAGTGTTGCATAAATTACAAACTATCCTGGCAGTGTTCAAAAGCTATTCACAATGTGCTAACCCTGCAATCCAGCACAAGAAACAAGATACATATTTATTAGTGTATTTATTGATGTGTGTCCGATTTATGTGGGGGAAATTATGTAGCCTTTTGAACAACTGATGGGATCACTTTTATTATCATATGGGCCTTTATGCAATATATTGATCACAAGCACAGCATTCGAGGTTGTTGTTGGATCTTGTCCCTCCTCATAAAGTTTGATCATTTTTTTTATAGATTTAACTGGAACATTAAAGTGGAATTCCAGGGTAACAACTACCTAATCTTAAAAATGCTCCCTCCCCCCTCCTCACACCTATGCAGACTAACCTGTGCAAGAAAATAAAAGGTATATTCTTGCCAACTTTCAGCCCAGTCTGGTCCAGTCAAGGCACTGGCGGTTGCAGGGGAGAGGAGATAGGCAAGTATTCAACAATAGCTGGCAATACCTGGGAGCAATCATGTCACCCATTGGCTTCCAAATGGCCCATCCAATGTCGGTGCTCTCTCCACTCCCCTGCAGCCACCTCTTAGGCTGCATTCACATGTCAGGGTTTGGATCGCGGGCAGAACCGCCGCGGTTCCGCCCACGATCCGGACATTATTGCAAATCACAGGATGCCTAGCGTTGCCCGTTGATTTGCAATAGACCCCCAAACGCCGAGCGATGTTGCCGCGATTTCCGCCTGCCGAATCGCGGCAACATCGCGCAAACAAAATCGCAGGACGCAATACGCTCCAAAGAAGCTCTTGTACTTCTTTGGAGCGTATTGCGTCCCGCGATTTTGTTTGCGCGATGTTGCCGCGATTCGGCAGGCGGAAATCGCGGCAACATCGCTCGGCGTTTGGGGGTCTATTGCAAATCAACAGGCAACGCTAGGCGTCCCGCGATTTGCAATAATCTCCAGATCGCGGGCGGAACCGCGGCGGTTCTGCCCGCGATCCATACGCTCACATGTGAACGGAGCCTTACAGAGGTTAGTAAGCATAGGTGTTAGGAGGGTGAGGGAGCATTTTTATGACCAATTAGATTTTGCCTTGAATTCTACTTTATTCAGACACTGGAATCTGTTTCATCTAGCAATATAACTGGCCAAAATATTGTTAAAACTTAACCATAGCTAAGGCTCCGTTCACATGTAGGCGTTGGCGTTTTTCAGGCGTTTATCGTTTTTCAGGCGTTTTACAGGCGTCTTTATAGGCGTTTTTGCAAGCGTTTGCAAGCGTTTTACAGGCGTTTTTTTGGGCGTTTTTAACAGGTGTTTTTGTGTAATGAGGTGACCAATGGAAAAGCAGAGTGTTTTTTTTACAACATTTGCAAAGGAACCTCCCAGGGACCTCCTCCTCAGCATTGGACCTCCCAGGGACCTCCTCTTTTGCATGATCTTTTTTTTTTATGGTTCTGGACATGCTACAAAGCTGAAACTTCACAGGTACACTTTTTAGACCCCCCAGACACTAAATCCAAAAATCTTTTTTTTTTTTTTTTTTTTTTTTTTTTCAATAATTGGCTCTCTATCAAAAACGACAATTTTTAAGAACTTTTTTTTGCCTGATTCATAGTCCCTGGGGCATGATCCAGAACCCTAGGCACTTTTTAGGGGCATTTATTGGGTTTTAGGGCTTCAAAATGGTGTTTTTTGATTCCATATATATATCTACATTACGGTCACCTTGGCATAGCAGAGTCAATTTACCCTAAACTACATTACGGTCACCTTGGCATGGAAGAGTTTGATCACCCTGGCATAGTAGAGTCAGTTCACTGTAAACTACATTACGGTCACCCTGGTATGGCAGCAGGCTAAGTCAGTAAAGTTCATTACGGTCACCTTGTCATGGAAGAGTTTGGTCACCCTGGCATAGCAGAGTCAGTTCACCTAAACTTCGTTACGGTCACCTTGGCATGGAAGAGTTTGGTCACCCTGGCATAGCAGAGTCAGTTCACCTAAACTTCGTTACGGTCACCTTGGCATGGAAGAGTTTGGTCACCCTGGCATAGCAGAGTCAGTTCACCTAAACTTCGTTACGGTCACCCTGGCATAGCAGAGTCAGTTCACCTAAACTACATTACGGTCACCTTGGCATGGAAGAGTTTGGTCACCCTGGCATAGTAGAGTCAGTTCACAGTCACCTTGAGTTCGGTCACCCTGGCATAGCAGAGTCAGTTCACCTAAACTACATTACGGTCACCCTGGTATGGCAGCAGGCTAAGTCAGTAAAGTTCATTACGGTCACCTTGGTATGGCAGGGTCTGGTCACCTAAACTGCCTAACTGCTGTTCTCCATGTTTCAGGAAAATGTGCTCACAGCAGAGGCATGCCAAGGGGGTGGAGAGCTGGGTGGAGAGTTGTGCTGTTTGAGCTGATCAGGAGCAACTAAACGCTTGTAAAACGCCTGTGAAACGCCAAATATCACTTTACATTGAGGTCTATGGGACAAAAAGCCTGTGATCTGCCCAAAAAGAAGCTCAAGTACTTTTTTGAGCGTTGGGCGTTTTCCTTAGGGCGTCAAAACGCTCAGATGTGAACAGGGGTCATTGCAATGAATGGGATTTGTCTTGTTGGGCGTTTTGAGAGCTGATCAGTGAGCAGAAAAACGCTCCAAAAACGCCTACATGTGAACGGAGCCTTAATGGGCATCATACTATAAAAACATGGGGCATTTATTAGAAGTCCTCACACCCCCACCTTTGCACCTTTACTTTTTTGGGGAGGCATTCTACAAGATTTGGGGAGAATTTTTGCTCATTCATTCAAACATTTTTTTGTGAGGTCATATACTGCTGTTGGATAGGAAGACCTAGATTGCAAGTGAATTCATTAGTTTGGGAGTTTCATTCCTGAATGCATGTGGCACCTAAATACAAGAAATGCTCAGTACAGTGTTCGACCACATCCAGATTTTGAAAGGCTGCTGGCAGTGGAGATGGACACTGCACTTCTGCCTCCTGGGTACCCAAAAACTTCCTGAAAATTTGTCCCAGAGGCAGATTTTGAGATAATTTGCTCCCCCTAAAGATATCTTTATGCTACAGAAGATTATCTAAAGCATGGGTGTCCAACCTTTTGGCTTCTCTGGGCCACATTGAGTGTAGAGAAATTTTCTCGGGCCGCATATAAAATATATACTATTAGTTAAGGTATATAAGTAATAAAACACCGCCGCACCCTTCCCGTGCTGCCGCCCCCGCCCCCCAGCACTAATTTAACACAACTAGTGAGGCTGCCTCTGTGGCCGTGCCCCCGACTCGACTTCCTTCCTCCCCAGCAAAAAAAAAAAAATTGTCAGGGGGCCGCATTGCCTGCGGTTCCGGGCTGCATGCGGCCCCCGGTTGGACATGCCTGATCTAAAGCATGGGTGCGCATCCTGTGGCCCTCCAGCTGTTGCTGTCCAATATTGGACTAATGTTCAACCAATCTGCAATTAATATAGTAATATTTTTATATTTCTCACTTTGGGCTTATTTCTACAAAAAAATAAAATAAATTGCAACACAATTAGTGACTGAAAATTAGTGCTAATAATTTTTTTCTTTTTGTGGTTTATGAAACATTTATCTTGAAATGATGATTCTAGCTGATTTTAAAATCTAAACTCCAGGCTTGCACATTTGTACAGGCCCCTCTCCTGTCCTGAAATTGCTTAACCCAATTTCACTGCACACTTTGAACAGTGTGCAATAGAAGTTGTAGTAAGTCATATAGAGCCCCCTAAATTTCTTGGCTGGGAGACATCCAGCATCATCTAGTACTTTCTTCCCCAGCTTAACTGTCCCTAGCCCATCCTTTATTGAATTTCAGTTATTGTAACCATAAAGGCTCAAAATTTAAAGTGGGCCTTACCCAGGGCAGCAAACCCAGACTGCCTAGGAATGACTATTGCACCACACTGACACCCAGGGCTGGAATAAGGGATGGCTGCCCTCGGTGCAGCATGTATTGTAGGGATAAGGGCATCGCAAGTTCCTTCTATTATAAGGCTGGCAGGAGTAGTGACAGTGGCATCACTACTTCGGTCAGCCCAGTGGTGGAAATTGCTAGAAGAGTAGGCGAGAGCCGGGAGGAAGTGCGGACTGTGCTCTCTCTCTTTCTCCCTCCTTCTCATAAGCTTGCACATAAAGAAAAGGGGGGGTGGCGCAATTTGTCCTCTTTGCCCTAGGCACTGGATGATCTTGTCCCAGCACTGCTGACACCCACTTGCTTGCATCAGGCTGAGGGCACTTGAGAACAGTACCGAAACATGGGCTTGTGATGATTTCAGAATGCCATGTACTCCCTGCACTGAACAGGGAAGCACAGATAATGTACATAAAGAAAATGGAAAGTTTTTTTTTTTTTTTTAAGCCATTTCATTAGCAAGTTGTTAAGGGGAAAAGGGATTAGAAAAGTCAAAATATATGCAGAATAAAATGTCAGCTTTAACTGGTTTTATCTGTCTATGTCAATATATTATCTATATTTTTTACATGATATGAAAAGATAATGCAGCCTTTTAATAGACTTGAAGTATAGACCAAAATATAAAAAAATCTAGCTGTACATCTGTTTTGGTCCAGTTTTTCTTCTGTAAAATTGTCTCCAATAGCCATGATACGTCCTCGCTTCATAGTTTCAATAAGCTGGAATCTCTGTGCAATCTAAAAAAAAAAAAAAAATAGTGAATATAATAAGGGGAGTAAAAATAATAAAAAAAATTATCTAAAAATGAAAGGATAATTTTAACTCTCTGCCTTATGTTCACTTCTATTTTTCTTATTCCTAAGCCTCATTAGGTACCTTAAATAAACACTAGGCCTAGATGTATATTTTTTTTTTTTTTAGTAAATCAGCCCTTAAATTTTTAGGAAGCACTGTGTGTTTCATATCTGCCAACAGATGGTGAGGTATTGCTTCTAGAGTGATGGACATTGTCTGTAGTGCTGGGACCTTTAAAGCTTCTGGAGCAAATGGCCCTTTTTAATAACTTGCTTCCCTTTTTTCGTTAAAAAAAGAAGGATTAGGCAATCAACTCTAAGACTTTCCAAAAGCAGGAAAGTCTCCACAAAATAAGAAATCATTAAAATCTAATAGTTTTACTAACTGTCCTCAATCCTCTTTCAAGCATCACACGGGGAAAAATTTACAAAGGGCATTCATGCCCTAAGCATACCTAGGTGCAAGAAAAGGGAGGACACACTACTGCAACTGTCAAAAAATAGAACTAACATGAAAAGAAAGTGTCCTTGAGAAAAGTCCATACAAAGGCACTGTGACATTAAGTTTAGATTATGGCAGTGTCACAGTCTCTCTTCCAAGCAGGATATGGGGAGGTTCCCACCAGCAAACCATGTATAAACTAAAAAAGAAAGTTCTGTAACCACGCCCATTTACATTACATATGATGTTTTCACAGCCATCTAGTTGGCCTGCAAAATCTCCTTGCTATCCACAGTGGGTCTGATTCATGTGATATACACATACAGTCTGCTGCTTTAGTTGGCTCTTCCTGGTGTTACCCTGGTTACAGTGAGGGGAAAAAACTATTTGATCCCCTGTTGATTTTGTATGTTTGCCCTCTGACAAAGAAATGATCAGTTTATAATTTTAATGGTAGGTTTATTTTACCAGTGAGAGAAATAACAAAAAAATCCAGAATAACGCATTTCAAAAAAGTTCTAAATTGACTTGCATTTTATTGAGTGAAAAAAGTATTTGATCCCCTATCAATCAGCAAGATTTCTGGCTCCAAGGTATCTGCTATACAGGTAACGAGCTGAGGTTCGGAGCACTCTCTTAAGCCTCGGTTTCCACTAGTGCGGCTACGAAGTCGTGCTACTTCTAGCACGACTTCGTAGCAAAAGTAAACCGCGGCTTCAGTTAGACTTGTCCCTCATATATAGAGGGAAGTCGCGCTCAAAAGTAGTACACGATTTACTTTTGAGGTCGCGGCAACTGAAGCCGCGGCAGTGGAAACGGGCCCCATTGAAAACAATGGGTTTTGACTTGCTGTGCGACTTGACATGTGTCAAGTCGCACCGCAAGTCGCACTAGTGGAAACCGAGCCTAAAGGGAAGGTCGCCACCTGCTGGAGACTTATTAATATGCTTTTTAATACCTTGTACATGCAAGCGCTTAATTATTGTTTTGTTTTTTTTTGTTAAAATATTTAAATAAACAGTACACATAGGTGGCAGCGCTTTTCTCTCCTTTTTTTTTTAGTTTGAGCATCACACTGGGCCATTTGTCAAATTGGGTGACAGTGAGAGTAGCAATGGTATGGATGGAGTTATATAGTCAAGATTTCGGTAGCGCTCGTGTACATGGCCTATTTTATGAAAGCTTGCTTTTAAATTTTTTACCCAGTTTTGCTGTAGCTAAATTGTGTCTAAAAATAATTATTTAGGTGAGTACTAATGTACCTTGCAGTAACATTGGAAGGCAATAAGGAATTTGAAAAAAAGGTCCAGCTGACACACTTTTCCCACTGAGTAGAGCAAAGGTTATCCACTGTAGTCATTTGTACCATGCCTGTCAGGCATGACGGTCTGATTGTTGTCTAAACCTGTGGACACTGCAGGCACTGGTCTAGAAGAGGCGTTATACATAGCCATGATAAATACGGCAAGAAGCAACAAATCAACATTCTCCTAACAATGATCTAATTCTAGTAAAACAAAAATCGGTGATCACTGTGGGTTACTGTACTTTACATATTTTAATTGCACTTTGCATTGCTCTACTGAATACACTTCTAAAGTTTGACTTTTCTTCAGCCTTTTGCCATCAACTAAATGAAAATGACCGCTGTGGTTGTTGAGCTAATGTGGTAATTCTACACCGCTTGCAAACAAAACACAGAATAATGGCATCATTCAAATTTTATTAGATGGCAAATTACATACATGACAATAATGAAGTTCCACAACTACTTTGACTTTTTTCAATCACCAAGAGAAAGAAAGCACCTGAAAGCTTCAGAGGAACAAAAGCAGAAAGAAACAAGTAGAGAGAGAGAGAACAGGAAAAAGAGATAATAAAGCAGAGAAGCAAAGAGAGAGAAAGGCATTGAAAGTAAAAGAGAAAGACAGAGAGAGGGTTAGAAAGACAAAAACAATGCAGAGGAACATTTAAGAAAAAGAGAACACAAAAAAAAAACACATATGTGGAGAATGCTGAATAAATGATGTATATATGTGAATTCTGCATAGTGTGATATTAAAGGATACATGTATTTTTTTATTAAAATGTAATGAAGCTCTACCCTCCCCCCCCCCCTTCCAGTGCCAATACTTCAACCACCCCCACTGACCCTCTGATTACCCCCTTCTCCTGGATCAACACCCTATGTCCCTTACTGGCTCTCTTGCCTCCTTCCCCAACACGCAATGGCCCAGTCCATCCCTTGCTCACTATCTATCAATCCATTCCCCATATTTAGTTCTACCTTATTCAACACCAATCACGGATGAACCCTGACTCACAACCCAATGGAAGCTATGCCTTCCTTCACTACCCTCCACACTCTACCCCTGTTTTTTTTCCAGAAAATGCAGTTCTAAAGTCAGGGAGTCTTAAAACCTTAACGTCAAGGATTAAACTCAAACTGGCCTAAGAGGATACCTATACGTACATAAGAGTTATGCTGATGTACATTCCAGTTTATCTGTTTTTTTTAAACCACTTTTACATAATATCAAACTAAAATATGTTTATGTATCGCTGTACAATCTAAGCCCAATCTTTGATTGCATGCTCTAAGACAGCCTTCCTCAACCTTTCCAACACAAAGGAACGCATTAAATAGCTTTCTGGTCTCAGGGAACACCTGCTAAAAACTACTATCTGCGACTCATGATACATTAGGGCAGAGCTCAAAATTTCTAGTCCTGAGCTACTAGCCAGACCTTAAGGGTTACTCGCCATCAGGTGCCCCACCTAACCCCTACACTACCCTACCCTGCCCTGCCCCGCCCCTAAACGCGCCCTCATAAATTAATTTATATAATTACACTGTTAAATGTTTTTTTGCATGAATGCAGAAGTTACACAAAAAATATTAACAACTGTATCAGTGCCCATCAATGCAACCTCACTTGTACCCATCAATGCAACCTCGCTTGTGCCCCCTCAATGCAACCTCGCTTGTGCCCCCTCAATGCAACCTCGCTTGTGCCCCCTCAATGCAGTCTCGCCAGTGCCCCCTCAATGCAGTCTCGCCAGTGCCCCGTCAATGCAGTCTCGCCAGTGCCCCGTCAATGCAGTCTCGCCAGTGCCCCGTCAATGCAGTCTCGCCTGTGCCCCGTCAATGCAGTCTCGCCTGTGCCCCGTCAATGCAGTCTCGCCTGTGCCCCGTCAATGCAGTCTCGCCTGTGCCCCGTCAATGCAGTCTCGCCTGTGCCCCGTCAATGCAGTCTCGCCTGTGCCCCGTCAATGCAGTCTCGCCTGTGCCCCGTCAATGCAGTCTCGCCTGTGCCCCGTCAATGCAGTCTCATCTGTGCCCCGTCAATGCAGTCTCGTCTGTGCCCCGTCAATGCAGTCTCGAGCGAGCCCCGTCAATGTAGTCTCGAGCGAGCCCCGTCAATGTAGTCTCGAGCGAGCCCCGTCAATGTAGTCTCGAGTGAGCCCCGTCAATGCAGCCTCACCTGAGCCCTGTCAATGCAGCCTCACCTGTGCCTCGTCAATGCAGCCTCACCAGTGCAGGAGAAGAGAGAGGAAGAGGAAAGGCGGCCGGATAATCAGAGCGGGAATCACTGTGCTCTACATCTTTCATTTTAATTGCCGGGCGCTCACCTTCACACAAAGTCACGTCTCCTGGCTCAGCTCCTATGATGGACGTTACACGTCCCGGCATTGGACCGGTATTCTGTCTATCAAAGGAGCCGAACCAGGAGGCGGGACTGCGTGTGAAGGCGAGCGACCAGCAATTCAAATAAAATAAGTTACAGTGCAGCCATCCCCGCTCTGATTATCCAGCCGCCTTTCCTCTTCCTATCCTCTCTCGCCCTCAATCATTTTCCACTCGCAAAATGCGAGCAGGCGAGTGGAAAATTTGAGGGCTGCATTAGGGTGATGGTGAATGGGGAAAAATGCTCTTTACACGTGTGAAGAATTACCCTTTTATAGATAGCTAAAAAGATCAATGGTGTCAGTGGGAACTTATCTGAGAAGAAAAAATTGGTCATTGCTCAAGGAACCCCTTACAACCTTTTGAGGAACCTTAGGGTTCCACAGAACCCAGAATGAGAAGCTTTGTTTTAAAATAAAGAATTTGAAAAAATAAAAATGCAGTTTTGTTATGAGCAAATTATATACTGCTATAAATAGGTAATAGACCTGTACAGAGCTGGCACAGTATTTGCATCCTCAAGTACACAGTGTGAATAGGGGAATCCAGAGCAAGACAGGGGAGTGGAGTATAATACTAGACATTATTGTCACCTGGCCAGTAAATACCATGTAGGTCCCATAAAAGCTGGCTGTCAGAACTGGGATTTCTGCCAACAAACATTACGAACTTAAATGAACAGTTTTGCTGTATATTTGTTGTCATTGGCAGGACTGCTTTAAAAATAAATTTACCATGTGGACAAAAGGGCCCAGTTGAAGCACAAAGGCTTCAAAAACAGAAGGTTTCTAACAGGACTTGTTGCAGATTTTTCACAGAAAAGATAGCATTTTAAATAGCTTACAGAAAGAATAGTTAAAAGAAGCATGCATTTGGCTGAAAATGTATGCAGCCAAAAATAGGTATAAATATGTAACCATTTCAAGCAAAAATAGTTCTTCCATATGTGAAGCCTGTGGGGCAGGCACCGTGTCTTCATCCTCTGATGTTCCTGGCAGTGTCACAAGAGGTGAGCTGCATTCTCCAACAGAAAGACAAGCCTATGGGTGTGTGTCAGGCTAGAAATGCCTCCCAGCCTCCCATCTTCCTTACTAAGTACATTTCTTTGTAATGGGAGTGTAGCAGGTAATAAAACAATATGAACAAATGAATGAGATGCATCGATTAAGGCCAGGTCTGCCTGGAGAAGCCCACCTCTCATCAATTACCAACAGTAAAAACAAATTGGTTTTGAACTATTAGACAAGGTCAATTCAGTATGATTCAGGCTGGCAAGTGAGCTGGGAATCAATCTCTCTCCCCCTCTCTCTCTCACATCACTTCCAAATTTGTATTGTGTCATACGAAGAATTTTGTGACTTTATTAACCTTTTAATTTTCGATATGGAGACAAGCATTAAAAAAAACAAAAAAAAAACGGATGATCATTCATCTGATATTCTTATCGTGTATACCAGGATTTAATGCAGCAGATGAAAGAAACATCATGCTTACTTCCCTTCGACATCGGAAAATGTCCAGCAGTGCCAATAGTACAGAACTGGTAGAAACCAGTGGGACCCAGGAACATCTATCTACTGCCCAGAGAAGTCTGGCTAGAAGTGGTTTTCATGGAAGAATTGCGGGCAAAAAGCCATATCTCGGACATGGAAACAAGGCTAAATGACTCAACTACATACAAAAACATAGGAACTGGGGTGCAGAAAAATGGCAGAAGATGCTCTGGATTGATGAGTCGAAAATTGAAAGCAGGAGGCAGTTTGTTCACCAAAGGGCAGGAGAGCGATACAATAATTAGTGTCTGCAAGCAAAGTGAAGCATGATGAAGGTTCCTTGAAAATTTGGGGCTGCATTTCTACAAATGGAGTTGGACATTTGGTCAGGATCAGTGGTGCCCTCAATTCCAAAAAATACAGGCAGACACTAAAGCCCCGTACACACGCACAGATTGTTGGCCGTAAATTGTCGGCCAACGTCCGATCGGCCGATTGTAGGCTTGTTAGTATGATGCTTCCGACAACCAAATGCGAATTTTCGGCCGAAAAAAATCTGGTGTGCATGCTATAAAATTTTTGTTGGCCAACAACAGAACGGCCGATTGTTCCTCAGTCAGTACAGATTTCGGCAGACAAAAATCAGATGAGCAAGACTGGGCATACTCAGAGAACAAAAAACACACGGAAAGTCAACCATCACATGACATCACTTCTGAAGTTGGTTTTTGTTGGCCAACAAAAGTCCAGTGCAAGTCTAGAGCACATTTCAACCAACAAACAACACTGGACAAAAGACGGCCGATCGGTCGGCCAACAATCTGTGCGTGTGTACGAGGCTTTATCCATCATGCCATACCATTAGGGAGGTGTGTGATTATCTCCAAATTTGTTCTGCAGCAGGATAATGACCTCCAAAACATACAACCAATGTCATTAGGAACTATCTTCAGCGTAAAGAAGAACAAGGAGTCCTGGAAGTAATGATTTGGCCCGCACTGAGCCCTAATCTCAACATCATTGAGTCTGTCTGTTTAAAGTAATCCATACCAGACTGTAAAGATTGTTTATTGTTTTCACCACTCTGAACTATTGAAAAGTCAGACTTGATTGTTAGCCAATTATCAATAAAACAGAAGAATCCGATAAGTTAATTTTTAATTTTATCTAAATACTTCTATCCTAGCACCAGAGGAACTGGGCGATAAGGAATAATGACTCCGTAACTGGGTGATGATTGGCGAATTTTACATCCATACTTTCAAAAATGATAATTTGCCATTTGTGCATTTCACCCATAACTATTGGTGGCTTTGGGACTGACCCTTCTCTGTATTTATTTCTCTTAGCAGTGCTTTATTGAAGGATATGTAGAAATTTGTAGGAGTTGCCATATAATTTCATTTGAAGAAAAAAATCCAGGATTTTAACTTTTTTAGATTATTTTTTGAGAGGTCAGTGAATTTTTAGCAAAGTGATGTCGTTGTGGTCCTCTGAAAATCACACACCACAATAGGTGGTTTTTAGATCTAGCCAAATCTCAATTTCATACATGTTGATCAGGGAAATGTAGGATATGGTGGGAGCATGTGATGGTATAGGAGAGGGCAGAACTAAGGACTGTGGGCGTATGTGCAGGCATGGCCGAGGATGAATTTAGGTACGGTGGGCAGCTCAGACCAAGAGTCTGAGACTCCTGGGTCCACCCTTTACAGTTAGTTAACATGTAATTGTGTCACTGCCCAATGTTTAAAGTACTACAAAACTGATGGTCAGGGGGAAAGAGGGTTTAAGTCACTGATCTTATATAATGGAAGTTAAGTGGACAGAGTTTTTTACAGTATTAAGGAAAATATGGCTTTTTCACTACCTGTGTACCAAAGAATGGAAAGAACAATTTTATTTAGGATATGAATGCATCTTTCCACTAATTCATTAGGATTTCTGCTCAGAGTTCAGCTTTACCTATGATCTACACACCTTAAATCCAAAGCTAGAAATGTAATTGCAGCTTACCAATCGTTCGATGTGGTGGCTGCATTAGTTTTCCTCTTTTAGGCTTTTTTCCCTCTATTTTCATCTGGTGATCTGGCAAGTGACACCCCTCCTGTATTAGCATGCAAACACTCTATATGAATAAGAACAAGGGACACCTTTGGAAGGCAGCACTGTCAGTGTGGGGGGAGGGAAGAGTTAGATGTAATAGCAGATCCAGGCAGACTAACAATTTGCTTGTGTAACAACAGTGTTAGCTGGAGTTTGGCTTCAGTTACAACAGTTTGTTTTTCCCTTTAGGAATTAAGGATTTACATACATAAATGCTGATTGCTATAAGCACCCCTGCCAGTGACAAATGGTTTGTCTCAACACTAACTGCAATATCTACAGGAGAGCATGTTCTGTTTAAAAACAACAGACTTACTGGCTGGACCAGCAGATGAAAATAAAGGAAAGAAAGCCTAAAAAAGAAAATGAATGCAGACATCTCATTTAAGAATTAGTAAGCTGCAATATAATAAATGTTTGCTTTTGAGTTGAATACCACTTTAAGGGCCAATTCCCACTAGACCGGTGTTTTACCAGACTATAAAACGCCAGTCACTGCTAGGACACACAGGGGTTGATTTACTTAAACTGTGTGCAAAATCTGATACAGCTCTGCATAGAACCACCCAGGTTATCAAGGCTTAATTGAACAAGCTGAAGTTAGAAGCTGATTGGCTACCATGGACAGTTGCACCAGTTTTTCCACTCTCTAGTTTTAGTAAATCAACCCCCGCAGAAAGCAATCGTCTTCTATGTGTTGTAATCACACTGAAACACAGCAAGGAGCACTGGACAGGATAGCATGTTATTGTACAGCAGGGCAGTGACATTAATGAGGCAGGCCACGCCATCAGAGAGGACACATAGGGGGCTATAATTCCCCCGGCACACACAAGGATACCCAGGACCACCACATATAGCGCTTCCAGTCCATACAACCATGATATGACTCGGATACCTGGGTACACTACATATAGGATTACTTGCCCAAACCATTTTATACTAATGTAAAGGAAACTGCATATTTGTTCTCCTATGGTGGTGTCCGAATGGCCAGATATTAGTGCCTTCCTGGAGCTATAGGTTACAATGAAGCGAATATAATAAGTGTATTGCCAATTCCACAGTAGATGCACTAATACGTCTTATACAACCTCAATTGGGATATACGGTCCACGTCCACTGGACAATCATTATTTCTTGTGAACTCTGGCCGGACTATGGGTCTGCATCAATTTGGAACACTAGTTGGTTCTCTGGTCTCTGATTAAGCCCTGAAGAAGCGAAGTCAAGCGAAACGCGTTGGTTGTACAGGGACCACATCCATCTTTTTGACTGAGACTCCACCATCTGGTTACCTACTTTGTGTTCCATTTTAATAATATATGTGGTATATGTATATGTGTTTTTCAAGGCATGTTTTCATGCCCTTTTTTTACTAGTAGTCAATAAAATGCGTTTTTATATTACCATTGTGTGGCGTTGAGTCACCCCACTTTTGTCTATTTTTTGGTTTTGACATTAATGAATTATCACTTTTGTGCACTTAAATAAAGTTTGTACAAAAAAAAAAGAGAAAGCACTACACTGCCCCCTACCCCTGGCTCACTGCAGCTGGAATGAACAGCAGCTGGATGGGTAAACCATTAGTGTAAAAGGACCCTAAAGAAATCTGTACTGCCATTGCTGATCTCCTTCTGAAAATGCTAGTTGCCTGGCAGCAATGCCAATTATATGGTTTCACATTGAACCAAAGATCTAGAAAAAGTATACAGATAAGGAGTTCTCACTGCATTTCAGGTTAGTGACTTAAAAGGGATTTCAACTTTAGCTATGAGTGTCTCTTATTTGCTCCCATTTTGTCTATGAAGCGATTGAGTTAAAACACAATGGTGATGTCACCTAGTACAAAATCCTTTTTTTTTTATATGACACATCAAGTTCCCCAGCAGAGACCTACTCCACTAACATGTTTCATCCAGATCTAGAAAAACTATAAAAATAAAAATGGCTCACTATATTCTAGGTTAGTGACTTAAAGGGTATTTCAACTTTAGCAATCAACTTCTGTTATTAGCTTCCATTTTGTCTATCAAACCATGGAAAAGTCCTACAATGGTGGTCACTTTGTACAAAATTCTTTGATATGACAATGCACATTGAGATTCCCACCCTAATGTTTCATCCAGAGGGCTTAGTCCTAAAGATGGGGGTGGTCTAAAGGGGAGTGTTTATATACATTTATTCATTAGCAACCCTTCTTGAAGAAACATACAAATATATAAATGTTTAATAAACAAAAGCCAAAGTCACGATTGATTATACACCGATCAGCCATAACAGTTTGGCCACTCACCACCATAACCGTCAGAGCATGGACTCCACTTGACCCCTGAAGGTATGCTGTGGTATCTTGCACCAAGCCATCAGTAGCAGATCCTAGAAGTCCTGTGAGAAGTTGTGAGGTGGGGCCTCCATGGATCAGACTTGTTTTTCCAATAAATTTAACAGATGTTTGATTGGAATGAGATCTGAACAATTTGGAGGCCAAGTCAACACCTTAAACTCATTGTGTTCCTCAAATAATCCTTGAATTCATCAGACCAGGTCATCTTCTTCCATTGCTCTGTGGTCTAGTTCTGATGGCCATGTGCCCATTGTAAGCACAGGTCGGCATGGGCACCCTGACTGGTCTGCTTCTGCGCAGCACTATACTCAACAAACTGTAATGCACTGTGTGTACGGACACCTCTCTATTGGAACCAGCATTAACTTTTTTTTTTTTTTAACAATTTGAGCTACAGTAACTCTTCTATTGGATCAGACTACGTGGACCAGCCTTCTCTCCCTGTGTGCATCAATGCGCTATGACTGCCTATGGCATTGTCAATGGTTTCCTTCCTTGGACCACCCAATAGGTCTTGAGCTGCAGTTTTAGAGTTGTTAGGACCCGGTCGTCTAGCCATTACAATTTGGCCTGTCAAAGCTGCTCAAATTCTTAAGCTTGCCAATTTTTTCTGCTTTCAACTCATCAACTTCCGGAACAACATGTTCACTTGCTGCCTAATATATCCCACCCACTTTTAGATTCCATTGTAATGCGTTAGTCAATCTTTTTCACTTGTCAGTGTTCATCACGTTATGGCTGATCGGTGAATATCTATATGGGAGTGACACCTTGGTCCTTATTTCACATTAATAAAAATGTTCCCACCATTTTAAAATACAAATTACAGACCCATAGTTTATTCATTTAAAATAATTGCCCAGGAGTCAAAACCTCATGCTGAATATGAAAAAGGTCCTAAAATATGGATCTATATATAGATCTGGTGAGCTGATAACTTCCTGAAAATTCTGCCTTTGCTGCAATCTTGTCAGTCACATTGTTCCTAGTTCTCTCAGACTACAAAACACCACCCCCTATGTTGTGGAGAAAAGACGGGGGGTGTGTTCTGCAGTCCTGTTGTAGGATGATAACACTGCTGCTCTATACATACAGTACGGTGAGTGGGAGCAGTCCCCCTAGAATGACAAGTGTGCTATTGGCAGGTTAACCAGGTGAAAGTAATGGGCACAAGCTTAAAAAATAAAATGAATGCAGCCACCGTATCTATCTATATTATCTAAAAACTGGTAAGTTGCAATGATTGACTTTTTTTTTTTCTTAAATAGATACGCTTTGGAAAGTATTGAAGTCAGAGAGACACAATTAGTTAGCATTTTAAAAATTTAGCACATTTTTATTCTCGAAGGTTTCCTTAAAATTATTTTAATTTAGAGATACAAATAAAATTAAATGAATGACTGGTTAATTTGGGTTTATGCATATTACTGATATTGTTGCAATTATTTTTATTAATATTGTAATCTAAAATATAAAATAATATGATTAAATACCCATACTTCCAGTTATCTGTGATACATAGAAAAATGTAAGTTTGAATAAGCAACATGCAGCTTTTAGAAACTGTAAAATGTATTTTAGGACACACGGGAGTTAGCTCAAGTGCATCTTTCATAACTACCAACAATTGTCAATATATGTATTTCCTAAAGCACCGACACACATAAAATAGTCCTTAACTGAACTGGCTGAAATGGTTTAATTGAAAACTGATCATATATCTTTGGGCTCTGCGTCTCATTCGAACCATCATTCAGTAAGGATGGATTTTTGCCAACTACTCACCAGAGGGGTTTGAACTGCACATAAATATGTACGCTCATGCAATGATCACTCAATGATTATGTAGGTTTGAGGAAAAAATGTTCTTAGGTCTGTGGGTATTCATATAGTATGTGTGCAGAGTTGGCCATCTAACCTAATTTAAGCACCTGGCCCAATCAGTAATACCGAGCCTTGAATAAGTAGTCATACCCCTTGATATTTTCCACATTTAGTCATGTTACAACCAAAAACGTAAATGTATTTTATTGGGATTTTATGTGACAAACCAACACAAAGTGGCACATACAGTCAGGTCCTTAATAATGGGGACATCGACACAATTCTAATCTTTTTGGCTCTAAACACCACCACAGTGGATTTGAAATGAAACAAACAAGATGTGCTTTAACTGCAGACTTTCAGCTTTAATCTGAGGGTATTTACACCCAAATCAGGTGAAAGGTGTAGGAATTACAACAGTTTGTATATGTGCCTCCCACTTTTTAAGAGACCAAACGTAATGGGACAATTGGCTGCTTAGCTGTTCCATGGCCAGGTTTGTGTTATTCCCTCATTATCCCATTTACAAGGAGCAGATAAAAGGTCCAGAGTTAATTTCAAGTGTGCTATTTGCATTTGGAATCTGTTGCTGTCAACTCTCAATATGAGATCCAAAAAGCTGTTACTATCAGTGAAGCAAGCCATCATTAGGCTGAAAAAACAAAACAAACCCATCAGAGAGATAGCAAAAATATTAGGTATGGCCAAATCAACTGTTTGGAACATCCTTAAAAAGAAAGAATGCACTGGTGAGCTGAGCAACACCAAAAGACCTGGAAGACCACGGAAAGCAACTGTGGTGGATGATCGAAGAATTCTTTCCCTGGTGAAGAAAACAGCCTTCACAACAGTTGACCAGATCAAGAACACTCTCCAGGAGGTAGGTGTATGTGTGTCGAAGTCAACAATCAAGAGAAGACTTCACCAGAGTGAATACAGAGGGTTTATCACAAGATGTAAACCATTGTTGAGCCTCAAAAACAGGAAGGCCAAATTAGAGTTTGCCAAACATCTAAAAAAGTCGTCACAGTTCTAGAACAACATTCTATGGACAGGTGAGACCAAGATCAACTTGTACCAAAGTGATGGGAGAAGAAGAGTATGGAGAAGGAAAGGAACTGCTCATGATCCAAAGCATACCCCCTCATCAGTGAAGCATGGTGGTGGTAGTATCATGGCGCGGGCATGTATGGCTGCCAATGGAACTGGTTCTCTTGTATTTATTGATGATGTGACTGCTGACAAAAGCAGCAGGATGAATTCTGAAGTGTTTCGGGCAATATTATCTGCTCATATTCAGCCAAATGCTTCAGAACTCATTGGACGGCGCTTCACAGTACAGATGGACAATGACCCAAAGCATACTGTGAAAGCAACCAAAGAGTTTTTTAAGGGAAAGAAGTGGAATGTTATGCAATGGCCAAGTCAATCACCTGACCTGAATCCGATTGAGCATGCATTTCACTTGCTGAAGACAAAACTGAAGGGAAAATGCCCCAAGAACAAGCAGGAACTGAAGACAGTTGCAGTAGAGGCCTGGCAGAGCATCACCAGGGATGAAACCCAGCGTCTGGTGATGTCTATGCATTCCAGACTTCAGGCTGTAATTGACTGCAAAGGATTTGCAACCATGTATTAAAAAGTGAAAGTTTGATTTATGATTGTTAACATGTCCAATTACTTTTGGTCCCTTAAAAAATGGGAGGCACATATACAAACTGTTGTAATTCCTACACCGTTCACCTGATTTGGATGTAAATACCCTGAAATTAAAGCTGAAAGCCTGCAGTTAAAGCACATCTTGTTTGTTTAATTTCAAATCCATTGTGGTGGTGTATAGAGGCAAAAAAAAATAGTATTGTGTCGATGCCCCAATATTTATGGACCTGACTAATTATGAAGTGGAAAGAAAATGATTAATGGTTTTCAAAATTTTGTAAAAATAAGTATCTGAAAAGTGTGGCGTTCATTTGTATTCAGCCCCCTTTACTCTTATACCCCTAACTAAAATCTAGTGGAACCCATTGCCTTCAGAAGTCACCTAATTAGTAAATAGAGTCCAACTGTGTGTAATTTAATCTCAGTATAAATATAGTCGCTCTGTAAAGTTCTCTAACAAACCCCAGAGGTTTGTTAGAAAAACCTTAATGAGCAAACAGCATCATGAAGGCCAAGGAACACACCACACAGGTCAGGGATAAAGTTGTGGAGAAGTTTAAAGCAGGGTTAGGTTATGCAATAAAATATCCTAAGCTTTGAACATCTCATGGAGCGCTGTTCAATCTATCATACGAAAATGGAAAGAGTATGGCACACCTGCAAACCTACCAAGACATGGCCGTCCACCTAAACTGATAGGTCAGGCAAGGAGAGCATTAATCAGAGAAGCAGCCAAGAGGCCCATGGTAACCCCAGAGGAGCTGCAAAGATCCACTGTTTAGGTGGGAGAATCTGTCCACAGGACAACTATTAGTCTTGGTTCACAATATCGCGGCTTCAAAGCCACCCAACTTTGAAGCTGCGTTGCAAAGCACAACTTCATTGAGGCTTGCAAACGACTTCTTTCACAGTAGTCAATAGAAGTCACTGTGAAGTCACCCTCAAGTAGTGCAGGAACCTTTTTCCAAGTAGGAGCGGCTTCAGGTGCTCTGATTAGAACGATTCCATTGCACTGAACGTGGCAAAACTTGTTAGGGGACTAAGTCGCCTGACAGGTCGCCCCAGTGTGAACCGAGCCTTAGTCGTGCACTCCACAAATCTGGCCTTTATGTAAGAGTGACAAGAAAAAAACCATTGTTGAAAAAAGCTAAAAGAAGTCCCATTTGCAGGAAGCCATGTGGGGGACACAGCAAACATGTGGAAGAAGGTGCTCTGGTCAAATACCAAATTTGAACTTTTTGGCCTAAAAGCAAATTGCTGTGTGTAGTGGAAAACTAACACTGCACATTACCCTGAACACACCATCCCCACCATGAAACATGGTGGTGGCAGCATCATGTTGTGGGGATGCTTTACTTCAGCAGGGAAATGGAAGCTGGTCAGAGTTGATGGGAAGATGGATAAAGCCAAATACAGGGAAATCTTAGAAGAAAACCTGTTAAACTCTGCAAAAGACATAAGACTTACCTTCCAGCAGGACAATGACCCTAAACATACAGCCAGAACTACAATAGAATGGTTTAGATAAAAGCATATTCATTAGAATGGCCCAGTCAAAGTCCAGACCTAAATCCAATTAATCTTTGGCAAGACTTGAAAATTGCAGTTCACAGATGCTCAAAATCTGACAGAGCTTGAGCTATTTTGCAAAGAAGGATTGGCAAAAATGTCACTCTCTAGATGTGCAAAGCTGGCAAAGACATACCCAAAAAGACTCAGCTGTAATTGCAGCGAAAGGTGGTTCTACAAATTATTGACTCAGGGGGGCTGGATACAAATGCACGCCACACTTTTCACATATTTGTACAAAATTTTGAAAACCAATTATAATTTTCCTTCAACTTAACAATTGTGTGCCACTTTGTGTTGGTCTATCACATAAAATCCGAATAAAATACATTTACGTTTTTGGTTGTAACGTGAAAACATTTTAAAAATTGCAAGGGGTATGAATACTTTTTCAAGGCAGTGTAGCTTTGGCAATGGCGCTCTCCAAGTATTACTAGTTCAGACACTGGGCATGTGTCAACTTGAAAAAGTTGAAGCAGTCATACAAGGGCCACCTATGTATGCTCATGTAGTCTTCCTACATCTGCATGAACCCTGCTAAGTATGCATTATGAATGTGTACATCAGGCAGACTTGATACCTGGCACAACTCCATGTTGCCTGATAAGGACGTGTATAGAGACCTTAAATATGAATTATACTTCTGTAAATCTCCAACTTACTTGTCATGGCTCAATTCTTTCTGTCAACAGATCCTGTTTTGGGACCTTTGCTCTAGATAACTGTAGTGTATCTGGCTTTTCTAATCCACGGTGTCCATCATTCCGCCATCTTCTTGTTCCATGGCTAACATCACGGTGAGAAAGGTGACGGGAGATTTTACGTGCCAGACGAGCAAGTGTCCCATCTTTGATCATGTAGTCTTGCTGTAGTTCCTCCAATGATATTTCAATATTGCCTGTGTACCAGAAGATCCAGCCTATTAAACTCAAAAAAACAATGATTGCTCCTGTGTAAATCAGCAAATCACCAAAATCCTGGCCATTCAGCTGTAGCTCTGCAAAGATCCCAACAAGTAGAGAGGCCAACCCAATCAAGTCCATTAAAATCGCAAAAAGGAGTGCAAGCCGACAACGGTCTAAACCATTTGCAGCCATCAGTGCTGTCACAGAATACTTAAACTAGGTGCTGCATAGGTTTGTGTGTTAATGCAAGACAACAAGGCTAATGGACTGAAAAGGAAGTAGGAACTGGTTGGACTGGTTTAGAAAAGCAGGGGAGGAGGTGAAAAGGATCAGTTTTCATTCTGTCTTTGTTTAACCTTTTCCTAGCGTAATGGACACACCTATGTTAATCATGTCTTGCCTCCTTTCAAACAGGGACAGCACGCACAAATGTACATGTGTACTGCAAATAAATGTTAATTGGCACAATAAAACGAAAGTCACTCAGGACACATACCCCAGTTTTTTTACTGACACTGGGTCTGTTTTGCAGTTGCTGCTGTTATGATAAAACATCTCAGTCTTCGGCAAACTTTGGTTCTGAGGTTTATTGCATTTTGTAATTCCATTCTCACACCTCCGCTGTTGATCATGAAATGAGTTTTGAGAAACTGGCATATTCTCATGTTATAATTTTTATTTAATTTATGATGAATAAAGATTAGAATTTGACATTGGATGTGACAACCATATATAACCCAAGGAGAATTTCTTTACTGCGGGTGTTTTTCCCAAGATAAACTCGTTTTTTTTGGTGTAATTAGGAAAACACAACATAAGGTATAAAGAATTAATTGAATCTGCAAAGTAGTTTTAGGTGTCCTATTGAGTGTCTTAAAGTGGAGTTCCGGCCTCAAAAAAATTATTTTGATAAACAAATACCTCCCCGTCGACAGTCAGGGCTAGTGCATTTCAGCAATGATAGCCTCTGAACTGTCCCCGGGTTCACTTACCTTTTAGAAGAAATACTTACCTTGAAAATGTATTGTCCAGCGCTGCCATCTCAGGTGTGGGTAGCTGAAACCAGAGCGTCCTCTTCGGTGACGTTGGAGTCCCAGAATGCCCTGCTTGTCACTTCCGGTGCAGGCACGTCATCCCTGCACAGCTTTTGGGTATGCCCAGAAGCTGTTTAGCAGGGAATGACGCACCTGCACCGGAAGTGACGAGCAGGGCCGGTGCAGGCGCATTGACTCCTGGGAACGATGGTGTTCAGCTTCCAGGAGTCAATGCAAGCAGGAAGAGACAGAGCGGGCTGCAGCCGCAGAGGGAGGAAGTGGAAGGAAGGTAAGTATATTTTCTTCAAAAACAAGGTAAGTAAAGCAAAAAAAAAAAATAGAGTTACTTACTGGTAACGTCTTTTCCAGTAGTCTTTCAGGACAGGCACCTTGAGAGAACCTGGCTCCTCCCTTCTGAGGAAACACCGCCCCAATTTCTTGGATATCAGCCCCCTGCCAGCATGCTGCCTCAGTTCTTCGAGAGCACCTCCGGCCACTGGGGAGACACAACAGTTAATTTTACTAACCTTCAACCTCTGACTGTCTTACGTTCAGACCTTATCGGGTGGGTAGCAGTGCTGTCCTGAAAGACTACTGGAAAAGACGTTACCAGTAAGTAACTCTATTTTTCCCAAATCGTCTTTCAGGACAGGCACCTTGAGAGATCAGCGAGTACTCACTTTTTTAGGGTGGGACTACCGCCTGAAGGACCTTACGGCCAAAGGCCTGATCCTTAGCGGAGAGTAGATCCAGTCTGTAGTGTTTGGTGAATGTTCCATAACTGGACCAGGTTGCAGCCCGACAGATTTGTTCCGGGGTAGCACCAGCTCTTTCCGCTTGAGAAGTCGCCATAGCTCTAGCAGAGTGAGCCCTAATACCTATAGGCGCTTCCTTCCCGCAGGAGATGTAGGCCTGGCTTGAGCCATCTTGCTAATGAGCGTCTTGATGCCCTCGTGCCTCTATTAGCGCCTGAAAAAAGAACAAAAAGGGAATCTGACTTTCTAAATTCCCTTGTTCCAGCTATGTACTGGAGAACGCATCTTCTTACGTCTAACTTATGAAATTTCACCTCCTGTTCCCTCACAGGATTTGAACAAAAGGTTGGCAAAACTATTTCCTGATCCCTATGAAACTTAGAGACTACTTTGGGCAAAAAGGCCGGATCAGTTTTGAAAATTATACGATCCGCAAAAATTTGCAGAAAATGAGATCTGATAGAGAGTGCCTCTAACTCACTGACTCTCCTTGCGGTAGTGATTGCTACCAAAAATATTGTTTTGAGGGTCAAAAATTTTACGTCACTGGACGTGATAGATTCAAAGGGATCCTCTAGGAGGGCTTGTAGGACCACTGACAAGTCCCACATAGGGAACGGGAGATGTTTGACCGGTCTCTGTCTGCTTAATGCTTTGAAGAAACGGACCACCCAGGGATTGCTGGCTAAAGATGTTTCTAAGAACACGCTTATAGCGGAAACTTGGCTCTTAGACGGTGTCTCCCCTCCGGAGGAAACACCAGAACTGAGGCAGTATGCTGGCAGGGGGCTGATATCGAAGAAATTGGGGCGGTGTTTCCTCAGAAGGGAGGAGCCAGGTTCTCTCAAGGTGCCTGTCCTGAAAGACGATTTGGGAAAAAAATCGTGATTATCCAATTCTTTTTCAGGTTACTTAGAGCAAGCGGATGTCAAATTTTCATTTTGAGGCTGGAACTCCACTTTAAGCATCCAATAGATGAGTTTTTTTTTTTTTTTTTGTTCAACAAGCGGGATGCACAAAAAAAAATAAAAATAAATGACGGCTCAATTCCCCCATCCATACATTTAATGTGGATGACGGAAATCTCACCGCTGAGGTATTGTATTCTGACAGCAGGGATACTCTCCCATTGTCAGCATACAGTGGTCAGTGCTGCCAGCTATAGCCTGATCAAGCAGGGAAAATCTGACAGGCTGGTTGTACAGTAATTGACTAGTAGATCGACTTATGTACAACCAACATGTCTATATATGAATCGAAAACCAGCCGGTCCCTACCGAACTGGCTGAATTTCGATCCATGTATGGCCAGCTTTACTTTTCTGGCCTAGTACTTCTCTAACATCAGCATACACTGAGCAGTGCCGCCGGCTATAGTCAGCAGTGCTGGATAGGAATTTATCCAACAGGCGGGTTGTACAGAAGTCAAACAGTAGAATGATTTCTGTACAATCACTGTCCACATACATGTATCAAAATTTGGCTGCTTCCTGCTAAACTGGCCAAACTTTGATCCATGTATGACCTGCTTAACGGTTCAGTTAGATGGAAGTAAAGCTGGAAAGGGGACAGAAAGAGAAGAAACCACAAAGAGAAAATGGAAGAGGTGACATAAGGAACAAGAATGAGCCTCACTTAAAGCCCCGTACACACGTACCGATTGTCGGCCGCAAATATTCGGCCGCCGACCGATCGGCCGATTGTAGGCTTGTTAGTATGATGCTTCCGACAGCTGACAGCGCATTTTCGGCCGAACAGAATCTGTCGTGCAGGCATTAAAATTTTTGTTGGCCGTCACCAGAACGGCCGATTGTTCGCCAGTCAGTACAGAATTCGGCCGACAATCAGCAGATTTGCAAGACTGGGCATGCTCAGAGAAGAAAAAACACACGGAAAGTTAACCATCACATGACATCACTTCTGCAGTCGGCTGTTGTTGGCCGACAAAATTCGTGTGCAGTCTTTTGCATTTTTCAACAGACACGACAGCCCTGGACAAAAGTCGGCCGATCGTTTGGCCGACAATCGGTACGTGTGTACGGGGCTTTACTCTAAGTCCTACAATATTTCAGTCTGTGCACAGGGTCTTTTTAGGAGCCTAGAAATGCCCCTGGTCTAATCCAGGTACCAATGATAACATATTAGTATTGGCAAACTGCATCAAAACCTATGATAAGGCTGCTTAGAATATAGATAAAAGGCATTAGGCTAAATTCATGAAGTCCAATTCATCTAACATTAGGCTGAAAATTGATTTATCATACAGGATTGATATAGCTTCTGGAGTTTGCTCAGCACTTTACAAAATAAAAGCAGACACTACAGTTACAACACAATTCAAGAAGACAAGACAGTAAGGCAAGCCATACATGGTTTGAGTTTTGACTGATTCAGCAGGAACTGGCTGAGATTTTAACCAGGTACCAGTTGATCAATCAACTTGGGTACAACCAGCATGTCAGGTTTTACCTGCGATTATCGCTAGCAACTGCTATAGCCGCTAGGATTAATAACGGTCTTCTCCCAGCGAGGACAGCTTCTCCCACCAGGAGAAGACAATGGCCCAGCAGAAGGGGTTCCCACATGAACACTGTCTTTCCTGCTTGCAGGAAAGAAATTCACTCTGTGTATGGCTGGCCTAGGGAGGGCACTGCTCATAAGAGCCAACCGTCAGTCATTGTTTGAAAAAGGGAAATGTATCCTACTAAAACAACTTTGTGATTTAAAGTAGAAGGAAACGCAATACAACCAGCCAGAAGTGCCTCCCCACTTCTCTTATGTTTCCTGCCATTTTTTTTTTTTTCAAGTGGTCATGTGACCATAAAGCTCTGGGGAGCATTAAAGATCAACCGTACTGAATCCTTAGAGCAGTAATATCATATCACAGCTCTAAAGCATTCGCGGACATGAAAGCATGTAACCGCTTGGAAATACAGACAAAATTGTTTTCATTGAGGTATATTGTGAACTGTAAGAAGCAAAAAAGAATTTGGGAGGCAACATTTAAAAACTGACTGTATTGCTTTTCCTTCTCCTAGAGGGGGGGGGGGGGGGTACCTGTGTCCTGTACTGTACAGGTACATCAAAATTCCTAATATCTTAACCAAAGTACAGGACACAGGAAGGCTGGGTAACAAACAGGCCCACAGAAAAAAAATAAGAATATATGAAATAAGACAGTTGATAGAAACACCTTACATCGAAACTGATCAGTAAAGGCTCAAAAAGCCACTTGTCAAACATTTTGAAAATATGAAAAGGGAAATAGGAGGGGGGCCTGCATCATATTTGGGAGAAAAGTCTCAGGTAGAGAAGGAGGAACTAATTGCCAAAGGGTTTAAGTCCTAATTTAAAAAAAAAAGGCAAAATAACCATCCAGCAGGGTAGAAATGGAAGAGGCAAGAAGTGACAGGCAGTCATAGATGACAGCCCTCACCCCATAAATTGGAAGAACAGTATAGTGATTGACATGCCTTTAAGGCACAACATGGGGACAGAGAATGACCTTATGATACAAGGAAAGAACAGCCCCAGGGCAGCAAGTAGAGCTGGCTTCTAGGATACTTTGTCCCTATGTAGCATAAGAAATAGCAGGGGTTCCCAAGCGGAATATAGGATGAGCCAAGGCAGAGCTAATGCTGCCAGGGGCAACAAAGAATAGAAGGCTATATTCCTACAGAGGGTTTTTTTAAGGGAGTAACCCCTTTAACACAGGGGGTAGGGCTCTGCATGGGCAAGATCACCTGAGATTGGCTCTAGAGGGACACAGTCACAGCAGGTGACAAAGGACAGCAACTTCTGGCAAGAGAGAGAGCATGCAAAGCTTAAGAACCTTAGGCATTAGGAAGAGGATATACAAGGTCAAATCAAGACCTGCAGGGTACCAAGGGCTAGGGGTGTGGTGATTTCAGAAGCTGTAGGATGAGGAACAGGAGCAAGTTCTCAGAATATGTGATGGTGGCGGGTATCAGACCCCTGGCCTTCTCATCCAACTCGTGACCAAAGACCAGGCAATCTCACACCCTGCCGTCACTTGCATAACAATGCCACTCTCAGCTGCACCAGGCACACAGATTGTCCAGCTTGCGGGATCACAATCTAGACACCAGCAGGCTGAGAGCGATCGTCACCAGGCTAATTAAACCATTAACCCTTTCTCTGACACCACCTCTGCGTTATGATGAGCCCAGAGGACGCTCGTAATTTTAGAAATACCAATTATGACTTTAGAATGATCATCTGTAACACGCGCTGTCACCGCAGACAGGAGTGTCCAGAAAATTTATTCTATACAGTAGCGCTCTTCAGGAGACAGGTTCGTTGTTAGCTTGCGTTAAGAGCTTAGAGACAAAAACGGAATTTTTGTAAAATCTTACCTGTAAAATTCCTTTCTCTGAGTCCTCCGACAGTCGCCGCCTCTTCATATTCGTCACATATGGGGTATTAGACTTTGCTCCGAAGGAGTAGCTAGGCAACAGAATATGTTAATAAAGCTTTTAACATATCCAACATATCCCACCCTCAAGGGGTGGTCCCCTCAGTCAATACCCTCCTACTTCCTGCAACCATATCTCAGTTTTAGTGGAATAGCAGTAGAGTATACAACCAAACCCCAAAAGAGGGGCGGGGGCGGCGACTGTCGGAGGACTCAGAGAAAGGAATTTTACAGGTAAGATTTTACAAAAATTCCGTTTTCTCTTACGTCCTCCGACAGCCGCCGCCTCTTCATATTCGTCACATATGGGGACGTCCCAAAGCAGTGCAAACATGAGGGGTGGGAAACACATCCGCGCCGAAAGGCAACGCAGTTTCCACATCAAGAAAGGAACCTTACCAAAGGAAGGAAACCAGCTGGGCAACAGCAAAAAACAAGTGCTCAACAGGAGCAACAACCCAGGAAAAGGCAAAAACCAGGGGATACGAAACTTATCCCAACAGCCAGGAGTCCCCAACAAGGGACCCTAGGGAACAGCCGCACTAAGAACCTTGCGGCCAAAGGAAGCATCCGCCGATGCCCGAACATCTACTTTGTAGAATTTTGTGAAAGTGTGCACGGTCGACCAAGTCGCCGCCTTACACACCTGGGCTACAGAAGCCCCATGACGACAGGCCCAAGACGTACTCAGAGATCTAGTAGAGTGCGCCTTCACAGGCACAGGGGGAACCTTCCCCTGCAAGGCATAGGCCTGTTCAATGGTCTGTCTGATCCATTTAGCGATGGTAGAGGCCGAAGCCGCCATGCCCTTCCGAGGACCCTCTGGAAGAACAAACAAGGAGTCCGTCTTTCGAAAAGACTCAGTCGATCGAAGGTAAACCCTGATCGCCCGAACAACATCCAAAGAGTGCAATCTCACCTCCTGTGGATGTTTAGGCTTCGTGCACAACGAAGGCAAAACAATGTCCTCATTAAGATGGAATTCCGAAACACGTTTCGGAAGAAAGGAAGGATTAGGTCGCAAGACCACCTTATCCAAATGAATAACCAAGTACGGAGACTTGCAGGACAAAGCCGCCAGTTCCGACACTCTGCGAGCCGAAGTGATCGCCACCAAAAAGGCGACCTTTTTGGATAACATAGACAACGAGATCTCCCTGATCTGTTCAAAAGGAGCACGTTGTAACACAGATAGCACGAGATTCAAGTCCCAAGGGGGCAGAGGATCCCTCCTAGGAGGAACCAGATGCCGCACACCCTGAATAAAGGTGCCAACCAAAAGGTTGGATGCCACGGGACGTTGAAACAGAACGGCCAGAGCAGACACCTGACCTTTTATCGTAGCCAGCGCCAAGCGCTGATCAACACCCGCTTGAAGGAAAGACAGCACACGGGACACCGAGTACGTGCGGGGTGAAAACCCCCTGGACTCACACCAGGCAAAATAGGCCTTCCAAGTACGGTAGTAAACCTTCCCAGAGGAAGACTTCCTCGCGTTGATTCAAGTATGAACGACCTCCGGAGAGAGACCCCTCTCCTTCAGGACCTCGGTTTCAACAGCCAGGCCGTCAAAGCCAGCGACTGTAAAGCAGGATGGTATATCGGTTCTTGAGACAGTAGATCGTCTCGAAGAGGCAGACGCCACGGGGCGTCGACCGCCAGATTCACGAGGTCTGCGTACCAGGACCGGCGAGGCCAGTCCGGTGCCACAAGAATCACTGTGTTGCGTTCCGATTGAAACCTGCGAAGGAACCTGGACAGCAACTGGATCGGTGGAAACGCATACATCAGTCTGTACTGATGCCACGGGGCCACTAACGCGTCCGACGCGTCTGCCCGAGGGTCGCGCGTCCGTGCCACGAACCTCCTCACCTTGTTGTTGAGACGAGACGCGAACAGGTCCACATCTGGAAGACCCCACTTCGCGCACAACATCTGGAAGACAGCCGGGTGGAGAGACCATTCCCCCTGATCCAGGGTCTGGCGACTCAGATAGTCCGCCTGCCAGTTCTCCACCCCCGGAATGTGAACCGCCGTTATCGCCGGGACATGAGTCTCGGCCCAAGATAGAATGTCGGCCACTTCCCGAGCCGCTCGGGCACTCCCGGTGCCCCCTTGGTGGTTGATGTAGGCCACCGCCGTGGCATTGTCCGTCTGCACCCGAACCGGGCAGCCCTGCAGCCGGTCCGTCCAGCGACGAAGACAGAGACTTATCACACGCAATTCCAGAATGTTGATCGGAAGGGAGGACTCCCCCTCCGACCAAGTTCCCTGGGCGGACAGAACGCCCAGAACACCACCCCAGCCCGACAGGCTGGCATCCGTGGTGATTACCGTCCACGAGATAGGACGAAACGACTTGCCCCCGGACACCATCGGGGACTGGAGCCACCACAGAAGGTCTTTTCTGGTGCGATGACTCAACGAGATCTGAAGATCCAGAGAGTGAGGTCGCCCGTCCCACTTGGACAGGATCTCCGCTTGGAGACCCCGCGTGTGAAACTGGGCGAAGGGAATCGCCTCGAAGGCCGAGACCATCAATCCCAGACATCTCATGCACGTCCGTAGAGACGATTGCGCAACATCCCGGAGGGACCTGACTTCCTCCTGAAGAGTTCTGAGTTTGTCTTCCGGCAGGAAGACCTTCGCCTGCACCGAGTCCAAAATCATTCCCAGGTAGGGAAGACGAACAGACGGACTCAGTGCCGACTTTGGAAAATTTATCGTCCAACCAAACTCCTGCAGAGTTTGCATCGTGACAGACAGGTCCTGCTCCAGACCCTGGCTGGTCGCAGACCGAACCAGAATGTCGTCCAGATACCCCAGGACAGAAATGCCCTGGGCCCTCAATAATGCCAGAACCGGTGCAAGCACCTTGGTGAAGACCCGCGGAGCCGAGGCAAGGCCAAAAGGCAACGCCACGAACTGGTAGTGATCCTCCGCAATGGCAAATCGAAGGTACCTCTGGTGACCCTCGAAGATGGGGATGTGAAGATACGCATCCTTCAAATCGATGGAGGCCATGAATTCCCCCGGAACCAGGGCAGCCACCACCGACCGCAGGGATTCCATGCGGAACTTGCGAACCCGCACAGAGCAGTTCAGAGCCTTCAAGTCCAGAATCGGACGAACCTTGCCCTCCTTCCTGGGCACGGTGAACAGGTTTGAATAAAACCCCCGAAATCTGTCCCGATGAGGCACCGGAACCACCACTCCCTGAGCCCTCAGGTCCTGCACCGCCAGGTGTAGGTCCCGCAGGCGCTCCGGAGACAGTTGAAGATTTGAAGGAAAAAATCTGCTCTCCGGCCGAGAGAGAAACTCGATCTTGTAACCAGACCGAACGATTTCCTGAACCCATCTGTCCCGCACACGGGCCAACCAGGGCTGAAGAAAACCGAGCAAGCGTCCCCCCACCCCAAAACTGGGTGAGGGCGCCCCTTCAGGCCGAACTGTTATGGGCTGCAGGTCCGGATTGGCCGGACTTCTGCTTACCAGACCAGGGCTTCTTCTGAGAGCCTTGACCTTTGAACGGCTTGCCCTTGTAGTGCGGCCGAAAGGCACGAAAGGACCCCTGAGGGGGCCGAAAATTAGCATGCTTCTTCCCAGAAGCCCCCTTAGCCTTGGGGAAATGGGGCAAGAAAGTGCTCTTACCCCCGGTGATTCCCTTAATCAACACATCCAGGGACTCCCCAAAAAGGCGAGACCCATCATAAGGCAGATTGGCTAAGGTCTTACGCGAAGATTGGTCCACCGACCAACATTTTAACCAAACCAGGCGGCGAGACAACACCGCCACACTGTGCACCCGTGCAGCCAACGGAATCAGGTCCAGGTCCGCATCACACAGATACATGACACCCTGGTGGATCTGATCCACCATATCCAGGGTCGCCGGCGAGGCCGAGTCGGCCACCAAGACGCGCCTAAGCATCTGCGTCCAACTTGCGATCGCCTGGGCCGCCATGAGAGAAGCAAACAGAGCTTTAAGCATAGAACCCGTAACAGAATACGTATGACGGGCCAGAGACTCCAGTCTCCTATCTGTGGCATCACGGAAAATGGGTGAACCCTCTGCAGGAATCGCAGTGGCCTTGTGCAAAACCGCAATCGCATGATCCACTGGTGGAGGCACGCACCACCTTTCATCAGTGGCAGGTGAAAAAGGATAACGCAGCTTGAATCTACTTGGTACCGCAAAAGGTTTGCGCAGATCGCGCCATTGATCCTTAACCGCGCGCTGAAAATCAGCATTGCAGGGGAAAACCTGTGGCGTCCTGCGTTTCCTCTGCGTCCCACAAGCCGCCAAGGCAGCGGGGGGACACACTTCGTCCTGCAAACGCAGCGTTTGCTTAATAGAAGCAATCAACTCATCCATGATTGCAAGCTCTTCAGGCGAGCCAGGGGGAGAATTATCAACCCCCTCAACTTCAGCCTCCACCTCAGACCCCACTAGATCAAGAGAGGAGCGGGACCCCGATAGGGAAGCCCCTGCTAGAACAGCCCCATCACCTTCACCCTCAGAATCAGAGGAGAGCACAACTCTGGGCCTTTTGGTAGATTGAGCAGCCACCAGCATTTGCACCTGAGCAGCAAGGCCAGCCACAATAGTGGCTAAATCCCCCCCTGGGGGGGAAGCAGCGGTCCCCTGGCTTTCCACCAATACTGTAGGAAATTTGCCCTCCTGAGAATCCATTGCCCCTGTAATGCCAGACAACCAAGGGTTAACTGCCCCTATCAGCAAGCGCGGCAAGCGCAGCCCACCGCGTCACACTAAGCACAATGGGACCCCCACAGGGATATGTAAACTGAACACAGGCAATGGATAGCAAGAAACAGAAGGATAAAACCTGAGGAGACCCTCGCCGCTGCTGCTGCCTCGATCGGTGTTCCTGGGAAGAGGAAGTGATGCTGCTAGGGCGCTCTATGTAAACCTATGGAGGCTACAAGAAAATGGCCGCCATGCATGTAAAACATGCGGCCGGAGCGAGGGCAGGCAAAATGGCGTCTTTTGGCGCCGAAACCGTCGCTCCACAGTGCAGTAATGCACACATGTCTGTATGTAAAAAAAAAAAACAGAACCGATCGCTGCAGCGATCGCTGTAAGTGCCCAAACATGCCATAAAACATGCCCCACAGCACACAGCTTTCCACACTGATCATGCTGACACCCATAGTGCCACACAACTCCCCCCCCCCCCTTGCAGCCCACAGCATGCAGCCGAGAGATAGGGAGACAGTGTGAATAGAGGCAGGTTACACAGTCCCAGACTGACACCCCTCCAGACAGACAGGTCCCCACATAAATACACTTACCTCACCACGGTGTGGGGGACCCGCACAGGCGAACAAGCCGCTACACATGAGGCAGGGAGAGTCGCATACAAGACGCTCCGAACGTGGGTTAAGAAACCGCACAGCGTCCAGTGAGGTAGCCACCTCACCAAGCATCCCTGCACCGAACAGGGATGGGTCGTTCACTATGCCAGGAGCGTTACCTGGCTGAACGCTCGATGGCAGACTGGGAAGCCACTGACCCACGACCTGCGACCAGGGGGATCAGCCCGAGACCCAGTCCGCATGATCCTCTTCGTCCGAAGAACTAACTAACGCTGATAAAACAACAGCTAAGTAAAGGTAGAGAGAAAAACTCAAACAAAATATTAAAAAGAAGAAAGAGTCTGGGACATAAAGTCCCAGCACAGAGAGAGCCAGCCACTCCTGACAAGCTAGACATTAAAACTGAGATATGGTTGCAGGAAGTAGGAGGGTATTGACTGAGGGGACCACCCCTTGAGGGTGGGATATGTTGGATATGTTAAAAGCTTTATTAACATATTCTGTTGCCTAGCTACTCCTTCGGAGCAAAGTCTAATACCCCATATGTGACGAATATGAAGAGGCGGCGACTGTCGGAGGACGTAAGAGAAATTAACACTTTTCAAAATAAGGTTTAATTATAAAAAAAAAAGGTTAAAATTGGTGCCAATAAAAATATTTACAGAAAATGGGTTACAAAGAAATAGAGACACAATTCAGCAATTTAGAAGAATAGATAAAGAATTAGAAATGGAAATACTTGCAGCCAATATCCTTGTATTATCAGAGTTCCAGAAGCTGAGCATGTGTGATTGGTTCTTCTCTTGGGCGATGTTACTGCTTGATGTTAAAATGAGAACTGAGAACTCATCAGCTTCTCTCTTTTTCTCTGAACCGCAGGGGGTGTCACCAGAGGTCCTTGACCAATAAACACAGTGGCCATGGGCGGCCCTACAGTTTAGACAATATCAAGGAACCTCCCGTAAAGACAGAATTATAACATAATTCATATCTTCCAATGTCTACCAGTTGCCTTCTTGAAACTGATATATTCTTGTGCAGTATTGAATTCTATTTTCATAGACACCAAACACCTATCTCTAGGTTATCTCCTAATAACCTCTGACCCGTAAGGCATCTGACAGCTAGCTTGTCTTCCATAGGAGCGAACGTGATCATGTATGATCTTAATTTGATCGGTATTTTATTTGGCATTCAAATATATACTTTCTAGAGATATCTTGGCTGTGTTTACAATTATGAATTTGTGTGTGAATGTATTACAGTTCTAATGACCATCTGGGCTGTGTTTTATTTACGACCCAGCCTGGTCAGTCTTAATGGCTTGCTGTTTATGACCCGGCCTGTACATCTGCCAGGCTTCCTGTCTACTGAGAGAACAGCTCTATTGAAGCTCGCATACTAATGTTAAGTGACCCAGGGAGTTAATTAGCTGGAGGAGAGAGAGGGGGGGAGGAAAATACACATTTGCTTGCTAGACTGTGTTACTGGACAACATGGATGCCCGTGGGGACAAAATAGTGTCCCAGCGCACGATACCATTACACCTCCCCCTTTTGTGGGTGCATAGAAGGGAACTGCAATTTCCCTCCTGACGCAACCGTCTCCTGCGGCTCGGCTTGTCGCGACAAAGGGGCCGCCTTTCTTATGCTGGTTGGCATATGCTACTTCCCTGGGGAGCAGATAGAGGATGAGCTTTTCCTCTCCTTTTGCGTCCCTCTGCCTTAGGGCTGCATCTGGCCAAAAGGTAGTGGCATAGGGTTGTGCCGGGACTGGGCATTTAAATTCCAGGCCCCATGTCCCAGGTGCACTGGCCAGTACCTCCGTCAGGGCCGGACGGTCCTTCTGACACACTGGCGTCAAGGATGCCAGTTTAACCAGGGTACTGTTGGGTTGGTCAGTCACAGGTTCAGCTGAGCCACTATAGACGCACCCCAGCATCCTCCTGTGGTCAGCTGTACCCAGGAATGAGGTAACCCAAGTTGTGGTTTGAGGAGTAGGCCATGTCCTGGTAGCCCCAGTTCCAGATCTCTGGGGGCCTACTCCTCCCTGCTGTTCCCAGTACCAAACCACTGACATGTCCATCTGACAGTTACTATGCAGAACTGTCAAACTAGGCCATGCCAGATTATTTGGGACTGCTGACAGGAGCCCTGGGTGTTCAACCTAGACAGGGCCAAACACCACCAGACCCCTAAAGCAGGCCACTGCACAAGGTTCGACCTCTCCCCGTAGATTACACGTGACCCTTAGGGAGGTGTCTGATGCGTTCCTTACCCCATCTAGCATTGCCGTAGAGGCAGTTAAGCCACATGGGGTGGGGAAGGCCGGCTTGTCCTGAGCCTTCCAGGTTAGAGGGTTTGGTCCATGCCCCCTGCTCAGGTTCAAGGTGGTTAGACAGCGGGCACCAGCCAGCTGCTTTGACACCTCACGGTTCCTGGGCACGGGGTAGGCCACAATCGCAGGGCTGGCATTCAGCCTGCTAAAGGCTCCACAAAGCCTTCTCTCGGTCTCCTGTTCCCCATCGGCCTGCGCCTCCTGTGAGACAAGGGGGATCGCAGGTATGGGGGGAGCAGACACCCAGGCGCCCACCTCGTGGACGTCAAGGTGTGCCCTCCCAGAGTCTCCAATATCTGTGACGTGGCATGCTGTAAGCACTGTCAGCAGCATAGATACCTGGGGGGAGAAGGGTGGCTTCAGCTGAAGGCCCAAGCCCACTCCCTGAGTTTTAGCTACCGCTAACAGGACACCTGTCTTTCCCAGTTCAGGGGTACTACCTTTGCCCCTGGCATGTGCTGTGCTAGGATGCTGTGTGAGAATCAGGTTAGGCCACAGACCATAGTGTGTTATTCCAGGCCTGGCCCTCCTGATCTCACAGGGATCCTTACAAAACAGATCAAGTGACACCTTCAATACATGCCTTTGAGGTTGACTGGACACAATGAACAGCTGTTTAACCCCTTCAGTCTCAAGGCCTGCTGCCTGTTGGCCTGTCACGCCTATCTGCTCATTGTCCCAGTCAAGCTGTTGTGTATTCTTCTCAGCAGGGGGCCAATCAGCTCCACTCCTGAGTGGTTTGAGAGCCTGGTCGATCCGCAGTGCTGACTGACAGGCAGAACTACAAGTCCCAGCCAGCTGTCCTGTGGCGAACAAAGACAGCTGCTGAGGCTTAACAGAGGTGGAGTCCACTGGGTCAGACCAGGGAGAGGGCACAGAGACCTCCTTCTTCTGTTCTGCGACCAGGGCCTGCATCTCCACTGCCTTTTCAGCACTGCGAGGGACCACCAACATTGGCAAAACACCATTAGCATTATCATCATTAGCATCATAATTTTCATCATCATTAGCATCATCATTATTCAAGCGCACCCCTGGTAACTTCACAGGCAAGAGGGTATCCTTTCCTTCTTCAAAAGATGGAGGACCTTGTAATTCACCTCTACCCTTCCCCTCCCCCTGTCCATCCATAGGTTGCCCAGACATTAACCCAACATCTGCACACAGTACCTTGTTAAGTCCAGAGAGTTCCGTGGAGGCATCAAGGGTGTTCTTAGCAGGGGTGTAGTAAGAAACAAGGGTACCTACATCGGCACCCAAAAAAACAGCTGTGGGGATTTCCTCAGAGACTCCCACCTCCCTCATCCCACTTCCAGCACCCCAATCAATAAAAACATGAGCACGGGGTACTCGTGAGCGGGTCCCCCCGACCCCAGTGAGGGTAAAAAACTTTCCAGGGATGATGTCCCTTCTTATCACTTCTGGTCTGACCAAGGTGACTTCAGCTCCTGTGTCCCGGAAACCAGTTACAGTCCGTTTGCCCACGATTACTGGCTGCAAGTTGGCGGCGGGCACCCAGGATCTCCTGCGGACAAACAGCACTTAGGAAGAGTTGCTGGCTGGCTGACCAGGTGATGTCATCTTCTTCTGCTCAGGGCACTGTGTCCTGAGATGGCCAGCTTTCCCACAGGTGTAGCATCTGCGGGTGTCAGTTGCAGTTGATGTGACACCAGAGACTGCAGGTGCTAGTTGCTGGGGAACTTGACTCATAGGTGTAGGAGGGGTTGCCATGTGCGATTTCCCTCCCTTCGCACCATACAAAGGAGCCTTGCGATGGTCAGATACCCGAGTGTGGATGTATGTATCTGCCAGTTCTGCTGCTGCTTGGGCAGAGGCTGGCTTCCGTTCCAACACAAACTGTCTGACGTCTGTAGGACACATGTGCAAGAGTTGATCTCCAATCATGAGATCCTCCAGGGACTCAAAAGAAATGGCGTTCAAGCCTTTGGTCCACTGCCAAAATGTGGTTCGTAAGCGGCTTAACACATCCATATAGGAGTCCCCAGGCCCCTTTTCAGGGACCTAAATTGCTTCCGGTACACTTCCGGGGTTAACTGGTACTTTCGGATGATTGCAGCCTTTATGGCCTCATAATCGCCATCCTTTGCTGTTGGCAATTCAACGTAAGCGTCCAGGGCCTTGCCTCGCAGCCCTGGCGTCAGGTACCGGGCCCACTACGCTTGGGGCAGCTGGTACTGACGGCAAGTCTTTTCAAACGTCAGCAAGTACACATCAATGTCACTGTCCTTTTCCATACTTGGAAATCTGGCTGCCTGGCTCACAAGCAGAGAGGTGTCCCTGTGCTCTAGGAATCCGAGGTTCTGAGTCTGTCGCTGCAGCTGGAGCTTAGCCATCTCCCGTTCGTGCCGACGATTAGCCTCCCTCTGTGCATCCTCTCTCTTAGCCCGGCGTTCCTCTCTCTCAGCCTGGCGTTCCATAAACTGCAGGTACGCCATAGGATCTACCGCCTTGATATGTTGTAGTGTTTCCTGCATTTGAGGAGAGTCTATGCTGGTTGCAGGCAAGCTAGGGCTGGTCTGCTCATGCTGTGGGTTGACATCCAGTGATACTCCAGTGTCAGTCTCTGCTGACCCATCCTGCGCGGCCGTTCCTGAATCACTGGGCTCTGAAGAAACGGAAGCCTCTTCTTCTGGTTCCGCCAGATTTTGGCTTGCCTGGATATCATGCTCCTGCAGGGCATGAATCATTCCTTCACGAGTTTTGACACTGACGTCAAGTCCTCTTGATGTGCACTCTGTACTCAGATCATTTTTGCTCATTTTTTTATATTCCGATAAACCAGGCATGTTTGCAAGTAGAAAAAATAGAACAGAAAGCAGAGATAGGAAAGAGCGGTAGAAAGTAGAGGTTGCTGTATGTCTCTTTTAAAAACAAAAAATATGCACCAGCTTGTCTCTAAGGACTGCTTTCCACAACCGTTACAATCCTTCAGTGCAGAGCTAATTCCTAACAGTGCACTGAATGCTCTTACATGCAAGACTATCCCACGTACGCTGCCAGCCAATATGGGATGGTGGCAGGTATCAGTCCCCTGGCCTTCTCATCCAACTCGTGACCAAAGACCAGGCAATCTCACACCCTGCCGTCACTTGCGTAACAATTCCAGTCTCAGCTGCACCCGGAACACAGATTGTCCAGCTTGCGGGACCACAATCTAGACGCCAGCAGGCTGAGAGCGATTGTCACCGGGCTAATTAAACCATTAACCCTTTCTCTACCGCCATCTCTACGTTATGATGAGCCCAGAGAACGCTCGTAATTTTAGAAATACCAATTATGACTTTAGAATAATCATCTGTAACACGCACTGTCACCGCAGACAGGAGTGTCCAGAAGATTTATTCTATACCGTAGCGCCCTTCAGGAGAAAGGTTTATTGTTAGCTTGCGTTAAGAGCTTAGAGACAAAATTAACACTTTTCAAAATAAGGTTTAATTATAAAAAAAAGGTTAAAATTGGTGCCAATAAAAATATTTACAGAAAATGGGTTACAAAGAAATAGAGACACAATTCAGCAATTTAGAAGAATAGATAAAGAATTAGAAATGGAAATACTTGCAGCCAATGTCCTTGTATTATCAGAGTTCCAGAAGCTGAGCATATGTGATCGGTTCTTCCCTTGGGCGATGTTACTGCTTGATGTTAAAATGAGAACTGAGAACTCATCAGCTTCTCTCTTTTTCTCTGAACCGCAGGGGGTGTCACCAGAGGTCCTTGACCAATAAACACAGTGGCCATGGGCGGCCCTACAGTTTAGACAATATCAAGGAACCTCCCGTAAAGACAGAATTATAACATAATTCATATCTTCCAAAGTCTACCAGTTTACTTCTTAAACTGATATATTCTTGTGCAGTATTGAATTCTATTTTCATAGACACCAAACACAGGTTATCTCCTAATAACCTCTGACCCGTAAGGCATCCTACAGCTAGCTTATCTTCCATAGGAGCGAACGTGATCATGTATGATCTTAATTTGATCGGCATATTATTTGGCATTCAAATATATACTTTCTAGAGACATATCTTGGCTGTGTTTACAATTATCAATTTGTGTGTGAATGTATTACAGTTCTAATGACCATCTGGGCTGTGTTTTATTTATGACCGAGCCTGGTCAGTCTTAATGGCTTGCTGTTTATGACCCGGCCTGTACATCTGCCAGGCTTCCTGTCTACTGAGATAACAGGTCTATTGAAGCTCGCATACTAATGTTAAGTGACCCAGGGAGTTAATTAGCTGGAGGAGAGAAAGGGGGGGAGGAAAATATCTCTGAGCACACATTTGCTTGCTAGACTGTGTTACTGGACAACATGGGATGCCCGTGGTGACAAAATGGTGTCCCAGCGCACAATACCATTACAGGGTTTCCCATCATTGATTACCAACATTGTAGAAATGCTGGGAGATCTCTGAGCAAGAATCTGTAGTGCAGTCATATAATGAAAAAGTTTGGTGAGAGGCAAGCCAGTGAGGGGATACTTACAGGCAGCATCTGGAAAAGAAAACCAAGGCATAAGCGAAGTACTGAGAACAGGGGCAACGTGCCCATTATCGGTACTAAGCCAGTTAAACAGGCAATTTGGTAATCCACAACACTGATACAAGGAGGATTGGCATAGCAAAGCTCGGGGCAAAGTCTGAGGGTTGTAAGCCAGGGAGACGTGTTTATAGAAATGAGAACTAAAAAGGGGCTCTAGCTAGTCGTGCTAACTTCCCCATGTAGAGACCACGAGTATAACGAGAAAAATTTTCCTGGAGGGGAACCAAGGAGAATAATATGAACAAAACATATATCCTCAAGATTAGAAGAAGAAAACAGCACACCCTTGATGACATTTTGTGGTCCAAGACATGTAGACGTCTTTGCGCATACCAGCTGATGCCTGTGAGTTCCTAGCAGATTGTTTTAACAATGTGGCAAGTACTGCATCTAGTCTTATATGAAGTGTACACTTTGTTACACACTTTGTTAAAACAGCATTTTATCATTTACTACATTATGGAGCCTGCCACTTTGTTTTTCCAATTTTCGATCAAATGCTGAGTGGAGTGGAAGTTATTTTATCCTGTGGGAAAACCCCATTTATCAATATCAAGTTTGCTTAGAGCATTCACTTATCAATGGCCACTGTTTAACTCAGGAAGTGGTTTGGCTGTTTATTGGAGCAGTGTACTTCTAATCATTGGAGGCTTCCTGGGCGCATAATACCTATGTTAAGTGTGCTGGATTTATGCACTTATTGCAGTGGCCCTTTTTTTATAGTGTGCACATGTTTCACAATTATTCTCACATGTAAGTGTACACTTTTTGGTTTTATTATAATGTGTTATAATACTACATTACATGCATCATTCTTCTGTCTGTATCATGTCCTTATTACATGGAAGGTTGCTGAGGGAAAGGGGAATCTTTTTGATGTCCAGTTTGACTGAGTAACTACCACCAGCACTACCAGTGCTTTCTGACCACTCAATAACAGAGGGTATTTAGTTCCACTAACTGGTGTGGCTTGCTACTTTTAATGATATAAAAGACCGTTTTCCATTGTATAAGCATTTAGCATAGCGTGTGTGGTGGATTTTATTTTTTTTTATCAATTCATGCACTTAATTATAAATTTTTATATATGCTGGAGAAAATTCCTTTTGTATTGTCATACTTCCACAGCTCATGGGTGAGACTCCCCTGGCAATCACCATTTGGAAAACCTGGGTCAGAGTTAAAGGTAACTCGGTTTCCAGGAGTCTTCCTGGACAGCCCATGAGATATAGCACCTCCTCCAAAAGGACCAGAAAACGCATCACCAAGTACACTTTAAAAGAAAGTCTCTCTGCTGAACTGGTAAGTTCTAAAACAAGAACCGAAGGATGAAATCTAAACAAAACATCGAAAAAGAAGGGTGGAAATCCAGCTGTCCTGAAAGACTCTTGGAACCAGAATTACCGCTAAGTCTAACTCTGGTTTTCCAATATCATTTTCTAGGACAGCCCATGAGATGAGATAAGGAAGAACTTACTGGATTAGGGAGGGTCATTAAAAGCCCAAATACCTTTAACACCCTAGGGATTACCATAAATATCATAGATGTGATGGACCCAACTCTCAATAGAGAGAAAAACCAAGGTAGGAGACCTGGTTGCAAGGAAACGCTAAGCCATTTCAGCAAATAAGAACTTAAAGTTACACAAGACTGATTGCAAAAAAATCAATATTTGTAATAAAAGAGCTTGCTCTAGTGAGTCCCTGATCAATTAAGGACAGGTGAAAGCCCCTAAAGCCTGTATGGCCAAAGAAACAGTAAGTGAAGAACACTGTAGGTGAAGACTTGACAGCAATGTGGAAAAAGACTAGCTGCAATTGACTACATGGAATGACTAGGTCTGAAGTTATGGTGGCGATATAAAGACACCACCTTATATAGGCTATAAGCATATAAGGATCTGCTACAAAAGCATAGGTTTGGTGACTTTCCACCACCTACATCCTTGTATAGGAATATGACAAAGCCCGGTGCCCCAAGACATACATTATCCATCAAGGACCCATGTTAATCTCCACTGTGTAAGAATAACCAGCTATACAGAACAACTTTGTTATCTGGAGACAACCCTGATGGTCCTGCAGCATCAAAAGGGACAGGTGCCCCACACAATATTGGTGGCAAGGCTGTCATTAAAAAATGAAGCGCCACCCCTTTCATGGGAGACGCCAAGCTGACCACATGGCCTAGCACAGTGGTTCTCAATTCCGGTCCTCGGGACCCACTAACAGGCCAGATTTTAAGTATTACCTTGGGGGATGCAGACTAGAATACTGCAATCACTGAGCAGCAAATTAGATCACCTGTGATGTAATTTAGTTACCTTGCAAACCTGGCCTGTTGGTGGGTCCCGAGGACCGGAGTTGGGAACCACTGGCCTAGCAGGCCGCAACCTAAATTGTTGTGGAGGCCCAGCCACAAGTGCACCGATCCCAGCCCGGCAGATGCCCAAAGGAAGAGTGGGGGCTTCAGCTAAAACGCACCAACGGAGGCGCCAAACTCGGCTGCATGGCCTAGTAGGCCGTGGCCTAAATTTTTGTGGGTGCCCAGCCATTTGGACACAAGGGGCAGCGGAGGGGAGGGCGGACTTTTCCGACTAGTAAGCCGTGGCCTAAATTTTTGGCCGCAGATGCTAAACTATCTGCTCCCTCAGCCCAATAACCGCCGCAGGGACCCCAGACCGACAGGTGACCCAATAAAGGAGCAGTGTCCAGCGCGGCATCGCAAACAAATTTCAGCCCTGCACTAGCTGGTCCAACAGCTCCCCCAAGGCAGGAGGGACTTGCTCCTCACCAAGTCACGGCGTTGGAACTCTGCCCATCAGAGTCTGCGTGGCAAGGGCAATCTTAAACACTGTTCTCAGTGCAGACCCCGGTCACGGAGTACAGGTCACAGGCCACAGCCTCCGCCATCCTATCCCCCAGGTCCTTAAAGGATGGGGATTCCTCCACTGGAATAACAGTAGCCTCATTCAGCCTGGAGACCGGTGGATCCACCTTACCTGGTACCGCCCACTTCTTTACCAGAGACTCCTCAAAAGGGTAACGTCTAGCAGCCGCTTAGACACCCCAGGGGAACGTCTCGGACGGTCCCATTCGGTTATGAGCATGCTAACAAAATAAGCTGGGAAGGGAAAATAATTTCCGCTCTGGATGGCATGTGAGTGCCAAACGCAACCTGTGCCCTCCAAATTGCAGGGTGTTACACACAAACAACCAGTGCATCCACCAGCGCCTGTATCTTGCACGGCAAGGGAGGTAGAAATGTCATCCCCATTATCCGAGGAGGCAGGGCGCGAGGTAACAGACCAGGCAGGGAGACCTACATCTGCGGCGGCTGAGTCAGACTCAATCCGAGACATCAGATGAGGCCGGGGTAGGTGGAGATCGTTTCTATGCACCTCGCCCTCTCAAGGCCACCTCCACCCGGGACACAATGCTTCCAGAACCGCCGAAATTGCATTGGTGGACAGTGGAGATCTGGAAGGCCCTGTGGCCTCCATGAGGGGGTCAGGTGGGGACACGTGGTCTGCAGAGTCCATACTGCATCAGAAGAACCCGCCAGCAAAATTTGAAAAAAAATTATTTTGCAAAAAAAACAGTCCCACTGCGCTACAGCGCCCTCTGAAGGTCAGGCACGCCCTGAAGATCCCCAACAGAGAGGGAAAGACCCCCAGAACTCACTGTCCCAATATGCATCAGCCAGTCCTAGAACGTCTGCATGTTTAGCAGAAGTTCTCCCAAAATGAGCATTGAAACTGCCCAGGGTGAAGGGAGGGGTGAAGGGAGGGGTGAAGGGAGGGGCTCCATCTCCCCCCCCCCCCCACGGAAAACACTTTCAGGCACTCCCAGCAGAGAATCCACCGCAAAATGGCCAAAAATGGGAGTACCAAGATGGCCGCCATCATTGTAGCAGACAAGGCTACAAAAAAATGTCAGGTGAGTGCGGCAAACGAGGACCTACAGGGGGACCCCCCAACGCTATCATTCATCAGGTAGGCCCTGAAAGAACCGACCAAGGCCCCACCCACACGATCAATCGAGTGCCGCCAACGGCGCACCCCCAGACCCCCCACGCAGCCTGAGAATGTGGTCCCAGCCTCAAGTAGGCCCAAACAATCCCCTGCGTGAGGGGGGGGAGGGGAGGGTTGCACAACAGGACAGAGGGGAACCCAAGAATGTGAGGGTCCGACCGTCCCAGGGAGGGGCCCGCGTCCACCCCAAAATCCGCCAGGGAAGAGGGGGGGGAACATTTACTCACCGTACCAGGAACACAGGCGGGCGCCATCTCTTGACAGGACCCCTCTCTGCCAAAGTGGGGGGGCTGTCGGCCAAATAGGAACGCTGCGACACAGGCCTAGACCCTGTTGTGTGCGACCTTTAACTCGCTGGGCAACTCCCCATCCAGTGGGACTATGTCGCGGCCGACCCAACACTGAGCTAAGGTCTGCGCGCGCTGGCCAGCTGGGGGTGACCACTGGATCTAAACATCGAGCCCGTCGTCCAGATCCGACATAGTTGCTTGTAGATCTAACAAGAAAAAATTCCGGAGAAAAAAGCTAGCTAATAAAAATTATACATAAAAAAAAAAAACTTTATGCCAGGACCAAAGATCCCAGCAAGGAACTAGGTCCTTACTCCTGACTAGGCAGATTAAAAAATGACATTTTATGCAGGAAGAGAGAGGGTGAACCCTCCGGGACTGCCCATAGGTGTAGAAAGAACTTTTTTCTGCCTAGTGTCATACTCCTGTGGGGGGCAGTATAACCCTACTGATATGCATCAGTAACTGGGTCCGTTAATGAACGATAGAGAAACATGACCAGCTCAGGAGAGGGACTTCCTTTTAAAGTGTACATGGTGATTTGTTTGCTGTTTGTGGTTTTAAGGAGATATTAATTAAAGAGGAAGTAAACCCTCCTCTACAACTTGTACCTATAGGCAAGCCTATGATAAGGCTTACCTATAGGTACTGTAAATATCTCCTAAACATGTACCGTTTAGGAGATATTTACCTTACATGTCGCCAGTGACGTCACTGGCGCATGCGCTCTGAAGGAACGGCCGATCGTGCCGTTCCTTCAGAGCCCCGTGCCGTGACTGTCGGCTCCCGCGCGCGTGCGCGGGAGTGACGTCACCGCGGCTCCGGCCAATCAGATGGCCGGATGCCGCGATCCCGGAAGACGGGCGACTAGACATGTCGCCCGTCATAGAGGTGAGTGAGCGGCACGGCGGGGGCTCGTTCTGAGGTAAGTATTGCATAATGAGCTAATATGCGATGCATACTAGCTCATTATGTCTTTCTTTTGCAGGGTGTAAGAAAAAAAAAAAAATGTATACGAGTTTACAACCTCTTTAAGGGAATGGAGGCATATCACAGAGTGCACCAGGCCACATTCTATTTTCTTGCACTTTCAATTTCACTATAGCCCCCAAGGACCAGGAAACACAGGGTGACTGCCACTCTGTTCCACAGAGAGGCACTCACCACTCCTGGCCGCAAGGGCAGAGGCCCAACTTTCACTCATCATGGCAAAGTGAACAAATACACAAAAAAATCCCACCAGGGTTTGAGCGAGGCATACGCTTGTAGAAAAGTAACGAAAAGTGAGAAAAGATAAAATATTTAAATTTCAAAAAGTTATAAAAAGGAGTGAAAAATAACTTCCCTCAAAAACAGTAAAAATGAAGTACCAATATTGAATATTGTGCTACGGTCTAGAACAAAAAAATATGTGCTTTTTTCCTTTTCCCTGAAGAAATCATTAGAGATTTCAAAACGTCTTGGGATGTCTATGTGAACCACTATCAGTATGCTCTCACACTTGTGAGAACTATTTTTTGTTCTAGTTCGTAGCACAATATTCTATACTGGTACTGTGTCATTTTTACTGTTTTTGAGTGAAGTTTTTTTTTTTACTCCTTTTTATAACATTTTGAAATAAATTGTAATATTTTATCTTTTCTCACTTTTCCTTCCTTTTCTACAAGCGTATGCCTCACTCAAGCCCCAAGGGAATTTTTTCGTGGGAGGATGGCATGACACTTTTTAGCCCATATATCCATCTGTATCTTTGTATCCATTTTTAGCCCATATATCCATCTGTATCTTTGTATCCATCATGGCAAAGTGTGACCTGCAGGGCCTTCAGGTATTCAACTACTGCTCAGGAGATCACCTGTGCTAGCAGCTTTCTTTTTGTTCAACATTTTGTGATACACTTTTTCAAGCGCAGAATTAGAAAAGTCACCTGACCAAGTACCCAGGTGGGCGCTGCCCACAGGATCCACTGTTGAACAACATCCTTACAGGCCATTCCTGCTTTGCAGAGGTGGAACTGAGCAAACGGAACCACCCCGAAGGTAGACACCATCAGGCCTAGAGCTCGCATGCAAGTCCACAATGAGGACAGAGTGCTGGATAACAGCAACCAAATCACCCACTGCAACTTTTGCAATTTTTCCGGGGGAAGAAACACCCTCACAGAGGCCGAGTCCAGAGTCAGTCCCAGATAAACTATTTTGGAGGCTGGGACCAGAGCAGATTTTCTGAAATTGATGGCCCAACCAAACTCTTGCAGAGTCCGTACAGTGATTGACAGATCGCTCAGCAGAACTGAGTGGGAGTGATCTGACAGAGCCCTTTTAGAAGCCTGGTCCACAGATAAGCATTTTAGCCACATCATGTGTGTTACCATTATTGCATTTAGAACAACTCCAGTGACTTGCGACAATTTTGTCACAGTAGGCGGGAAAAGGGAGTACCTTTGCCGCTATTAAGGGATCTGCGGGCCCCACGTTAAGTTTCTGCATCAATACTATCGGTGCATCCACCAGCGCCCTTGCATGCGCAGAAATAAAAAAAGGAATCTTCACCGCAGAGCACCCAGCGTGGATGCAGACCCAGTAATCGCTATATGCTAAGCTCACCCTGAGAACATAACCAGCAGGGGAGGTCGCGGACCACAGTCTCGCAAGGAGACGCCGGCTAAAGTTCCACAAAAAGACCCCTACTAGGCCCACCATAAATGAGAAAAAAGGACATAGTCCCCTATAAAGGGGAATAGGGGGCCCGCCGTGACACAGACGTGCAGGCAGAGTACCCCCACACAAAAATGCCCCCCATGGACCGCTCATTCCCTGCTCTATCACCCTGGTCAGCAGCTCAAACAGCCTAATAAGCAGCTCGGTCAGCCATGCGCAAGTAGGCCGCAAAGCCGGGGCCTAAATTTTGGGGTCCGATCCAGTCGCGAGTCCGCCGTCAGCTCTATCAGCTCGGTTCGGAGCTCAGACAGCCTGGTCAGTCACTCAGACAGCCAGCATGGTCAGCCGCAAGTCGCGGCCTCATTTTTTGGCCCTAACCGGGCGCGTGAGGCATCCGCCGGTCAGCTTGGTCAGGCATCTCATCTCCATCATTCACTCAGACAACCAGCTCCTTCAGCGGCAAGCAGCGGCCTCAATTTTTGGCCTGATCTGGCCTCGTGAGGCATCCGCCAGTCAGCTTGGTCAGGCACCCGGACGGCGACGAGTAGGCCACAAAGCCATGGACTAAATTTTCGGCCCGACCCAGACAGGTAAGGCGCAGACCCGCAGATGAAGAAACATCCACCCCCCCCCCCCCAAGCCTATAACCAGCGCAGGGAGCCCAAAAGACATCCCAGCTCCAGTCAGTAACCCCCAGGGGGCCAGGAACTTGCTCAAAAATCCCCATGACAGCCGGGTCCGCAACAACTGGAGCAAGTGGCAAAGCCAGCTCCTACCTAACCTCAGGAGGGAGGGGGGCATTGGGGTAGGTTAGGGGCAAAAGACCACCGTGTGACTGTTAAGAGGGGCTGGGGGAAATGGAAGGGAACCCAGGGGTCCGACCATCCCAAGGAGGGGCCAACGTCCACCCCGAGACCAAAAGAGCTATTGGGGGGACACTACTCACCATACCAAACGACAATTGGGTGGGAGCCAGTTCGGACAGACTACGTCTACGGGGTGCTGACAGCCAAGGGGCACGCTGCGATTCAGGCCGAACCAGGTCATGTGCGTCCCGGTGAGGTGTTTCACTCGCGGGCCATCCCCCATCCATTGGGGCTCTGTCATGGCGAGGCCTAGCGAAGGGCTATAACCTGCACACGCTCGCTAGCCAGATTGGGAGACCTTAAGGATCTAGGATATCTAGTCTGGCTGTTTATTGCAGTTCTCTTAGGAACATAACTAGCTAAAAAACTGGATTTTTGTACTTACTTTAAAATCCTTTTCCCTGAGGTCCATTGACAGACGCAGCTCCATATCTCCTTAGACCAGTGGTTCTCAACTCCTGTCCTCAGGACCCACTTACAGGCCAGATTTTAAGTATTGCCTTGGGGAAGATGCAGACTAGAATACTCCAATCACTGAGCAGCAAATGATATCCCCTGTAATGCATTTTAGTTCTTTTGCAAACCTGGCCTGTTAGTGGGTCTTGAGGACAGGAGTTGAGAACCACTGTCTTAGACCAATGGGTTATTCTCCTCCCATCAGGAATATGACACTAGGCAGGAAAAAGCTTAACCAGGGCTATGGGGGCTGTCCCTGCAGGCATAACCCCACACACTCTGCTACAGCTACCAGTTATGTTGCAAGCAGTGTTCAGAAGACAAAAACCCCATTTCACTCAAAAGTAGAGGGGCAGGTGCTGCATCTGTCAATGGACTTCAGATAAAAGGATTTTACAGTACAAAAATCCAGTTTTCTCTATTGTCCATTGACAGACGCAGCTCCATATCTTCCTAGACCAATGGGACGTCCCAAAGCAGTATATGCATGAGGGGTGGGAAAAAACGCAAAGAACAATGTAATTCCCCAAAGGCTAAAATCAGCCAACCAGGTAACATGGAGCTCAATCAGGAACAACTGGAGCTCACCTAGAAAAAACACACACCCTCAAAGAGAACAAAAAAGTTCTCTTTTAAATGGCAGACTGCAAAACCTTGTGGCCAAAAGAGGCATCCGTGGATGCCAACACATCTACTTTGTAGAATTTTGTAAACGTATGCACAGACGACCAAGTTGCCATCTTGCAAACTTGCATCACTGATGCCTGATGATGAAAAGCCCAAGAGGCATTCAGCGCCCTAGTAGAATGCACCTTCACAGGGAAAGGAGGAATCTGACTCTTCAATGAATAAGCCTGAACAACCGTTTGCCTGATCCATCTGGATATGGTCACAGCAGACGAAGCCAATCCTTTACGAGATCCCTCGGTAAGGACAAAGAGAATCTGAACCACATCCAAAAAAATTCAAGGCAATTTCCTTGGGCTGCTTGGGCTTGGGACAGAGTGAAGGCAGCACAATGTCTCCATTCAAATGAAAAATCAGAAACCACCTTAGGAAGAAAAGACTGATGAGGTCGGAGTACCACCTTATCTTTATGGACCACCAAATAAGGTGAGTGGCAAGACAGCGCCACCAATTCAGACACCCTGCGGGCAGAAGTGATGGCCACCAAAAAGGCAACCTTCTGGAGACAAGGAAAGCAGAGAAATCTCCCTAATGTTCTCAAAAGGAGGTTGTTTTTTTAAGAACAGATACTAAATTCAGATCCCACAGAGGTAACGGGGGGTCTCGAGGGATATGGCACACTCCCTGAATGAAAGTGTGAATCAAGGCACGCGCAGCTAACGGACGTTGGAAATATATAACCAAAGCCGACACTTGGCCTTTGATAGTGCCCAAAGCCAACCTCTGTTCAACCCCTTTTTGCAGAAAGGCCAAAATTCTAGCTACTGAGAACAAGCGAGGATGCACCTTCAGTGATTCACACCATGAAAAGTAAGATTTCCACATACGATAAATGGATCTTCCTGGAAGTCGATGTGTAAGAATCACAGTCAGAAAGACCCCTACCTCTTAACACCTGGCTTTCAACAACCATGCCGTTAAAGCAGGATGGAAGATCGGCCCTTGAGACAGTAGATCTTCTCTGAGAGGAAGTCTCCAAAGAGCATCGGTGACCAACCTTACCAGGTCTTCATACCAAGACAGACAAGGCCAGTCTGGTGCCACCAGAACGACCAGAATTTCTTCCATCTCCATCCTGCGGAGAAGCCTCGGCAGGAGTTTCAGCGGAGAAAAGACATAAATCAGCCAATATCAACCCCAAGGAGCCACCAGTGAGTCTGTGGCATCGGCCAGAGGATCCCGAGACCTGGCTACGAACCTCTGAACCTTCCTGTTGAGACGAGAAGCAAACCAATTGACCTTAGGAGCCCACCAGACACACAGGAGATGAAACACCTCCTGGTGTAGAGACCATTCCCCTTGATTGAACACCTGACAACTCAGGTAATCCGCTTGCCAGTTCTCCACATCTGTAATTATTGCTCTGAGCTCCAAACATTGATCGGTAGTTTTGACTCTTCTACTGTCCAGGTTCCCTGTGCACAGAGCTGCCCCAGCACCCTGCCCCAGCCCAACAGGCTGGCGTCCGTGGTCACCACCATCTAAAAAACGGCAGGAAAGACTAGCCCTGGCACAGTGCTGGTGACTGAAGCCACCCCCACAACAGACTGTGTTGTGGCTCAACCAAATCAAATTGTCCAAGGACTTCGGATCCTTGTTCCATTTGACAAGAATCTCCCTTTGTAAAGGTCTTGTTTGAAACTGAGCAAATGGAACCGCCTCGAAGGTTGATATCATCATACCTAAGGCTTGCATGCAAATCTGCAGAGAGGACAGATTGTTTGCCAACAACAACCGAATCGCCCCCCTGCAACTTCCGCAGCTTGGCCGGGGGGGGGGGGGGGAGAGAAGAAAATCCCTTGGCAATCCAGAGTCAGGCCCAGATAATTCAGCCTCTACCACAATCCCCCCCTCCCCTGGAGCAGCAATGCCAACACCGGGGCCAGTACCTTGGTAAAAAGCCTGGGAGCGGAGGCAAGACCAAAGGGTAAAGCTACGAATTGATAATGCTCCTCTGCTGTGGCAAAAGCAAAGTAACCTCTGATGCCCAGCATAGATAGGGATGTGTAGATATGCATCCTTGATATCTATAGAGGCTAAGAAGTCTCCCTGGTGCAGAGACGCCACTACCGTGTGGATGAATTCCATTCGAAACTTCTGTACCCGCACAAAGCGGTTCAGAGCCTTTAGATCCAGAATTCGGACGCCCTTGCCTGCAGGGACAGCCCCCATAGACGTGGTAAAGCTTTTTCCTGCATAGTGTCCTGATGGGAGGAGCATAACCCATTGGTCTAAAGATATGGAGCTACGTCTGTCAATGGATGATAGAGAAATTAAAATTTTAACAAAAGGTTCTCCTTAAAATAAAAAACGAAGTCCCAGCCGGGAACTAGGCCCTACTCCTAAACTAGGCAGAAAAACAATCCTATAGCAGAATGAGTGGGTGTATACCTTTAGGGACTGCCCGATAGGCGTGGTAACGTTTTTTTCCAGCTTAGTGTCCTACTCCTCTAGAAGGCAGCAAATCCCAATGGTTAAGAATATGGAGCTACGTCTGTCAATGAAGAAAAAAAAATAACTTCTGCCTTTAGAACCATTTACTTCCTGCCCAGGACTACATGTCCCATGAGCATTGCTCCTCACACATTCACATTCTCAGGCACTTACTGCCATGTATGGATGGTCTATTGAGCTGTATGTGTGCTGCACTATATCTTCTGACATGTAAACAAATAATGCATTCTATATGCAGGCCAACTAATCAATTATGAAAATGGTTGACAACTATTTTCATAACCGATTAGTTGTTTCAGCCCTGCACGTCTTATAGAAAGCACTAACAAGATTGAGAGTTGTGCCTTTGGCAGAGCAAATGATTGAGCTTTTACGGTGGCTTCTTTTTTCCGCCAATGCAAAAAATGGTGGTATTTCTCTGTGGGTACTGAGTTGGATGTGGAAATGGAGTAAGCACGTCTGAGAAAAACGCACAGCAACCTGGGGGCTCCAGACCATTGAGTAGAAAGTCCTTGTGACAAAATAGCGTAAGGAAACACCCAAGTACCTTTTAAATAAAGCTCTCTAGGCAGGAGTAAAATGCACAACCAGTGGTATGATGTTAACACCTAGCCATCCACCTGTAAGTTCTGACTTGTTGAATTTTAGCACCAAGTATAAAAAGTTTGCACTGCAAGAGTGAATATTTCAAAAACCCAGTTTCTTGATCGTTTTAACATATGAACACATACTATTCAGGATTAGGAGGGCAAGATTAACAGAGTAATAAGCAAGGTGACCGTCTTACCTGTCTACGTTGTTCGTCCCTATATGGCAGTGATGGCGAACCTTGGCACCATAGATGTTTTCGAACTACATTTCCCATGATGCTCATGCATTCTGCAGTGTAGTTGAGCATCATGGGAAATGTAGTTCCAAAACATCTGGGGTGCCAAGGTTCGCCATCACTGCTATATAGAGTCCAGGCTTCACCCGTCATGGTGGACTACCCTTGAAGGTGTCTTCAGGCTCTGAGTTCTATAGGAAAGGCCCTGCAACTGTATTAAACCCTGCCACTTATTTCCACACATAGCACAATAAGCAGAGGTAAGCACCCCCAGCAACATTACAGGCCATTATTACACTGCTTGGAGAAAAAAAAAAAAAAAACAGTTGTCAATCATAGATCAATCAGTAGATTCTTGTTGCTGGGATTTGCAGCATGGCTAAACTTCTGTACGAATGTGGCTCAAAATTTTTATTTTTTTTTTCAGAATGCACAATGGAAAAGCCAAACTGTGTTCAGTTTGTGTTCAAATTCAGTTTTGAATTGAATTTGTGTTCAAATTCAGTGTGGTTTTAGCCCATTTTACAGGGGCTGGGGCCGTTATAGCTCAGCAGGGTATCTGTCTGCCAAACCCTACTGAGCGAGGCAGGTGGATGACAGGTCCATGCCTGCTCTGCTTATACTGAGTGGACAAACACAGCCTGCTCTGCTCTATGAGCACCCAGATGTGAACAGACCAGTTGTGTGTTTAAAGCCAACTGCCTTCTAATCCTGCCAGCTGGGGGGGGGGGGGGGGCAGATCCCAGTCTGTTTTACTGAATTGGATTTTACAAAAGCGTTCGACAAAGTTCCCCAAATGCGTTTAATGTGTAAGGTAAAGTCTACAGACTCGGAAAGATCAGTTTTTAAATAGATAGAAAACTGGCGAAATACACAGTAGTGGTTAATGGAATCGTCTAGGGTTATTAGTGGTTTGCCCAAAGGTTCAGTGTTGGGAACCTTACTTTTCAATATCTTTATAAATGATGTAGGGTCTGGGATTAAAAATATAAGAACTTACCATAAAATTATTTTCTCCGAGTCCTCTGACAGACGCAGCCTCTTCCAAGTTTCATCACTATTGGGTAATGCAGGAGCAGGCTAGGTAGTGAAACTTCATTAAAAAGACACACCTTAGGGGCTGTCCCTCTAGACATTACTCTCAGACATAGAGCTTACTAATCAGTTTCGTAGCAAACAGTACAGGAAGACAACCCCAAAATAGAGGGGCGGGGGCTGCTTCTGTCAGAGGACTCAGAGAAAAGAATTTTAGAGTAAGTTCTTACAAAAATTCTATTTTCTCTTACGTCCTCTGACAGACAGCCTCTTCCAAGTTTCATCACTATTGGGATGTCCCAAAGCAGTGCAGGTGTGAGGGGTGGGAAAAGACGCAACCAAACAGAACCGTAATGTGCCAAGACCAGAACAAAACGTGGCCAACAGGTCAACAAAAGCTCAACCAACAGGAGCTAACCCCAGAACAACAAATTCACAACAAACCGCAGCGCTCAATACTTTGCGGCCAAAGGAAGCATCCGAGGATGCCATCACGTCAATCTTGTAGAATTTGATAAAAGTGTGCACAGACGACCAGGTCGCCACTTGGCACACCTGAGCCACAGAAGCCTGATGGGGAAAAGCCCAAGAGGCACTCACAGCTCTAGTAGAATGTGCCCTCACAGGGAAAGGAGGTACCTGACACTTGAGTGAATAGGCCTGAACAATAGTCTGTCTGATCCATTTAGAAATGGTTGCAGCGGACGCAGCCAAACCCTTCGAGGTCCCTCAGGAAGGACAAACAGGGAATCAGACTTCCTAAAGGATTCCATGGTCGACAGGTAAACCCTGATCGCCCGAACCACATCCAACGAATTCAAGGCAAATTCCTTGGGATGCTTAGGCTTCGCACAAAACAAAGGCAAAACTATATCTTCATTGAGGTGGAAAGCAGACACCACCTTAGGGAGAAAAGACTGGTTGGGTCACAGAACAACCTTATCCTTATGAACGACCAGATAAGGGAACGGCAGGACAGAGCCGCCAATTCAGACACTCTGCGAGCAGAGGTGATAGCCACCAGAAAAGCAACTTTCTGGGACAACACAGGCAGAGGTATTTCTCTGATATTTTCAAAGGGAAGTCGTTGCAAAACTGACAAAACCATATTCAAATCCACCAGAGGCAAAGAGGCCCTCTGCGGGGGAGCCAGATGACGCACCCCTTGAATAAAGGTGCAAATCAGGAAATTAGTCACCAAGGGACGCTGGAAGAAAATGGCCAAGGAAGACACCTGACCCTTAATCGTGCCCAACGCCAAACGCTGTTCCACACCTTTCTGCAAGGCAGCTAGGACCCTCGCCACCGAAAAGGAGCGAGGATGCAACCCTTGCGACTCACACCTGGCCATGTACGCCTTCCAGGTGCGATAAATCTTCCTGGAGGTAGCCTTCCAAGATCTCAGCAAGGTAGGAATAACGGCATCAGGGAGACCACTGTCTCAACACCTAGCCTTCAACCGCCATGCCGTTAAAGCCAGAGACCGTAAAGCAGAATGGAAGATCGGACTTTGAGACAGCAGATCTCTCAGAAGTAGCCTCCAGGGAGGCTCGACGACCATCTTGATGAGGTCTGCGTACCAAGACCGACGAGGCCAGTCTGGGGCCACCAGAATCACTCATACCTGTTCCAGCACTAACTTGCGGAGCAACCTGGACAACAGTTGAATCAGAGGAAAGGCGTAAATCAGCTGATACCGGTGCCAAGGCACCACCAGCGCGTCCGTGGCGTCTGCCAGAGGATCTTGAGCCCTGGCCACGAACCTTTCCACCTTTTTGTGGAGACGAGATGCGAACAGATCCACGTCCGGAGTGCCCCACCGGGCACACAGGAGTCGAAAAACCTCCGGATGCAAGGACCATTCCCCCTGGTCCAAGGACTGATGACTCCTAGTCCGCCTGCCAGTTCTCCACTCCAGAAATGTGAACAGCAGGGATAGCTGGAAGGTGCGCCTCGGCCCAAGACAGAATCTCGGGCACTTCCTTGGCCACCCGGGCACTCCTGGTGCCCCTTGGTGATTGATGTAAGCCACAGCCGTGGCATTGTCGGTTTGAACCCGAAAATGGGTGACCGTGCAACCAAGTCGCCCAATGGAGCAGGCAAAGTTTTATCGCCCTGAGCTCCAGAACATTTATCGGCAAGGAGGAATCCTCCGATGACCACGTCCCCTGGGCACAAAGAGTCCAGTACTCCACCCTAGCCTGTCACGCTGGCATCCGTGGTGATCACTGTTCACAACAGGGGCAGAAAGGACTTGCCCTGGTTCAGAGTGGGCGACAGAAGCCACCATGAAAGCTCCGTCCTCATGAGACGGCTCAAACACACCATCCTGTCCAAGCACACCATCCTGTCCAAGGACTAGGGATCCCTGTTCCATGTGGCAAGAATCTCTGCTTGCAGGGTCCTTGTGTGAAACTGGGCAAACGGGATCAGCTCGAAGGCTGAAACATCAGCCCCAGGAACCTCATGCAGGTCCGCAGGGAGGAGAGATCGTTGTCCCTGATCTTGCCCTGCAAGGTCTGAAGTTTTTCCTCCGGGAGAAAAACCTTTGCTTGAGCAGAGTCCAGGACCATTCCCAGATAATTCAGACGTACTGACGGGAGTCAGTGCCGACTTCTGGAAGTTGATGGTCCACCAGAACTCCTGGAGCTTCTGAACCGTGACCGTCAGATCGCCCGACAGAGTGGCACACAAGCTCGCCCTCAACAAGAGATCGTCCAGATAACCGAGGACCGCAATCCCCTTCTTGCGTGGCAGAGCCAGCACCGGGGCCAAAACCTTGGTGAAGACCCTGGGAGCCAAAGCCAAGCCAAAGGTTAATGCCACAAATTGAAAATGCTCCTCCGCCACTGCCAAGCGGAGGTACAGCTGATGACGTTCGAAGATAGGGATGTGCAGATACGCATCCTTTAAATCGATGGAGGCCAGAAAATCTCCTTAAATTAAAGACGCAACCAACGCCTGGATGGATTCCATCCAGAACTTCTGCACCTGCACAAAACGGTTCAGTGACTTGAGGTCCAGAATCGGACGAACCTTGCACTCCTTCCTGGGCACTGTGAACAGGTTTGAAAAAAAAAAAACCTGCAAAATCTCTTCCGCTGTGAAACCCGTACAATAAAGCTGTGAGCAAGGAGATCTTGCACTGCCCCCTTGAGTGCCGTCATGCGATCTGGAGACAGGCAGAGATTTGATGGAAAGAACCTGTCTGCGGGGCGGGATCGAAATTCGATCTTGTACCCTGAACGAATTAGTTTGTGAACCCATTTATCCTGAATTAACCAGGGTTCCTAAAAGTAACGCAGACTTCCCCCCCACCCCTGAAACGAGTGAGGGCGTCCCTTCATGCGGAAGAAGACTGGGCCGCAGCACCAGACTGACCGGCCTTGGGCTTCCTAGACCAGGGCTTCTTGTAACCACCGGAGGCCTTAAAGGACTTTCCTTTTTCCTGCGCCCCTGAGGCACGAAAGGGCCCCCGATGAGCCTTGAAGGAAGGACCCCGCCGTGCGCGGGGCGATTTACCCTTGGCGGATTGGGGCAGCAGGGTACTCTCACCACCTGTGAGACCCTTGACAATCTCATCCAAGGAGTCCTTAAAAAGGTGGTCCCCCAAATAGGGGATATAAGACACAGTCTTTTTAGAGGCATGGTCTGCCGACCAGCTCTTCAGCCACACCATGCGGCGGAGTGCAATCCCCACCGCAGACAAATCTTTCAACCAGGGGAGCCTAGTCCAGGGGCGCGTCACAGATACAATATGGCCTGGGCCATTTGGTCCATGAGCTCAATGAGATTCGGGGGAACCGACTCAGCCACCAAGTTTCGCCTAAGCACCTTAATCCGTTCCATAATGGTCTGAGAAACCAGCACGGAAGCGAACACCGGCTTGAGGAGTGAGCCCGCCACAAGTACTGTCCATCGGGTCTTTAAACACCGGGGAGTCCTCCATGGGCACCACCATGGATTTATTCAACCTGGAAACAGTGTGGTCCACCTTAGGTGACACCATCCAGCAATTGGAAACAGGGTCCGCAAAGGGGTAACGGCGTTGAAAACGCTTAGGCACCGCCAGCACGTGTTTAACGCGATGCCACTGTTCGTTCACGATATCGTGAAACTCCTCGGGGCAGGGGAAAACCTGACCTGACTTCTGGGCTTGGCGGGACCTGAAGGAAACCCGCTTACCTAACTGGGTGGGCTCATCATCAATGTTCAAAGTCTCCCTAACGGAGCGAACAAGTGCTTTAACCAAAGCGCGTTCCCATGCTGCAGCGGAGGACTCCTCCTCCTCCCCATCTGAGTGTGGGGACAGGGATTCCCTCAGGGAGGGCAGTGTCCGTGGCAACTAAGTCAGGCTCTGAATCAGAAGACAGAGGGCATCGACCGTTTTTGAACATTACCTTGTGACATAACATCAACTTTGGATGCCAAAGTTTTAATGGCTTCAGATAAAAGAAGCTAGGGAAGGTGATCCAGATGCACAAACAAGATCAGTGGGGAAATGGTCACCCTGGGACTCCATTTTAGCAGAAATACAAAAAAGGAACGCTGGCCCTTTAAATCAGCAATTGCGGTCCACACCGCGATCCCGTGCTGCTGCTGGAGTCCCCCTTTATATAGCCAGATAACTAAGCAATGTGTCTAGGGAAAAATGCCCAAAGCAGCAATAAAATGCCTTATAGTGCCTGAGAGAGAGAGAGAAAAACCGCTCTCCACGCTTCTTCTGCAGCAAGTGAAAGATGGCTGGAGGAAGTGACCGAAATCACTAGAGGCCGAAAAGTATATGGGAAAACATAAGGAAAAAGGCTGCTGTCCTTTACAATGCCGCTGCCCACATCCAAGATAGTGCCGGAAACGGCGCCAAAAGCACATGTTAATGCAAAAAATGGCTGCTGCCCTTACACTGATGCAGCCAGGCTTGCCCTGACCCAAAATGGCGTCCGAAAACGGCGCCGACAGTCAGGAGCCCTGGAACCCTGGCCACCGTGGGAATCCACTACAGGAAGCCCCCCCCCCCCCCAGGACAAGGAAGAAGACCTACACCCCCCCCCCCGATGCAGTGGATGCTGCTAGAGCGCCCCCATAAGGAGCAGGGAGGCAGGATCCATCCAGACCGGCCAGGGGGGACCACACCTCTGACATCCCCAGGAGTGGGCCAACATCACCCCCCCAGAATACTGTCCGAGGGACACGGGGTAGAATCACTCACCATACCATGGACTGCAGGCACCGCTCAGATACAGCTCACCTCCCACCCTGAGTGGGGGTGTCGTCAGCCAGGAGGGGGTGCCGCAACACGGAGTTCCAGGTTGATGCGTCCCGGCGAAGAGTTTCTCCATAGGCTCATCCCCATCAGTCGGGCACCGTCGTGGTGAGGCCTGGGCAGACCACAACCTGTGCAGGCTCGTAGACCAGGCTGGGGTACCATAAGGATCTAGATTATCCAGTGCAAAGCCCAGCCCGGTTGTCGCTTGTAGTTCTCCAGGAGGATCCCCCTGACTAGCTAGCGATAGTGAGTAAAGAAAAAGAAAATAAAATTTTTTCTAAGAGAACAAAAAAACTGAGACCGGAGTCCCAGCAGGGTATCCTAGGTCCTTATCCTGAGCTAGGCAGCAAGAAACTGATTAGTAAGCTCTATGTGTCCGAGGGTAATGTCTAGAGGGACAGCCCCTAAGGTGTGTCTAGTTAAAGCTTTTTAATGAAGTTTCACTACCTAGCCTGCTCCTGCAGAGGGCACCATTACCCAATAGTGATGAAACTTGGAAGAGGCTGCGTCTGTCAGAGGACGTACGAGAAAATACAATTTCAGTCTTTGCAGAGGACACCAAGCTTTGCAGTGGAATAACGTCCTTACAGGATGTCCTCCAGCTTAAAAGCTGACCTCAATGCACTGTTTAATTGGGCAACTATGTGGCAAATTAGGTTTAACCACTTGCCGACCGCCCAACGCAGATTTACTGTGGCAGGGCGGGTCAGCTGCACATAATCACAGATATGATCTACGTGATTATGTGCATGTGCTCCCTGCGGCACGCGCTCCTGCTGTGATTAGACACAGCGGAAGTTAGGCAGTGGGAGGAGCGGCAGCGATCGTTGTCAGCCTCCCGCAATCGTCACAGAAACTGACAGAAGACCCTCCTGCTTATGTAAACAATCTTCTGTCACACAGGCAGAGAGATCAGGAGTTTCAGCCCCGATCTCTCTGTGCCCGTCACAGAGCCCTTCAACCCCCACAGTCCGTAAGCATTATTAGGCATACATTAGCCCTTTGATCACCCCCAGTGTTAACCCCTTCCCTGCCAGTGTAATTTATACAGTAACCGTGCATAATATTTAGCACTGATTACTGTATGTCACTGGTCCCCAAAAAGTGTAAAAAAAATGTCAGTTAGGGGTCCGATCTGTTCGCCGCAATGTCGCAGTCCCGCTAAAAATCCCTGATCACCACCATTCGTAGTAAAAAAAAAAAAAAGCAAAACAAAATAAAGTCCAAAAATCTATCCTGTAGTTCAGTGGTCCTCAACCCTGGCCTACAGGGCCCACTAACAGGCCAGATTTGCAAGATAACTGAAATACATCCCAGGTGATATCATTTGCTGCTCAGTGATTGCAGGACTCTAGTCTGCATCTCCCCAAGGTAATACTTAAAATCTGGCTTGTTAGTGGGCCCTGAGGACCGGAGTTGAGGACCACTGCCGTAGTTCGTAAACGCTATAACTTTTGCGCAAACCAATTAAAATACACTTTCCGGCAATTTTATTTTTTACCAAAAACATGTAGCAGAATACAAATTGGCCTTAATTGACAAAAAAAAAAATAGATTTTAATTTTATTGGGAATGTTTTATAGCCGAAAGTAAAAAAATGAATTTTTAAAAGAAATGGCTTTAAAATTCTTTTCTCCGAGTCCGGACAGTCACCGCCCATCCATTCAGCCTTCATTAGTGGTTAATGGCGCGCTCTGCAGGAGCAAGCTAGGCAGTTTAAAAAGGTTATTAAACTTTATACATAGACACACCTCTAGGGGGCAATTCCTCAGCCATTATCCTGAAACAGATATCACTGTTCCTCAGTTTGTAGCAAGCAGTACCGGAAAGCAATAACCCCAGATCCAAAAACCCAAGGGGCGGGGGTGGCGACTGTCAGGACTCAGAAAATAATTTTACAGTAAGTTCTTACAAAAATTCTATTTTCTCTTATGTCCTCTGACAGTTGCCACCCATCCATTCAGCCTTCACTAGCAGGATGTCCCAAAGCAGTGCAGGTGTGAGGGGTGGGAAGACGCCAACCAACCTAAAAAAGGTAACAAAAACCACCGGGCCAGAAAACAACCTGAGCCCAACAAGGCAACAAGCCCAAAACTGGAGCAAACCCAGAACAAAAAAACACCCCAGGAAAAGACAGAAAAATATAAAAGCCTCTTCATAAAGCAAGTATAAACCCGATAGAGAAAAATTAAGTCTTTAAACAGCAGCCTGCAAAACCTTGCGGCCGAAAGGATGCGTCCAAAGATGCAAACAAAACTACCTTGTAGAATTTTGTAAAAGTATGAACGGACGACCATGTCGCCGCTTTGCACACTTGAGTAACAGAGGCCTGATGATGAAAAGCCCAAAAAAGGCACTGAGCGCTCTGGTAGGACACGCTGTCACAGGGAAATGAGAAACCCGACCCTGCACTCAATAAGCCTGTACAACCATCTGCCTAATCCATCTGGATATAGTTGCAGCAGACGCAGCCAAGCCCTTACTCGATCCCTCAGTAAGAAAAAAAAAAAAAAAAAAAAGTCTGATTTCTTAAAGGACTCCGTTGCCAACCGGTTAACCCTGATCGCCAAAACCACATCCAGAGTGCAAGGAAATTTCATTGGGATTCTTAGGCTTAGTACAGAGTGAAGGCAAACAACGTCTTCATTTAAAATCAGACACCACCGTAGGAAGAAAAAACGGATTAGGTTGGAGAACCACTTTATCTCTGTGGATGACTAAATAAGGCGGACAAAAAAGCGCCAACTCAGAGCAGAAGTAATAGCCACCAAAAAGGCAACCTTCTGATATAACAAAGGCAGAAACACGTCCCTATATTCTTAAAAAGAGGCTTTTGAAGAGTAGACGAAACCAAAGTCAAATCCAACGGAGGCAAAGGGGGGGGGGGGTCGTCTCGGAGGAGCATATGACACACCCTTGAATAAAGGTGAGCATTAAGGTATTAGCAGCCAACGAGCATTGGAAGTACATCGCCAAAGCCGCACCTGGCCCTTGATCATGCCCAAAGCCAACCATTGCTCAACTCCTTTCTGAAAGCCGAGACCCTAGCTACCGAAAAAAAGACAAGGGTGCAATTTTTGAGATTCACACCATGAAATGATTCATCTTCCACGTGCAATGATAAATCTTTCTGGAAGTCGCAGTTCTAGCCCTCAGCAGGGTAGGAAGCACAGACTCAGACCGCCATCTCCCAGCACCTGGCCTTCAACAGCCATGGCATTAAAGCCCGCGACCGTAAAGCAGGATGGAGGGTCAGCCCCTGAGATAGCAGGTCCTCCCTCAAAGGCAACTGCCAGGGAGGCACGACCATCTTTACCAGGTCTGCGTACCAAGACAGACGAGGCCAGTCTGGAGCTACCAGAATCACCGAAACATTCTCTACCGCAGGGAAACAGTTGTATCGGAGGAAAGGCATAAATCAGGCGATACTGGCTCCAAGGAGCTACCAATGCATCTGTGGCATCGGCCAGAGGATCTTGGGCTATGGCCACAAACTGAACAAATCAGTGCTTCCACCATAGCGCGTTCCTGCGGCTGAGGACAGGTCCCCTTCCCCATCCGATGCGATAGGGATCCCTCAGGGAGGGGGTTCTCTGTGGCGACCATATCGGGCTCAAAAGGGAGAAAGCAGCTGTTCTTGGCTAGCAACATGTTTCATGACAAGACCAACTTTCGATGCCAGACTTTCCAATGCTGCAGAAAGACACTATGGACTGCGAGCAGGACGTACCGGCAGTCGCACTGAGGGGGTCTGATTGAGAATTTAACTCCTGGGACTCCATTCTGCAATGTAACAAAATGCGCACTGCCCCTTCAAATTCGCCATTGCGGTCCACACTGTCCGATTCACTCTGTACTCAGAGTTAACCATTAAACAGCGGCAGGTAGCAAAGTGCGCAGGGAATGCCCAGAAACGACCCCCATACTGTATCACCTTAAAAAGGGGGGAAGCTGCGCTAAGTGACACAAAACATATATCAGATTGAGTCCAACATAAGTCCCAAAATTAATTTGATAGGTATATGAATAATTAAATCAACGAAAAGTCCAAATATTCAAACGAAAATCCACAAGTGCAGACAATGAATGAAGTTACTGCTTACCAGATGTAACAGTATAATAAGCCTTGCGTGTAAATAGCCAAGCCAGATGAAGATCTATGAACGTCATTTTTCTGACGAAACGTACGTCGGTCGCGGCGTGCTGACGTCACCCCTACGAGACGCTCAGGCGGGTGTTTGAAGCTGTCCGGCCGGCAGCTTCGATTCAGCGCATTATATGCTTCTTATGTAAGTGCATTACTTTTTGTCTTTTATCTGCAATAAACGGTTTTACACTATGGACATCTCCATTATCATTTATATGTGAACCTCGGAGCCATATCTGTGGGCCAGCCTCTATACCACCAGGGACCGGACCTGTTCACAGGGGATTGGATAACATATCAAGGGACACCCGGACTCGTGATATTGGCATTTACTTGCTTATTTCTGGTAAGCAGGGTATTCTGGTGACGGTCCCTAGGGGGTCACAAGTTATCCGAGTGATCTTATACGCCTATTTATCTACACTATCTGGTAATTAAACTAGGATTAAGGTGGTGGCTTATCTTACGGCTTGTTTCATTCATTTGGGATTGCTTTGGATTGATTTGCCTTTTTTAAGCAGCCTGTGATGGTGGCGGTCTTTATCAGCACCTTTCTTTTCTGATACACACGGGAGTGGTTTATTTATACCTTATTATACAGTATCACGCTATGTTTTTGTATTTGTTTTTCACTCCAACATCCATTTAATTGTGATCCTGGGACGGCTATCACTGGTGAGGAATCCTTCATAGATCTTCATCTGGCTTGGCTATTTACACGCAAGGCTTATTATACTGCTACATCTGGTAAGCAGTAACTTCATTCATTGTCTGCACTTGTGGATTTTCGTTTGAATAGTTGGACTTTTCGTTGATTTAATTATTCATATACCTATCAAATTAATTTTGGGACTTATGTTGGACTCAATCTGATATACGTTTTGTGTCACTTAGCGCAGCTTGCCCCCTTTTTACTTTTTTTGATGTTTGTCACATTAAGTTGCTGCTACCCTTTTTTCTTGATATTTAGCGCAGTTTCTTTCCATACTGTATCACCTCACAGAGGAACCAGCAACATCTAAAGCATGGAGAACTGAGCACAGTAAGCAATGTCACAGTCAATCCACAAGAGGCCGAACTGCCTGTGTAGCTCCAGGCTACAACAAAATGGCACCAATACAACTGTATATAAACCCCAGGGAAATTGACCACATCACCTCACACACAGGGAGCCGATGCCCACACCCAAGATGGCGGCCGAATGCTGCCACACGGTCAGGACCCAGATATAAGGCCACAACAGGAATCTACCTAAAAAAAGACCCCACAGGATAAGGTACCTCTGTATACACCCCCCCCCCTCAGCCGCCAAATATAGTGCCCCCATGCGGGAGCAGGGAGGGCAGGAATCCTGATGGGTTAGGGGGATCTTTAAGGAAAAACAGGGGAATCCTTAGTGAAGGATCTGGGGGGGGGGGGGGGGTTGGTAGATCATAAGCTTAAAAGCATGCAATGCCAAGCTGAGGCTTCTATAGTGAGCAAAGTCCTTTCTTGTATTGGGAAATGGATTCCAGAGAAATATAATTTTGCCCCTGTACAAATTAGTAAGACCTCACCTGGAATATGCTGTTCAGTTTTGAGCACCAATTCTCAAAAAGGATATCGGGGACCTGGAGAAAGTGCAGAGAAGGGCATGGAAGAGCTCAGTTATGAGAAAGAATTAGAGCTGAATTGAATTTATTTCTGAGAAGAGATTGGCCCCTTAAGGACCACCACACACAGATACTTCTGCAGGGCCACCCTCCTGCACAAAATCATGTACCTGTACGTGATTTTGTGTAGTGGGTCTGGTGCGTGCGCCGCCGGTGACCTGCTCCCACTGTGAATTGGCACGGAAGCAGCCAACCTGCCGCTCAAGCGGACGCGATTACATTCTAAGAGGGAAAGACATTTTTCTTTTTTTATTTGGCAGCAAGCGGTTAAAGTGTAAATTGATGGCACTGTATAAATTTCTGTAATAACTGGGCAAGTCTACTCCAATTGTATGTAAACCATGGCAGACTTAAAGCAGAACTAAAGTCAGGATTACTCAACTCTACTCCCAATGATCCAACACCATGAGGCAGCATCTTCCGATTGCTAGGCTTTGGCCATCTTGATTGGACATTGCAGGAGAAAGGTTTCCTATGCATTCATGCATGGGAGTCATTTATCCCCTGCCCACTTGCACTGTGCCAGAAATATAATTTTTGTAAGAACTTACCGTAAAATTCTTTTCTCCGAGACCTGACAGTCACCGCCCACTCATACAATCTGCACGTCGGTGTTGGCCTTCTCCACAGGAGTAAGCTAGGCAGAAGATTGTTAGAATATTCACATAGACACACCTACAGGGGGCTGTCCCTCTGGTCAATACCCCCCAGTTCAGTTTGGTAGCAAGCAGTATAGAGATCCATGAACCCCAAAAGAGGGGTGGGGGGCGGCAACTGTCAGAGGACTCAGAAAAGTTTTTACAAAAATTCTATTTTCTCTTACGTCCTCTGACAGTCGTCGCCCACTCATACAATCTGCACGTCTGGGACGTCCCAAAGCAGTGTAGATGTGAGGGGTGGGAAAACGTAACCGTCAAGAAAGGCAACGCAGCACCCAGGTCAGAGAAAAGAACCTTTTCTGAACCAGAAAGGTAAACACTGGGCAACAAGAAAGCTTAACAGGAGCAAAAACCCAGGAAAAAAACAAAACAAAAAAAAAGGGAAACCCCCAACGGAAGGAAACAGGCCAAAACTACCCTGTCTCCCCTAAGGCACTGCCGCACTCAAAAACTTTGCGGCCAAAAGAGACATCCGCTGATGCCAAGACATTAAGTTTGTAAAATTTTGTAAAAAGGTATGCACGCAGCCGTACCCTTCCAAGGTCCCTCAGGAAGGACAAAAAGAGGATCCGACTTTCTGAAGGATTCAGTAGACAGGTAAACCCTGATCGCCAGGACCACATCCAAGGAATGCAAGGAAAACTCCTTAGGATGCTTAGGCTTCGCATACAGCGAAGGTAAGACAATGTCCTCGTTGAGATGGAAGTCTGAAACCACCTTCGGAAGAAAGGACTGATGAGGTCGCAAGACCACTTTATCCCTATGAACAACCAGATAGGGGGAGCGGCAAGACAGGGCCGCCGACACTGCAAGCAGATGTGATCGCCACCAGAAAAGGCAACTTTCCGTGACAGCACTGGCAGAGGAATCTCCTGGATGTTCTCAAAGGGAGGACGTTGCAAAACTGACAGAACCAAATTCAGGTCCCAAGGGGGCAAGGGTGCCCTCCTAGGGGGAGCCAGATGGACGCACCCCTTGAATGAAGGTGCGGATCAAGGAATTTGACGCCAAGGGGGGCTGAAAGAATGGCCAGCGCAGACAACTGGCCCTTAATAGTGGTCAGCGCAAGATGCTGCTCCACACCAGTTTGCAGGAAAGCCAACACTCTCGCCTCCGAAAAGGAGCGTGGATGGAACCCCTGCGACTCGCACCAGGCGAAATAAGCCTTCCAGGTACGATAAAATCTTACCTGAGGAGGCCTTCCTGGCCTTGAGCAAGGTAGGAATGACCGCAGATGAGACCTCGTCTCTCAAGACCTGGCTTTCAACAGCCACGCCGTCAAAGCCAGCGACTAAAGCAGGATGGAAGATCGGCCCTCAAGACAGAAGATCGTCTTAGCGGGAGCCGCCAGTGAGGCTTGACGACCAGTTGCATGATGTCCGCGTACCAAGACCGACACGCCCAGTCTGGGGCCACCAGAATCGCCAACCTCGGTTCCGAGACCAACCTGCGAAGGAACCTGGACAACAACTGAATCGGGGGAAAGGCATAAATCAGCCGATACTGATGCCAAGGCACCACCGAGGCGTTCGTGCCACGAACCTTCCCACCTTGTTGTTGGGACGCGAATAGATACACGTCCAGGGATCCCCACCGCGCACAGAGCTTCTGAAACCTCTCTGGGTGGAGGGACCATTCCCCTTGGTCCAGGGTTTGGCGACTCAGATAGTCCGCCTGCCAGTTCTCCACACCTGGAATGTGAACTACCGAAATCGCCGGGACCAGAGTTTCGGCCCAGGACAGAATCTCGGCCACTTTGTTGGCCGCCCGGGCACTTCTGGTGCCCCCTTGGCGATTGATGTAAGCCACCGCAGTTGCGTTGTCCGTCTGGACACACACTGGGCAGCCCCGAAGTCGATCCGACCAACGGAGCAAACAGAGCCCGATTGCCCGAAGTTCCAAGACATTTATCGGCAGGGAGGATTCCCCCTCCGACCAAGTGCCCTGGGCAGACAACTTGCCCAGAACTCCACCCCAGCCCGACAGGCTGGCGTCCGTGGTGACCACAGTCCATAGCAACGGACAAAAGGACTTCCTTCAGAGCCAAAGACTGGAGCCACCACAGGAGATCCGACGTGACTTGGGGGCTCAAAGAAATCCTCCATTCCAAAGACTGAGGATGTCTGTCCCACCAGACCAGAATCTCCGCTTGAAGAGATCTCGTGTAAAACTGTGCAAATGGGATCGCCTCGAAAGCTGACACCGTCAAGCCCAGGGGACGCATGCAGGTCCGAAGCGAGGAGAACTCGTCGTCCCTGAGGGACCTGACCTCATCCTGCAGGATCCGGAGCTTGTCTCTGGAAGAAAGACCTTTGCCTGGGCGGAGTCCAGAATCATCCCCAGGTAAGGGAGGCGAACAGAAGGGGACAAAGTCGACTTCTGAAAATTGATGGTCCACCCGAACTCCTGGAGCGTCTGAACCGTGATCGACAGAACAGAGTGGCACTGGAGCTCGACCTTAATAGGGGATCGTCCAGGTATCCGAGGATGGCAATCCCCTGTACCCGCAACAAGGCTAGAACAGGAGCCAACACTTTGGTAAAAACCCTTTGAGCCGAAAGGCAACGCCACGAACTGATAGTGCTTCTCCGCTATTGCGAATCGGAGGTACCTCGGATGACCCTCGAAAATAGGGATGTGTAGATACGCATCCTTTAGGTCGATGGAAGCCAAGAAATCCCCTGGACTCAGGGACGCCACCACCAACCGGAGGGACTCCATTCGGAAATTCTGAACCCGTACAAAGCGGTTTAGAAACCCCAAAACCTGTCCCGCTGTGGAACCGGGACAACCACCCCTTGGGCGAGGAGATCCTGAACCACCCGATGGAGATCTTGGAAACTACCTGGCGTTAAATGAAGTTTTGAGGTAAAGAACCTGTCTGCGGGGCAAGATCGAAACTCGATCTTGTACCCTGAACGAATGAGTTCTGAACCCACCTGTCCTGAATCTTGGTCAGCCATGGCTCAGGAAAATAACGCAGACGTCCCCCCACCCCTGAAACGGTTGAGGGCACCCCTTCAGAACGTGGCGGACTGAGCCGATGTGCCAGTGTGGGCGGCTTTTGACTTGCCCGCCCAAGGCTTCTTCTGGCCACTAGGGGCCTTTAAGGACTTACCTTTGTCTTGTGCCTTGAAGGCACAAAAGGACCCCTGGTTAGATTTAAAGGAGGGACCCCGCCTGCCGCGGGATGATTTTCCCCTGGACACCTGGGGCAAAAGAGTGATCTTGCCCCCAGTGAGCCCCTTGACCAGTTCATCCAGAGAGTCCCCAAAAAGACTACTCCCCACATAAGGGATGTCAGACATTGTCTTCTTGGAAGACTAGTCAGCCGACCAGCTTTTCAACCAAACGATGCGACGAATCGTAACTGCTGAAAGTGGTGCGACTAAGGGCCTCATCTAAGGCCGCGTCACACAGGCACAGAACGGCCTGGCCCATTTGATCCACCATCTCCAGTGCAGCCGGAGAGGTGGAGTCAGCAGTTAAGAGTGCACTTAAGCGCCTTGGCCCACTCTACAACAGCCTGAGAGACCATTACCGAAGCGAACACGGGTTTCAGCAACGAACCCGCTACCAGATAGATGTGGCGGGAAAGTATTTCCACCTGCCTATCCGCCGGGACTTTAAACACTGGGGAATCCTCCACGGGCATTAAAGTGGCTTTATTTAATCTGGACAGTGTGGTCCACCTTAAGAGCCGCAGTCCAGCGAGAAGCCACCGGATGCGCAAAGCCATAACGGTACTGAAATCTTTGGCACCATAAAATTATGTTTTATATGGCACCATTGTTCATTCACTGTTTCATGAAACTCTTCGGGACAAGGAAAAACCTGACATGATTTTTGGGCTTTGCGGGTCCCAAAGGAAGACCGCTTACCCGACAGGTGGGGCTCATCATCCAAATTTAAAGTGACCTTAACAAAGCTAATAAGCGCAGACACCGCAGCGCGGTCCCGTGCTGATCCTGAGGAGGAATCTTCCTCTTCCACATCCGACTGAGACCCCTCAGGGGGTACGCTGTCTGTAGCAACCAAATATGGCTCTGAATCAGAAGACTGAGATGGCATGGGCCTTTTCTTAGAAGCCCGGTCAGACATCAACAAATCCACTTTTGATGCTAAAGTCGCAAGTGCAGCAGTAAGTGAGACTATAGCAGAGGATTCAGGAGTACCTGAACCATCCACCAGATCTCAGGGGAATTTGCTATCCTGGGACTCCATAATAGCAATCTCAATGGAAATTACGCTGGCCCTTTAAAGCGGCGATTCCCGCAGTCCCTACCGCAAATGCAGAGCAAGTCCTGTGCTACAGGAAACTGCAAAAAATGGATTTTTGTAAAATCTTACCGTAAAATCCTTTTCTCTTAGCTCATTGACAGACGTAGTCCTCGTGATACACCACCTTCGGGTTATGTTGCCTCCACAGGAGCAGGACTAGACAGGAAATTAAAAAGCTCTGGCCACACCCTAGGGGCAGTCCCAGAGGGTATATCCTCTCTCTCTCTGCCTCAGCAAATCAGTTATGTGAAAAAGCAGTCTTTAGAGATTTTAACCCAACCCAACTCAAAAACAGAGGGGCGGGGACTACGTCTGTCAATGAGCTAAGAGAAAAGGATTTTACGTTAAGATTTTACAAAAATCCATTTTTCTCTAGCGCTCATTGACAGACGTAGTCCTCGGTGATACACCACCTTCGGGACGTCCCAGAGCAGTATCACAACTGAGGGGTGGGAAAATGAAATCAAATCCCAATCTAGAAGGCCCAACCGGTGCCAACTAGAAGTTTACAATGCTCATCCTTAATGATGAGACTCAACAAAAAAGAGAAAAATTTTCTTTCTGGGGCCATCCGTGATCACAAAAAGTGAATCCGTCTTACGGAAAGATTCCGTAGCTTTCAGGTATACCCTGATTGCCCGAACCACATCTAAGGAATGCAACGCATGTTCCCGATGATGCTTGGGCTGAGGACACAAGGAAGGTAGTACAATATCTTCATTCAGATGAAAATCTGAAAACCACCTTAGGAAGAAAAGATGGCTTAGGATGAAGTACTACCTTATCCCTATGAATCACTAGGTATGGGGACTGGCATGATAATGCAGCCAGTTCTGACACCCTGCGAGCAGAAGTAATAGCCACCAAGAAGGCCACCTTCTGGGATAAAGTAAGCAAGGGAATCTCCCTGATGTTTTCAAAGGGAGGTTTCTGTAGAACCGACAAAACCAAATTAAGATCCCAGGGCGGTAAGGGCGCGCGGACTGGAGGAGCCAGGTGCCGCACCCCCTGGATGAAATTCCGCACCAAGGACTTGGTAGCTAAAGGTTTCTGAAAGAAGATTGCTAATGCTGAAACTTGACCCTTGATGGTGCTCAAGGCTAGCTTCTGCTCAACCCCTTGTTGCAAAAAGGCCAATATTCGAGTCACCGAATAGGTACGTGGAGGAAATCCTAAAGATTCGCACCACGCAATACAAGTCTTCCATGTGTGATAATAGACTTTGCTGGAAGTCGCTTTCCTTGCTTTAATAAGGGTAGGAATGACTGAAGTAGACAAACCTCTGTCCTTCAGTACTTGGGTCTCAATGGCCAGGCCATTAAACCCAGCGACTGTAAAGCATGATGGTAAATTGGTCCTTGAGACCACAGACACTCCCTGAGACGAAGTTCCCACGGAACGTCTACGACTAGCATGTCCAAGTCGGCCAGGCCGGCTTGAGGAGGCCAGCCTAGAATTTCTAGGACCACTGGCGCTGATAGAATCTGAACCAGGCGTCCCTAGAGGTATCTGGCCCCGACCATCCGAGAAAGTCTGGTCGTTTTCTGTTCCCACACCTTTATCAGATACCTGATTGTTATCAGGAAGGGTGATCTTTTCTGGTTGAACCTCAGGGACCGAAGTCACCCGACTAGAGGCTACTTGGCCTATCTGGTCAACAAGATCCGATTCCTGTGAGGTATAGGGACTAATCTTAGGAAAAGGTAAAGGAAAAGATCTATTCAGGGAACGGTAACTACCGCTTCCTGTAGTACTTAAATGTTGGAAGGGAAGAATCGCACCGGTAGTAGTGGTTGATGCTCGATCTAATGTCCTGAATACCGGTGAAAACGTCCCCCCACCCTGAAACCGGGTGGGGGCGCACCTTCAGGCTGTGTACTCCTTTGCTTCGGGTTTGGCTGGGTTGGTCCTCTGCTTGTCCGACCAGCCCTTCTTGAACCCTCCTGGAGGAGTCTTGCCTTTCCCGCTAGTACCAGCCGGGCGCCCTTTATGGGCGGTAAAGAAAGGTCCTCGCTTGTTGCGAGGTCCCTTAGCTTTAGCAGCCTGTGGCAAAAAAGTGCTCTTGCCCCCAGTGGCATCCTTAATGATTTCATCTAGGTTGGCCCCAAATAGACGATTCCCCTGAAAAGGGAGATTAGTCAAGGTCTTTTTGGAACCTAGGTCAGCTGACCAGCATTTTAACCACAGCACACGTCTGAGGATCACCGCTGACATAGATGCATGCCCTAATAAGGGAGTAGTGTCCAAGGCTGCGTCACAGATAAACTGTAGCCCTTGTATAATCTGTTCCATCAAATCAGATGTCTCCTGGGGAATATCTTTTCCCCTAAGGTCTTGGCGTACCATTTTCGCCCATCCGTAAGTGTCTGGGAAACTAGACCAATAACAATTACTGGTCTAAATGCTGACCCTATCAGAGAGAAGATGGTGCGGGACTCTGCTTCCATCTTTCGATCCACCGGATCCTTAAAGGACGAAGTGTCCTCCACTGGGATAACCGTGGCTTTATTCAGCCTGGAAATAGGTGGATCCACCACTGGTGGTACCGTCCATTTCTTAATGATGGATTCCTCAAACGGATAGCGTCTAGCAATACGCTTGGAAATAGTAAAGGTACGTTTAGAATGCTCCCATTCTCCTTTAATCTGATTACCGAAACATTTAGGTACAGGAAAAACCTTCACCGTTTTGATGGGCTTATTAGTACCAAAAGGAATCTCTGTTTCAGTTGCCTCTGCCGGTAAAACCTCAAGTCTTAAGGTTTCCTGCACTGCCACAACTAGTGCGTCCACCAATGCTTCTTCCTGAATTATAGCAGAAGAAGCGTCCTCCTCACTGTCTGAGGGGGCTTTACCTGGGATAACAGCCCTTGCAGAGGAACCTGCAACTGCAGTGACCATCTCTGAATCAGAGTCAGAGGTGTCCGATAGTATAGGGGTAGGCGGGGGTCGCTTCCTTGACCCCCGTCCCTGACAGGCCGCCTCCACCCGAGCCACCATAGACTCCAAAATTGCTGTAAATGACTCTACACTCTGTGCACCGGCGGGTCCCGTGGCCCCCTCGAGGGAAACAGGTGGGGGAATATGTGTGGCAGGGTCCATGATAATTCCAGTCACTTCCTGGATAATATAATTCAAAAATAAAAAATTATTTTATTTTTTTTTCAGACCCCCAGCGCCACAAAAAGCCCCTTAGTGTTACCTGCTAGGGATCCCTATCGATCGATCGAGAGAGAGAGAGAGAGGCCCCCAGGCTCACCACTTGATGCTCAGAGTTTAACTGCAACAGGTTACAGCGCTGTCTTGACAAACAGGAAGTCTTTTGGCTGGCTGCCCAGGAAGAAAGGAGGCGGCTCCGCCCCTCTGCACGCCTTCCGGCGCCTCCCCTAGCTCCACGAGGTGTTTGGATCACCTCAAACATGGCCGCCCCCATGCTGGAGACACGAGGCTACGCCAAAATGGCGGCTCGTGCGATCCAGCAAAAAAAATGGCGGCGGCCTGTACTGAATAGCGGTGTGCTGCAGGGCACACAACACTCTCTCTGCATGGGGATTTGGCATGGTTGGCGGTACCGGCCCTGGCGGACCGCATGGCCATTCAGGAGGCCTGCTAATAGCTGGAGATCTGATTAGGAAGGCAGTCTACATGTCCGTGGCTTCTGACTGGTAGGTAGCTTATTCTTATCACCGTAAGATTCCCAGAATGCCACAGATTATAATCTTTTTAACATGTATACAATTAGATTGTTAGCTCCCAAACCAAGCCTCCTGGCTTTTTGCACATAAAATCACACTCAAAGTAGGAGGATCTGTGTCATTTATAGGATAGAGAGGGACTATCTTACCATACAGAGAGGGGCCCGCGTTCACCACAAGACCCGTCAGGGGAAAAGGGGGAACATACTACTCACCATACCGGAACCAGGCGGGCACCAACTCCTGACAGTACCCCTCTCCACCGGGGCGGGAGGGCTGTCGACCGATATGGACGCCGTGACTCATGGTCTTTGGCGTTTCAGCGAGACGTTTAACTCGCGGGGTCAGTCCTTTAATGGGACTTTGTCGCGGCCGACCCAGCGCGGAGCTATGGCCTGCACGCGCTCGTAGGCTGAACTGGGGTGACCACCGGATCTCAACATCCAGCTCGTCGCCCAGTTCAGCTTTCTTGCTTGAAGATCTCACAGGAACACTGGAGAAAAAAAAGCTGTCTAAAAAATCCTTTAAGAAAAAAATCTTGCCAGGACCTAAGATCCCAGCAAGGTATCTAGGTCCTTACTCCTAACTAGACAGAAAATAACTGATTTGCTGAGGCAGAGAGAGAGGATATACCCTCTGGGACTGCCCCTAGGGTGTGGCCAGAGCTTTTTAATTTCCTGTCTAGTCCTGCTCCTGTGGAGGCAACATAACCCGAAGGTGGTGTATCACCGAGGACTACGTCTGTCAATGAGCGCTAGAGAAATTAATGCCAGCAGGAATGCAGGCCAGGAAATACAGTAAAAGCCCCCCACAGTGTGCTAGACTTGCACCACGCTGCTGAACAATCTGAAGAGAAGAAAGAGGAAGTGACCTCACGCCCCTAGAGGCAGAAACAGCCCTGAGCCACAAAAAAATGGTTGCCAATACAAGTCTATGGGAAAAGCTTTAGGAAAATGGTTGCTGTCCACACAAGGACAATTTGCCCACACTAAAGATGGCGCCCTGATCTGCGCCAAAAGCATAGTAGAAAATGGCTGCTGCCCTCACTATGAGACCAAACAGCCTGCCCACACCTAAAATGGCGGCCGTGCGGTTTTGCGCCAAAAGCGGCCCCCACACACCATGTACTGTTCCCCAAATAGTTGCACAAGCACCTCAGGGACATAGGAGACCCCCGCAACCCCCCATACAGCGGTGGAATCGCCACAGCGCCCCCGCAGGGACAGGGAAGGGACACACAGGGACCGCACCTACAGACTTGAGGGGGACATCACAGAACACATACCGAACTGCCATCCCCATAAAACAGGGGCCCATATACACACCCCAACAGACATGGTCAGAGACAGAGGGGTAACATGGTACTCACTGGTCCAGCGAAAACGTGGGCACCGCTCTGCGACAGGAAGCCTCCCACCCCGAGTGGGGATACCGTCAGCCGAAGGGGACGCTTGCAAAACGTGGGTGTACCTCAGTTGAGACATCCCGGCGAAGATAGCAACTTTGCAGGCTCGACCCTGATGTCAGGGACATAGTTGTTTGCGAGGCCTGGGCGTACCAATAACCTGCTAACGCTCGATGGCAGGCTGGGATTCCGTAAGGCTCTAGAATACCCAGTGCGATTCCCAGCTCCGCAAACACTGTAGTCTTCTAAGTCCGACTAACTAAGCGCAGGAACAAATAAAAGGCTATCTTTTAAAAGAAAAAATACTTTTCTAGAGAGAAAACATAAAAAGAAGAAAAGATCTGAGACCACAGCCCCAGCCAGGGAAAAGCCAGCCTACTCCTAAGCTAGGCAGCCGCAAACTGAATTGGGAATGAAGCTAGCTGGGGGTATTGACCAGAGGGACAGCCCCCTGTAGGTGTGTCTATGCAACGTTTTTGTGAATATTCTAACAAAATCTTCTGCTTAGCTTACTCTTGTGGAGAAGGCCAATACCCAGACGTGCAGATTGTATGAGTGGGCGGCGACTGTCAAGAGGACGTAAGAGAAAACTAAACTGTGTATACATCCTGCAGAAGACTACATACAGGCAGGTAAGTTTATTGTATTGTAAAGAGATATCGCGTGTTTCTGTAATAATCTGCCTGCCAGTTGGTATTTTTCTGAAATTTAGTTCAGCTTTAGGTGGCTCTTGCACACAGCTAATAAAATCTTGCAAACGCAAATCAAGCAATCTGGAGAATTGTTAAAAAGGCACCATTTATGAACATAGTCAGGTTGAAAAAAAGACAGTCCATCCGGGTTCAAAAAAAAAAAAAAAAAACAGTATTGAAAACCCAACCATACAATCCCATATAGACAATCTTATACCCGCTGTTGATCCAGAGGAAGGCGAAAGTAAACCCCAGCAAAGCATGATCCAATTTGCTACAACAGGGGGAAAAAATCCTTCCAGATCCCCAGAGAGGCAATCGGATATTCCCTGGATCAACTTTACCTAAAAAAAAAAAAAATTTAGTACCCATTTATATTATGTACACCTAGGAAAGGATCCAGGCTTTTTTTTTTATTTTTTTGAGGGACAAACTTCTTTCAAATCAGATTAAGGTTTACCCTTTATGATGCAAAGTTCTGCACATTCAGCTTCAAACACATGGCCACAAAAGGGATTGTACAGTGTATATCTAAAAAGGAGAGGAGAGTGCCCGAGTGCAAATTATGTTTAACAAAGGATAAAAGTAGTAACCCACATTGAGGTATACAACATAGCATGTCCAAAACGTCAGTGGTTCAGTTTGTTCACTCGCATCCATCCGCAGGGCCCAGGATGTTTCATGGAGACAGAAGATGCCGGCTTTCTGATGTCTTCCGGGGCGGATGAGAAGCGGAGGCCGAAAGGAGGAAGCGTCTACCGTCTGGAGAGAAGGGACTTCACTACGCATTTCGGAGCATGCACAAACACTCCACCGGGTATGCGCACTCCTTTATCACACTTGAGTGCACATGCCTGGTGGGGTGTTTGCGTATTTCTCCGAAATGCGTAGTGAAGTCCCTTACGCCCTTCTCTTTGGACGTCAGGCGCTAGACGCTTCCACCTCGCGGCCTCCGCCTCTAACCCACCCCGGAAGACATCAGAAAGCCGCCATCTTCTGTCTCCATGAAACATCCTAGGCCCTGCAGATGGATGCTAGTGAACAAACAGAGCCACTGACTTTTTGGACACATGCTATGTTGTATACCTCGATGTGAGTTACTACTATTTTTATCGTTTCTATTAATCATTTGCACTCAGAGGCACTATCCTCTCCTTTTATCCATTTATGCACAGTTGGCTTCACTCTTCCGGAGAGCTTGCCCTTTTGTAGCAAACCTTCCATACCTGGAACTGTCTTGGACCCCACAGATGGACTTTCACATAGTCCACTCTTACGCCCCCTATCATCTGTGTATGCATATGGACTAGTTATTGCCCCAGTGCATGTTATGTCCCCTGGTCTTCTCACTTTGCTGTTATGCACATATATCCATATATCCTTAAGCGCCAACACCCCATGTTTTGTACAGTGTATAACTGGGAGCTACAGCCCTCTGCCAGCAGCCTGTCAAAGGCTGAAATAAATACATAGCATCTGTATGCTCAGATATACACATCTGATCGCTAACTTGCTTATATAGTAACATATGCACTGCTCAAGTGTGCTCTACGGCCATCTTGCAGCAATGTGCATGTACTTTAAAAGGAAATAGTAAGCATTATGGGGAATTTTTCTCCACTACAAAAACCAAGTTAAATTTTTAAAAAAGGTACCCTTCATCTACTTAATTTGGCTGGTAACGTGTCAATGTAAAACCGATACATATTAGGCATTACCTCAAACATCATTAACAACTAAAAGGCAATACTTACTCTTAAAAATAAAAAATTTACTTTACTTAGGAGTATAAAAAAAAACCCCGAATAAGTCTTACAAGGGCATTCTTCGGTGAAGGTCCCGCTTAGCGTCAGGAAACTGGTAGGGTTTATATTCACAGCAGTTAGACTAGCTGTGGCTAGGTCTTGGAGGTCCCCAACCATCCCGTTATGATTAACGAATGCTTCTCGCTTAGACGACCTCAATTTGACAAAACATAGGAACCTTGGAGCTAATATCGGTCTGCTTCATTGTAGTCTAGATGTGTCTGAGCCCCCTTAACATACCAAGGCTTGAATAGTGTGCTCACTCCTGGACTTCTATCTCTACTTCTCTCTCTTCTCTGTCGTATCTGCTTTCCTTTTTTGTCTTCCTCCAGATTGGTTATGACTTTGTGATTTAGCCATGTTGGGGTCACGGTAGCTCCGACTGTGGAGTTCACCTTTCTTTCCTATGACCCTGAAGAAATTGAGGTCGGGGGGGGGGGGGGGTGAGAACGCACCTTTCTGAGGTGCCTGGGCGCAGATCGCCATGTTGGTGACCGTGTGCTGAGCTTTGTGGCAAACTATGGGTGGGGTATGGTTTTCATGGTTAATCTTCTGAAACTGATTTTGATGTGTACTCCTTTACATGATTTTCCTCTCATGAGCTCCATATTCTTTGTGAATTGTATTGTTGTACTGTTTGACTCATTGTTTCATTTGTTCATGTTTGATTTGAAAACAAAAAACTCAGTAAAAATTTAAACAAAAAAAAAAAAAATAAATAAATATCTATACATCTCTCAAAACAAACACGCAGAAAACAAAAAATGTAAAATACAACAAAATGTTTTTAATTAGCAATTTGTCTTCGCAAATATGAAACTGCCACAGAAAGAAATTAGAGAGACAACATATTACTACAGTATAACCACTGACATTTCTCATTGTCCATAGGACCATGGAGGAGACTTCTGGGGCTTGTTTTGTATTAAAGTGGGGTAGAGGGGTCAACAAGGATACATGTGTCTTACTTTAAAAGAGAAAATGGGTGGTTAGGTTTCAGGAAAAAAAAAAAAAAAAAAAAATAATGTTTTGGCCATATAAACACTTCATAGAATAAGCCTCCTGGAAGAAAAAGGGATTGGTAAAGGGAGTAGGACTGGGGTGGGGAGAAGTCCTTAAGAGCATCCAGTTCCCTCTCAAACTCATTTTCTTTCTACTCCGTATCCTGTACACAAACTAGGTCTACCAGAAATCACGACGATGGTAACCATCTGGATCACAGTATTTTGTAACCACTACTCTGTTTGCAAATTTGCGTCCTGTGAGTCCTTGCATGGCTTTCTGACAATCATAGACTGAGGTGAATTCCACAAAGATCTGAAAAAGTAAAAAGAAAATTTACTTAGCTGTGTTGATGTTCATCACTTTAAAAACAATCTGGGATAAAACCCCAAAAAGAAAAGCACATTGCCGATCCACCTTGTAAATGCCAATTTTCAGACTGCCTGGATTCCGTATTTTCCATATTAATGACTTGGAATAAGCCTGTCTTATTCCAACTCCGGATTTGTTTACCTGCTCCAGGTTAATACTAAAAAGCCAAAGATTCAGCAAGACAGCCAAGCAACTAGCATTTTCAAAAAAAATGTTAACAGCTTGCATATTTTTATATTAACTTTACTGAAAAAAAAAAAATACAGTACATTCACACAAGATGGGACCATCTACTAGTATGCTCTGTTAAAATTGGTTTCAAAATTGCTTATTTCTAGCAAGGTTGTTGCTACAGGTTACAAAAGTAGTAGACCGTGGCATCCTAAACATGTTTAGAAGTCTGCTGGCCATTGGATCCAAAACCTGACAAAAACCAGTATGAGTTAAGGACCTTGGATTCTAAGCTTAGTCATTAAAATGTATATAGTGCGGACAATTCATGCACTGCTTTACATATTGTACATCATCAGTCCCTGCCTTCAAAATTTGAATTTCCGCCAAGGATATAAAAAAAAAAAAAAAGTGCAGTTGGGTGTTGGGATGGGTTTTAAAGTGTTAGCAGATTTAAATACATAAAACTGAAACCAAACTCCAGCTCACACTTTAAAGTAAGGGTAAACCACTTTAACTGTTAAACTGTATCCTTATTAGGATAAAGCTTTTTTTTTATAAATAAATACTATGATCATTGTATTCACCCCTGCCAGTGTTGATTTGTCTCATCCCTGTAAACATATCTGTTAGAGAGCTTGTTCTTTTGGAAAAAACAGCCTTACTGGCTGGATCACCAGATGAAAATAGAATGAAAAGCTTAAAAATGCAGCCATCAAAATAAAAAATTGGTAAGCTGCAATATAATAAATTCTTGCTTTTGAGTATAAACTACAAGTAAAAAAAATAAATTGTAGACTAATATATATATATATATATATATATATATATATATATATATATATATATATATATATATATATATATATATATATATATATATATATATATATATATATATATATACACACACACACATACATACATACATACATACACACACACATATATATATATATATATATATATACATACATACACACACAAATCCTATAGTATTTACTATTTATAGCTTTTCTAAATTTGGGGCTCAATTATAGGTAAAACAAAACCGTTTTAACCTACAGCAAAATAGGCCATGCACGGTTCAAATCTCCGATGATTCAGGCCAATTCGGTTGAGACTTGACCCGCTAGTGGGCAGGTTAAAATATACCAAGTTGATCGATCAACTTGGATACAACCAGTCGGCCGGATTCTTTTGCGATCATCATTAGTGGCTTCCCCTGCTGGAAGCAGACAATTGCTGATTACCGTTAGCACGTTCCGTGTTGATAGGGGAAAAGTGAATATTTCTTTCCTGAAAACCGTTAAGTCCAGGAAATAAATTTTCACGGTGTATGGCATGCCTACATAATAAAGAGGCAGGCCTAAATGTAGTGATAAGGAACAGCAGCAAAAGCATAACTTAAACCCATATAATTCAGCCACAGGGTTGAGATACCTGTCATGAGGCCAAAATCATGAGTGCAAAAGCACTCACACTTCCTATAGGATGCATCAGCACCAACATTAAATGGTTTTTAGAGTGGTCCTAAATTAGATATGCATACCTTGCCACATCCTGGTACTTCCACACCATCCACGGGTCGTGGTATTTCGATAGATTTAACGATGCCATACTTGCTGCACTCATCTCTTACATCTTCCACAATCTCCTCATATTCTTCATCATCCAGTAGTTCTTCAGGCAAGACCATATTCATCAAACACAACACCTCTGTAGGATGTCCTCCCATCTGCACCTGAGAGCTCATGAGTCCAGGTACTTGAAGAGTTACTGGAGTTTGGTTTATCGTGCTCTAGAATAAAAAAAATAAAAAAAAAAAACAAGCACGACAATGTTATGATGTTATGCGAGACCAACAATAATACGTTTCTAATAGAGTTTAATAGAATGTTTAAATCCTTCCTTCCTTTAGAATTACTTTAAAAAACGGATAAAACCCAAACCAGTCTAATTTTTTAGGTCTTTGTTGACTATTACACATTCACAGTGTTGGGGGGCTTTGAAGTAGTGGACACTCTTCCAGTGTCCAGAGGACCTCAGCAGAATTTGTGCTGAGGACACCTACCCAGCTGGCCAGCCTGGCATTCGTGGTGACCACTGTCCAATACAAGGCGAGGAAGGATTTTCCCCGCCGAAGCGCCAGAGAATGAAGCCACCATATCAGGGACTACTTCGTTCCCCGGCTCAGCCGGATCGGATTGTCCAGACTGCGGATTCGTGTTCCATTTGGCCAGAATGTCCCTTTGTAGTGACCTTGTATGGAACCGCCTCAAAAAAAGGTAGACATCAGGCCCAGCACCCACATGCAAGTCTATAGAGATGACCATCTTCTGGACGGAAGGAGACAAATTGCAGCACTCTGGCTAGGGCAGAGTCCAGAGTCAGACCCAGATAGTCCAGCTTTGTGGACGGAACCAAAGCAGACTTCCAGATGTACTCCCGCAGTGTTCATATGGTGATCACCAGATTTTCCACCAGAGCAGCAGGAGACTCCGCTCGAAGAAGGTCATCCAAGTAGCCCAGTACCGCAATCCCCCGTTAGCGTAAATGCTAGCACCGGGGCTAACACTCGTGAAGACTCGAGGAGAAGAGGCGAGACCAAAGGGTAATGCCACAAACTGATAATGCTCCTCTCCCACGGCAAAGCGGAGGAAGCGCTGGTGATGGCACATATTGGAATATGAAGGTAAGCATCCTTGATGTTGATAGAAGCAGGAGAATCCCCAGATGCAGGGATGCCACAACCGTGCAAATGGACACCATCCTGAACTTCTGTACCCACACAAAGTAGTTTAGCGCCTTGAGGTCCAGGTTTGGACACACCTTGCCTTCCTTCGAACTGTAATAAGGTTTGCGTAAAAACCCTGACAAACGTTCCAAAGTCAGAACCGGGACAATGAGCCCTTGAAGTAGCAGGTCTTGTACTGCCCCAAACAGACCCTGTAAGCAGTCCGGGGACAGGCGCAATTTGTTAGGAAAGAACCTTGGCGAGGGAACAAGAGCGAAATTCGATCTTGTAGCCGGACTGAATGACTTCATGGACCCACTTGCCTTGTACCAAGAAAGTCTATGGGTCTGCAAACCAGCGAAGACACTTTTTGTAGCTGTTGACATTTGACAGTCCATCTAAATCTGCTAGAGCATCTAAAAACAACCCTCTGGAGTGGAGACCCCCGAGAAGAGTGTCACTGGTTAAAACCTAATGCAGCAAATTAAGGATTGGATACATAAAATATTTTAGGTTAATACTGCTTTAAGCCAGCATACCACATGCTGAGCAGGCCAATGAGAATTTAGAAAATCAGCATGGCTGAAGAAGCTTGTGATTCCTCGAATAAATCTATATCTATTCCTAACATACATACAAAAAGTTCAAATTTTTCTTCAAGCTAATAAAAGGCCTTACCAATGTTGCATTCTTTGCACCAACACTTGCTCTTTGCACAAGAAGCTTTTTGTCTCCCAGTTGCATGCCATTAAGACCAGCAATAGCCTTGAAAATAAAAGAAAGCAGTTTAGTTTAAAGCTGTGAACACTATGAAAGCTTGATTCACAAATACATTTACAGTAATTTGACAAAATAGATTACCCTAATAAAGTTCTAAGTGAATGTAACCACTGTACTTGCACAATGTTTAGCATCAGTTTTACATTTGCCATCAGTGCAACCTTCCAGTCACAGCAAAGTAACAAACTCTGCACTAACAGAAGAGTTTGAGGAATAACTTCTCAAGTAACAGGTTAGTACAGTGGCAAGTGTATAAGGTGCTGAACACCGCACAAGAACATCCATCCATTACACTGAAATATGCAGAATTCAATACAATGAATGCCTCTGTGCACAAACCCTTAGCTGTGAATATATGTAGGATTCCAGAAAAATGAGTAGGACTGCAACCCAATGCCGGTTAAAGTATAGCCTTTAGCACAAAGAAAGGAGGGAGGGAAAAAGTCTTAGAGATGCCCAATAATTGTTGAAAAAAAAAAAACCCTTGATTCTCTCACTCCCCCCCCCCCCCCCCCCAGAAAAAGGAGACTAATTCCCCCCATGTCATTCTCAACACTGGACAATTTCATGGGTTGTCAGCATTGTGCTCAGGCAAAATATAGACAGTTTGTGGTGGGGGCATCCACCCAAAGATACTTACAACACTTCTTGGGGGGGGGGGGGGGTGTGTGGAGGCAACACACACACACCAAGACTGCTCTATTATCATAGTTCAGGTACAGAGATGAAGATTACAAATGTTCAGTTTTGTCTGGTTCATATCACTATGCAAATGGCCTTAACATGGCAATTGTTTTTTCTTACCCCATACTTCAAGACATTGCCAAAGGATTCCTACCTGATCTGTAACATTGATATCCACATATTCACAAAAAGCATATCCCTTAGAGAGACCTGTAGCACTGTCTTTCACCAAATTAAAGGCTTTCAAAGGTCCAAAAGATGTAAGCAACTCTTTAACCTGTTAAGACAATGAATCAAAAGATTAAAAAGGCACATACCTGAAACCATTAATGGTTTACCTCAACATTTAAAAAAAATATAAAAATAAAAAAAAAAAAAAAAAAGGAGGGGGAAAATGCACAATAGTTCAGTTTATAGCATATTTTATATTACACAAAAGGGGGGAAAATAGTAAAAGTATACAGGTGAAAAATAAAGTATCACAAGTAATAAAATACTAGTTGAAACTGTACTGATTAAAAACACATCAATCCCAACTCCTAACAAGAACAAATTTTCCTAAATAAAATCCCATGCAAGTACAAAATATTGCATGTTTATTTTTTTCTGCAGGCTACAGTAGTAGGCTCTCTGATACCAGTTTGACAGTACTCAGCACTAGGGCTTAGCCATTTCTCCCTCTTAGACCGCCCCCTCAAAAAATATAGGTACATTTAAATATTTAGAGCAAAAGACCTGCAATAAAAAACGGAGCATTCTGAAACAAAAAACTGTACAGAAAATTGCAAAGGCCCATCTTATGCATTCAGGTATTACACAATGCATGATATAGAACAGTACACACGTAGACACCTGCTTGGGGGGGGGGGGGGGGGTAAACAAAAAAATTTACTGCCAAAAAGCCTAAAACGGAGTTGAAGCAAATTGCTTCCTAGACCATCTACAAATCATAGACTTTGTCCAGTGAAGAAATCCCATGTATTTAAAGGCTTTTTTTTAGCTTAAAAAGAAAATCCAACTGGCTCAATTTTATTTACATTCATAATGCATACATGCCATTTTCTTTTTTGCTATAAGTACTGAAAGAAAAGAAAAAAGAAAAAAAAAAAAATATGTTCAAACTAAACCTTTTTCAAAGTGACAAAGCTTTATACCCCAAGATGAAGATTGAGGAACAAGATCACGAAAACATATAAATTTTCCCATAGACAAGAGAAAATTTATATAAACACAGATTAGGACGACCCTTTCAAGAAATCCAGGCCCCTCACAATGCCATTACAAAAAAATATATATATATATCCATCTCCACATTTCCTGGTGCCCACACAGACAATCACAAGAACTGGTTCCTTGAAGTATGCTGAGAAACCAGCACTTCTGGGATTGTCTGTTTCTCGGGTCCTCTGCAATCCTCACTTGCTACTCCCTTTGACCTCATCACTGCAGCTGAAAGTGGTGACATGACATCAAGTATCCAGGGAGTTGCATGAGAACCCAAACGGCGAACACTTTTTGGGTGTTCGTTTCCCAGTTTTAAAGGTGGTGCTCAGTGGTGGAGGCGAGCATCCATCTTTTTTTTTTTTTTACACAAACACACCAGGATCGCTTTAACCCCAAAGGACCAGGCCTATTTCTGACACTTCTTGTTTACAAGTTCAAATCAGTATTTTTAGCTAGAAAATTATGGAGAATAAAACATAGATCGTTGCAATACTTTGTCGCACTGTATTTGCGCAGCAGTCTCACAAATGCAATTTTGGGAAAAATGCACCTTTTATTTTTAAATAAAAAAAAGTAAAAAGTTAGCCCAATTTTTTTTTCTATAATGTGAAAGATAATGTTACGCCAAGTGAATGGATTCCCAGCATGACATGCTTCAAAATGGCACATGCTCGTGGAACGGCAACAAACATTGGTACTTAATCTCCATAGGCTTAACAATTTCTACAGGTTACAAGTTTAGAGTTACAGAGGTGGTCTAGAATTATCGCTTTCGCTCCAACGATCGTGGCGATACCTCACGTGTGGTTTGACCGTTTACATATGTGGGCACGACTTGCGCTTCTGCGGGGCGCTTTACATTTTTTCTTATTTTACCTTTTTTTTTACACTGTCCCTATAAAGTTTTTTTTTTTTGATCACTTTTATTCCCATTACAAGGAATGTAAACATCCTTTGTAATAAAAGCAGAAAAAGGTCCTCTAATGTGAGATCTGGGGTCAAAAAGACCTGCGATCTCACATCTATACAAAAAAGGGCCCTTTAGGGCCATTGGGAGGAAGCGATGTACGATGTCGTTCCAGTCCTTCAAGGCCATAGAGTGGAGTGGGGGCCATCTTGCCATCACTCGACTTTCTGCCTAGGACCTGAAAGGTCTGGATTGTTTTCCCCGCTACGGGTGACTCCGGTAAGTAGAGAAACGACCGGGAAGCAGCAGGAGAGGGGTGGGCATCTCTGCCGCCCATAAATGTGATCCCGCGGCGAATTCGCCGCTGGGACCACTTATGTGAAAGAGGACCATCGGATGTGTAGAATACTTGCGTTATGGCAGCAACATCGGTATTTAACATCAAAGTACGAAAGTAAATACACGGTGGGTGGCCCGGAAGTGGTTAAAGTAGATAAAAAACCAAAACTTGCGTTTTGGTTAATAAGCAGAGATGTATAGTAACGAAGTAGAACTACTTAAGTACTGTACTTAAGTACCGAAATGCGGTATCTGTACTTTCCTAGAGTAGAATTTTTTTCTCCTACTTCTACTTTTACTTCACTACATTTTTTTGATGATTTTGATACTTCTACTCAAGTATTTTTTTTTTGTGCTGCATAGTTACTCGTTACTTTTAAAAAAATTACCACTGCCAGAACAGTAGATGGCAGGTTACATAAAGCTCAAAAAAATGTGTATAATGTCATTTGTAAATCAGCGCATACGAAAATAAAGGCTGTGTATAATAAAAGCTGCTATACCAAATCTTTCCAATAAAAAGAAAATATGAAACAAACAAATAAATTGTGCTACAGCGTTTAAAGTGCATCAAGAAACTACTAACAAACACAACTTGGCTGTGCGAATAAAGTGCCTGTGCAATCGATATAATATCATCGTTGCCCCCAGTGCCCTGCCCACACTCCACACAGTATCAAAAATAAAGTGACATGAATGTGCTAAAGCCTAAATGCAGTGAAAATAATTATTCCCACAATGTAACAGTAAATTCAATTCATATAAAATATGACAATAAATCACAATAAAATAAGTTATGAAATAAGTTAGGTCAGGTGCGTGCAACAAGTTGAAGTGTGTAAACCTATCTATAACGAAAAGTCCATAAATGAATTCCAGTGTGCAAATCTAAAGTGTCACTTCACTTGTCAGATGCTTCCACCTCCTTCAGTGCTCGAGTGACCGACCAACACACTTAATGGTGGTGGCACTGGTGGATAGCGTCTGGGTGGCACTGTGGCACTGGCACTGACTGCACTGGTTCAAAAAGCCATATATATTTAATTATTTCAATTCTCA